>NC_138910.1:9599335-10199335 GCF_965231255.1 Vanellus vanellus
GCTTTTTATACTTTTCTGCTACATACTTTTGTGCCAAAGCAAGGCACAGTCTGCTTATAGCGCACAAAGTCAATCACTTTGCTGCCACATATTGCAAAGTATTCCTTTCTGCTTAGGATGATGTATGCTGAGTCCTGAATGGATCGTCCGTTTTCTTGATGAAACAAATGGAGATTGTCAATAAGTGAAGCAGAGATAAGATAGATAGTGGCTTGTTAGTGATTTGGGAAAGGGGTGATACAGCACGATAGATTAATGCTTTGCCTTCATTTGTTGACATTTAATCTCTAGGCTTCAGTTTGTATTCAGTACACAAAGTAACTGAAAATCTCTCCCGTTTGATACTTGTGAAGTTGACTTGCAACCAGCTTCCTTGCTTTAGCATTTCCTTTTTTAAATAAGTGTTTTAATCTGTTTCTGAAAACTGATGTAATTTCACCATTTTCTCCCCAGGGGATTCAGTAATTATGACTCCTTAATATACCTTTTCTTTTTCGACCTCCTTCCTCCTTTCTCCCACCAGTCTGGTCGGAGGCTTGTAGGTTTGTTTATTACTCACTGCACTGCCTGCGTTTGCCTGGTAGCCACTTGTCCTTCCTTGCACCACTCCTGCATCTAACGAGACAAGGACCCAAGAGCAGAGGGGGCTGTTCCATTTCTGGACATAGGCTGGGTGAGAGTGCCAGCCTTCTGCCTCTCCAGCTGGATGGAGCAAAACTTTGAGGCATTATTTGCTGTCTCAGATAATCCTGAAGTCCTCTTAAATAGAAATATTCTTATTGTTTATCGATATCTTGCTCTATCTGTTGAGTCTGAGGACTTTCTGGTTTCCAAGTGGCCATGTGAAGGAGTGAAGATAAGCCCTATGAAATGGACAGAGCCTTTCTGTGCAAATATCCACTCCCCCCCCCGGCCCCAATCTCTGAATGATGTAGGAGCATGCATAAAAGCAAAACTATATCTGTGTATATGAATCTCATGGTGATACAGGGTTCTACTGTTTCTTTGAAATGATATTAACAACAGTGTGGTGCTGAGCTGATCATGAGTTGAAGTTGGGAGACACAGCACCTCTGCTTAGAACTGCTGCTGGAAGCATACATGGCATCCTCTTTGTAGAAGATAACCATTACCGGTGCATTTGCGAGAGAAGCCATCTTAAGGTTTCTGATAATTGAAATTGTGTTTTACTCAAAGAATCTGTGCTGTCTGAGCAGTAATAACGACGTGAGTGTGGCCTCCTCATTCCTGTACCAACAAGCTTCATTAAGCTCTAGAGAGTTTACATCAAATACTGAACTAGAGAGAGCAATTAACTCTGCAGGTCTGGTGAAGGGTGCCAGTCCTGTTGATGCATTTGATGATGACCTTCCTCTTCTGGGAACTGCCCCTGCCGTTAAGAGATTTCCTACTTGGCAGTGACTAGATGACCTCTTCCACTGCAGGAGAGACTGGATAGCGGAGAGCAAGGCTGAGAAGGGGCTGTGACAGCACGCAAAGAGGCAGAGAGAACCATGTAGTGCTTCCTCTTCCCATACTACCTTCCTCGCACAAGCGATGATTATAGTCACAACTATTCCTATCCAGCACACAGTTGTCTTTCCCGTTGCCAAGATTTTACAGGCACAACAGATCCCTAAGAAAAGAAATGGGATGGCAAAATCAGGAAACCGATTTTCTCTGCTGGCACAGAAGAGCATACAGAAGAGCCTTGTGCAGCATGCTGCTGCGATGTGTCTTGCTTAGAGCTAATGGTCTTATTCATTCAGAAAATACCAGTTGAGGCAAAAAGCCAGTTCATTCATATATTTGCTAGTGATGGAAACAGACCCCCAGATATTACCTTGCCTTAATACAAAATAAATGAATAAAGATTCCATGCTCTGGATCAACATAAAAATAACATTTTGCAAGGATGATCCCTTTCCTTTGAAAACAACTAGTACTTCAGTCTTTTTATTTTAACCAAATGTCCTCAACCACGTCTGTACCTTCCACAGCAGATTTTTCTGTAGTTAATATGCATTACCATATTTGATTATTAATTCATCTAGTCTCCCCTAAATCAACCTTTTGTGTGCAGAAGAATGCTAATAGATTTTGTTTCTAAATCTTCTAATGTACCATGAAAAAGTCAGCTACATGGCTGACTTCTGCCTCTTAAATATTTAAATCAGCGTACTGCTGTCTGATTTGCATGACCATTGTTTGGATATGTAGCTACATGGCTATTGTAAATACTGCAAAATCCCATAATCACCAGAAAGAGCCTGTAAAATCTCTTACGAGACTAGTTAAAATAAAACTTCTTGAGGTTTCCACTCAGTTTTCTGCTTGACTTGTTTTTAAAAAACATAGGTTGTATTCTGTTTTGTTTATAGAAGTATATATCCACCATATCCTCAATGGCCCCAGATTTATCTTGACCTCCCTGAGATCAAAATCTATTCTAGTTTTCCTAGGCAGCCTGTCCTCTAGTTTCTAGGAAGGTCAGTTAGGATACTTGTTTCCATATATCATCCCCCAGGACTTTGTTAGGTTTTACGTTCAGCACTGTTTCCTCCATTCCCAGAACCAATTGTAATGATGATTTCCACAGAGTATCTGAAAAATTATGCGGAGAGCAGTTTTCTTCTTCTTAAGCTGCTTGCTGCTGTATGCTGTATTGTCTCTTCTCCAGCCTCCCCTAGGGCGCCCACCACGCCTTTAGGTGCTCACCTGAGGAGAGGTTGGGCAGGAGTGGCTCTCTCATCCTCCTGCTGCCTTCTTGATAGTTTCCTCGGGTTAATGAATACGTTTGTCATTTTGGTACTGATAATATTCCCTGGTACCTGCTGTTACCGGGGAAGAGGAGGGCACCGCTTGGCTGCTCAGTACTGCTCTTTTCCTCTGCAGATCCCCGATCCAGCATCAAGATTTAATCTGAGTTGATAGAATCACTTCTGCCTTTTCTAGTCTCAAAGCAAACCTTTTTGCCTTTGACGCTACCGATTTACTTAGAGTGGCTGATACACAGTATGTTAAGTAATGACTTTACAGGGGTTGTGTCCAGCTACTCAAACTGCCCAACAACAAAATCACCAGCTCAACCTCAGTTGTAGAGACCTTGAGTTGTTATGTGCTTTGGTGCTATTCCAAAAGTAGATATGAAACCTTAAGAAACGTCATTTAGCAGTATGGGTTTAACACCATGAAGACGATCCTCCTTTGAGGACTTCCTTTCTCTGTTAGCCACGCTACAATCTGGAAAGCAGGATAAGCAGAGGTGTGGTGCTTTTCATGGATTCTGCATCATCATTTTAATTTCTATTCTAGCTTTTTTTAACAGCACTACTGGCAAAAATTCTACATTAAATCACTTTTATATACAAGTTCTTTAATTGCCTCTTTTGGGTTTTGATTCTGAGTTTTACTGTTTGGGTTTTTTTTCCCCCAATATTTTTACACTCTATTCCTTAAATCTTGTTTTATTTATTTTTTCTGCAATCCTTGTCCCAATCTGGTTAGATGGACTAACTTGGGTTAGAGGGCTGTATACAGTTTGAGTCAGAGCACACAGCTATTAGAGTCTAGACACCTAGAACACGATTGCATTTCCTGTAGAAGAGCCAAAATAGGAAGAAAACAGCATTCTAAAATAGATTTTGCTCCAGTGCAGATTCGATAAACAAACTCTGCCAAAATATTTGTGATGCTGATTACAGGAAGGCTTGCAAAAATGAACAAAAAAGGTCACTTGCTGCCTTCTTGTGATGTTCGTGACTCATTAATCAGAGTGCAGGGTTTGCATTTATAATTTCTCTAATTAGACAGTGAAGTCTTGAAGGAGCAGGAACCATTAGAGTATGTAAGAGATTTAATACTAAAATGGTTAAACACATGTCAATTCAGTGTAAATCAGAGACTTGTGGAGGTCATACTTTCCTCCGGCAGAGTAGAGAGGCAGTACTCCCATACACTCCCTAGCAGTTGATTTAAAGTTGAATTACTGCTTTAGCGAAAACCGTTACTCCTTTGACCTTTCAGGTCAGTGCTGTGATGCAGCAGAATATAGATAAGGAAGAGAAGAAAAACTTAAAGGAATGTGGGTTTTCTTTTAAAGTTTCAAATTATCCTTTCTGCAAAAGAAGGTAAATCCCATGCAGATGTCATTTTTTATTTAAAAACTTTATTCACTAATTGAGGCTTAGGAAGTACCTTAGACGATGCTTGAATAGGTCCTTTGATGTGGAGAAGTAGCTGGCTACGGTCTGCTTTTGGACATGCGGAGACTAGCTACATAAACCTAAGTTTATATTGGAGTTTGGTTTGTATGTTTTATTTCTCCTGTGGCTGTGTTGACTGTATTGGCTTCTCAGCCTAACAAGCCCCCGAGCAACCTCCTGAGGTTCACGCCAACTAAATTAATCTATGATTTTGTGACAATGTTTTTATTTTGCCTTAAAAGTGGGGCAAAAATTTTAGGAAAAGAAGGAGGTGATTATGAAAAGGAGGTGATTACGAAATGTCAATTGTTTAAGGATTCATGTTTGAGCAAAAGACATTTACAGAGAATTAACACCGTTGACCTTTTAACATAAGTGCTCTGTTCCCTGCAGTGAGTACAGAGTGTACATTTAGTAGGCTATATGTCTCTAATGCACTTTAGTAATCCTATGGCTGCATGGATAAACAGCACTGATACGATTTTAGGGGATCTCTGTGAGGACTAACTGACTGCTGCCAATTCAGCTTACATAATACGTTCTTTTATCTATATCAGCACAAATGTAGATCTACATTTTATTATTTCTGGTGATTTTAAATAGAAAAATCTTCTTTTTTTCATAGCGAGGAGAGTCCAAGGACCTGTTGGAATTCTGGTCTATTATGATGTTATGGGTTGAAGAGGCTGTTAGTGGAGACGCTATTGCGTGTTGACATTTGTACATGTTTTCTCATCTCAGTTTGGCCTGTTCCTTTGATTTTGCCGCTTGCTGTTCTGAATATTTTCTAGACTGTTTGCACAGATCCTTTCAAAGAAATATTTAAATCCATCTAGCTTAGATCCAATAATGGCAGGAACCTGCTGCTCTTCAATAAATTTGCTTCAACGCTATAAGAATAAGATAAATAATATAAAAGGTACGTTAAACTGATTTTTACATTCTTGAACATCTATGTACACAGTCTGCATAAAGAAGTCTAGATAGCAGGAAAGGTATCGGTATGTCCCTCTTCTTTTCTTTGCCTACCGCCTTACGTTTCATGAGCGTACAGTGAACTTTGATTGCTGACCGTGGAGGGGAGGCTGCTAATTCACTGGGGAGATACGCCTACAGAGCTCTCTGCTCGTCCACTTCCCTGCTGCTTTTCGAACTGCAGATAAGGTGTGAATGTGCGCAGCTGCTCTCTTCCTCCCTTTCTGACACTGGGTTGAACGAGGGCAATTTTTCTGAAGGAATCCGGGTGACAGGGTAGTTTGCAGATGTTAGGGCTGTTCATGGAGAGAGAGCTGCCAGTTGCAGGCCACCTTGAAGCCCCGAGGCTGGTGTCCGTATTTCCCCCTCTGAGTGCATGGAGTACCGTCTCCTAAGAGGTCCCCTCTTGCAGCAGGCAGTATCGGATGCGTCTTATAAGATTTTTCTTAAAATGGGAAGAAAAAACATTTACTTTGAAGCTTCTGACAGTTGGGAAGAGGGCATGCAAGCTTTCCGCAAGCAGTTGACGAGCTATTGTAGCTGTTACATGCATTATTTTAATCAAGTATTGTTTATACCTAGTAGATAAAATTCAGCATTTCATTGTAATGAATATTTACGGTATCTGCTGTACATGGTTTTTATGAAACAATTTTTTCTTTACAGTACTGCATAGGAATGGATAACATTTTCAGGAATAATTACTAAACTTAGTCTTTTGTGCCAAGGGATTTATAGAAATTTATAGAAATCAATTTAATAAATTAAAATTACATTTGGATCTCATTTTAAAAAATCATCTCTGATTCTGATCGCAGATTTTATCATATCTGCATTCTCATTTCCGAAATAATTATTCTTGACTCTATGCAGTACCTAAAGGTTTGGAATCAGGTCTGAGTTCTGTAAGCTAAACCAAAATGCCAGTCTGAAATCTAGGTCCTTTTCTCAGGACCAAGAAGTAATATTTCTCTTCCAGTATTGGTAAATCTAGCTATTCAGACAATCTAAGCAGAGTTGGAGCACAATTTGAGCACAAGTGCTTTTGAAAATGTGTGTTTTTTTCGGTGTTCTCCAGGAACGGTCAGCCCAGTGCACCGTGGCGGTGACTATTCTGAGCAATAACTTCCAGAGAGGAATCCTTGGCCTGAGCACCGCAGGGTGCTGTGCTGCATAACTGCCATCTATGAGGAGATCTGTGCGGTGAAGAACCACTGCTGTGCAGATTGACTTAATGTCTTTTATCTTTATATAGGTACGGAGAGTTATTGCAAAGATTCGGGTTTTTAATTTGCAAGTATAATATTTTTACTTTTCTATATATGTTTCAGAATGGAGTCTTAGTTAGAATTGTGAGAAACGCGCTCACTGTATTGAATTTTAGTCCGGGGCAAATTCGGTGGAGCAAAGAATATTTATTACACCGCTGGGAGTTACACAGGGGGTTTCTCCTCCTGTGCCTCATTTTTCCCTTTACAACCGCTTGTTTTTATTTTGTATTCTTTATAATTATTCATGTTTCTTCTTGGAACATAGTTTGCATAATCAATGAGTTTTTGGAATGCAACCCACCCCCAAATACATAATCAATGAGTTCTGGGAATGCAACATGCCCCCCTCCCAGGCGCTATGCTTCTTCAGGGGTCTTCCTGATAGTCCATGGAGGGAGGGCCAAAGTCTTTATCACCATGTCCTTCTTGTGGCTTCTTCATTCTTTACACTTCTGTGGTTATCTTAGCTAACTACACCACCCTTTGTTCTGCAAATTTTCGGTAGTTCTAACTGTTGCTTTTGTCTGATATCCTATTTAAAACTATCCCTTTTCCAAACGCATAGCAAGCACACACCCATCTTAGCTGAAGCCATAGCGAGCACACATTCATTTTAGCTGAAGCAAAATTTTTGCCAAATTACTTATGACAGGTGATCTAAATGATTTAGAAAAGCTAGGATGGTAAAGGGTTGACATACATAAACCACAAGAATTTCATAGACGAAGCTGCATATCTGGACCATTTTATATACACTAATTATGCAAGATATAAGGCATCGACAACCTCCTCCAGCCCCATCTTTCTGCAGTTTTGAGGTTTTAACAAACCAAATTCGTTTCATGAAGCTGCTTAAAGTTCTCTTTGATGTGGAAACCTTTGGAAACAGTGAATATCTTGTTATGTTCTCATTGATGCTCTAATCAGCTAAAGGACAGACACATGTTTTGTTATAAGACCAAACAAAGTGCATCTGCTTGAGGGATCAGAGAGAAAGATACAAGGTTTGACAGCTGTAGACTTCTAAAACAGGCTGGACTAAAATGCCATTTTACACACCAAGAGCCGTTACTGCTGTGATAATCAGTTTTCATCTAAATAACAACATTTGCAGCAAAGACATCTCTGAAACAGTGACATTTTAATAAGGTATCTGCATGTTTGCATTTGCGCAGTAATATAGTAGAGCTACAAATGCTCTATCAGGATCTAAAAATTGATTTTGTTGTATGTCAGGAGAATATAAATGAGATAAAAAAGAAATTAAAACGCCAAAGATTAAATAATAAAAAATAATGCGTGGAAGCACAGTGGTGCGAAAGCCATCACGGTATCATATTTACCTAACTTTGAATTGGGTTAAGCTCCACAAGGTTAAAATGTTAATCTTGTCCCAGTGTTCTAGTAAATGTATTAAATCTATTTGTCAAGAAACATGATTTTTACACAGTGTTCTTCAAAGTAATTAACAGTTTCTTCTTTTGTAAAATTCTTATTCTTGAGGTAATTAACTCCACTTTAATGCAAACTTTACAGTGATTCTCAGAACCCCTGAGTTTTAGCAGCGCCACTGAGATACAAAATACATCTGTAAGCCAGTGTTTGGAGAGTAATGCTATATAGCAACTGACTTTTTGAGAAAAAAAACCCAAACAATAAATTTATTCTTTTGTAGTCTCAAAAGCTCTTTATAGTGTGTGAGACTTGGGATTTCTGATGGAATCTGGCAGAAGAGAAGATAAACTAAGGCATTTCTGTGCAGTGTACTCATTCAACTTAGTACAATATGGCATTTTGGGTTCCCCCCCCCCCCCCCAAAAAAAAGGAATGAGTTAGAATATATTGTTCTTCAGTATGAAATTTTTGAAAGCATCCTATGTATTTCTGAAATACGCTGTCAATCGTTTCATGCACATCTAGAAAAAGAGACCTAACAAAAAGTGGAGGCTGAAAACTAATATTCCAAACTGTCACCAACTAATTAATTTTCTCATTCATATTCTAACTACACTCCCAACTCACATGGACTGCTGCCAGGGAACTCTACGATAAAACGTTCATTTAAAATTCCTAACAAAATATTGAAAGACTGGGAATAAACAGACTAACCTTTGATGAAGCAGGTGTATTTAGTCTGAAAATTCTTTATTTGCAAGTATAAAAGAGACTGGCCATCACTTTGAAACAACGGTAAAACTATAGCATCTGAGGTTGCCTGATATTTTAGGACAAATGGAGTTTCCCTTCTGACCATGTTAGCTTCGTTTTAGACTTTCAGAATTTACTGGGGCTTTTCCCCCCTGTCTTTAAGAAAATCAGACAAACCAATTGCTCATCATGCCCTTAAAATTTAATATTGCTTACATTAAATGATTTATATGCAGGCTGATCTGAGAACTTGGTATCCACCTACAAGTCATTATTTTAGTCTGCAGAATGAGATGAGATGAGATGTATCAGAAGACATCTAAGGACCTAATTCCCTAAATACTAAAGTACTTTAGAAACTCCTTGAGACATTGCCTGCATCACTAAATATCTCTAAAACTCCAGTGCTACAACCCGTATAATTGTAGATTGCCAGAGCCTGGCTGTGTTCTTACTTTCCCCTGTGAAATCCCTTTCATTTAATTACGCAGTATACAAAACTTCTACTTATTTCTGTACATGATACCTGGAATTATTCACTGGTGTTCATCAGGAAGCCTGTCTGTGGAATTTCTGTGTTGGTAACTTTTGCACAGTGGTTTCTTGTGTTGTTTTCTGTCTGGTTAAACAATGTATTTGTGACAGCAGCATTGTGCTGGGATCTTGTGTGACACCATAAAAATATACCAACAAACAATATATTTTCCGGCATAGCAAGGAAAAGAATCACCTAACTTTTTCTAAGATGCTGTTTGGTTTGGAAATTGAAAAATTGCATGAAACTATGCTAAGAATTGAAAGTAAATGAAATGGAAATACAATATATTATAATGAGACAGATGTGAGCTCATTTTCCCTAGTGCAGGTTCATGGACTGTGCATTCACTTGGTCCGCCTGACATTTAAATTTGAGTAAATTCAGTGGTTTATAAGAAAAGCATCTGTTGTTGGAATGACAATAGCACGATACAATACCAAGGAAAAGGAATCTAATTGTTATTAGATATTACACCAGAATGTCAATGAAGGGGCTTTCATTGTGTTGAGATTCTGGCACCAGCCTGGATATTAAATTGGCCAGCTCATCAGGGAATATAGCACATTAGTGAGTGATTCAGCTGTGACTGAGTGTGTGCATTAAAATGCGTGACTTAGAAAGTTTCTAATGCCATAAATCAAGAACAGACTTAATACACAACACATTCAGGAAGAGAATATAATATCAATTAGTGTGCTTTACTTCTACTAAGTTTAACCTTTAATCACATTAGGCTCAACAGTTTTTTTTCTTTTTTTATAATGATCTTCATTTTATTGTCATGGTTGCTGTCCACTCCATAGCACAGGCGAAACCTTGAGTTTTGCCATATATTCAACCGGAGCAAGCTGTAAAGCCTGCGGTTTATAGCTTCTGGTTTAAGATCTTTATTTGGGCATGTTCAGCAACTGAATAGTGGGGGTTGCTGTTAATGACTTTTAATTAAATCAAAAAGCTCTGAGATCATAAACCTGCTGACTTCATTTCCTTTTGCCAGTGCACTTCAAAAAAGCAATTACTGTACTGCACATACAGGCAAATCTTGTAAAATACCCTCAAGATGCAACTCAAAATTAAGACTTCTGGTAATGAACAAAGTCAGAAATGTTTTTCAGTAAAGGAATGAACCAAAAGTTGGTATAGTCTTCAAAGCACATTTGGGAATGATTTTATTTCTGTTCTATTTTTAAATAAAAAAAAAATCACAAGAGCCTGCATTTTTTGGCTTGGAGAAGGTTAAATGTAAATCTAATTTTCTTTTTTTTTCATGATTACTTTCTAATTACTGCAGCAAATGTAGGGTCTGTAGTGTTGTTCCAGTCTTTATATTTGATATAATTAGTTTTATCTTCATCATTAAAATTAGACCAAGAGACTTGACACAAAACATTGAGCAAGTATAGAAGATAAACAGAACTTTGGTCACAGGGCTGTCACAAAAGTGAAAGATGGAGTACAAAAAAAGAGAACATTTTACTTACCCCAAATATTTAAAACTAGTTTTCACGTAATTTAATATCATCTGCATCATCTTCTCTGTCTCCCCCTCCCCAACTTTTTTTTTTTTTTTCTTCTTGGGTCACAAGGGTATTTTGAAGTAAAAGATCTGAAAATTGAAAATACCAACCAGTTTTTCTTTTCTGAATAAAAACTTGTCCTGATTACCCTATGATTACACTATTATCTGAATTTGGGAAGCAGATGCATCCACTAAGAGCCTGCAAGGCAGGGGAAGGAAGTATTTATTGAAAAAAATTCCCAGCTTTGTATTTTCTTGTGGAATAATTCTTGGTACAAATTACTATGCCCTATGCTTTCTGTTATACTTCCAGGTTTTTCTCATACTGCAGTGGTGGGTGCAGGACATACGGCAGTGCCCTGTCAGCCTGGTTCTGCGTACACACTTTTATGTCCCATGCATAGTATTCTAATATTTAATTAATCTTAGCACTTGTTTCCATGACTTTATCTGCTTTTCAGCAGGATTTCTTGTGCCCTTTATTCCTCTGATGTAAGTAACAAGTACATGCCCAAGCTTTTTTTGTAACCCTCTTCTTAATGATAGACAAGCTGATACTTTTACCCTCCTGCTCTCTTGCGCCAGTGTTTGCACACAAACTTGTACAGAATGAAGAAACTTGGCATTTTCTTTTGAACATTAAGAACATAACAAAGTGTTTAATCTGTGAAGCCGAGGTACAAGGAAGTCTGGTAGCTGAACGTCCACTCTAATTGTATTTCACTTTCTCGCACTCCTCCTTGAATATCCAATAGATAAAATTATCTTAGCTGTTAAAAAAGCTGTCGTTAGAAACAACAATTAGTTGTTTTAATCCCCATATATACTAGTTTCTGGGTTTGTATGAAGCTAACGCATCTGTAACGTTAATTTGAATTGGAGGAACAGGTTTGCGTGTGGTTGCTTTTGAATTAAGACAACACTGTTTTGGAGGCAGAGGTGTGAAATAGGTTTTTAGCACAGAGCAACTAAAAAGCAATGTCTGTACAAGGTCCAGAACCAGGAGAGTCATTGCTGGAAAGACTAAATATTTTTTTTTTTTTTTTTACTCCTATGCTTTTTTATCATCTGTATTTTTAGAAGTAGCCCAGAGCAAATATGTTAAAACCCATAAAACATACGATGCTAACTGCTCCTTCCCAGATCTCCCAGCCTCTAACAGCAGTGGCTTCCTGAGGCAAGGGTTGCTTTTATGTCTTTAGACACCTCAGAGGATTTCTCTTCCCTGACCTGGTCGCCTTCTCTGTGAACCACTGTAAAGCATCAGCATCTACAGTATCCCCTGGCAGGGACGTACTCAGCCTAACTCCGTCTGTGTGAAGGACGAAACCCGTTTATAACCTTCCCGTCACCTGTGTGTTGGAAGAGGCAGTGAACAATGGCCATCCGACCTCTCCCTCCTGCTCATGAAGGGCTCCGTGCAGTATTTCTAGGCTGTATCTACATCTGAGATACATGCAGACACTTGAGAGAGATGTGTCTGGTAGACAGATATGTGACATGGCAAGATTTGCAGGATGGGCTCTAATGAGCACTGCCCGCTCGTGACAGTCTGGTCAGGAGTCTTAAAACAGCCAGAGACTGTCCTTTGGAAACATTACCCAACCCCCCGACTTCAATATGTACACCCTCCTGGTGGGTTTTTTGTAGGAACTGGGATAGCGAGTCTTGAAAGAAAACTAGTTCTTTGCAGATAGTCTCAAGGTCGGCGTTATGGATCACTTCAAGGTGATGGTTTCATGCATAGGAAGTAGCACTGAGGAACGCTCAAAGGCTGTTTTTCACAGCGCAGACAGCCTTTCTAACCCCTAGACTATGCTATCTCCTCGCACCAGTAAGATGTAGTATCTTTAGCTGTAAGAAATTCTGCACTGCGTAGAAGAAATTCTGTTTGCTTCATTGCAATTCCAAAATATAATTATCTGGAAAGAACAGCCACCGTGTCCCAGTATACCTTCCATTTGCACAGATGAATATAAATGTGAACGTCTTGTACCTTGCAGTACCCTGCTAAGTTTGGCAACCACTTGAGGTTTTATTTTGTTTTGGATTTTTCTGTGTTTTTTAAGAGAGCTGAATTAGTTATTCATCTAAAATGCAAGCGAGAAGGTAAAAGGTGCAGCTATGCAGTTAATATTCATTTTATAGTATCACCTAGTTTGTGAGTCATTAATAATTTGGTTGGTATTTGAAGGACACTATAACACTCGGAAGTGTGAAGAGTATTTAGAAAATAACAATATAGGTAGATCAGACTGACATTTATTATTGATGTTCTTGTTTCAGCAGTTCTTACTCTTTAAATCGACGGAGAATATGCATCCTCGCACGAAGGAGTCATCTGTAGACTAGCGCTGTTGTGTTGCCTCACGGTGTAACCTACCATGATGGAGGAATTTGGAAAGATGTTTTACTTTTAGGAAAGTGAAATGCCTTGATTCTATTCTAATGTAGCTGGCAGAGTCAGTGCATACTTCAGCAATGCAGCTGGCGGAGAGCGGGCAGAATAAGCAGGATCTCTCTGCTGGGCATAAGGGAAGCTGCTCCACGGCTGAGGACTAAGGAAATGAGTATAATTTATTGTAATTGCTCCCTGACTAACACCGCTCACTTCTAAGACTGCGTCTTGTGTTCTCCTCAGCAATATTGCTGATAACCACACTTCATCTAAGTCTTGATTTATTGGAAATATTCAGATGGTATTGGACTTCAGTTAGGCAGTAATTACTGGAAGAATACTGATTCCTTTGAAAAGACATTTAAATAGAAGAACTTTTTATCAGATTACTGATCATTCCCTTTTCAGCTGAAATAGCAGGCAAACCCGAAGACCTTTGCTAGGCTAGACCAGGTGGGGTTATCTGAAAACTTAAATATTTTAATTAGCAAATATATATATGCGTGTTTTTTGATTATTTTTTTCTAAGTTATGATGTTTCAATTAATCACTCAGACCTAGATGCTCACCCATTCGTGCTCTATGGAAATACTATTTTTTGCTGGGATTTTCAAAATCTTTATTAAATTAGATTTTTTTTGTTTTACTTGAATATATGGTTTTGGCATTATTTCCAAGGAGTACTTTTTTACTTTTTCTACCTTTCTTTTCTGTCCCCAACCCCTGAGAAATCATAGAAAGCCAGGAGAGGCTGCAGAAATAATGTTTAGTATCTGTACAGCTTGTGGGTTCTTTGGCTAGTGAAAATAGTTCAGGAGAAATATTTTAGTGAAGATATTTAGATCCTTTCATCTTTCTGTGCTGAAAATGCTTTACTCAGCCAGACTACATTTAAAAAAATTTGAAATGCACGATACAGACTTGATGATCCTAAGAGTCCTTTCCAACCTAAATGATTCTATGATTCTATATATCATTGCTGCATATAAGGACCAATCTCAGCTTTCTAGAAAATATGCATACTAATTAGTCATATTGGAGGAATAAATCCATCATTGTCAATTATTTTAAATCGATAGTAATAGTAAAGATTTAGAAACATTGTTGAAAGAGCATGAGAGTGCCTGAGATCAGTGTAAGGAAGTGCATTCTTGGCTTTACAGGAGTAAGTACCATAGACCAAAAATTCATTTCCATAAACCTCACACCTTAGGAGGTGTTTTGACTGCAGTTGTCTCTAGGAACTTCTGCTTTTCAAAAGGTAATATGATTGACAACAAATTACTGCTATTTAAATTATACATATAAGAAAAGAGACTGTATTCTTTAGGAGGAATGCAAATGTTAAACACAGCTTTTTGTATTTAAATATTTTCATGAAAATTCAGAAATAATTCTGGCTTTGTAAAATGCAAACTTCTCTACACTGGATTTGACGGCACAGGTGATGGTGTGGTGAGTTTCTATATGTTCTGTTTGCAGTGAACCTCATCCGTCACTAGTATGGAGCATCTATTTTTATAGATAAAGAAACTTACACTTTTCTTATTGCATCCTGTGTTTTTCTGGGGACCTGCCAACCAGGGAGGCTTTTTTATGGAAGAATGCACTGAGACCAGCAGGATGGTGCTTATCTCTAGCTACTGTTTAACTAGTTGCTGTTTCATAGGGCTAATGCTATGTAGAAGTGAAGCAATATCTCTTTAAATGGGCATCGTGAAAGCATCCTTTCAGAGTAGCAGTGTGCATATATGTATATAGCTAGGACTTCCCAGTGCTGGCAAAATCTTGATTTTTTTTAAAATGTATTTCAGTTGACTTCTGCAATAATTTACACCACAGGATTAGTCTGCTCAGTTGTACCATCACTCTGCAGCAAGTGGGCTCAACAAATAGTACAGAAGGACGGGGTTTATACATGAATAGCCATTTATGCATTTGGCATGTAACCTTTGCATATTAAGGGTTTTTTACGCACTTAGTCCCAAACATACAGAATTCACTATTTCCAAGTAAATTATGCAGTGCTCAGTCTCATTAACTACTCACTCCCTGCTTTGCTTCCATGGAAAGCAAGCTCCATTAAACACCTAATGGTGTTCATGGGAAGCAGAGGTAAAACCAGCCTGATAGGAGGTGTTCTCTTCTTGACTGCACAAACTATATTAGGTTCAGTGCATATAATAAAGTTGGCTAGGGTCAGCCAACTTTACTCTCTATTTACTCTATCTGTGTTTTAGGCAATGAGTTTATGGTGCTATTCAGTAAGAAACGAATATCCATAACGTATCAATTAGCGGTCTGCAGGTAGCTGCAAGATAAGGGATGTAATTGCTAGAGAAGTTGGATCACCTGTCTATAAGATCATTTGCTAGTTTTACATGCAATGGGGGAGAAGCAATATTTATAGCTATCCTTTTTTTAAGAAAATAAAACAGTTGCAAATGTGTACAATATTAGTTGGTAATTTAAGGAAAGGGGAGAAGGTGCCACATAGTGTTAGCTTATATTCTTCCAACTATTTTTTAAGGGGATTTATAAATGGGTCAAAGACTGAAACAATAAGTTTCAAATTACTTTGCTAAATTTAAAAGGCTGAGTTTAGCAGTGATATAATAGCCGAACTGTATTGATTCATACGTTCCAAGAGCAAGTTGGGAGAGAAGATATTTTAGGAAAGCATTTAGATTTGAAACAGTGGAGAACCGTGGACAATGTACTGAATTTAGAAGTAATTAGAAAAGGCAATAATTGCAAATAACATTTTACTGAGTATGGGGCTTGTTTTGGGAAGGTTTTTTGAAAAGCTGACACCTTGGATAAATCACGGAATTTTCAGAGTTGGAAGGGACCTCTAGAGATCGTCTAGCCCAACTCCCCTGCCAAAGCAGGATTGCCCAGAGCACATTACTCAGGACTGCATCCAGGCGGGTCTTGAAAATCTCCAGAGAAGGGGACTCCACCACCTCCCTGGGCAGCCTGTGCCAGTGCTCTGGCACCCTCACCCTAAAGAAGTGTTTCCGTGTATTTGAACGGAACTTCCCGTGTTCTAACTTGTGCCCATTGCCCCTCGTCCTGTCACTGGGAACCATTGAAAAGAGCCTGGCTCCATCCTCCTTCAACCCACCCTTGAGATACTTGTACGCCATAATAAGGTCTCCCTTCAGCCTTCTCTTCTCCAGGCTAAAGAGTCCCAGCTCTCTCAGCCTTTCCTCATAAGGCAGATGCTCCAAGCCCTTCATCATCTTAGTTGCCCTTTGCTGGACTCACTCCAGCAGTTCCCTGTCCCTCTTGAACTGGGGAGCCCAAAACTGGACACAGTTGTGGCCTCACCAGTGCAGAGTAGAGGGGGAGAATGACCTCCCTCGACCTACTGGCCACACTCTTCCCTATGCAGCCCAGGATTCCATTGGCCTTTTTGGCAACAAGGGCACATTGCTGGGCCATGGATAATTTACTGTCTACCACAACCCCCAGATCCTTCTCCTCCAAGCTACTCCCCAGCAGGTGCGCCACTAACCTGTACTGGTGCCTAGCATTCTTCCTCCGCAGGTGCAGGACCTTGCACTTGCTTTTGTTGAACCTCATAAGGTTCTTCTCTGCCCAGCATCTCCAGCCTGTCCAGGTCATGCTGGATGGCAGCACGGCCCTCTGGGGTGTCAGCCACCCCACCCAGTTTGGTATCATCAGCGAACTTGCTGAGGATACACTCCGTCCCCTCATCCAGGTCATTAATGAATATATTGAACAAAATTGGACCAAGTATTGACCCCTGGGGGACACCACTGGTTACAGGCCTCCAACTAGACTCTGTGCCGCTGATCACAACCCTCTGAGTTCTGTCCCGCAGCCAACTCTCAATCCACCTCACTGTCACGTCATCTAGCCCATACTTCCTCAGCTTCCTAATGAGGATGTCATGGGAGACAGTGTCAAAAGCCTTGCTGAAGTCAAGGTAGATGACATCTATGACTCTCCCCTCATCCATCCAACCAGTTATAACATCATAGAAAGCTATTGGATTGGTCAAGCACAACTTACCCTTGGTAAATCCATGTTGACCACTTCCAATAATTGACCTAATGAGAAATTTGCAGCTTGAAAGTGTAAAATATGAATGTTAGTTCAATAAAGGGGGAAAAAAACCATAGCCATCACAACTTTATTGTAATGGTTAGTCCACACAGCAGCAAGACACTAAATCTGCTGGCTTTAGCCAAGCAGTAAGCTGGAGCTAAAAGGAGATCTCATTGTCCTTTGCTGGAAAAATAACTGAGTACAAATGAAAATCCCCAAATCGGAGAGTCTTGACTTAAAGTCATTAACCAACTGCCAAAAAATATGGACGTCCGTATGCTCTGATCCCCAAAAGTCCTGTGCAATGGAACAGTATTTATAACTAGCGAAAGCTGAGAACAACAGTTACTACTGTTCCTCTCTTTTCCCAGTAGTAGAAATAACTGGTGCCTTCTCCTGGACAAGGCAGGAGATGGTGCCAACTGTCCCTTGACAAACATTAATGCAGCCAAATCCTGAGTACTAAATAGTATCCACCAGCACCTCAAGGCTTTTTAACTGGGCAGTGGGTACAGAATGGAGGCAGGATGTATAGTCCTGAACTGAGTTCTTTCTGGTAGGGGCGATGAAATGATTTTCTAGTTCCCGAAGATGTAAATGGCCAGAAATAGGAGCGTGGCGCTTTCAGCTGGTGAAGGCAGAGAACAGATGGAGGTGCCTGCTAGGACTCCCCATCTTCTCTAGTTGCTGGGTGGCTGAGGATCAGCCAAAAACAGCTGAGTCCTCCTCACCATTGTTCGTTTGGGTAAAATGGACACCAATGTACTCCGGCAGCATGAAGGTATGTTGCTGTGTGTGCTTAGCAGCAACCAGAGCTAAGGAGAGAAAGCACGTGGGGAAGAAGGAGGGAGAGCGGGACATCAGAAAGAAACCTGAGATTACAAATTTGAACAGCAGGGAAAACAGCATTATTTCCAGTTGTGATGAAGGAGGGGAGAGCAAGGAAGCTTTTAGAAGAAGAGATTGGAAATTGTTGCGGTTTTGACGTGCTGATGACATGCTGGAAATGGCTGATGCTGAGACTGAGAGTTGGACTTGTGAGCGTCCTACATTAAGCTAGTACTTAAATAATAACCTGTGTGTGACTAAAGTTACCAAGTGAATGAGAAGGGGTCAAATAGTGACAACGGAGCACTGAAGAATATTGGAACAGGGTCTAGGTAAGGTGGGAGACAGCAATAAACATTAAAAGACTGTTGAAATGGAGGAGAGGAGGAAAAGACAATGAGGTGAGAGACAGCCCAAGGGAAGTTTGAATAGTGAAGGCTCTTCAGGAAAAGGTCAGTTTTAGAGACAGATAGAAGAATGTGCCCAGAAAAATGCTTTGTTGAACGAGACTCTAGTTATGGCTGGTAGATTGGATTCATGTGGTACTACATCTTCTATTTCTAGTGAATGAGGCGTGATTGCTCAGCTTGCAGTAAATTATCAGTACTTACATAATACAAATACAAAGTTCCTCAATTATTTGATTGAGGGTCTCTGGGCACCTAATGCAGTTTTCATGAAATCAGAGACAAGGAGCAGACCTTATGTCTGCTGCTGGCCCTGCCCCGTGCTTTCTTCACACAAAACTTGAACAGAAGATGAATTTACTGCATTATCTTTGTTGTTTGTTCTAGGATCCAACTATTTATTTCACCAAATGGATGTTTAAGTTCCCATCGGTTACTAATGCATAAAGCATTTCATAGTCATAATTATACAAACATGCCAGGAGCTTATTTAATTTTCACCTTGATATTTTGTCCACATAATGATTCATCTGGTAAGCGCTTTCTTACTATTTAGTAAAATCAGCAAAATAAAATGAAATAAAAACTACACTGGTCCGCCCTTTAGTTTCAGCAGAATAATCAAAGGTCAATCGATAAAGACTAATACCATAACCTGGTGGCTGAGAGGTGATACCTGTTTTATAGCTACAATAATTTGACTTGCTTATGCCAAGAAATATGGCTTGGAAGTGTTACCTTAGTTATAGCAATTATGAACAGCTGCATTTTCTCATTAAATATATGGAGAAAAATCTCTAGTGTTGAGACACTGATTAAGTGAAAGTTTTCTGCTGAAAATTCTGTGAAGCCTTGAAAAGAAAGTATTTTGTAAAATAAAATGTTGCGTTGTATGATTTCTTGTTGGGAATGTGATTTCTGTGGACCATATATGGATGTTTCAGGCTGCTACTGCCACCACTGGTCCACTGAAATACTCCATACATCTTAAAGCAACAAATATATGTGAAACTATGGGGAAAAAAGAAGAATTTTTTGTTTGTTTGTTTGAATAGTATAACATTAAACCTACTAAGTGATTCCATTTCCCCCCTTAGAGGCATTTAATTAGACACATTTGTTGGGATCCCTGACACAATTTTTAATCTGCTTGATAGTTAAGATTGTGTTATAATTAGGTGTCGTCATGAAAGCTCTTCTGCCTTAGACCTTGACTGTCATTATCAGATTTCAAAATCAATTTACAGAAGCTAATGCTAACCAGGCTGTTGAATACTCTTAAAATTCCAACGAGTAAACAATTCTCATGATAACACTTCTTTTATCATAATAGTCATTAATTTTTAAGCAATATATGACATGTTGCAACACAAAGAGATGATCTAATGGCGTAAAGAACATAAATACAGGCTGGAAACACATTGCACATAGTATATATTTTAAGTAACTCAACTCTTACCAAACCCTGAATGGCATGTTTGGGTTATGATGCTCATCACTGAAAAAAACTCAGATTTAGCATGTGGACACAATGCAATTAAGATGAGAAAATAGATTTTTAAGTAAATGCTAGCATTCGCAGGCGATTGGGAAGTTGACACTTAATCTGCAAGCCCTGATCCTTATTGTCAGATCAGCTGAAGAGATACTTTATGAAGTGGCTGTCAAATTACATGCTTTAGCAGTCTTTGTAATTGAAATGGTTGCACATAATAACTGTATCATGTCTGGGTACTCTGTATCTAATGCAGTGCTGGAATGAATTTTGATTTTTCCTGTGTATTTCTAGTTCTTTGCTTGAACACCAGAGTAATTTGAAAGAAGTGGAATATTACACCTCCAGTAAGTGTCAGAAAGTTTTGTTGTTGTTGCTGTTATTTTGTTTGCTCGGGCATTTTTTTTTTTTAGGAATTTATTTTTGTTTTAAGAAGTCTTGAAAAATTTATTCCAAAATACCAAATGTAAGACTATTGAGGTGGATCCGGGGCAGCTAAAAGAAATAGTTTCTACTGGGTAGTCCTTGATCTCTACTGGGAAATGGAACGTTGTAATTAAATACAAAATTTAAAACTACCTAAACAGTCCCTATAATTTCAGTAGGGCCTCCAGTGCTGGGGTGTTCCAGATTTTGCGGACAGAGGGAACCCGCTGACCTGCCACATGGAAATAGATGTGAGGCAGAACAAGCAGAGATGGCGATGGGCTTCATTCATCTGTGTGACTGTAGGTTTTGTGTGTGTATTTTATAACCTGTTCATCCATATCTCTGATTCTATCCTTATGTCTCAGGTTTTTACAGCTTATAAGGAAGCAGGTAAGGTGTTAATCACAAGCATGAGCAATGAGGTAATATCTTCTTTCCCACCTCGGTAGAGCTACAGGCTGATGCAGCAGTTTATCAGGCTGCACGGTGCTCAGGTTTCCATAAACGCAGCTTGTACTAACAAAAGAGTCAGCCTGCTCCATAGATGCTGCAGTCAAAAGAAATGGGACTTTGATCCTATTTTTTGTAATATTCTTTCTTTATTCTTATTTCTATTGATGGTACCTTGCTGTGTGACACTTTACTTGCTTTTTGTTTATTTCCCATGTCTACTTTTTTTTTTCAATTGACATCAGTGATTTTGAAACGTACTCTTTCTGTCCTTCTGTATCGGTGCGCATTGGAACAAAGCAGAGAACATGTGCAGGGCTTCATTTTCACTGAATTTGTGTGCCATAGTGTTGAATAGTTGGTACACGCTTGTTGGATTGCAGTAGTTTCTACAGATTTGTCTCTGTAGCTGCCAGAGAGTGTCATAGAATGCCACGTTGGAAGGGACCTCAAGGATCATTTGGTCCAACCTTTCTTGGGAACAGCACAGTCTAGACAAGATGGCCCAGCATCCTGTCCAACTGAATCGTAAAAGTGTCCAATGTTGGGGAATCCACCACTTCCCTGGGGAGATTATTCCAATGGCTGATTGTGCTCAATTGTGAAAAATTTTCCTCTTGTGTCCAGTCGGAATCTCCCCAGGAGTAACTTGTACCCATTATCCCTTGTCTCTTCCACATGACTTCTTGTAAAAAGGGAATCTCGATCTTCTTTGTAGCCACCCTTTAAATATGGGAACATGGTGATAAGGTCTCCCCTAAGACTTCTTTCCTCAAGGCTGAGCAAACCCAATTCTCTCAGCCTTTCCTCGCGTGGCAGGCTTCCCAGTCCTTTGATCATCTTTGTGGCCCTTCTCTGCACGCTCTCCAGCCTGTCCACATCTTTTTTTGTATAGTGGGGACCAAAACTGAACACAGCGTTCCAGGCGTGGCCTCACAAGTGCTGAGTGGAGTGGGGTAATGACTTCTTTATCTCTGCTGGTGATGCCTTCGTTGCTGCAACCCCGCATCCTGTTGGCTCTCTTGGCCGCAGCAGTACACTCCACTCATATTGAGCTTCTTGTCCACCAGGACCCCCAGTTCCCTTTCCACAGAGCTTCTCCCCAGCCGGGTAGATCCCAACCTGTGCTCCACTCCTGGATAATGTTTTCCCAGGTGCAAGACCTTACACTTGTCCTTGTTGAACTTCATGAGGTTCTTGTTAGCCCACTCTTCCAGCCTATCCAGGTCTTCCTGCAGGGTGGCTTTCCCTTCCAAAGTGTCTACTTCCCTGCTCAATTTGGTGTCATCGGCAAACTTCATCGGGGTGCACTTGATCCCATCATCCAGATCACTTATGAAGATACTCAGCAGCATTGGGCCCAGTATCGATACCTAGGGCACCCCACTTGTGACAGGTTGCCAGTTTGAAAAGGAGCTAGTTACCACCACCTTCTGGGGCGGTCTGGCAGCCGGTTCCCCACCCACTGCACAGACCACTTGTCTAGACTGTAACGCATCACTTTCTCTAGGAGGAGGCTGTGGGGAACAGTATTGAAAGCCTTGGAGAAATCCAGGTAGACAATGTCCACAGCTCACCCCACATCAACTGAGCAGGTTACTTTGTCATAGAAAAGTAAAGTAATGGCACACAGTTACCAAAACTTCCCTGTGAAATTGTGTTCCAGGGACTAACGGTGAAACCTCATATGTTTTACCTTATTTGTTGACCTCACAATCCCAGCATTAGTTATTACCTTTCCATAAATATAACAAAGGCAGAGATCAGCATCACCATACTAAACCTCTGCTCGATGGTATAACTATGCATCAGCCTTTGTAGAGTCTTTCTAGTACTGCATTTCTGTCCTTCAATTATTTTTGCAATTTTCTAAGAAATAAATTATTTTAGCAGGGAAAATGTCTAACCTGGTAGTGTCAATGTCCATTGCATGTTAGCACATCTGGTTGTAGTGGATTATTTGCCATTGCCAGGGGACAGTGAATGTTAATGTGAGAGTGACAAAGGAGCAACTGTGTTTAGACACCTGCAAATCACCCTGTCATGTTGGTTCATAGGTTGGGTGGACTCGCAGTTGAGGCAAATAGAAAGATCCAGGATGTCCTTTTTTCCCACTGTACTCTGAAGTTGTGATTGTTTATCTGATCAAGTCACAATGAGAGCTCTTCATTAATGAAGACCTGGCAGATCACTGTAGAGACATCATCTGATCAGATCAGCAGAGATGGAATGGGGGATATGAATGAACTATGATAACCCCCTATACGTATCTGATGTTAACATGATCTGTGTACGCTTTTTACAAATATCTTATGTATGTTTTTCTACATCTAGGGAAGTCCGGTGAGGACAACAGACAATGTTGTCCTGAAATTTCTTTGGAAGTAAAAAGACACTGTGAAACTTTTTGGGGTCAAATAACTTTAATTTTACATGCTAATTCCTTTCATTTGTAGTTATTCTGCTTATATGTAAATATAAACGTAAATTGGATGGAAATGAAATTATTCAAAATGAAACTGAAATGTAACTTTTCTGCCTTCTTCAGTTGACAAGATCAAAATTATTCATTTTCTACCTTTCCACATTTCCCCTGCAAAATGTTTTTGATTAGATCAGACTGCGTTCTTTTATGGAAAATTATTCCATTCATTTTTTTCTAACTGTAGTCTCTTTACTGCAAAAATATTGAAAAACTCCAGTATATGAAATCTCTTCTGTCTCTAGCACTGTTTTAATATGATGGAATATTAGAGCTAGAAAATAGTTTTGTTTTGAATGCTTGAGCAAGAATATATGAGATACATAAAGTGACAAGTAAAGCTTTTCCAAATCAGAAATTAATACACAATTCTGTTGGAATAGCATAAAGTTAAGGTTAACTTAGATATATTGTTATGTAATGTAGTTAGGGTTATTGTGCTATGTGTGTGGTTCTTTGGTTTGTTCATTTCATGAATACACATTTCCTCAGGTCATCCATAGAGAATGAATTTAGAAGTTCAGGACAGAGGAGTGTATTGTATTTCTTGAAAAAAAAAGAGCAGCTGCGTAAACCGGTAATACTAGTTGGTTGTTGTCTTCTGAGTCTAGGGTATATGGCACATATTTTTATATATTTTTGAATATTTTTTTATTAGATCCATTCGGGTTTTTTATAACCAGTTCTGTGCTCAACTTTGGGGAAATTTGCATATAGCACAATACCTGAATTGATTAGTGCTGGTTAGGAACTTTTGAATAAACTGTTTCCACTGGAAATTAAAGATTTATCGAACCGTTTCCTAGTTCCAGAGTGGAATTTATGGTCAGAGAAAAAAAAAAACAAACTCCCAGAATAACAGACAGTCCTGTAGTTACTGACAGAGAACCAGTCATCCTCCGTTTGCTCAACTGGCTGATCTCTCACTTTTAAAACGTATGCATCGTTTCAGTTTGCCTGGTTTAGCTTCCGAGCACTGGTTATTACTCTGGCTTCACAACTGGATTAAGCAGCCTTTTAGAACCAACAGATTTTCATCTTGAGCAGTGAGTACACTCTGTAATCAAGTCTTCTTCCAGTCATCTTTCTGATGAGCTTAAAAAGCTCTGCCTTCAACGGTAAGGAATCCTTTCTTGCCTGAGGTATAATCTCTACTTCTTAATATTTTAAATGAAAAACAATAGATACTAAAGCTGTACCCACTTTCACCAGAGTGCAAAATACTTCCCTATTCATATACCTTATACATTTAGTAATTACCATTTCCCAGTTATCATGGTGGCAGCTCACATTGACTCATTATCGCAATATAACCCCTCCCCCTTCCAGGGAAGTACTCTCTCATTTTGTGAGGATGTTCAGTGCATATGGCACAATTTAGCATTTGGCTACGTTAAGATACGTCTTACTTGAATACTGCCGGCTTATCGAGCAGTCTGTATGTACTCCTATGACTTTTGTCTCCTTGATGTTTATCACCTGGCCATTTTTGCATCATCTGTGGATTTTATCAACATTGCCTTGATGTTTGTTTCTAAATCATTTAAGAATATCTTGGTTAGGACCATTTACTGCTTTTTGTTACAGCTCTTTTCAGTTCCCGCAAATCTGTTTCTGATAGATAACTTCTTTTTTAGTTTTATCAGATAGCAAGCCAGTTCTTTGTCTTTGGTTATTTCCTACTAAGAATGTTTAGGTCAAGTATTTTACAACACTTTATTACAGCTACACAATTTTCCAGTCTTTTGGAGCATATGTGAAGCCCCAAGATGTATTAAGTTACGAATCTTGGGTACAAGAAGCTTACAAGTCACCCCAAGTAGATGTTGTCTGCTATGGACTTCGATTACTGGTGACGGGAGAGGTATGCCCATCTTCTTTCCAAATATAGATGGGAAACAATTCCTGAACTCTTCTTTCCTGTCTTTGGTACTACTGAAGGTGTTACCATCCTGCCTCATTGTAGACCTATGTTATTACAATGTGTTTAGAAAAGAAACTAAAGCAAATCCCAGCTTCTCTCCTCTGCATTGTTTGCCATTCCCCCCCCCCCCCCCCCCCCGTGTCTTCAGTTTCTCTTCTCTCATTGGTTTTCTACATTTAGAAATTTCTATTTCCTATTGATTACTACTTCTTTTTGTCTTAAACAACTCCTCCATCTTTCAAAAATGTGCTACTTTCTTTACATCAATCCAGTGGATTAGGAAGAATGTGGTCCTGCTCATGTGCATTGGGACTGAACAAATAGCATCAATGGCAGCTCAGCCCAGTGCAAATTCTGATTCCCAGCCAGCTGCTTTTTCAACCCTGCACAAGCGTGAAAATGGAAAGCAAACTGGCTTTGTTCACTTCCTTACTTTTAGACTCCTTCCTTCAAAGGTTGTCTGTGGGTTCATTAGAAAAACAGTATAATAAAACCCCAGCAAAAAAACCTTGTGTGGAAAGAATCTGATTTAGAGTTGTTGGCATCTTCAAAGTACTGTTGGTCAATGGTGCTGCCCTTCTTACACACACAAGGGTAGATCTACCTAATATTTAATTCCTAGGGCAAAAAGGGTTTTGTGTTGTGGGTAAGACGAACGTATTGCTTATGACATTCATAGTTTCTGAAAAAAAAAAAAAAAAAAAAAAAGCCCAAATCCAAAGTTAAAACTGTACTTTCTCTCTTCATACTATGTTGAAGTAATTTCTGATCTAGGATTCTGGTGTGTGTATAAATCAAGGAATAAATAAATAAATAAATAAACAAATAATAATAATAAAAAAAAACGAAAATAACAGAACCCATAGTTTTAATTTAAAAGGTTTCCTGCATTTCTAATATCTGATTCTGTTGTTTCTTTTCCCAATGACATTGATGTGGAAGTGTTGTGGGAGAAGTATTTACAAAGATAATTTTATCAAATGGCAAAAGTATGCTATTAGCAATATGTTTAAATACATTTCTTAAACTTTGCTGCTCGCAGCTTACTTCTCTCCTGCTTTACACATGCACTCCGGGGAGTCTGCTAGAAGGGATCTGCTGCGAACTGGTGTGGGCACACAGCCCCATCCAAGGGTCTGGGGAGGTGCAGCCTTTGTGGAAAAGCTAGAGGCTGGGGGGACCTTTTCCCTTATCACTTTGTGGGTATGACTATCAGTGGCCTGGTAGGAGAATTAATGCTCAGAACAGGTTTGTGTCGACTATTGTACTCCAGCAAACATATTATGTAGAAGGAAGCAAAATTTTCCAAAAGTTCAGATGAAAGGCTGAATCACCAAAGCAGTCAACTTGGGCAAGCCTGGCTTTTGGTCCTGCCTTGGTATTTTCACCTGCAAGCTTAGGTCTTCAACCATCATATCTTGTCTGTGTTCCCATCACACATGACTCTTGGAGGGTACCTTATGAGGTGTGGTGTTATCTACACTGTACCTTGTCTTATTATTCCTGTCTCAGCAGACCCTGAAAGCTGGTGGCCTGTTTCATTGGCTTGCTCTTTTATGAGATCTCAACCAGATTTTGATTCATTGTGGTTAATAAAGAAATGACTAGAGGTTACCTATGGAGACTGTTCCTCACCCGTATCTGGACACCTCTTTTAGATAATGGTGTCTTAAAAACAGGGCTTCTCCATAAAGGGGGCTTCTCGTGGGCATGGAGATGATTGTAAAGGAGTATTTTCTATCATCCTCTTTTGCTCTGACCATTCGGGGGGGGGGCGAAAAAAGGTGTTTCAAGATGAGTAGTCATTCAAGACTTTGGTGGTGGTTTGACTGAGAGGATGAGGATGAGTCAGAAGGGTTTACTTTCTGGGAATACTGCCGGAATTTCTTGGTCTGTGCGTCCACACTGTCTTGCTGTGCCAGTGTTTAGAGTGCGTAACTTTTAATATTGGCATACCAGTCCTGCTGACACAGGGCAGCTCCCAGAGCTAAGGTGTCATATAACCAAAAAACCCAGCCAAGACTGTAATGAAGGGGTCTTTTTGTTATCATCACGCTTCTCTGTGGACCACACGTGCTCTGTGCTGGGTAATGGTTTTTCATACAAAATCCATGAATTATCAGCCATTCACGCGGTCATTTCACCAGGAAGTAGGTTGTGCTTGGAGATGCTTTCACACAGCAACGTCAACAGACTGAACTATGCTAGCGATGGCACTAAATGCCTTGGGTTTTGTTTTTGTTTTTGTTTTTTTTTTCTTTACTTCTTTGGAGAGAAAACAGTAGGAGAAGTCAGTACGTAATAGATAATTATGTATTCTGCCTCTGAGGAAACTAATTCTGTTTGGGAGGACCTGAGCATGGGCCAATAGCTGGAGGGGACAGGAAGACCCCATGGACATAAAAGGACTGTGGGCTTCCATGTCCCACACATGGAAGATCAGGATCTTCTATTCATCTCTGGTTATTTTACTCCCACTTAAAGGAGAAGAGAGCGAGCCCTGATGTACTTGCTCCCCTCCCCGCAGGTGAGTTATTTCATCTGCTCTCCTTTCCTAAACTTCTCTAATGGTGTCAGATGTCCGCATGGCCTCTAACAGATGGCTGTGCACAAGCTGCGCCTCTTGGGCTCTAATGCACTTTCTTCGATATCTGAAATGCACTTCTTAATATGCTGTGTCATAATTTTCGATTTGCTTTTTTCTTTCCTTCTTAAAACTAGAAAACAGTGCGTTTAACCATGAAAGCAGGTACAAATGTATTCCTGTTAGTGGATAATAATGAAAAGTCAGAGAGATTAATGTGCTGTTACTGTTTATTCAGTACTGCATTGCTTGTGACTAACTACAATGGATGAGACCCTCTTTCTGCCTCATTAAATAAGTTAATCATGTAAATCAGGAGAAAAAACATTTTGGGTAGTGTGAGTACAGGTTGAGCATCAGATAAGCACTTTTTACCACCATGTATTAAAGGAGATTTGACAACATACAGGCGTCCCAGCTACAAAACATTAACATCAGTCTTCTCTTATCTCTAAAGGAAATGAAAACAAAATTAAAAGGTCAAACTGGTGCATGTTTCAATCAGGACAACATGGCCACTGACTAGAATTTCTTTCAGAGAAAGAGGGGAACTCTAGAGGGAATGGAAGTTCTTGAAGAAGACAAATTATAATGGACATTCCACTATATTTAGAAAAAAAAAAAAAGCTTTTATGGCTTTTAAACTGTAAATGAAAAGTATAATTCATTTTCTGTAAAGTAGGTTTTGCTAAACCTTCTAGGTATTGCTTTCTTGGCTTACCAAAAAACATGCACAAATTTTTACTATAGGTTTGAAGCAAAAAGAATGAAAATGTAAATTAAGGACATAATCTTGACAACCCGGGAAGGAATAGGAATAAAACTTTTTAGATTAAACTAGCAATACATTGATAAAGAAATGTAACTTTCAGGATTACAAGAGAGAATTAGGAAAAAAAAACACCTTATCTGAACATTTGTCCAAAACACTTTTTAAGCCAAAGCTGAGCTGCTGAGACTCGAGAAACTTCATGTTCTGATATGTGATTTTTAATAAGACCAAGTGCTAGCATTTTGTGGTTGCAGATGGAATGGAAGAAAAGATTCCAAACGTTACTTTTTTCAACTCTAAACTTGAGAAGTGCTAGAATTCTCATTTTTGTCATCACAGGATTTTTAATCCAGAGACTTCAGATAAAGAAATCCTAATGGCTGGATACTTTAACTCCAATACAAGAATAAAGTGGCCATGTAGATAATTGTCAGAAGTTGGATTGAAGGATGGTGGCTGGTTCGGCCCAAACCACGACAAGAAGTATTGCAAAAGTACTGCCTTCCTTCCTTTGTTTTCAATTAAAAAATTAAGTAAAATCCATTATCTTTTTTTTTTAGACATGGTAGCAGTCAGAGGGGAAGCAAACAAGGAAGCCTGCAAAAGGATATTGAGAAAATGCCAACACTTTATTGGTTGGAAGGAAATGAGTATGGATCTAATGCAAAACTTACTGAAATCAATGGAAGATACTCAGTGGTTTTGGTGATATTTGGGTAAGGTTCAATGTGAGCTTGAGTTGTTATGTAATTAGGCTCCTGACTGCTATTTAACCCAATAAATTGTACTTATACTTCATTGTTGGACTAAAACAGAGATTTAAAACAAAAAATTAAGTTAAAAAATAGGTTAGGCCTTTGCAACAGACTTAATCTGCATTTCAAATCAGAAATTCCTATTTTTAGAATCCAAACCTTTTCTTCCATTTCTGACAGTGTAGCAGCTAGTGTTTGGCTTTCTTTTTTTTTTAATCAAATGCATATACAAGTTTGATATTTACACCTTATGTAAAACTGATTGTAATTGATTTTAACCCACATTTTCATGAATTTCAATTTCAATAATAGATCTAAATTAATTGTGCCAGTGGGTAATGATGAGAAAATTATAATTGTTTTAAGTTGCATCCTAGATTCAAGTTGGTAAATCCCTGGAGGCTTTGTTATAACTGTCTTAGTTTGGCCTGGATGCACTGGATTTGGGGAAGTTTTTATTTTGTAGCATTCAGCTGCAATGTGGGGGAAAGTCAAAAGTAACAACAGAGAGTTCCAACTGGGGCCAAGCAAGTATCAGCTCACCTTCCATTTTGGGTGTGATCAGATTAATCCATTTTTCTTAATGTAATTTTGCTGGGGTTTTGATTTGTCCCAGAAGAGAACCTGTAACCAAAATAAATATGAGGCGAGATTGTGTAAGAACTGCTGTCCTGATGACATTTCTATTCAAGGTGATGAAAAACTGGCCAGAGTGCCTTAACTTATGACATTTATACTATTGTATGCAGAAATGTTTTCAGAACAGTTGCTGACATTTTGACATTCCTGAAACTAATCCTTACCTTTATTTCATCCCTAGTGACATTCATTTTACTGATAATTGAAGTAATATACAACTGTATTTTTTACAGTAGAAGTTGGTACAGCTTTGATTTTTTTTTCTATTGCTATCCTGTAGCAGTGCAAGCCGTAATACAATATATCGTTTACAATGACAAAAAATTATGTTTTCAATTTGGTAAGTCATTTTCAATTGAAAATATAATGCATTCCTGCATAAGACATATTGCAGTGTGGCAGACTGTATGTATTAGGGAAGACCTACTGTATTTGAAACAACATAATTAACACTCTTTGTTCATGATAGGCAAATAAACAACCAAGGCAGGTCTTTTTCAGTGATGGATAGCATCTTTATTAAAGAATTAATCTAGATCTCAAACCAGGATCTATCTAGTACATAAATCAGGGTCTTGTGGTTCCATTTACGGTTCCTTTTACAACCTAAGTGTTAAGTTTATTGCTGTATAGCCCAATAATTCATTGTTGAGGGATGCCAAGCCCCTTTCTCCCTTCTCTCTATTCTCACTGCAAACAGAGACACATTTAGTTCACAATACCATCTCTGATTTGCTCTATTCTTAGCAAGTAGCTTAAGTTCTGAGTGTGTAATGGTAATTATATACCTTCATTAAGAATGTTGAAGTTCTTCTGATAAAATGTATTTATATATGCTAAGTGCTTAGTTTCTTCAACCTGTATGCAAATTCAAGGTTGCCCTGCCAGAGAGCTCCTGTGCCAGGGACCTCTGAGCTTTTCCTCCTGAGATGGTTAAGTCTGGAATAACAGACTGCATAAAAACTGTAGTGAGTTATTAGCTCATGTTTGGACATGATGGGCCTAAATAATCTATTCCAGCTATTTGGTAGGTACCATAACCTGTGAAAATATAGCTGAGCACTTATAGCCAGCACATTATTTTTTTTTTCCAAGTCAATAATTCCCTGTATGTATCCAGGTGCTTGGAACCCCCAAAGGCTTTTTGCTTACCTGACTCAAGAGCGAGATGAGCAATTAGAACACAGGGGATGTATATTGAAAGCTGTACTTCACCTTTCATTGATTAATAGCAGATCAAACTAAAGGACTATGTCAGATCCTTGTATACATGCAGAAATGGTGAAGTATAATCAGTAGATAGCTTGCAAAATCCTTTGAGGCCCTCATAAAAGCTCTTAGATGCCTCGCTTTTTAGTTTAAAATACTGTTTGGGATAAGGTTTGTAGGTTGTTTGGACTTTATTTATTATATTTGGCTGTGAGCAGACTATTAGATTGATCACTTAAGAACTTACTGATGTTTTTATGCTCTGATGTGCAATGGATTAGCTGATGACGATGTTGTCGTTTAGCAAATCATCAGAGATAGGGGAGATAGCTGCTACTGAAAGGTCATATCAACTGTCATTTCAGATTTTCAGCAAATGCACGTAGGTGTATCTGCAGGGATTACACTCCTCGGATTGGAAAGTTTCCAGGACAAACACAACAGAGTTCTACCTTTAAAACATGGTATTATTAGTAGTATTTTAGTGAAGACAGAGGTTTTAGAAAGCATTTGAGAGGCTTGTTTACAAGATTCTTAGACAGATGCTTTTGCTTATTCGGAAATGTCAATATTGAAGTTCTGTATCTTATTGGTCTATAAAGATTGTGGATACATCAAGGAGAAGGAGATGGATTATGTAAGCATTAACAGCAGTGGAAAATCTGCCGTCTGCATAATCTCTTCAAAATACACACCACCTTCCGCTTTTCAGTCTGTTTGAGACCTTGAAAAAGAGAAGGTCTAAAAAAAGATAAAATCCTTTTTATGGAGAATTTTTTTGTTTCTGTTTAGTTTCAGGAAGGCAGTGAGCTAGTGAGCAGTGTAACTAATCTGGCAACTGCAAAGTACATTGTTAAACGAGGTGTTTTTCAGCAGAGATAAGGGAATAAGAATTTGATTCTATATAGTCAGGCCACGTTACTTTCCAAGAATATGGACATAACATACTGTAAACATTTTTATTTTGAAAAGGCTTATGGTGCTCAAAGATCAATAGCTTTTCTGATTTTATATCTTGACCTAGAACAAAATGAAGCCCAGATTTCTGAAATAAATAAGTGGATTCTGGGATAATCCAAGTTAAAGATCATTTGTGATCTGTGTAAAGATGTCCAGCAGTATATTGTTTTTAAACCACACCTTTCTGGATTTTTACACATTTTTCCAAGATAGATCCTTGGTCAGATTTCTGTGGTCCTTTTCTCATCTTCTGAATCATCCTACAGATTCTTCAGGAGTTATAAAAATACAGTGACCCGGATCCTCTGCTGCAGCCGAGGCAGCAGCAAAGACAGTTCCTGTTGCCCTGTTGCTGGGCTCTTTACTGGGTTTGACTTTGAGCAGGAGATATCACAATCTTGGTACAACTCAGGTCTGAAGTAACGCCAGTTTCAGTGGGCTGATTTTGCAGCTCAGTATTACCACTGTAGAAGAAATTGAGAGTCATGCATTTTTTAATAGCACTGCCATTTTTTTTCCACAGTTGCGAAGTATGAAGTAGCTTAGGGATCACCATAGGGCTTGTGTATGTTCTTCCTAAATATTCTGACATTGTTTATGTGGTGATGGGGCTGTTAATGCCATTACGTAGCACTGTATAAAGCTGTGAGGGGGTAGATGTGAAAAGAAGTCTTTTTAATTACGAGGATGGTGAGGCACAGGAAGAGATTGCCTGAAGAGGCTCTGGAGTATTCCTCACTGGAGATCTTTACAGACAGATTAGTCAGGAATTATGTGCGTGTAATTGATCATGCTGCAAGTCTGAGGTGTGTCCTAGATCAGTGTTTTCTGCTCGTGATCTGTGATTTCTCTTTTTTTTTTTCTCATCAGTTCTTTCGTGGGTTTATAACTGAAGCTGTTGCCCTTTGATAATGTCCTCTAATCAACCTAATCTGTTTAATATTTATTTAACTAGATGATGATTTTAGTGTATATTTTTAAGCCTTGGGAGCTCAGAAATAGTAAATCGTTGCAGGATGAGTGCTGGTGGAATTTTAAGAGGACTGTCACCATGTTAACTGTTAGTGTTCTAAGCCCAAACAGCCGCTTGCAGATTCAGTCATCAAAGCACCTTTTAGAGAGGAACAGTTCTTCTCTGCAGAGGAAGAATGCAACTGGAAAACAATGTATGAAAGTAAAGAAAAAAAAAGAAAGATAACAGTAACTACTAATAAGACTGAAAACTGGGTGTCATTGGGGCAGCATTGCAGGAGAACAGGAAAAATGAAAGTGGTGCAATAACTGCATGTTCTGTAGAGATCAACTCTGGGAGACAACAGCTTCTTCCTTTGTCCTTAACCAAAGACTTTGTAACTCTAGAGGGAAAATAAGTAAGAGATTGCACATGTGGACAGCGGCTACATATAACACGTCTCCAACTGGCAAAAGAAAGAAAACCGAAGAGCTGTGGGAGGCAGCTATGGAAATGATACACGGCACCTCTACTGTGCAAGTCTTGGTTTACAGGGTTCCTTTGATGTAAGACCTCTCTGCAGTGACAGCTAGTTTCACTGAAGTTCATTATAGAGTAAATAGATGCTACTTTTATAACTCACCTCCCAATAGAATATGCAAATTTCATCTTTTCCATGAACATGCTGGGAGAGTGTGCTGAACTCCAAAGTATCAGATTTTTCTGATAGACAACCTAGAAAATTCAGCAGTTTTAAAAGATACAATTCTTTCCTTCTGTGCATGTTTTTTCTCCCAGTTAGTTGTCACAGGACGTTCCTTTACTTGCAGCGTGATGATGAAAAGTAGTGGGGAGGAGGTCAAAGGAAAATGACACCGGGTATAACATAACACAGCATTAATATTTGAATGGCTCTGTTTTCCTCCATTGCTACGTCCTGCGTGATGCAAAGGAAGGAGACGTGGGTATTTGGGGAGCTGCTGTGTTTCCCTGGCTGCCATCAGTGAGCTGAGTGTGCTTGTCAGGGCTAATCGGCATGGTGGTGAGTGTGCTTCGTCATAGCTCTTCTTTGAACTCATTCCAAAGTGAGTGTCTCTGTGGCAGTGGAACTGGAGACTCCATCCATCCACTGTGTCTTGGAAGAGATAAAAAAGACAGAAGAAACCCCCGTCAAACAAAACACTGGAGGAGCTATTAGCTCATCCAGTCCTACGGAGCATCTGAACTCCGGACATCGACTTCCATTGCGCTCTGTAGTCAGGGAGCTGCCAGGTTTGAGAGGCAGCATCACATCTCCCACACCACTCCTCAGGCATGGCACTCTCTTCAGAATTGGTCACGGTTTTCGGTGTGGACTCAACTCCTAGGGGCTATGACCTGGAGCAATCCAGAGGAAAAAAATTAATGTATAGTGTAAATGATCTTTGGGAAGTAAGTAGGATGTTGTCTATTGTAAGTTAATCTGTTTCCTTTGGCTGTTGTCTCCTGAAATCATCAAATTTTTTCCCACTGTGCTTCTGTACCACTGGGTGCACAAAAATATCTTATTCCTTTCTTTGGACATTATGCCTCAAAACAAGGTCCTGTTTATCATAGTCTGACTCTTTTACCTTCTCTTTCTACCCCTTTGGGTCTTTGTGTCATTTATAAAAAAAAATCCTTTTTCTCCCTGATAGCATGTGTGATGGGTAACTTTCAAATTCATGCCTAGAATATCACAAGTCTTCTGCTGAGTGAGCATCAGGAGTTTTTGTACTTCACCTTGATTTTGCAATGGCATTGGCCAAATTCAGTGGGTTTCTGTTTCAAATGCCTTACTTGGAAGAGGTAACGCCTTAGTCACTTAGTGAGTATTTGTATGGCAGCATCTCTGCTTCCTGGTGATAAATGATTTCAGCATATTGAAATATAGGTAGATTTGAAAAATAAAGAACCTCCTGTTTTCTGAGAACTTGGAATTTTAATGAAAGACTGTATGGTACAAAAGTGATATGCTGTAAAACCGTGCTGTACTGAAACTAGAGAGCACTGAAGCTGGGATAAGATTACCCACATGGGTATTTTTAATAAGTTCAATAGTGTGTTTCCCTGCCTGTTTGAGAAAATAAATCTCTTGCTTTCAGAGCGCCTTGCTTATGTTACCTGAAATAAGGTATGTCGTAGCTCAAGCAACGTTATCTTCAATCAAGGAAGCAATAGCCTTTTTTTCTTCCTAATTGAAAAAAATTACTAAAGTAAAAAGCATTCTTGATGAAAACTGTTGCAGCTAAACTGAAATCAGCAAATCACACCTGTCGAAAGTGGTGTTTAAAATGTTATATACCCAAATTATGGTTTGCCCAGATGACCATTCTGCAATGTGGTTTTTTTCCGAGTCAGCATGTCGTGCAGGCAATGTCCCTTTTCTGTTGTGATAGGGTGTTGCAGAAGCACAGGATCTGTCTGCTTGAGACTTAGTGTAGCAGCAAGGCCGTACATAATGTTAGTGCAAAGTGTAAATAATACATCAGCATGCGGCATAACAGGCATTAATGGTGGAACTGGACAAGCCAGGTGGTGTAAGTCCAAAGGAGAAAGAAAACTTCAGTCGTGGTGAAGGCTGGCAAATAATAGTTTCTTCCAGATTAGCTTTTTTTTTTTTTTAAAAAAAGCATTACATTCTTTAGATTAAATAAAATGACTACGGTTCTTTTGTAGGAAGCTGCTTTAATTGCTATTTTGTTTCCATAAGTCACTGCATAAATTATATCTTCTCTATAAATTCTCTTTGTTTTTGCTTTGCCTCCTGGGGTTTTAATTTATCAGACTTGTCATTTCTTGAATATTATCACAGATTGAAATGTACAGTAGACACCTGGAGGCTTTTACTTTTTTCCATCCTTGGGCTTTGTAGAAATAGGACCATCTGGCCTGTAGGTCTGGAAGCATCAACATTCACTCATTAAATGTGTCGGACGCCCTCACTTTCAATCTGCCTCATTTAGCTACCTTAGGACTGTAGTTGGTGGTCTGTTGTTTTCACCTGTTGTTTACAAGCAGTGTAAATGTGTGCTCCAAACTAGAGGCAAATATCTCCTACATCCATCTCCATCTTCCTGTTTCGTTACTGCTGGGCTATTCCTGGAATAAGAATGTGAGGGTAAAGACTGGTGATACTTCCAAAATTTCTGTTACCGCTTCAGAAACGGTTATCAAACACGAAGCCTAAAGAGGACCCCGCTGGGTTACCTAGAGGGTGCGTCTCGTCACGCAAACAGCAGTGAAGTGTCTACTTCCAGTAACAACTGCTGGTAAAAATCCCTGAGGGATGAGCGGTGCAAACCTTTGCCGTGTCAAACGGGGCTCAGGTGCCCCTGCGTTACCTGCCAGGCTTGGAAAGGGGAGTTCAAAGGAGAGAGCTCAGCTCTCCGCTTGTTTCTGGGAAGAAGCGCAATTTTCACGCTGGGAGGGAGAACGTGTTCTAGTTGTGAACTAACCGAAGACTGTCATCTTGCAGAGTATCCCTGGGAGGAGTTAGACCCCAGAAAGGAGCCTTGTTTTGATCATTAGCAGCGGCTTACCTGCCTGTCAGGAGATGGTGACAGGCTGTAAAGCCCTCCTCTGTTTTGCATGCGCTGGAAGAGTTGACAGCAGCTTATCGTGGACTCAGCAATGATGTAATTGCAGTCTTGCTAATCTAGGGCTTTTTTTTCCCTCTCCCTGTAGTTAATAAATACCTTTTAAAAGTTTTTAACAAAAATGGAGGGTATAAAATTCCAAACAGAATACCAAAATGATTAGCTTTGTTGTGTGACTGCCTCCCCTTATGTCGACGTTGTGTTCACTGAGGCTAGTTACAAAAGCCATCATCGTAGGCATTTGGGCTGACCTTGCTTCTACCGACGGTGGTAAAAAAGTCTCCTGCGTAAAAGAAAAAAAGACTTAAAAATATGCTGCTGTGATGTAAGCGTGAATTAGGATTTAGCTTAATCTGGAGACCCTCAGGTTCAATAAGAAGTTTCAGTAAGAGCTTCACTAGAACATAGATCAGAGCACATTAACTGAGGGGAGGTTTATATTTTCAAGGCGGTCAGACTGCTGAGGGTGCCAAGTGCCACATCTTGAATCCAACCTGTATGCGAGATGCTGGGACGTGAGGAGACATGCTGAACTGCATGCAGCTGAAGTTACATGTATATAAATGTCTGTGAAGGATTGAACTTATCGTTTCTAATGAGCACGTGCAGGCTTGTTTTAACCTTCGCTTTTACTGCCTATGATTAAAAGTCACGCTCACCCTGCACAGATTGCTTTCCACGGTGACTCCAGCAGTTCACTGGCTGCTTTCTGTAGCACTCCACCTTATTGCTGCCTTCAAGGTTTAATTTATCATAAATAAAGCAGATTTATAAATGTAAATTTACACAAATAAGATTTGAATGTTGTGATTCACAACCACAGTAGTAACTTTAATAACTAGGAATACTTAAAGAGTCAAAAGAAATATTGATGTTGTCTTCCTTTCCTCATTTTGCCTGAAATATATGCAGATCTGTCATTTACTGAGAATAAAAGTGGATCTGCCAAAGCTTTGGAACATACAAGCCATTCCTGTCTATTTGCATACCTCAGGTCTGTTTTGATATAATTTCTCGTTGATTATCCCATTTTCACTGCAGGAAGATAGCTCTCAAAATTAGCATTCCGTGAGATGGTTCCAGCAGAAAGTAAAATGCACCATGACTGTATATAATAAGCATTACTTGTTTTAGTTTTTTAAGTTGTTAGCAAGCGTGGACCTAAATCATGCACCTTTTGCCGTAAAACTGGGAGGAAGTGGGGGAGAAGGTAAAGCTGGGGAGTTTTACCTCCATCTCCTGATACGGCCAAAGCCGTATGGGTCACCTCCGTGGGCTCTGCCCAGGCAGGTCCCACCTGTGTTCCTCAAAAGTGAGTACTGCACCAGCCATTCTCAACGAGCCGTTCATTAGCCCCAGTGAAAACATCTGTGCCCTCTACAGAGAGATCTGACTTCTCCATCCCCCGAAGAAGGCCACAAGCCCAGAGGATGCCGTGCCCGCCAGCCTCACGCAGTCAGGCTGACCGTGGTCCGTGCCAGTTTTCACGTGAGCAGAGGAAGTAGGCGTATGCGGTGGGTCAATTTTATTAGTTTACCTAGAAATATTATTTGGCAGTAAATTGCACAGCCTGAGTCAACAGTCTCTTGCTGATCATTCTGCCTTTTGCTGTTGTTGGACACCTGCTTTCTTCTCTGATGTAAGCTGTTTCCATTGCAAGGATGTGTATCGACACCTCACCTGCAGGTACTCGGCAGAGAGGTCACTGGGGGATGCGCAGGGGAGGGCGGTGGTGAGAAGGTGTCACTCCTCCTGGTGCACCAGATGTCAAAAGCCTCTGCCCTTTACTTCCAGCTTCAGAGAAGTCTTTCTTTAAGCTGCCTCCAACTCCAGTAGGCCTCTTTGTACAAGAAATACTTGTGCTGACTGCCAAATTCCAAAATATTTTTTTAATCCTCCTTGTCTAGTGAGCCATACCATAACTTGCTCTGGGAAGGGGAGAAAGAAGCGTTTCTGTAGAGAAAGGATTCCTTCTGGTGCAGCGGTCCCAGCAGCTCACAAAACTTGGCTCTGCTCTAACTCCTCAATTTTGGGTCAGCAATTAGAAAGGCTCAGCTGATGGGGCTATGGAGTTATTTCTTCTCCTCTTCTACCATTATTAGTATTCGGTTTCTGTCTGTCCTTCTAAGTTAAACTTCACGAGGCAGGATGAAATGTTGGTGCTTTCTTCCAGTCAGTAGGTAAGCCACGTCACGCCACGCGCGCACCACCTGCTGCCAGAGCCCGTGGGAAGATCCCCAGCAAATCAAAGCGACGAGCTGAACGAAAGCAGTCTTTTAACCCCTGTGCTATCCTTGAGGGCTTCCTAGCTTCATAAAATGCATTTTGCTTTCTGTTATGATGATTTGGTACCTGAACGATCTATGCACCTCAGGCAGCAACCGTGAGGTGGATTGACTGAAATAGAACCCCAGGGCGAAATACCTGCATCAGCTTAAAAGAGCAGTGCCCGTCTCTCCTTTCCAACTGTTTGACTGGAGTTTGAAAATGAAGGGATAGAACTAATTTACTGAATTCCTAATTTTTGATAGTTCCAAGAAATATCCATCTATTGAAAGTAATGCGTGAATGGATATTTATACGGTTCAACCAAGAAGAAAATGTCTCAGTTAAGAGATAAAGCATAAATAAAGCATCAGCGCTAACCTCTAAACAGGAGTTCGCACTAAGGAAATCTGTTTTGTGAATGGTAAAACTGAGGCATAAAATGATGCACGTGCTTCCGTGCAAACTTCCGTCAGCCGTAACCACCGTGCCTGGGAAGGACAGAGCTTGTTCTGCCGGCGCTGCGCAGCTGCACTGTACAAGTGCTCGCTCTGAAGTGTTCAAGGTGCGATGGACTGGGGTAAACTCAGTGTCGAGTCAATTTGCGCATTTCTAAATACCCCAAAGCTGACAGATCACTGCTAAAACAGCAAACTTTCCTTGTTGAGCCTGCGATGTTGGAGATTCAGCTGGAAAGCCTAAAAAAAAAGAAACCTTTTGAATTTTGCATGTTTTTGTTTTTGTTTTTGTTTTTTTTCATCAGACTTGAATCTGCTGTCTTATAGTTATTTCAGGGAAGGCAGTACCAAAATAATTTTAATTAGGTGTAACTAGTATGAGAACAGAAGTGTGATTCTTACAAAGAAAGCATTGTTTTAGCTTTAAATCAATTAAAAGCTAATAGTAATATATAGTAATACACAATCCATCTTCTGTTGCATCTTGTTACTTTAAATGTGCATGAGTTTAGTGCATGCTTTTAGCAGCTGCTTAGATTACCGTATGCAAATAAACAAGGTTAAATCAGTACAAACACTATCTGAACTTCTATAGTTGCTATAGGAAATATCTGAAATACAGTAAACAACTGTCGTGGGCTCATTTAGCCTTCCAGGCAATAATGAAGGCTGACTGCTGAACCCATTCATTATATTGCAAACTGGTTTGTGTATACTTCATCCAGCTTCAGCTGAGAAAAATCCCAGAACTTGGTACCCTATTTCCAGTACAAAAGGGTAAGTTAGATTTTACTGGACTGGTGCCAAGTTACACCCGCCTGAACCTGGTGAGGGTGGACAGAATAGAGCCCTCTCTGTTCACTCGTGCTTTTATGAATGTGAGCGAGTATCTTGCTCTGTTTTCAAACAGAGAAAGAAAAATGTACTGTTCACTGTGAATCCCCAAAACCGTATGAAGTGAAAACTGCCAGTTTCTGTTCGCAGCAGCAGATGAGATAAACCACCAATGAACGTAGGCCTGAGAATTCGAGTAATAACATGACTGCTCACTGCTGTATAGGAAAAACTAAGCCAGAGTATAACGTTAATTAGCGTTAATCACAGGCAAATCATTCTGTCTGATACAAATGTGAGTAGCAAATAGCAAGTACCAGAAGCTCTCATTAAAAGTTAAATCTTTTCGCAGTGGTTTTTAACAATACTTTGCAGTACGTAGGTAAAGACGATGCAGGGTTAGACAGCTGCTAGTCCACCTGACTAAGGGTAGGTATCCAAAAATTGCCCTACAGATGCACTCTCTACGGATTACGTAGATTTAGTAGCATTCGCTTATCCTAAAATTTACAATTTCAGGTCAAACTCTTTCATACTATACAAAGTTGATATCATGAATGCTTTAAAATGGGAGTCACCTTATTGTAGTGTTTATAAATGCTGATAGCACTGATTTATATCATATGCAATCTGAAATGTGATTAATAATTTAAACTAATATCCAAATCAAGTTGTTATTTTTATAATCTATCAAATTAAAATTATGAGGCTCTTAAAAAAACCCTCAACAACAGACTCGTAAAGGGGATAATGAGAGAGACATTAGCTGTTTATAAAAGATAATATCTCATGCAAATTTGACATTACATGTCTTACTGCATGCTATTAGATGTTCATTGGGTATGCAAATATTATTCACTTTGTGTAACTGTTGTCTGCTCTTCAGTCAGCATAAGGAAACATGAGCTTCAGTGCTACGGTTTAGCATTTTTAAATGAAGATAAAAAAGAGCTAGACTACACTCTTGTCTTTGACCAATTCTTACAATAAAAGGAAAATATTAATCCTTATTTCCCGTGTACTTCTTTAAGGTGGCAATCGGTTGTTTAATGCTTGCTAAACTATGTAAAGTGCTTTAAATTATAATAAAAATACATGACAGGGTTGGTTCATCATTTCTAAAATATTTGTCTATTCATATTTCTCATATTAGCAGCACAAATATTTCTGAGGCTTAGAGTACCTGTAGGTTGGCATGAAGAACACCTAACATTGACGTCTTTAATTTGGTGAGATTCAAAAAGACGATGCGTTTAAGGGTAGCTTGCATTAGTATTTTTCAGCTGTGGTAAATATACTGTGTCCCATTCTTTTTACATGAAAATTGGCATGGCTTGATAGCGTGGGCTGGAAGAGAATCAGACATGAATTTTCTTAAGACTGAATAGACCTTGCTTAAATTTAAGTCCCGGTTTCAAATGCAGTTGCCAGTGTACAGGGGAGGCAGGGTTCCCAGAGCTTCTGGGTCATCAATAGCCGTCTTCTGCTGTGGTGTGCGAATACATCATGCTATCCTTTTAATAATCTAAATAAATCCCATCTACAAACTGTTCTGGGTTTTTTTTTTTGCCGCTAGGAAGCTGTTCTAGGACCTCTCTCTTCTGATAGAAATCATCCTCTAATGTCCTGCCTAAATATATTCAAGACAATTTATACCCATTTGTTCCTGTGCCAGTACTATCCTTTAGCTTAAAAAATGTCTTTCCCCTTCCTGGTGTGTCCCTGAAGTGTTTTCTGAGAGCAATCATACTTCTTCCCAGCCCTTGTTTAGTTAGGCTAAACAAGCCAGGCTGTTTCAGCCTTTTCTCGTAGGATGGAAGGCTTTCTCCTGGTTTTGATGCCTCTCTGCTCTCTTCAGGCTTTAATTCTTCTTTATATTTTAACGCAGATAAACAGAATTGTTCGGAGCCTTCAAGACAAGGACTAGTGCCTTGTACGATGCTGGTTCGTACTTGCCATATCTTCTCGGCAATATCTCTCAGCCCACGCAAGAAATTACTTTTTTTTCCTTATCCCCGCTTCCTCCACAGCTGACAAGTGCGTTTCGATGGCTTGCCTCCGATGCACTTTCCGCCTTTGGGATGCTCAGTTTGTAACTGAAATTCTGGCTAGTCACTACACGCGTGGCCTCGTACTCGGTAGAACTAAATTACCGCGAGTACCTGTTGCTTCCGCTTTCAGTCATACCGTTCTTCTCGCGTGATATCCCAATTCCCTTATGTATCGACAGCATTGCAAATTTGGTGTCACCAGCAGACTCCATGAGGACTTTCCCGCCTGTGCTCCTGCCTGCGCTCCTGCTGCGTTGGCTGTGCGGAGATCCCCAGGGCTCTGCCGTACGCAGCCGCCCCTCAGCAACTCCGCTGCGCCGTGGAAAGCCAATTTTAATGCGTATATCGCTTTCCGTTTGTCCCGGAGCACGGAGAGGCTCCAGATCAGAGTGCTTTCAGTCTGTTCCTCCACAAATAAAAGATCACTGCAAACAGTGATGCATACTCTTGGGGTGCATTAGTGGGAGGGTGTGATATGGGGCAATGTGAGCGCCTTCGGTGAAGTTACAGAGCGCTGGAAATCTGTGTGCCAGTTTGGGCTGGGGCCTCTCCTTCTTCCATCCCTTGCCAGCCTGCTTCCAGGAGGGGGGCTGCTGCTGCTTCTGGAGACAGGGTTCTGTAAATGCAGCGGTCCTGCAGTTCCAGCTACGCTTCACCCTGGCAGTATGCTTTAAACATCCCAAATCTGCGCAGTGGCTATACCGAGCTAGAGCCAAGTAACTGAAAGAAAAGCAAATGTGTTAACTAGCCCAGAACACAGGCTGTGCCCAATCACTGGGTATTTCAGACCGCAATACAGACAGTTCCCTTTCTTTAAGAAACAGCCTTGTATTATATTTTATTCATAGAGACATTCCCTACGCCATTGCCTTGCACGATTCCTGCTGCGTACAGATGTGAATACAGTGGCTTTAAATTCACCTGACTGCTGCATATGTCCTTGAATCAGCAGTCTGCAGGGCACTTAGCAGCATTACGATAGCTATTATTTTCCTGCTTCCCGGTGGGCTGCCATTCATTCCAATCCCGTCAAAGCCTGCAAGTGCCAAATCCAGAAATTTAACATTCAATTAACACTCTGTTTTGTTCAGGAAGCATTCTACAATGGCAATGTGCTGCTTGTGTCTCATTATAAGATAGTAGTCCTTCTTTGCTAACACCTTGCTGTAATCTGTGTCACAAAGGACAGCTAAAATGGAGCTATAATTATATATCTTAATAAAGCACAACTCTGTTGGTAGCGTTTCATGATTTAAAGCTATCTATCTCTTGAAACGTATTATTTTTCTTATGTACTACTTATAGATGGGATAATTTCCTCTTTGCCTGTTTTTGTGTCGGTAAGAATTGCTATTACGCTCTGCTCATGAGTTTGTATGATTCGTATCCCTCGGCCTTTGCATCAAACACTAATTTTTGTGGCAAACTCCCTCTTCCTGCGGGAGGATTTAGGATACCTAATATATGTGTCTAAAATACAAAGGACGGTGGTGTCTGAGCTAAAAAGAGCTGCAGAAAGTCTCAGAGAAAAACTTCAGCACCTGTCCAAAGTTGAATTACCGCCTATATGGGGTTCATATATATTAGTAACAAGCATAAAGAATTCCGAGGTAGAGGATGAATTTGGGCTTACTCAGGGTGTGAGTAACTCTGAGCAGATGAATTCAAGGCAAAATCTCTTTCGACTCGATGGAGTTCAATTGTTTATTTTCCCATACCTAATTCGCATTTCCTCAAGCTGATTTGGTCACTTAAAAGCCTTAAAAAATGCCAGATAAGTTATTTGAGGAAGATGCGCTTTTCAGCTGGGGAAAGCAATCCAGGAGAGAACTCAGGTAATTAACAGGCCTAGGAAAGTGTGGGACTACGGAATTATTTTCCTGTCTCGTCTTGCACGAGAGAGTTATGCCTGGATATGCAAAACTGCTGCAGTGCTACAGGGGCTGGTGCAGACTGACGGGGGATTTATTATCTGTTCAGCGCAGCTGATTGGGCCGTGGGTGTAGGAGAAAAAGGACTTCAGGACACGATTCCAGCTTTTCACCTGAGGTTTCACGTTTGCTAGAAGCTTAAATTCAACTCTGTTAAAAACATGACCATTTTTCCACCCCTTCAGTCAGAATCTGTCAGTGCCTGTGTTGGCTTTTACTGTTCTCCATCTTGCTAGGTAGTCAGCTGAGAAGACGACTGAAGTTTATTAGCTGGCGCTGGCAAAATAAATAGGAGAGCAAGCAGTAAAGAATGTTGTAAGCATTGTGAGCTGTACGAGAGTGGGTGGTAGGAAAATGCCCTGGAAGTCCATCAGTTTTTCTTTCCCCACCACTTGTCATCTGTCTCTGGATCCTACAAGTGGAGAAATGGACCCAGAACACCCAAATGCCTTTCTGAAGTCTTTGAAAAGCAGTAGGATTTACTGTACCTCTTATGATAGCGGTGACTCAGCAGGAGTGTTCTCATTTGAAAGGTCTCTTTCCTTCTCCTTCTCCTACTCCTACACCTTATCTAATACTTGAAGGAGGATAATATTCCTTACCCATTGAAATACAGCAGCTCGAATGGCATGTTTGTATGAAGATATTCTGCTCGGTATTCTTGTGACTCTGTCTTTCAAATGCCTCCTCGTATTTCTGGCCGAAATTGAGTAACTGAGCATTTTTATTATTCGATGTTCTTTATGTCAGATAATGGGAATTACCTGATTGGCTTACTCAGAATGCAAATTGTATTGGAAAAACGAATTTGGCATCAGGTTTGATGCATAAATAATTTTTCTGTCATTTTTCAGTACATCTGCGTGCAACTGTTAGACCTCGGAAAGTTGAGAGACCTGTGTGCTTCCTGTCAGGGCACAGGAGATTGGGAAAGTGGTATTAGGGGATTTCAGTAAAGGAGAAGAGCAGGAATTAGCTACTGTGCTTCTAAATGTGAAAGGAAGCTTTCCCTCCCTCTCTTTCAGGTTTCTGCTGATCTTCTATCTTTTCCACTGAATTTCCTGCTGTGGATAAAAAATATATGTATTAAAAACATTAAAGGATACTAAAAATCTTCCTAAATCTGAATGCTACAAACTGAGTAAGATAACATTGTATTTAATTCTTTTGTATCCAAATTACTTTGGTATCAGCTCATGGCAATTCCCCACTCACTACATGCCCACATTTGACTTTGAGTTATAATGGGTTCCCAGTTTTCAGGAGTTCAGCCCAGTAGCCAGTGAAAGTTTGTGGTTGGAACCAATCTTTAGTGAGAAGCTGAGCAGTAATATCTACTGGTGGACAGGACCTATGGAAAAGGGAATTATTCTAATAAAAATGCAAAACAAGCCCTACAGAACAGGAAATTAGAATGTGAATGTACTCATTCTGGGCTTAACGATTCTTCCTGATGATAGGATTAATGTCTTTCCACAAGTAAGACTCTTTGTCTGCAACTATGCAAACACTAAAAGCTATAGAGTCCCCCTGAGATCCATCTTTACCTTTGTTAAAAAAAATATTAAAAATCCTCCTCTCTGTAGTACCCTAGAATATTACAAAACTTCTGAGTGTCCGGCAGAGTGCTATTGTACAAAACAAAATCTAACACATTTTCGAAATGCACGTGTCAGTGTAAAGTAATAGGGCTGGCAAACATCATACTAAATGAAAGATGTGTATATAAATACATCTATTTGAAAAAAACTCTCTTACTACAGAGATCCGCGTTGTGTTACCTGCATATGGGACCTCTGACAACACAAGTCCAGATTATGACCAAAAAATGCTGTTAATACAATGGAGCGGAGAGAAATTCATTGTAATGGAGATCTTGAATAGTGCAATCACACATAAAGTATAGATTTCTTTTTCTTTTGAGCTTTAATTCCAATAACAAGCCTTATTGTTAATTTTCAGTTAACACTGTCCTATTAGCAAATACAAGAAAGCAAGTGGCTCTTGACTGAAAATATAACTCTAGGTATGATCTGATCATTTCATGGCAATGTAACTTCAATATTTAATTGAACTCACGCTGAACTATTTTAGGTGAATTAAAAAAGAGTGATTCCAATTATGATTGAATTTATCCAAATTATAATATTTCACTAGTCTTTTTTTTTTTTTCCCCATGAGGGAAAATCAAGTATTCCAAACTTCTTATAGATTATTTTTAACATTTAGCATAAATATATTAAGTTACTGTATGCAAAAGTTATTGAATTGTAAGATGGAACAAATCAACTGGAAACTAGTCTAGAAGAAACAAGAAAAAAAGATAGAAAGTACTAGAACAATGAGCAGAAACTTCAGGCAGTTTTCACTAGAAACAGGTACAATTCTAATGCGTATTTTTATCACGTTTTTTAAATTGAGAATGAAGGACAGGAAGTTCAAGATAGGTGGAGAGAAGATGAAAAATACCGGAGAAAAGAGCAAAGATGCTGAATGGTCCCTAGGGACTCTGTACATTATTCTTATCCAGTGGGGAGGACCAAATGCTACTTTATGCGCGCTGAGAAGAGTTGGGATTCCTTAACTGCTGAGGGCATCTCCCATGAGAAGCAGTCCAAGAGTGTGCTCGCTCACACAAATGGGCGTTGATAGGCTGTAGCAGTGAAAGGCATGCCCGTGCTGGGGCTTACAACCCATTCTGAAGGATATCAGTAATGAAGATACGCTGGTACAGAATTTAGCTCTGTCTGTGCAGGTACCTGGAGCTTCTGGACTTCAGAGTGGACTGGCAATCTACGCCAGCAGGTCTTCACAGTCGTTGGTTCTTGCACTCTCTATATCAAAACTATATAATATAAATGCACCTGCAAGGGCACTTGCTAGAAGTGCACCTACATTTCTGTGTGTAAAGGGGAGTTGTTTAGCATCTACCAGGCTTTCTTGTAGTCATTTGGGGTTAGATTCGTCTTGTACTGTGGATTATTTAAAATAAGGAGAACAGATAGGAAGGAAAGGACGTGGAACGGTTCTGGAAAGCAGTATGAAAGCAGAGCATAACTACGAAAGTGATAGGTGGAAGCGCAGAATTACGATCAGAGTGTATTTACAAACACGGGAGTCATGCTTTCACCTAACATTAAGATTCCTCAGCAAACCATTGTCTCCTCTCTTTAAAGTATTACCTCTGTGTGCCAAAAGGCTGAACAAGACCATCGGAAAGAATCCAACTCATATTATTCTTCCTGTAAAATGTCATTTTGAAAAACAGGCGGAATCAAGGGCATAAGCATTACTTCAGTGTTGCTTTTAACTTTCATAAGGAAAAGAGCAAAATGGATTGAACACAGTATTTGCCAATGCCTAACCCATCGTGGTAAAACTCAAAGGCAAGGAAAAATGGTTTTAAAAAGTCAACTATTAGTCATATTAGATGGAGGATATGTTCCCAAGTAAAAGCAAAAAGATCTTCTGTAGATTCAAAATCACCTTAAACATCGCAGTGCGAGAAAGATCAGGAACCTTTGAGAAGACTTTATGTGTTCATGGACTCCAGACTCCTTCCTCAGATGAGTCTTATTTTTTTTCATCTTTAAAGACAAGCAAATAAGCAAAGAGGCGCACCATTAACCTATCCCTTTTACCTGCAATTTATTCTGCCCAAGTACTGAAAGAGAATTGTACCCAGAGGAATGAGATCCAATATTTTATCCACACCCTCATCATTTATGTACTAGAACGGATTAAATGTTAATCTCTTAATAATCCTTAATGAAGCAAGAAAGATCTTCAGAAATTAGCACTGTTTAATTGTCAGATGCCACCTCGAAGGAAACGCTATTTGTCAGTCAGGGCAGGTCCCAGTCATTGCTGGGTTTGAAAACAGATTGTTTATTTCTCTGGGACAAAGCACTGCTGCACCAGCTGGAAACTATATGGTTTAATGCCTGCAGATAAATGATACGAGCGGTATAAGGCTGTCTGTCAGAGACAGGTAAATCAGCAGCTTGGAAGCTGTTGATAAGCGGTCTCCCTCATCTGAAAAGTGAGGTCAAGGAAAAAACAACACATGGGATTCATAAAAGCAGTGAAATTAGAGTACAGGAGGAGGACTGGGTGGATAAATCATAGCTTCGGTGCTGTGGAGTCCTCAGGTGATGAGCTTTGACTCAAGAGCGATAAGATCTTCAAGAGCGACAGGGATTTAGCAATTAAAAACAAATCAGCAAAGATTTTTCTGTTTTTCAGTGAACCATTTACTATTTCTGTTAAAATGCAGCAAGCTTGAGCTGTCTGAGCTCTGAAGTCACAAAAAATATCTGGAAGTAGCAGACTTGCCAAAATATATGAAATTGCCTAAAAACTTTTTGATAAGTAATAGGAAAGATTCTTAGAGGTACTCCCAGCAGCAGGAAAAAACCTGTGACCAAGATGTCCGTGGTCTCCTTCATTTTCCTTATCAGCCATGGAGCCTTTTGCACGGAGAATAAGGAATAATAAATCTGTCACAGAAATAATCTTGAAGGAACACATCAAAAAGAGTCTGTTATGATTATCTTATTTTTATCTAACCCTGAACAATTTTTTAAAGTTGTTATCTAAAAAAAAGTGTCTGTCTTCAGACTAATTCATGTCAAAACTGAAGTGTTAGCTCTGTTTGCCTGACTTGAAGAAGCTGTTTTCCCAAACATGTTTTGGTGAAAATGGACAAAAGACTTTTATATTTATAAATGAAAAGGAATTGGAGTCCCTTGGAGTTGGCTATGCAACTTCATTATTAAAAAAATAAAATAAAATAAAGAAAGCAAGAGCCAGGGGAATATTTAGGGAAGGATGTTTTTATTATTCCAAAGTCTTCCTGCTGTCTGCTCAGCCTAACTGCAGTAGGAATACTGAAAATATTGCTAGAACTTGGTAGCAATAAGAATAATAAAAAATGTCCCAAGTGCAAAGGTAAAGACAATGTCCATCTTTAAAAATTACATCATTTTATGCCACCAAAGTAGGCCCATGGAAACCAAGCACACACAGCAGGGCCTGCCTAATACTGAGCATCCCTCATTAGTGTTATGTCATGTCACGTTATGTTAATGTATCACCCAGTGATATATTATTTTCCTTCCTTGGGGATGCGTAATGCAAATAGTTAAGTCTTTAACCAAAAACTTTGAGTCATAACCCGAAGTTTCAAAGACTAGACGGCAGTGGGATACATCCAGCTGGCTGCCTGGTCATCTCCATCCCTAGAAATGTCATGGGCGAGTTGGTCTCCCTTTTCTCTCTCTCCTTCCAGCTGAACATCTTACATCTGACCTTTTCATAGGTACAGCTAAGTTTAATAGACAGAATGGTCTCTGTCATAAATAACATTTGCTGATTATATTTTTAAAAAGATAATAAGCACAGTTGGGTGACTTCTAATATTTTCGTATCTCTTATTTGTAAGCCTGAACTTCCTAAATAAGCCGCGCTAGAAAATAACGGAGTTCTGGAAGTAAAGGAACAGAAAGTAATCAAGTAGCAGATGGGACAATTCAAATTACTTATGTTGGAAAAGATAGAGAGAAGGAAGGAAAAGAAAGTGAAGCAGGAAAATTTTGTATGAGTGATACTGGTAAAAAAAAAACGTCTACGGTAAATGTTATTTGCAAAGAAAAAAAAAATTTGTTTGTTCCTCATGTTACTGAATTGAAAAAAATACTGGTTGTTATCTCAGAAACATTCCCACGTTGTGGTTTAAAAATCCATTGCAGAATGAGTTATATATTCATAAGCAGAGAGTTCATGCGCTTGTTCTGCCGCTCAGTCAGATCAGTCAGTTTTTCACCCTTCCAAGACCTAATAACGTCAGGATCATTTTTCTTCAGTCGCACTGTGTCTGTGGAGGCACAGCAGATATAATTTAAGCCAGAAGAGAAGTGTGTTTATTTCAATGTAGGAGACGTCGAATGCCAGTGTTTTACCATTAGATAATGCGCCGTATAAATCTTCACGTACACCGAGGCTGGAAAGGAGCACTTGTCTCGCAGAAGCCGAGGTGTGGGAAAGGCTTCCCACCGGGCGCTTCCGACCCAGATAAACCCTTACAGATGTAGATGTTTGCTTCGGGCTCCGTACTGTTTGTTTTCTGCAGTGGACAAGGAGAACAAGCACTCTCATTTCACTAGCGAGGTCAAGGGCCTTACTTTTGTAGTAGTGTATTTATAAATAAAAAACCTTCATGTCTTAGCTGATATTATAAAATGTATAAATAATAAATCTTAAAGACCGTTCCCATGGAACTCAAAATTTCAGCTGCAAAATTACTTTTTCATTCTCGTATTATGATATGGTAGATAAATAGAATTTTATTCTGATTGAGCTGTAGGTTTCTTTTAAATGTTCATCAATACACGGGCCTTGTCTTTGCACTGAAATAAAATTTCCTGGACAACGAACTCTATTTCAAACCTAAATGAGAAAATTAAGATTTAAAAAGTTATGTCTGTCTGCAGATGTAATTAATGATCAAAGATGCAATTAAACATTAAAGAAGTTTTAAACTTTGTTGAATAGTTCCCTTAATGAGTTCCTAATAATAAGAGATATTAAATAACTTTGAGAAATAGTTTAAGTAGGCAGTTGCTTTTGGCAACTGTAATGCTTTAACACATTTTATTTTAAATCAGAGAATAAAAAGTGTATACTAATGGAAGATGTCCAAGATTGATCAATGGTGTATTTTCAATATCTATTAGCTATTGCTAAGCTGCTAGAATAAGAAATATGTAGGTGATATTGGTATGAATACCAACACGTCGTCATTATAATAGGCATGATAAGTTAACTCCCCATTTTGTTGCTTTGGAATACTCCCAGGATAAACTTTGCTCAAAGTAGACTAAACATTTAGAAGACAGTGAAGTAGAAACTGCTCTTTTTGAACTAGGGATGATTGATTGAAATATTTCAAAATTCCTTTATTTTGGCCATAGCCAAGCTCTGTTAGCTTTTTTTTGTTTTTGCCAACAGCGGTATTTATAGGCTGATTTCCTGCTGTAGTTTCCTTGATTCAGAAGTCCACTATTGTTAGTATTTTTAAATGAAGTAATGGCTCATCAGATATGCTGTTTTATTTAATGTTCTAGCTTTCAGTTTCTTTTTTCCTTTTTAACCCAGTCTGTTGAGACTTGGCATGAAAATGTGAGAATATTAACCTTTTTTCTGAACTGAAAGGAAGGTTAAAACCCGCACTGTTTCAGGGCCTGATGTGTAACACATCTTTGTCCATAATGATGTCCACAGAGAGTGCTGTTTCCATTAAAATCAGGGAAAAAATATCGCTCACCGTATACATCCCTAAAGGCATTTCTTCCTACAATAATACTAGAACCTTGTGATTGTTTGGCAGGTTTAGTTAAAGGGTGCAGTACATGGTACTCATTTCATCTTATTGTCAAATACCCATTTATTAAATTTTCTCTCAGAAGTTCAGATTGCTTTCAAATTAAGGATTTTGGCGCTGTCATTCTTTTTTAGGATTTAATGGCTTTGTAATGTTCTGTTGTAATGAGTGACTCATATTGACTCATGGTTTCATTGTTTCTACATGTTACCTCTGCTGATGCTTTGCAAATTTTCAGGGTCTTTAGAGATTTATGCATTCAATTTGGTTGTACCCAGTCTTGGAGGGATCAGTTCCTCTGCTACTGTGATTTTAGGGACTAATTATTGGTCATATGAGCTGGTAAAGACAAAACCCAGGAGCAGAAACCTTTAGAAAACCCAGGCTGTGCTATGAAGCATCAAGGATGAGCAGGGAGCAGCGGCAGCGCAGGCCATGAAGTGCTGCTTCAGAGCTCCGTGCTGGTTTAGAATCGTAGAATAGTTTTTAGTTGGAAGGGACCTTTAAAGGTCATCTAGTCCAACCCCCCCTGCAATGCGCAGGGACATCTCCAACCAGATCAGGTTGTTCAGAGCCCCGTCCAACCTGACCTTGAATGTTTCCAGGGATGGGGCATCTACCACCTCTGGGCAACCTGTGCCAGTGTCTCACCACCCTCAGTGTAAAAAGTTGCTTCCTTCTATCTAGTCTAAATCTTCCCTCTTTTAGTTTAAAACCATTACCCCCTGTCCTATTGCAACAGGCCCTGCTAAGAAGTCTGTCCCCCAACTTTCCTGTAGGCCCCCTTTAAGTACTGAAAGGCCTCAATAAGGTGTCTCTGAAGACCTCAGTATTTAAGGCTCAGCATAAGGGGTCATAACAACCACTCGGTGCAAACCCTATGTTGGAGGGAAGGAGGAGCCGAATGCAATGCCACAGGTCCATCACCGCACAGCTTTCAGCCCGTGAGGAGGCTCACGCACACTTTTTGGCAGCTCTGTGGAGCAGCTTTTCTTGTGCTTCGACATCCCGTGTGCAGCTGCAGGTGGCAGACACCCGCGTCTGTCCTGGAGCCGGAGGAAAGCCTGGAGTTGTGCTGGATGTGAGCGCTGGGCTGGGCCAACGTGACCGGGGAACAGATGTGTAAGATTCACCCATTAAAGGTGTGACTCGGCGTTATTAAAATAGTTAAGCAGACAAACGCAACAATGCCAGCTTACTCCGGCTCCCTATTTTTCCTAGGAGAGCACGTCGGCGTGGATGCTGCCCCTTGCTGCAAACGCACCTACGCTGCAAAGCCCCAGGCTGAAGCCGAGGCGCACAAACTTCTAGCAGGCTTTTGAGCAACGAAAAAGTGTATGAAATAAGTGTGAAAGATATGACAGCAGACTAGGTTATTAATGTTAATGGTAAAAAATAAAGCAGATAACTGAATTAATTAAAAAAAGGTTAAAATGGGAAAGTTGTTGCAGTATAATAGAATTTGTGAAGTCTTGTTTACCGGTGCTAACAAGTACCAGCTTTTTCTTCAGAGGAAAGGGTTTCTCTAGTAACATGGCAAGCATTGAATCGTTAGGGAGAAGAACTCGCTCTTACGCCAGTCCTCCAGAACAGCTTCTCCACCCACTGCACGTTCTAGAATATCTTCAGTTTTTCTAAAAATGCAGTGAAATTATTTACTGTTTTGTGGAACACGGGTTCGTGTACCGGAGTAAATGCACGTGTGACAGTTTTCCCATTTCTCTTTTGAAAAGAAGCGTGTCTAACATCCAAAGCTATTAGGTATTTAAAACTATGGTCATCAATGTATGTACACAAAATTAATGCTCTTTTAAGACTCAACAGTTTTAGGGTTTTTTTCTGAACGTGAAGACTTGAAGTTTTTATTCCATAATCTGTTTAGTTTCACCCAGTTTAAGTGATCAGTTACTGGGTGATGATCGTTGCTGTTCCAAGATGCTATCAGCACTCACTGAAATACACGGAAGGGTTTTTTTTAGAGGGTGAACTTTGTTTCTGATATTACAGTTGCAAATTAAGAGGGATTTTTCTTATAAGAGGATATGTAAGAAAATTAATTTAGAAATACTCTCAGGTCAGAAAGGGTGTCTTGTTCACTGTATTTGCGTATTTTGGAGTGTCAGCCCTGAGACTAGGGAGAGGACCAGTGATTTTTTTCAGGGAACTCAGATGACCCTGAGGGAGGTTTGGCATGTTGCTTTTCCATTAGATACAAATCCATAGCATGCATCTGTCATTGGACAACCCTTCCAAAGTTACCTAGACCATGTCATTACGGGTATATGGCCATATATTGGAGCTACTGTCAATCAGCAGATAAAAGAGATTTTTTACAATGATGTGGAAGGGCTTCATCCACGTGATGCTGCTTTTTTGTTGCCTTTTGGCTTGGCTGTTGTTTAGAAAAGAAATGTTTCTGTTTGCACGCCCTATAATATGTCCTGTGTTCAAGTTATTAGCTGCACTCAATATTTGGATTTGCTGTTCTTCTTGCGGTAGATACTGGTTTCTCCAAGGCAAACGTGCTTTTATAAAGCCTGAGCTATGTTAATCAGTTCTTTATGCAGAAATATAAAATGATTGACCTTTTTTCACATGCCACCGAAAGAATTCCTTGCTTCTCTTTTGTTGTCCTTTTTTAATTTGGAAATGGCATTCTCTACCAGCAAGCAATAATTTTCAAGGATAGAAAAAAGTTAGGAGTTAACAGAGCAATTTGGGGAGAATGAAAACCATACATTGTGGGCTTGATTATCCGCTGGCTTTCACCTTTTGTAATTCACAGGATGAGTTAGCATAAATGTATATGGTGCTTGGTTTACAGAGATGTAAATGACTGCAAAAAAATATAAACCAACAGCAAAGTAGGCTCAATATTTGGCATTTGTAATACTACAGAACGAATAGAAGTATTCATTCACGGGAATATTCACTAGAAAGAGAGCTTGAAGAGTTAACTTGTTATCTTTATTCTCTGGAAATGAGAAATAATTGAGTTTTAGCAAAAGTGGGCTACCTTCTGCTGCCACAGGGGCAAACCCAGCAGACAACTTGTCGTGTTAGAACAGAATAAAATTTGAACAGTTGTTCCTGAAACGTGCAGCCTCATTTTCTAATTTGATTATTGCTCTAGTTGACAAGTTCTTAAGAAGTGTTTGAAATGCTAGTGCTCTTTCAGGAGCACTAACAAGAGGAAAGGATGGAACTTCAGGATTTTTTTTTTCCCCCTCGTTTTTCTCCTCTTGTTATGAAAGATGGATTGTCTTATGTTAAGATTTAGAAGACAAAGCAGCTTCGCTCTTTTTCTGGCCCTAGGTATAAAAGTCAAAGTTTTGATGCAAAGAGGTGGCTGGTAAAAGGTACCCATGCAAAAGTTTTATAAAAGTAACAGTATGTTAAGGCTGTGAAATGCTTTCCGTGTCCCAGAGATGCCGATGCTTCAAGAGGGCACAAAGCCAGTTCTGTCTCCAATAATGAATGACTGCTGCGTTTCACACGAGGGCTGAACCTAGTGTCTTCTTTTCTGCTGTTAACAATCCACATATTGCACATTTGCCATGTATTTCATGTCAAATGGTTTCCAATTAAGCACTGTAAGTTAATGCTTCAGTCGTGTACATTGAAATACTGACCTGTTGAACCAAACCTGTGGAGAGCTGGAGGCCCCTTTAATCTGAATAGCTTCAGTCAATTAACATTCACGGCCTTACAATTTCTGTTGGAATGAGATACCCAATTCTGCCTTTGGAGGCTAAGAACAGCACCAATGCAACAAAATACCCATTTCTGGTGGGATTCGGAGATTCAATTTGGGTGTCAGTGTCTGAATATTTACCTGTTGCTTCCAGAGTCGTGCTGGCTGCAGCTGGAGCTAACTGGGTTAATCTGAAGAAATGCACGAGTCTGGAAAAAAGCTTTAACTTTGGTGAATATTGTCCAGAGCAGGCATTATTCCTGAATGCCCAAGTAGTCACAATTTTCTTTCTCATGTGAAGGAGTAAATGTTACAGAACATTGGCTCTGGGTATTGCATAAGGTAGTGTAAACCCTAATGACACTGTTTCATTAACCATCTCCAAAATGTGCATTCAAGCCGTAACTTTTCAATGAAGCAGTGGATAGGTACTTTTGTTTTCTTCATTTAGAGCTGTGATTTAATTTTTCTTAATTAAAGGGCAACGAATGACAAACAAGGACTAATCCTCAGTGGGAAATAACACATTTTGGATGTGTTATCAAACACTTATTTTTGATCACTAAATGTCATTAATGTATTAAAAAAATATGTCAAATTATGACCTGACCCCAGTGGTTAAGTGCCATTTTAGAATGTTCAATACATGAACATACATAGAATTTCTATCACTTAAAGCTATCTTGGCATCATTGTGATGGCCTACTGTACTTTTGCAAATTACTTTGTCTTCTTTGTGGCTTTGCAATTCTTCTTCTTGATGACACATCACTGATAATGCCACTTTCAACAGTGACTGTATGAACACTAAGAGTTACTAATAATTTTCTGACGGTCTGTTTTTTAGATAAAGAGTTTCCTGTCCTCCTTTCTGTTTCCTATCTTTTTTCCATGAAAGCCCCATAGTGACAGAAAGAGTGTTTAAATCTTTGTGTTTAAATATGATTTACTTTACATGGTAGACTGCGCTTCAAGATTAGGAAGATACTAAGACATCCCATTCTTTTAAATAAAGTCAGGTTGAAAGATGCGATATGGAATACCCTTGTAAAGATTTCATTCTGCAGCAAGTAATTAAATACAGTTTAAGCATACCATAAAATATGCAATTAAAAAAAAAAAAAAAGATTGTGCACCCTGACAGGTAAGATAGTAATTTGCAATGCAATCCTGCAGTTTCTTTTGCTTGCTACCATATAAGAAAACACAGATATTGACTTTTGTTGAAGGTCTTTTGATCAGACAGCTAAATATTGACTAAACCGAAGTAACTGTCAATGTTCAAACCCAAGGGTCAAAATAAGTATATGTTTAGTAGCAGTGAAAGAGGGAGCCAGGGAAAAAAAAAAAAAAAAAAGATGAAAAGCATATGGATTGTCATAGATTTTTTTTCCCCAAAAAAGTCGTTATGAGACCAGTCATGTTTGGTAGCATTAAGGCAGCCATCTAATTTTTTTCTTAGGTTGAAAACCCTCAAATATTCAGAGAGCCCCCACTTCTGCTTTAAAATTATATTTGAGTTTATTGCCTTAAACTGCTTTGATCAGGTGTACACAGTTTGTTCTTAAATTCACATATGTGTACTGGAGCGCTACGGCCTGCAGTCACCTGTATGCTAGGTGAACATTATTGAGCCTAAAATTTGCATGGCAATTGATTTCAGAAAATACCTCTCTAAGAACAGGACTATGCAGAAGACTATCATTTTCATCAGTTTGCTCTGAAAAAAAATGTGAACATACAAAATGAAGATTAGCAGTCGTCTTTTGCATTCTTCTTCCCTTTTCTAGGTCCCTTTCTTATTACAGGCAATTACGTTCCTGTGTAGCAATAATTTAGACCCATGTCACCGTTGTAATGACTTTGGAAAGCTATAAAGACACAGTTTGCAGAGTTTTAAAGTATGTGCTTAAAGTATATTGCTGTTGAGCAAAGCACTTAAGCATGTGCTTAATTTCAGGTATGTGGTAAAGTGTCATTGGATTTATTTATACAGCGATCTAAGGATGGATGAGAAGTTAATTCAGGACCATATACAGCTACCGTGCAGAGCGGAGTGCGGGAGGGAAGGGAAAGGGGATGCTGGGAATCGTGGAAACTCAAGGGTTTGAAGGAACTCCTCAGATTCCTCTTGTCCATTCCTGAAGTGCCTGGAAACCACCTCTGACAGTACGTGGGCAATTAAGATCTGGTCGGTAATGAGGAAAATTCCTTACCATTAGAAACATGCTCCTGAACCATTCCTGTGGGTCCCGTACTGAAAATGCTTGTCTGTTCCCATAGCAGGCTTTTGAAAAAAACAGGCGCCCACTATCTTTTAACAACTTTTCCCATACTGGGAGATTTACCAAATCTGGGCGAATCATGTTTTCTCTAGATTAAACAAATCCATTTGCTCCTCAGATCTCACGCTTCCTTAACTGCTTGTCTTGTTGCTCCCCATCTTGGTTTTTTTTTTTTTTTTTGTAATGCAGTGACCAAAATTAACCACAGACCCACGAGGTCGATGTTAAGGATATCAAATCATTTTTTTTCTGGTTTGTGTATAAGCCCTACTCTTCATCTGTCCCAGGACTGACGTGTGCTTTGTCAGGAACGGTATCAGGCTGCTGAGTCGTATTTAGCTCACGGCTCACTGCAACACGGAGCACGGAACAACATTCCTCTGCTCCTTTTGGACTGCAGTTCGTCCTCGTGTTGCTTTTGTGCATCTAATTTCTGCTCTGCGTGGGGAGCACTTTGCACACTTTTTGACTTAATTTCCCGTTGTTGATTTTGGATCATTTCTGCAGTTTATTAAGCCCGTTTTCAATTCCGATCCTGTTCTTGACATTGTAATCCACCACTCTGCACATTCCCAAGTCTGAATTTTGTACTTATAAATGTCTGTAAGAATAGTCTCTAATAACTGGAATAACAATGAATAACAACGGACTTGCACAAAAGTCCCTGAAAGGTCCTAATGGAAAATACTTCCCCTTTTGGCAATTAAGTATTAAGAACTGACATTTCACATAGTTTATCAAGCAGCTGTGCAATACTAATGTAATCTAAATCTGATTTTCTTATGAGAAAATCATGTGTGGTATTATTGTTCTTGGAGTCTTACAGCACTTTCCTCTGATTATCCACAGTTTGTCTGTTAAGAGCAAAACTATATTGGCTGGATATCAATTAATGATGGCTGTTCTTGTTACCACCTTATCTTCTACAAATTTAAGTTCTGTATTGATATTTTTTTCTGGGAACTGAAGGCTAAGCTGCTTGTATAAATCTGGCCGGCTTGTTGACATATCGTCTTTGTCAGCCTGTATTACTTTTCCATCAGGCATTTGTATAATAAAAATCCTGATCGTTCCCGAGGTTGTTTCTGCATGTTACTCCCTTCAATACAAAGACATGAAGTTCGGGATATTTGCGAAGACTAAGGTTTGTGCTTGATTTTCAAGGTTAAATAGGGAAAGAACGACTCCCTATGGTATAGCACCCTTATTCGTGGTCCCTTTTATCTTTACGCAGAGTCATTCAAGAAGACAGTAATTCCTTCTGACTTGAACTGCAGACTTCAGAACCGGGATATGTGTTATTGGTATAGAGGCAAGGCTGCCTTTTTTCTCTCTTCCTGCTCTTCTCGAACAATTTATTACCCCTTTACAGCAAAATCCCAATTCCGCAATGCATCCCATTAATGCTGTAGTGCTGCTTATATTGTTGACTGTGTGCTAAAACTTCAGTTTCTTGCAGCTGTTTTTCATTTTCATGGCATTTACATATCACTACCTTAGATACTTAATTGGGGGCTCTGTTATTTTCTTTCCTATAATTCTGTTTCAATTTCCCCATCAAATAGCTAGCCTGAGAGTTTCAGATGTTCATCATATACCCCTTTTTTGCTCATCTGTGCGATTTTTTTTTCACTGTATCAGCCTGGCTTAGGCAAGTGATGTGAAGGATAGCTCTTCTCCTTAATAGCATTTTTTTCTCAAACCTACTGGATTCTCCAGGGTTAGAAGCATCAGCAATTCTTTATCTGCCTCTCCTGCCCAATAGCCTGTCGAAATCCTCAAGAGGGTTTGGGAATGTAGCTCCCAGATGAGTAATGATGCTGAGGCTGGGTTTTAGATAGTTATTTAGAATCAAAGTACCGGTGTGCCAATATCTGGCCCTCTGTAAGTCTCCTGAGAGGACACTATGAACACGCTTGGGAAGTCTGAGGTTTGTGTCCAATTCTCAAAGTTAAAAATAGTCCCAAAGTTTCTGTAACACCTCTTCTGAATGCGTCCTCCTAAGTCTCCAACTGTATTAACTTTCACACTGTCTGCATGTTTCTTCCACAGTTTGCTTCTAATTAGGGATTCTTATGATTATATTGAAAGGCAAAGAGCTCTCTTCTGCCTCAAATCACACTCTATGACTTCTGCAAGTACCCTTAAGTATCTCTGCCACCTTCTTTATGGAACAGAAGTGCCAAAATGACTGCCAAGCTGAAAACATCATGAAAAATCATGGAATATCATCGAAATGAAATCTCTGGTCCCCATAATCCAAAATGAGAGTTCAGCCTTATGCAATCCCAATGGCAGCATTGGACTGGGGTGATACTTGTTACTTTGCAAACACTTGGTTGCATAAACTTATGCCTATAGGAACTGAGTAGACTGTTGCTGAGTGAAGTGCTGTATTCATTTAATTATTCCTTTCTAGCTTTTCTAGACGCTTCTGTTTCTGGGATAAACTGCATCAACAGAACTTCTTTTCTTTTTTTTTTTTTTAATGTAACAGCAGTATTTTGAAACGTGAACAAAGACATGCGGTAAGGTAGTCTCAGAGCTGCAAAAAATACATATTAGAAAGTTTTCTAGGGAAACCATATGAAATTATGCTTGGATAAGCCCTCTAGTATGTGTAGCCCATAATCAGTGTTTGACTTCTCAGTCATCCTGTTGACTTGACTTGCTTTTGATTCCAAAATGTGGTCCATTTCCTATTCTGTCAGGAGGCACCGGCGTGCTTCTTTCTAAGCAAGTCCTCTAGTATGAGGCTGGATATATTGCACTGCTGGATTTTAATACAAGTCTTACTAATTCTTAATATTTAATAGTATATGTACTTAAGATTATACGTAGCATTGTTATTACCATACTTAATATTCTTCAGTGTTTGCTTCTTTTAGTTAGTGTTGTAATTGCCACCATTCAGGAGACATCCTACTGTACAGGAAGCAAAGTTCTTCCTGAATCCTGGATACTTACATACTGTATGCGTAACATCTTCCTCATGGTCTTGACTGGAGAATACTTCCTTCATTTACTATTTTTTTGCGTGTGTTTGTACAGTTGTTCTGCTTTGCCTTGGGCTGCAGTTGTGTTTCCTTGATGGATGAATAGCTTTTTGCATGGATAATTTGTATATCGGTTTGTAAAACATTTTCAGATCCTTTGGGAAAGAAAAGGTATTATACAAATCTTGGATAATATATGTGCGTATTATTATACAAGTGTTTGATACCTTTCTTTATATAACATCTGCAATGGATGAAGCGGCTCATCATATAGTTCTGTGACAGCTCCATTTGATATTGTAATAACATAATGGAAAAAAGCTCAGTGGTGTAAGTTTATACCAAATCTTTTCTCCTTCCCTTCGATGTAAGAATAAGTCCTTGGGGATGCTAAGACCTACTCTATCCAGTGACTGCTACTCAGAATTAAGGGTGCTGAAGAGAGAACAGGCCCCGCTGTTCTCTCCTTGTTCCCCACAATGTTTTAAGGTATCTTCGAATTATGGTGGCCAAAAGAGTTACTGTCTTTAGAAACAAACTGTGCAGTGTTCGTTGATTTTTATAATTTTCAGCATAAAGTAGTGCGCACAGTCATATCTCTGTTTCAAAGGAAAATATGATTCTCAGTAGAAAATTGGTTTTTAATCATTTCCAGCATCATGAGGCTTGTTGATTTAGTTGTAGAGTGAATTAAAAGCTGGATGGAAAATATTTCACAGGACGATCATCCCACAAGAATCAAGGCTCATCAAAAGAGTCTGGAGGATTATGCAGATGTTTACAAAATTTTAGAACAGGGGAAGAGAATAGTTTGTATTGGTATTGAAATTTTTTCAACTTTCTGGCTTAAATTAATTTTGACTTTTGCAATGTAGTAAAATTAACATAATATCACATTTTTTAATATCTCGTTTACGTCCTAGTTGCATCTCTCATGGTTAAATAACTGTGAATCTGACAAGTCTTCCAAGAGTAGCACGTAGATACTAGATTCTTAAATATGCCAATTTCATTTTTATAAACTGTGGTCTAGGTCATAAATGGGTTTGAATATTAGTCTGAATTCTTTACCAATTATTTACCATTGATGGGTATGAACCATTTAATGTTACTATACATGCATGCCGTATGAAATTCTTCAAAGAATAGTGGTATGGCAACCACCAAAGAGAAAAAAAAAAGTCTCGTGGTTTCTATCCATGAGGGTATACTAGTAATCTTTTTGCTTTTTCCAGACATACTTCTGATTTATACCTATGTCAATATGAGACTTTTGAGTTCCCGCGACAGTCATCTGTTTACCAAATTTAATCCGATTTAATCTGTAAAAAGTTGACAGATTTGCCAATATACGATTACAATATATTTATATTTCTAGATTCATATATTTTACTACAAATATGCATTGAGAGAATTTTAAAGATCTGAACCTTAAATCTTTTTTGCTCTGCAGGTCAATCCTCAATACAAATTATACTATTTCCCCCCTCAATTTCAGGTGTGTCTTCTCAAGAATTAAAAAGTAACCCAAAAATTATGATGTGCAAACTCTTCTCTAACAGAGCTTCATGGGTGAGGGGTTCCTAGAGTAACTTTTGCCAGATTAGAGCTATGGTGCGATGGCTAGGGAAGGGGAAATACTCGTTTCAAAACCTAAGATCGACTTTTGCTTCTTCCCCACCTAATCCATAACTTGTATAACTGCTTTCTTAAGTAAAAATAGTTCTAGTGACAGGCACGAGTAGCGCTGTTTTATATGAGCGAACTGCTTGTGAAGTACTGCCATGGTTTAACCCCAGCCAGCAATTAGGACCACGCAGCCGCTCGCTCACTCCCCCATGGCAGGATGGGGGAGAGAATCAGAAGAGTAAAAATGAGAAAACTCATGGGTTGAGATAAAAACTGTTTAATAAGTAAGGCAAAAGCCGTGCGTGCAAGCAAAGCAAAACAAGGAATTCATTCACTGCTCCCCATGGGCGGGCAGGTGTTCAGCCATCTCCAGGGAAGCAGGGCTCCATCGCGTGTGACGGTTACTTGGGAAGACAAAATGCCATAACTCTGAATGTCCCCCCTTCCTTCTTCCTCCCCCAGCTTTATATACTGAGTGTGACATTGCATGGTATGGGATATCCCTTTGGTCAGTTGGGGTCAGCTGTCCCGGCTGTGTCTCCTCCCACCTTCTTGTGCCCCCCCCCAGCCCGCTCGCTGGCGGGGTGGGGTGAGGAGCAGAGAAGGCCTTGATTGCTTAGCAACAACTAAAAACATTAGTGTGCTATCAACATTATTCTCATCCCAAATCCAAAGCATGGCACTATACCAGCTGCTGGTAAAAAAGTTAATTCTATCCCAGCCCAAACTGCGACAAATACAAATCAGGACCTTTTGTTGTGAGCGACCATTAGGATTTAAAATCCACTAATACATTTGTATAGAGTTACTGCACAGAGACTTGTGGAGTAGAGCACGCCTTCCCTTTGAACTTTGATCAAATGCTATTGTCAGAATATACTTATTACTTTGGTTTTGACTTCATTGTTATGTTTTGCAAATTTGCTCCTTGCAACACCGGTAAGAAGAAATATTTTATAAATCTAATCAAGCTGGGCAGAATTGCAGCAACCCAAAAGCTTTCCTCTGAATGACTGAAATTCCGTAGCCGTAAAGACATCATACAAAACCATGCCTGGCTTCTGGCTACTGCTCACAAAGAGGTACGGGAGGAAGGTCCTGCAGGACCCTCTGCAGGGTCAACGCAGATGGTTTGGGTACCTCAGGACATCTACAGTGGCACCTGGCGACTGTAGGAGCCACCCGAATCCCAGTTTCAGGCTGTGGTATCGGACACAAATGTTTCTCTTGGAAACTGTTGTGATTTATGACTCCGTACGTTGTTAGGTAATCAGGAGGGGATGCCAGAGATCTGCAATCACGGCTCCTGTGCTCTTCTGTTATGAGCTATTCCTTCAAACACTCTTGAATGCTGGCTGTGCATTTTAGTGGTTAATGAGAGGTATTTTTGGAAATGCAGTCCTGTTCTGTATACTTTCGCTGAAATATTTGCACGTGTACTTTAATAAGTCCTGTAACTTTCCTGCTGGAATATATTTGCATTTATATGTATTAACTCAGTGTTTGCATTGATTGTTTTTCTAAAACAAGACAAGGGAAGAAAAACATGAGTACAATTTATTCACAAAGAAAATCGCCTTTAACTGAAGCAGGTATTAGAATATGTTTCTGAATGCAGAAGGTGACTGGAATTTTCCCTCTATCAAAGAATTTCTTAAGAAGCAAAGTTGAAATGTCCTGTCATTTAAAAGCGTAATTTAAAAAGCACTCTGTACAAAACCACATTCTGTCTGTTTTTCAGGTTTATGTGGTTCTCCTCTGGACAAGTATTTTTAGTTTTTGCAAAGCCCATAGATCCACTTAAAACACCAGTGAAGAACAATCATCTTAACTTTTCTTGGGTTTTGGTCACATTAGTTTGATTTTTAAATTCACCTTTATAATTTCAAGGATTTTTTTAGCTCAGTTGCTAGAGCTTTAAAAGGAACCAGAAATCCATAATCAGCGTATATTCATAAGATCTGATTTTAAAAAGCCACCGACAAGCTCTCAAGCCATGACCTTGCAGCTTTCATGCACTCATCAGCGTTGGGCTTCATAGAGGCTGCGAGTAATAAGACAGGAGACTTTTTCCCTCGGGTTATGAGAGTCTGAGCGGTAAGGCTGCGAGCAAGAGAGACACAAACCTGAAGTTCTAGGCTAGAGCTGATTGAGAATCTTTTGATCTCCATCAATTGAGTTCACGGCTAAAAAGCAGATGCTGTTTGTAGGAATGGGTCAACTGGACGTAAAAGATTTAACGGGCTTCTTATTTTCATGGGAATGCTTATAATCAGCAATCGAGTAGTATTTACATCTTCACTGGGCTGTACAGTTATCAACTACGCACTGATGAGGGCCATATAAAATACACAGAAAACAAAACTATCTGTTCCACCTCTTCCAGTTTTGCTCCTTGAAACTCCACCACTGGAGCAGCCATAGACTTACCCAATATAAAACTCAGTCCCAAAGGAAGGGGCAAAATCTTCACTGTGCTGGTAATGACTGTGCCTCTTCCTGGAGATCTGTACAGCGGCAGCGTCTGTGTGACACCAGGCAGTTAAATCGCTCGTTAACCAGGACTTTGTTTAAAAGCGGGCTTTATATCTTCAGTTCGGCTCAGCCACTGCACCTCCCAGCCCACCTCCCAAGGGCACCGGAGTGGTTAACGCATGGCACACATGCAGCGTTTGGCACGTAGGAGCGCTCTCAAGAGCTGCTCTAGCCTGAAGTGGTACCTGGCCAGGAGAGTTGTAAAGCACAAGGGTTTCTTAAGAGAGTAAAGGGAGAATCCCCCTCACTGGTGGCATCCTCTGCCCTATTCTTTTTGCACATATGTTCAGCCCTTTTACACCCCAACAGGTTCCCGGCTTACTTGCTGGCTGTCCAAAATCAGCGCTACATATTACTCTGCTATATCAACAAAACATATATGTTGTGAAGTCATCACGCGATAAAAGCCGTAACTATCAAACAATACTCTGACAGAGTTGATATTCAGTTTACGTGGAAGATAAAATAATGATGTTATGTCTTGGCTCATGCACACAGATCTTGTGTGCGATGAGGAAGATGGAGGAAATTACACGGAGTCTGTAACATAACATTTCAGTTAAAAGATAGATGAATTAATGTAATGACTGTGTAAAGAACTGATTGAGAGCATAATTCCATTTCTTTCTGCAGCTATTTCACCCAAGCCTGAAGCGCTTTCCCTGCTGATACTATGAGGTGTTTTGGTGAAAACGGTACAAGGAACTACCACAAATACTCTACATCTTAATCGCTTTTACCCACATGGCATCAGTTTTAGTACCAGACTCCAGTTGCAACGATGTGTCCTATTAATGGCTATAAAACAACTGTTCTTTAAACAACCCAGTCAAATTAGTTTTGAACAGTAATTTACTAAAAAAGACCCAAATAAAAGTTGGTGTGGGCAGTAGTGAGAACTGGGGAATTAATTTAATATCCCCAAAGCATCAATACTATGAACCAACAAACCAGCGTTCAAAAATAATGATAAAAGTAATGATCAAGGGCTATTAATGAGAGCTTTGGTATTGATCTTAAGAAGCTTTAGATAAGACTCGGTGTGTGTAGAGCCAATCCCCAAACTCCTACCACCAAAATATTCCTATTTCCAATAATTTTAATTGATTAGGAATACCCAACAACCGGCATGCATGACCTTTATGAAACTTACACTCCATATCTTAGTCCATTACAGTGATAAAACCTCACAGTGAATGTATTGTGAATAACTAAGCCTCAGCTAAATTGACTGCTAATGTCTTTTTCTTTCTTGATTAATAGTGGAGCTCCATCACAATGGACCTCATCAAAAACAAGCTGAAAGTAATCTCTATTTGAAACAGGCCCATTCAAACTCTAAATCATTAGAACTCTTTAGTTGTGATGGGGGCTCGGTAATTAGCGGAGTTGGAGTAGACCTGTGCCATAAACAGCATGAATCAGAACACGTCTGCTTCTAAGACTTATTATTTGTATTACTGTAGCACCTAGAGGCCACGGGCAAAATCTTAAGTCTCCCCATGTTATGCGCTGCTCAGAAAAAAGATAAGATCCTGAGTCCTATAGAACGCAGCCGACACCAAGGAAGGACTGGCGGCAAAGGCTGCTCTGCCAAAGTACAGCAAAGCAATAGCTATTGGTGTACAAAAGATGCCCTCTTGGTCGCTCTTTTGGCTTTTTCTTCATATAGTGCAATTATTATACAAAAAGAACCAGCGTCAGAGGGCAAGAAGGTAACGGGACAGGGCTGACAGCAGCAAGGGTACAGGGGTTAGGGCAATAACGAATTTTACGAGAGGAAATAGGGATATGAAATGGAGAGGTAAGGGCAGCGATGGTGTGAAGAGAAGCGCAGGAAGGGCCGATACCTGAGCTGAGTGAGAACGCCGGTGCAGACTGACACCCGGCGTGAGCAACACAAGTCCTCACCGCGGGCTGTTGCCGCTGGGTCTCATGCAGGGGGCTGCGGGTGCTCCTCGGCGTCATACTGGAAAGGAATCACAGCGTCAGCAACAAAAAGAGGTTGAGTCAGTTAATTTAGACGGTTCTCCTACCCTAGGCAATGCCAACCATACTCGTATTGCTCCAGACAGACATTTATCTGGCTTCCACGGCTGGAGGCCTGCAAACCTCCTAAGGCAACCCAGTCCACTGCCCCCCTCCTTTTTGGAAATACATGGTTTTTTCCTAAAGTTTAATCTGAATCTTTCTTCCTTCCTTAATCCTATTGCTGTGTATCTGATCCACCATGTACACAAGAGATTAGTTTCTTTCTTTTGTAGCACTTTTTAATCATTTGAACATTGTTTCCATATCTGCCCCCTGGTTTTCTCCCCTTTAGACTAACTGATGCCAACGATTTTCAGTTTTTCTTCACAGTGCGTGCTTGCCAGACCTCTGATTCTCCTCACCACATGTCTGTGTCGCTGTGTGTTCCCTGACCTTGGCCCCTGTATTCAACGGATGCCCTGCCAGTACTGACACGGGCAGGATTTCTCCGTAAGTTGTGACAGCTATAGTCCAGCTTGTCTATCACAGTGCGCTAGTTGTCAGGTTCACCGTAGCAGGACACTGCCTTAGGTGCAGTTTTGAGATCCTCTGTAATGTCCCATTCCTCATCTGAAAATGTGATCTAACCTGTTGTTCTCTGTCCCTCCCGTAGTCCCTCCCACATGTTGTTACTGAACTGCACACAGGCCTTTAAAGTCTCGGTCCGTCAAAATCACATCTAACTCTGATGGCATCCTCCCCGGCTTCACACTGTTAGTGAATCCCATCAGTGCAGTGCGCTCAACCACCCTGGTGCTGATGGCAACGTGGGCAAACCCCACCAGCATGGACCATCGAGGGACCACCGCACTGCAGACTTGCGCTGTGGCTGGGAGCCGTTGGAAACGATGCGGTGGAGACAGTTTTGTGGATACTTGTTCTAGTTTTATTCTGATGATGTTTCTCTCTGCCTCACGAAACTGTCCTGGAAGGCAGTACTGGAAGCCCTTCTGAATCGAGATAGATGACGTTTACTGCTCTCCTATCCACAGGCTTCTTACCCTATTCAAGAAAGAAATTAGATTTGTTTGACATGATCTGCTCTTGACAAACTAATGGTGCCTATTAGTCGTCATCTAGTTTTTGTCTAGGTGCTTGCAAAGTTCATGTGGTTATTTTTTTCTAGAACTTTTATTGGGACTTCAAGAGAAATTGTGTCTGTTGGTTGGTGGAGGAGTCAACACAGAGATGGGTGATACAGGACGATGGAAATATGCAATCCTCTGTATTCTGCGGCTGTCTGGTCTGTAATTCCTCAGTCCCTTGTCATCTCCCTGTACCTTTCTAACCTGTTCCCACCGTAGGCTGAAATCTTAGATCTTTGTCACTGCTATTAATTACGCTTACCATCTGGTCACAACAGACCTTTCTTGTGAGGTTTAATGCAAAAAAATACTAAAAAAGATCAAACGCTTCTCTCATGTGCTGACAGCTTTCCTTCTACCTTGCAGTCTCTTGAGACCCAGGCTCGCTGAGAGCGCTGGGGCTGCTCCCATCAGCCATGCATCCCTGTCCCAGTGCACTGTCTCCTCCATGGTGACAATCCTGCGCTCTGTGATCTTCCTGTGAGCCAGGCAGTGAAAATGATCTGAATTAACAAGCAGCCCAACCCAAGCATAAGTGTTTCACTTGCTTGTGTTTGAAGTTCTCCTTCCTTACCAAGGCTCATGTTCACTGTTCCTTGAGTTGGCATCTTCCTTCACATCTTCAACTGTTTCCTTCTTGCTGGTTAGAAAAAAAATTCAGATGGTGTCCTGTATTGGTCCTTATAAAAAACCCCTCGTCACCAACTGATGCTATCATAGAGTCATGGAATCATAGAATGGTTTAGGTTGGAAGGGTCCTTAAAGATCATTGAGTTCCAACCCCCTGCCATGGGCTGGGACACCTCCCACTAGACCAGGTTGCTCAAAGCCCCATCCAGCCTGGCCTTGAACACCTCCAGGGATGGGGAAGCCACAACTTCTCTGGGCAACCTGGGCCAGTGCTTCACCACCCTCAAAGTGAAAAATTTCTTCCTAATATCTAATGTAAATCTACCTTATTCCAGGTTGAAGCCCTTCCCCTTTGTCCAATCACTACATGCCCTTGTAAAAAGTCCTTCCCCAGCTCTCCTGTAGGCCTTTTAGATACTGGGCTTTAGGACGCATGGTAAAGTGTGTCCCTAAGGTCTTCCCTTTTTCTTTCCTTTTTTCTTGCTCCGTACAAAGGCCTCCTATGCTGAGTTCAGCGAAATGGGGTACTTGAGACCCCTTTTACAGCCACGGGCTTCCTACCACGAGGGCCTTCGTGACAACAATGGCTGTGACACCCCACGCTGAGCTCCTCCGGCTAGGGGACGTTCCCGCACGGCTCGGGAGACCCCCCTTTGGCCGCTGGCTGCTGAAATGCCGTGGCGGGGCCGGGGAGCAACGGGCAAACAGCACAACTCTGCATCCTTCCCCCCGTTTTTTCCTTTATCTCGCCCCCCGCCCCCCACAGCCGCCCCGCCGTGTTTTCTCTCTCTGCCGGCGGCGGGGCAGCAGCGGCCGGAGGGGAGCGGGGGAAGCCGCCGCCGGCCCGGGTCCAGGTCCGGGTCCCCGCGGGTCGGGAGCGGGGACGGGCAACGCGTCCCCCCGCCGCAACCGGCAGCGACGCCCCCGTGGCGGGGGCGCGGATGGTCTCTCCCGGGCCGGCGGGAACCGCTGTGACACCTGCTGGCGGCGGCGGGACGAGGCGAGGCGGGCCGGTCCGCGGCGGGCGGAGCGGAGGGGCGCGGAGCGGAGCGGAGCGGGGCGGGCGGAGCGTGCCCGCCGCGGGGCGCTCCGCGGTGATGCGCGGCCGTCCCCCGGCGCGGGGCACGGCGGGGCCGGGCGTCCCCTGAGCGGCGGCGGCGGCGGCGGGGCACTGCGGTAGCGGTGCTGCCGCGGCGGCGGCGGCTCCGCGCCCCCCTCCCGTCCTCCCCTTTCTCCTCCTCCTCCTCCTCCTCCTCCTCCTCCGCGCCACTTCCAGGGGAGGCTGGTGTCATGCGGCTGGCGCCGAGGGAGGGGTGCCCGGGGCCGCAGCGGCAGTGAGAGGCGCCGAGCCGAGCCGAGCCGAGCCCCCTGCGATGACAGCCATGAAGGAGCAGCCGGCGCACCCGGGCGGCAGGGGGAACCCGCCGCCGCCGCAGCCCGACCAGGTGGGACCCGCGGCGGGAGGCGCCGGGGGATGGAGAGGGATGTTGGGGGGGGTGTGGGGGGGGAGACGGCCGCCGTCCCGGCGAAGTTGTGCGGAGCGGGGTAAAAGTCGGGGGGGCGGGGGGGGGGGGTGTTGAGCCCTCCGGGCAGCTCGGCCGGGGAAAGCGGGACCCCCGCGGAGCCGCCTCTGGGGATGCGGGGGGGGAGGGAGGGGGGGCAGCGGCGGGGCCGCCCGGAGGGGACCGACCCTTGTCCGGCCCCGCCTCGGGGCTGGGGTGTCCGTCAGCCCCGGCCCCCGGCGGCGGCGGGTCCCGCAGGAGTTTGCGCTCCGCTTCCCCGCGAGTTGCGCCGCGGGGGGAGAGGCGCGGGTGGGGGGGGATCCCGCCGGCTGCCGGCGGCGGCGACCGGGGGAGCAGCGATGGCACCGGGGACGCGGGTCGGGGCTGGCGGTGCGGTGCGGCGCGGTGCGGTGCGGTGCGGCGCGGCCGGGAGCGTGCCGCGGGGGACGCCCTGTGCCCGCGGCGGGGCTGCCCGGGGGCCGCGGGGCCGCGCTCCCCATCGCCGCCCGGGCCGCGGCGGAGCGGGGGCCGGGAGCCGGGAGCGACCCCGCGGGGCCGGGGAGGGTTCCCGGAGGGCTTTTGGCAGCGCCCGGGCGGCGGTCACGTCCCTCGGCCCGACGAGTGCCTCCCCGCGGGCTGGTGGGGGTGAGGCTGGCCGGGGTACCCGTGTCCATCGGTACCCGTGTCCCTCGGTACCGGCGTCCCTCGGTACCGGCGTCTCTCGGCTCGTTATCGAAACGGGAGAGTCTCGGGCGGCTTCCGCGTGGGAAGGATGGGTACCGGGGGAGCAGCTGAACTCGGCTGTCATCATCATAAAATCGAAGTTTTCATTACCGGACCGCCGTTACCTGTTTCTCCGGGGCGATGGCGGTATCGCATCAGGAGGGATGGGGCTGTGCGCGCCCCCCACCCAAACCCCGGGTGGGGACCCCCCGGTGGGGACCCCCCCACACCCGCCGCTGCTGCGGGGGCGGCGGTGCGGAGCGGCGCGGCCGAACCGGTGCTGGGGCTGCTCACCTGCCCGCCCCCCTCCCCCGCGCAGCTCTCCCGCAAACACCTAAAAATGTGCTAATTCCAACCATATTCCGAGACTGAGTTTTTGGGGGGGGGGGGGGGGGGGGGGGTTTGCACCTTGTCAGGACTCACCGCTTTGTGGTTTGAACTCCGGCACGCTGACCGGGGCTTGCAGGATGTGGGGAGCCGCATTTCACATTTTCGTTCTCCGTTACGTGCATCTACAGAGCTTAATTTTCTGTGAGACGCAAACATTGGGTGAATAACCCCAACAGGGAAAGCTGCTGTGCGTAGTTGTGTTGTAGCCCGTACCCGGGTACCCAGACCTGCACGCACACCTGGGCTGTACGTTAAGCTTCTGGGGAGTCCTTCCACTATCAATGAATCCATTCACTGAAATAAATTGAAAGATGGATGCTTTTTGCCGAAAAGCGTGTGCATTATGGCTTGTTTTCACGTGATGCTGATGAAATAATACATTTGAGTTTGAGGAGCCTTCTTGAATAAATTAATTGCGTAAGTTACATTACCTGAAAGAGATGGGTAACTTCCACCAGGACTTAAATTTCATGCAAATAGCAGAATTTATGGAAAAGTCAAGATCATTTAAAATAGTCTCAGAGGTTCCCAAAGCTCATAAATTTCTGGGACATTGTTTTGCTGTAGAGGGATACTGCTTTTAGATATAAGAAAAAGTACTTGAACTTAACCAATCTTTATTTCTTTATATTCAGTTCAGACATGTTGAATTGCTTTTTGGTTTTGGAGGTGAAAATCTTTTAAGCAGGCTTAATATTATATGCTAAAAATTGCCAGTTTGATTGCTCTTTTAGGTCATGATGAGGAACAGCAGTAAGTTCTCAATTTAAAACACATTAGGAATTTTTCCTAAATATAGAAATATTATTACCCAAGTGCTCTAGAGTTCTCAGCTTCTCTCGGTGGTGGATGGGGACACCACTGGTCTACCTGCTGTGCCTGGCTGCGTGAAGTGTAAACGTGATGTCCCGTGTATTTGCATCAGGTTTTTCCAGACTGAGTTTGGTTTTCTTGGTAAAAATTCACATTGAATCAACTTTGATTGCCTGTTGTGTTAGGTGCTCGGGGTGTCACTCAGTATATAACGGCATCACATCCGAAATGTTGCTTTTAATGGGTGGCAAGTCTTTCTATGGCTTTAAATGCTAATAATAAGGATGCAGGCCTAAATCCTGCAGGGAGCTGCAGGTAGAGCGAGGCTGAGGTTGGTGGATCTCCGTGAACACCAAGGTCGCTCATGCACCTTCACAGCAACGCAGATCTACGCTCAGCCCTGGCCAGGGCTTGGCCACAGGCTGTGTCTGACTCTGGGTTTCTGCTGGAAACCCTCCTTAGTACAGCAGTGGGATGTGGCTGTGACCTGACCAGAGGGATATTATGGATTAGAAGCTTTTTGTGGTTGCAAGCTTTTTGTGGTTACGGAGCTGCAGCTGTGATGGGTGCGTGGGGAGAAGAACAAACAGGGGCTCATGTGTTCACCCCGGTTTTCCATACCCCATAGCACTGTCACTGCTTGGTCCACGTGGAAAATGCAGCCTTCTTAGGGCCTTCAAGAAATCCGTCTTTGTGTGGGTACTCGTTTAACATTGTATTTTGCTTGGTGAATGTGTATGAAGTTGTAGTGTCACTACAGGTGAAACCTGTAGTTTCTTCATTTATTTTTAAGAAGAAGCTGCACCTGCACTGAGAGGGTTTCCTGAGGTAGCAGGAGTGGCCAATCTTTCCTGGTAGAGAAGTGGTTGGACCTGTGGGGAGTCTAAGAAGGAGCAAGGAATGACACCAAGATTTTCTAAGTGTTTCTTTTCTAAGAAAACTTTTCTCTTTTCTGATTTCAAAGTCTGGTTTTACAGATACTCCTGAGATACCGAAAATATCATACCGAAAGGTGATGCATTTGTGGTACATCTATAGGCCTGGGACCTGAGCTGTGATTTCAAATTACAGCAGGCCGATGCTGGGACTCTTCACTTAAATAAAAGCTTGGATTGACTGACTGAAGCATCTGTAGCCATCAGCTTATAAATAAATTGGATACAACTTCATATCCAACACTTCCCCTGATGGTATTTTTAGACCAAGCCTCCCCTGAGCCAAGGCATCTAATAACAACTTCCATTAACAACGCTATTGATGTTTCGGCAATCGGTTTGATAAATTACCCAGATTTATTCTCAACTCTTTGCTAAATGATGACTCATATTTATTGCCAAAATTACAGTTTTATGTTCAGATGATATATCTGTAGAAAGGAAAATAGCTGTAAATTACTTGCATTTCTGCTTATTTCTGGAAAGCTCTATCAAAGCGTTCAGACTTATGTCACTTGAGCGTTTGTGTCGGGAGTGAACGTGCCTCCCTCGGTTCTTCTTAGAGAGTTCAAAAAATAGTGTTTTTCATCTCGTAGCTTTTAAGAACCATCTCCTGGGGTCTTGGACAATGATGTTTAGTGATCAGTTTTAGAAGGCACAACCATTCGGTAGTCAGTGGACACAACTTATTTGAAAAATATAATGTACTTGTATGACTTGCTGGTTGATGAATGTTGCTGTCTTTGCAGATGAAAAACTAAGATAATTCCTCTAGGTATTACCTTTGTGAGGCTTCAGTCTGTTTACAAAAAAACAGATGATCTACACCACCTGGTGCTATGTGCTGTTCTTTGTGTGTGTGTAAGACAGACCTTTGAAATTTATAATCATTCTCTCCTGAGCCTCTTTCACTCTTCTCACTTAAGGTCTTTTTAAAATTGATTTTAAAATGGAAAAAAAAAAAAAAAAAACCAACCAGATTTTTTTTTCTTTATGTCATTTTACAATCTACTATGTTATTCTTCTTAAAAATAGGTAAGGGAAAATGAAATCAGACTGCATTGTGTTGCGCTAAATAGGGAAATTATTTGGTAAGCATTGAAATTACATGTTTAGTATACATACAAGCACAACTGACTTCGCTTCACTGCCTTGATTTAAGGAGTTGAATTTTCTCTGTCTCGGGACCAGTTTCTGTGGTCACCAAACAAGTGGTGTATTCTAAAGGCACATCTGAACAAAAGAGAACAGTCTGTGTTTTATTTTTCAGTGACTGAAGCCAAAATGCTTTATATTCTTACGTCTACCTTCATTGCCTTACTTCTTTTTCCCAAAGATAGACTCTGATCTTGCAGTGGGGAAAATGTTGATGGATAGCTGTGTCTGTCCAGAGCAGTATTCATCTTAATGGGGTTTTATCAAGGTAAAAGGGCTCTCCCCTGCCCCACTCAGGTCATCTTGAGCTTGATGGGTCAGGGAGAAACTTGAACTCTTAATCGTATACGTACGGCAGTTCCAGTAACTTGAAAGATTTAGTTAGGTAGTCAAGTCCACGTCCCCTGCTCTTGGTTGTGTTCAGAGTTGGATTCAGGCTGAAAAAAGAAATTCTGTTCTAGTACATAATCCAAAGTGACTTTGTGTTTTTCCTTCTTAACAGCCTAGCGGAACTTTGTACTTGTTTTACTGGGGCAATATAGCAAACATACTGGTTTGCAAGGTTCAACGTAACACCAGAAACATCAGGTAAAAAAAGCCAATAAAAGTGGAAAAAAAAAGTTATATTATTATGCCCGGAATGTTTCATAAAGAGTTAACATCTGAATCTTAGCTTTAACTTTTAAATCCTATTCTGTACGCGATATATACGGCATCCGTGCTGGATCCAGAAAGAAGTATTACTGGCTTGCAGTATGTGTTGAAAATATGACCAGCAGCACAAGAAGCTTATGTGAAAATGTATTAACTCCGGTGGTTTGGAATATCATTCCGGATTCAGGTTCTAGGGGAAAGCATGGGCCGTATCATTTTCACATACTTGATTCACTTTCTCTTTGCTGTGTGGCTGTTTCTATGTAATTCAGTCACGTGCCTGATTGTGGTGGGTAGTACCAAAAACCCGAAGCTCATCTTCTATCTTCTGGTCTTCTGGTCTGAGCTCCGTGGAGCAGGGGCGAGTAGGATCTCACTTTTGGTGAAGTGCTTCTCACGTTAATTGAGAAATATCATTTCATAAGACACAGTAAATAGCCTGTGTAATATGGGATCTCAGGTAGTTGAGAGGGCAGTCATACGTTGTGTGGTTTTTTGTTTTTTTTTCTTATATGGCTGTGTAGCAAATAAGTGTGTTTCTCTATATGTCCTAAATTCAGAAGTGATTTCTTGCTTTCAAAACAGCATGCAGGAATCTCTGCAGCATAACACAGCCGCTGATTTTTCAGCGTTCAGAGCTCTTCACTTTGCAGGTGGATTAAAGGCATTACTTAATGCAGTAAATCAAAAACTGTGAAACAGGACAACCTTTTTTGCTCTTCTGTGTTAAGGTGAATTGCAGGCGTGCTGTAGGTTACGTAGTAGCCTCAGGTATTTGAACATACATATTGTATTAGCTATTTTAAAACACACTTTCTATATTTCTTTCCAGTATCTTCCGACGGAAGGTATTGCTTCAGGCAAGCTATTTTGATAATTAACAAGAGGGAGGGACTCTTTAAGCAAACAAAGACGTTGTTTGATGTTATTCTAGAGTTTGAAAGCCATAATTTTAGCATTTTTTAATAACTTGAGGGCATTCAGAGATTACATGCATGTGTTACTGACTCACAAATGTGGCCACAGACTTTCTTCCTATAGTGGCAATAAGGGTGAACGTAAAACGCGATCCCTAGAGAAGTATCTTAGGTGGCGGTGGTGGTGGTGGGTTTCTTTTCTTTTTTTAATTTTTTTATTTTATTTAATTTTAATAGAGCTTTGACATGTGCCCGACCTATGGAAAAACATTGAGGTGTACAAGACTGCGCTTCGCATGTTACACATTCTTTAACGTTGCACTGGAAAATGTAGGCAGCCTCATCCGCTGCTACGAATGCCCCCGCCCTGCCGGCAGGTAGCTGTAATTTGTTGACACCGTCTTTGTCACTCTTATAAGACCTGTGTCATATTTCAAGTCCGTGCATTAGCCACGAAATCTCGACTGTCTCAAACTCTGTCCCTTTCCACTTTAATCATACACTTCTTTTACGCTCCACTCAGCTGCATCGAATAATGTTCATGAATATACGATAGTAAAAGGAACAATGCTGATGGTGACTGATGATGATAAATTACTGTATTTATCCATTAGGAAGGACATTGGATGACCTACAGATCTGAGGCTGAAGCTGAAAGACCTTTTCTAATCATTCTTAACACTGCTGGCAACAGCCACCCAACTTATTATTGTGTTATCTATGTAGAGAATCCGTAAATAGTTTTGAACAACTCTAAACCAAGATAAAAGCCCTTTGACATTTTGAGGATGTTGTCTAAGAAAATCAATTAGGAAGTATGAAACAATGTGATAATTTAAGGAAACGAAATAGTCTTTAAAGGCTTTTGGAGGTTATTTTAGGCTGCCTGGGGCAATATTTGCAATTTACATTCCTTCCCGGGGCGGGGTTGGGGGGAGAAAGCATTTCATAGCTTTCCAGAAAACAAACTGGGCAAATGTTGGAGTTTTCTTCTTGGAAATAGGGAGCGAATTCCAAATGCTAGTGGGAAAACCATTAAACTTGTTTGAAATGCTGGCTGAGTGCAAGAAACTAAATCAAACACTGCCAGTGCGACTGATCATTCATCCTCCGTGTTTGTTCTCTCTGCCCCTGATGGCGCAGTGGCTGCTGACTTCCTTTCCCCCGTTCCCATCCTAAGGCTTCAGAGGCTGGTTCAATCAAAGCATTTTATATATATATTAGATTTATTATATATTAGGGGAGTCTTTCGGAGTAAGGATTTGAGCTTAAGTACACTTAATTAGGAGTAACGATGTGCTGTGATTTTGAATCTTATGGAAGAAGTGCTTAAATCAGATGGTGTAATGACAGTTCTAAATAAGCACAAAATGGCTATAAAAATTGGGTGGCTTTAGTCAGAAAAAGTGCAGTTCAAGAAGATGATCTTGGTAGTCGCTGCTGGAAATCTCCTTTTAGCAATTCCCACATTATGTGTGAAGATTTCCGCGATATCTTAGTGCGAATAGCAACACAAGATCCTACCAAAAAGTTTAGTCGGGGGCCTTCTTGTTCCAGGGCACAGATCACTGTATCGGGTAATTAGATGTCATCAAGCATAAATATAAATTTAAATCTTCTTGAGGTAATAAGCCCATAAAGTCAGAAGACTTTGAAATGAGTGGGTAGCTGCAATGCAAGGAAATTAGTTGCAAAAGGTTCCTTTTTATTTGTAGTTCAAAGGTTCATTGTATTGTGGCGCATTGAATATATGTTACTTTTCGGTCCCTGAGATGGCTGAAAATATTTCCATATCCTGGCCCGTTCCTAAAGTGCTTATTTACATGGATTTCCCCACAGAAATCAGTGGGACTCCTTGTGTGAATAATGTCTGTAGGACTAACCATATAATTGGCACTGTAATAATTTTCATTATGTCTTGGGGAAAAAAAGTCCGTTGCTGTACAGTAAGATGGAGCTGCAGCTCTCAGGCTGTATGAAAGGTAGTTATCAAAATGTTGTCACTGGCATTCTCCGAGGTTTTTGGTAGTAAATGTTCAGCATTGTGGCACGTTTTCAAATTCAAAAGGACAGAACTACCTTTCTAGTATTATGTGCCAGACTCTGAAAAGGCTCCTGAAGGCGGCTGTCAGTTTATGCTTGCCCGATACGAGAAAGACAGGGTTTATACCTATACATAGTATATACGTTTTCTTGTATGACTTGCAGGGTACTGAAGAGGGGGTTTGCCCCTTTTTGGGTCCTGTTACTATAGGTAGAAATGAGCTTGATGTTAGAGTCCTAAGTGGCAGTATTAAGACCCTCCATTTCTGGTTTCATTTTGGCATAACTAGTGGCAACTGAAGGGAGGAGGGTGATGGCCCATCTTGATGGGTTTGTGAAGACTCTAGCGAAGTCTTTTTTGTGTTGGTGACTATTTGGATTATGTCCTTAGCTATTTCCTTTTGTCCCTCTACACTTTCTTTTTAGACTCGTTTCCGATTCTGTAAAATGCTGTGTTCTGCCTGAGCAGTTCTCAAAACTCTCTCACTACATTCTCCCTTCAGTTGTTTTTCATCTCCAGGTGATTCTCTCCTGTATCATACTTTTTTCCCCAGCTTCTTGTCTTTAATCTTCTATACATAGAGTTTTCCCAACACTTCTTCCGACAGCCGTTCTGCCTTTCTTTCCCAAAGTGATATTTCTCTTTGTAAGCTAAGCAACATGGTGGTCTCCTTACTCTTATTTCCCCGTTGCTGATCATTTGAAGGGTACTTGCCTTGTGATCCGGTGGTTTCGTTATGTATTGGGAAACCGTTAGGTTTCAGGGCATGGAAGAGAATAGACTCTTGGTAACCAAGAGTGTCATTGCCGTAACCTGTCTCAGCTGCCCGAGTGGTTTCTTTAGCGGCAGCAATGAAAGACAGACAGATGTTTGATAGAATTTTATTCTATTAGAAAAACTCCATGCTCTAATTTCCTGTCCCGTGACATTAATATACAGAAAACTTGTAGTTTAAAGAACGCACTGGTAAGCAAATGAAAGTGGAGTCATCCTTGTGAAATATATATGGATATGTCAGAGAAAATCTGAATTCTTCTTATTTCTGATCTCTGCTTTATTTATATTTGTAAACATAAACAAATACAAGCAGAATGTTCTGGCTTTCGTGGTAGGTGGTATTGTCTTCATGCAAGAATTTAGGAAAAGGAGGTTCCTTCTCTTCTTCCTGATAGTATTGTTAGCCGTAACATAGAAACCCCCTGCTTATTCAAGAAAAGGAAAAAATTGAGGAGGAAAGTCTTTAATGTACTAATTCTGCAAGCAGTATGGCCTTATGTATCAGCTCAGGGGATATCTTTTTACTCTCATTTCCATCCTATACACCAAACGCAAGAATCTGCTATAGCTGTCTCATGCCATACAACCCATACGGAGAGATGATAGATAATTTCTGAAAGAAGCACATGCAGGACGGTATATCATGTCAGCAGGGGAATATATTCAGCATGTAAAGAAAAAGTAGGCTTCTTCTCCGAAAATGTCCTTTTCCTGAGGTCTGTTTACCTCCCTAATTCTGACCACCTCCTTATTTTTACTTGGCGCTGCAGTACTCAGACCAGCTGGGGATCCAAATTGGGCTTTTTATTCTAAAAAAGAACCAACCAACCAAAACAACAACAATAACAACAACAAAAAAACCATCTTTGAGAATTTTCCCCTTTATCCTTTGCTTCATTTAGGTTACATATATATATGTGTAATTTTTTTTCAGGTTATACTTTATTGAATGTGTTATTTGTGTCTAGGAAACTATCAGTTATGTTCTTCATAAATCTTGCCTCATTTCTGACTGGATAAAGATTCCTTTCTAAAATGTGAGCTAGGCAAGTGCGATGCGATGCGATGCGATGCGATGCCAGCTTTTGCTTTAGTTCATCTCCCAGTTCCCAGCCTAAGTGGATTTAATAGCACTTCTTTCCTGGGATGAAATGGTGCTTCAGTAAAGGAGTTTTTCTCTTCCCTCTAAAAAGGAAGAACAGTTTCTGCCAAAGTAACACACTGAAAGTGTAAAGAAAATAAATGTCCTTACCTGCTGCTGTTAATATCTTTTAAACTGCTATAACTTATAAAGGTGTAATTCTCTTTACCCTTAATTACCTATTCCATTTCTTTTTGTCAGGCTTCCTTCTTCCGTCTCCCCTGTAGTGGGGGGGGGGGGGGAGGAGATGCTGAATGTGTTTGCCCAACTCCAGGCAAGGAAATATTCCACTGAAGTAATATTCTCTGAGTGTTTGCGTGCAAGCTTGCCCTTTGGCATTCCTTTGGTCTGCAGTAAATTTTGGTATTGCAGTGCAATAACTCTCGGGGAAGCCCACGGTAGCATTTAAGTTTGGATCAAAAAACGTACCAGTGAAACGAATCCTGATCATACTTACTGAACTTTGGCTTGCGCCCCAGAGCAGTTTCAGTGTGAACTGGATTCCTTAAGGACGATGTGCTCCAGGAGCGCACTCAGGGTGCTCCAGCTGCTAATGGGTGTTTGGTCCCTGGGATCAGACTAGAGCCGGTCCACGTAACCCCCAGGAACACACAGGTTGTGCACATCGGGACCTTAACACAAACGGTTTCTCTCTCCAGTTCTGCTCCCCTCTTCTTGCGAATATACGCACAGCTTTAACAAAGCATCACGGCTGGTGATGCGTAAGTGCATATATTTAAAAGCAATTGTATGCTTTTGTTTTGTTTTTCACTTGGTTGTAGGCCTGATGCAACTACTTATGAGACACTTTTTTCGTACAACACTGGATTTTTTTCTTGCACGTTTGGAGGTATTTGTTGGCCATTTTTCAAACATACCAGTGTTTGTTGCCTCCCCAGTTAAGATGGAAATATGCTGGCAAAAATGAGGGGGTTGCAGGTGGTGAAGAGGTCTCAGTTTCACCAGAGAGATGCCTGTGAGGACCACTCAGGTTCTGAGTATGAGAGAGAGAATAGACACGGGGAAAGAAAATGAGTATGAGTCTCACTGGAAGTTTATAGATCTTATGATCTTTTGTAACCGAGATTTTTCCATAGTGCTGCACAGGTATCTGAAAGAGTACCGCTAACTTGAAAGATGATGGTGATTAGGAAATCAGAGGTTAAAAGCCCTTGCTCTCTTCTCGGCTGGTTGCAGGATTTCTGTATGACTCAGGTGGGTCCTTGAAGGCCGCAGTTTCAGAAGTGCCTGCAGAGTTTGAGGTGTGGTGGTGTTCTGGGAATTTGAAATGTCAGAGTTGCCTGTGATGGACAAAAAGACCTCCGGTGCCTTCAAGGTTAGTTTGTATTTGTGAAAACTTGATTGCCTTTTTAAAGTGTCATCGAGCGATAAAATAGAGAAGGTATCTCACGTATAGGGAGTGGTTGTTGGTAAGGGAGTGGTTAGTAGTTGGTGTGAGTCTGGTATTTGTGTACTTACGTGAGAACTACACGCATGTTTAGACTCAGGAGCATGCTCCCAATCCAGACGAGTTGCAGGAAGGTAGCGTTACTGGCAGTTGGCTGAGGCTCTGGATTTCTGCCCTGAAAACAGGAACTTGAGATGATATTAAATGTAGCGATCACAGTGGTTGTCACTTAAGGCGCAGTCACTGCTACCAAAGTGTCGCACTTCCATAGGGCTGCCTTTGCCGTGTCACTGAAGCAGCTCCATGGGTGGCTGTGATAAAGTGTGTGCTGCTGCTGCTGAGGAATTATGGCAGAGTTCCCAAATAGCCACCCTCAAAGCCGTCTATGCAGGCTGATCCTGGAAACGCCACGTGCAGGTTTTTCCATTCATTTCGGTACAGATTGCTTCTGTGCCTGGAGTTTCACCTGAGAAAATTTGTGAAGTCTTGGAAAAAGAATGTGTTAAGTATACACTGATGGGAAGGAAAATCAGTTTAATCTGATTTTCTTGTACTATCCGTTCTTCCATCTATCCATCCATTATTCTAGGAAAAATACTCTTAAATTGTAAATAATGAGAATACTTTTGAATGGTGGGTATGATCCAGTGTATCTTTTAATGATGGGCGATAAAGTGGTTAACAGGGCAAACATTGAGGCAGCATTTGATGTGAATAATTCTATGGTTTTGGGTAGAATTAGTATTCCTTGTTTGTCTAACCCCAGCAGATAAGGTGTACGAGTTCCTGGTCTGTTCTGGCTGTCAGCACAATCCCCTGCGACTCAGCTGAGCAAGACGGAGTCTTAACCACTCACTTATTTTTCAGTAATCTGTAGCCACCGAGGACCCAGTCCTAAGCGTTGCTTTCGTATCAGTTTGAGCCTTTCCATCATTTGTAGGAGCTTGCACTGGTGATAAGGACAAGAGAGCATCACGCCAACTTGTTTGCAAATTGCAAAATACGTCAGCAAACCGGCTTTTTTTGTGTCTGTCTGTCTGTGTTGCACTTGGACAGTGCGCTCAAGTACACTATGATGAGCCACAGTCACATTTACATGGAAACGGTTTCCTTTAATGAGGGGAATGGCGTTATCTATTTTACTCTAGTGGATTTCCACTAAAAGCAAGGAGTCCGGCACATCCCCCATCTAAAATATGTGCAGGGCTGAGCTTGGTGGAAACAAGGTATGTAAATAGGAGGGATGGATGGAACTGAAATCCCTGACTTGGACCAGGTTAGGGAGGAAACGGTTACGTGGTAAGAAGCGCCTTCCAAGTGCTGGTCTGTGTTACATTCCGGCGCCCCATCTTGCAGAAATCATAACAAGAACCAATTGGTTCATAAAAGAAAAAGAAAAGGAAAGTGAAATAAGGAGTAGAAGTGCTGAGGTAAGTTTTGAACTCTCCACCTTTCGATGTATTTGAACTAAAAATGGTTTCCAGAAAGATGCCCAAGCAAAACTCCTTGGCGCTTGGACTGAGGTATCAGAGTGAAATGTAACGGGTTGCAGTCTACAGGAGGTGAAACGATGGCGATGCCTTGGTGGATCAGTGAATTATTAGTGCTCTTACCATTGTTGATAGTTGATATAAATGAACTCCTATGAGAAAAAAAAAAAAAACAAAACCACAAACAAAAAACAAACCAACCACCTTTTTTACCAATCGTATCTCTTTTTTTCCCCTCTTCAGCCGCTTGACAGTGAGGAAAAGTTCCTCCTTCCCTTTTTATATGCTATTGTAAATCTTTGTTGTAATAGCAAAGAAATAATAGGTTATCTTATATATGAGCTAAGGAGAACTATTCCTGAAGAGCTGCAGTCTGAAATAGGAAATCCCACTGTTAGGAAAGTTTACATGGAACACTTGACAAAACTCGATATGTATTTGCTCTTGGGTCTGAGAGCTGCAGCTGTGACTATGAAAAGGATTTCGAAGTTTACACTTCTGCTGCGTGCGGTCAGTATTCCTCCATGAGCTGCTGTTAACTCTCGCTCAAGGACCCTGATCTGGCTGTCACCGCTATGCAAACTTCTCTCTTATTTTTTTTCCTTTTTTCTCTCTGACAGCTCAAGAATTTTAATTATACTGCATCTCACTTCCTGTATAGATTTTGAGGAAATTACTTCTTTCTTTTGTGCTTTTTGTCGCATGGGCTGTTGCAGTGAAAGAGACTTAATGGGTGTCTTCCTTGTGAATACGCACAATGTTGAGTCAGTCAAAGGAGCCCCCAAAAATACGTTAACACTTGTTTTGTGGCTCTAGCAGGTACATGTTTGGCTGTGCAGATGAGTAATGTCCACCTAGCTCAAGTGGAGTGACTCCATCTGTTTGGTGTATCAGTTATTCTGTACCTCAGGGAGGTATTTCCCTTCCAACAAGAAAAGTCTTGTTTTACATCTGGTATATTGGGACTTTGAGACTGGGTCCAAACTAAAATGTTGTTTTGCCGTATTGTATCTCTCTTTCTGACATTGCATATGATAAATAGATGAATCCTGTATTTAAAAGTATTTGTGGAAGTAGCGTTTAGTCATTGGAAATAAGTTAACTGTTTCTATGAAGGCTCTCAGATTTAGCTGATGGATTACTGGGAGGATTTTGCCCTTAAGGACCTTCTTGAGGTTCTGGGTATGGAGAAAACTGTGCTTTGAGATTAAATTATTCAGCAAGTGTTTTTCAAAGTAATTAAAGCTTCTAGCATTTAATGTTTTATGTATGCGGATTAAAAAAGAGGGTTGATTAAATCACGACAAAGGGAAGTTTATTCACAAACGGCAGACGGTCATGTCTCTTTTGTGACTGGTGCAGCACTGTTGACCCTACTTCATTATATGGAATATTGAACCATTATATTAGTGCAATTTTTTCTAAGTGATGGCACTGTTAAAAAGTGGGCAGTAGAATTTGATGCAGTACAGCCCTGGCTTTGCTAAATAGTGCAGAATAGTTCTTTTTCTGTCAAATATCTGATGTATAGACAATTTTTCAGCTTGTGTTTTTGAAATGGCCAGGTGAGCTATACAAAACTCAACAAGATCAAGAGGCAGGCCAAAGTAATGATTTTCTTGTTGGAAAGTAATAGACGTGCCAGTATAGCATGTAATAACAGCAGGTTTTACAGCGTGGTGCAGAACAGGAGGAATGTGAAACACATACGTTACATAAATTATCTGTGCATAAGTTTCGGCTGAGTTCTGGGCTACAGTAACTCATTTGTGCTTGCTTTTTTTTTTTTTTCCTTCTTTTTTCCAGTCACTTAGACTTTCAATGCATGAACTCCTTCAGCCCTTTAAAAATTTTGCTTGGCTGTCTCCTCTGGATCGAGTACCTCATCCTTGGAGTACATAGGCTTGCTGTTCAGGAATCAGTGAATGGCCATCTTTGAGATCTAACGGCAAATCAAACCTCAGCGTTGCAGGTGCCTGTGCTGATGACGTGCACACTCCTGTGCGCACCCAGCGATGGACTGGCTCACTGAGGACTGGCATATTTTCATATTGGATGAAAACTGTTCCCAAAGTTGCTGCACAAAAATGTTTTGGGTTTTGTTTTTTTTTCATCATCCTTAGGAAACAGGGCACGTATGATCACATGAAAATGAAAGTAGCCATTAAAACCATCATATCGAATGAAAATGTTTATTGTACAGTAGGTTTTGTGACTCTATGGATTTCCCAGTGGTTTCCCTGGTAGGATTTTTGCTCTATCCAGTGGGTACACCTTTCTGATGTAACGGAGGGATGAGGGCTTGTCCTTTATCCAAAGAGCGAGAGATCCCACCTTCCGATGGGGCTGGGCAGACTGCCCAGGACTGCTTGCTGCTGTGTTTCCTGGAGATAAGAAATGCCTTCGTCTGATGGAGACCATATATCCTTAACTTGGGTCAGCCAAGTCTGTTCCCATCGTCACGGCAGAAATAACCACTGACTGAATTACTTGTCTGCTCTTGCGATGCGCTTGGCAGGTGTTGTTCAGAGGAGATGCTCCTTACGCTCGATGTATCCGTAGCTGTGGTTCGAGTAGCATGCAGTATTTCTAATACATCTTTAGTGGGATTTTTTTTCTCTTCTGCCATCTCATTAAGGACAGAAGGTTTCTATTTAGTAACTGGAACTTTCTGTTGATTATAATTAAATTTTCCAATAATACTTGCTTACAGCACTGACAGTTCATCAAAACAAAAAAATGAAAATTATGTTTTATTTTCCAAAAGAGATCATTTAGTTCTAGGTGGCTGATCAAGTTAAGTCCAGGATCGAATGACCAGCCTTTAAATGACAGCCTCCGTGGGGCTTGTTCTACGTACGCTGCACTTAAAAATAACCTGAATTCTTAGTTTTAGCACAGAGATTGGTTGGACTGCAGGCTGTACAATACATAAAGCCTTTGGGGAGGGGGAAAGTAATTTCTTGCATTTTAGGAGCTACAATCTCAGCTCCAAATGATAAAATTGAAAACAATTTGTTGTGGAGCAAATTCAGAGGGGGAACGTTCTTCAGCACATTTGGCCATTTCATAGTTATTCTGAAGTCGGATCAGAGAGGAGAGGAAAGACTGGCTGGGACAAAGAGTGGGCAGAAAAGGAGGTCTGGCTGGTAGAGGCGTCACACCGACTGCGTTGTGAACTTCTGAAACAGGACAGCAAGCCAAGATGGCTTGGATTTCCAGCTGGAAGATCACGTGAAGTGACTGTGCTGGACTGAGAAGCCTGCGCGGAGAGGGAGCCAGATGGCTTTGTAGAGCTCTCTACAGCCTTGGGTGCCAGCTTGAGCTTTATCTCCCGTTCATTTGGGGTTCCTCCAACACTAATAACTCTTTTTCCCTTCCGTCTCTCCTGTTACGATAGCTGTATTTTTACTGAATGCCTGCAGCGTCTAGAGAGTCACATATGTACCCATGTGCACACATGCAGATCATGGTGGGATTTATCAGTGCTGCTGTGAAAACTTCTCAAGCTCCAATTTCCTCTCCTTATCCTTTTTCCTATCAGGAAAAAGAAAAATGACAGAGAAACACCCAATACGCAAATTTAGAATATCCACCACGTGCTGTATGAGTCTGAGAGAACTTACCTGTCCAAATATTTCTTAATTATTGTGAGTCTGCTTTCTTGAGTGCTTTTGTAAGGGCTACTGCCATAGTAATACTGGGGTTTTATACTCTTCTGCAAGTGTTCATTGGTCACGGTGAAGATCTGGAGGTATAGTTTGAAGTACACCAACAGAGATGGTGTGTTGCCTTCAGTTTCACTGTAAAGCCCTGCAACGCTGTTTTCTCCTGAGACAAGTCAGTCTTGTTTCAGTTCCTCTAATGACTGATAATTCTGATTTGTAGTTGTCCACAATTTTTGTATGTTTTGTATAAAGACACGCACACACATTGTCCTGCATGTCTTGTGTTTTCACTTCTATACTCATCAGCCTATATAATGCATTATAACAGTTCGCCCCCCTGTCTGTGATTCCTCCACAGTTTGTCTCTTTTGCAGCATCCAGGGAGGTGCTGTGCATCTCCTGATCATTTCTGCAAAAAGCAGTCACCAGAGTGCGTTACTCACGAATATCTGTGCAAAGCCTAAAATAGATCATAATATATATCATTTCAGCCTAGGAGTAAGAGCCCTGATTGTTGGAAACACATGCAAAGAGTGTGAATCCTTAAAATTTCATGGGCATTTGGGGGATTTGCAAACCCCATCAAATAAACTAGTGAGCTCTGTGAAATATCTTGAGGGACCCTTCATTGGTTTCCAACAGTCGTCTAGAAAACACAGTAATAACTGTTTCTTAACCAGCAAAGGTTTCACATTTTTGTTCCACTGGGATGGAAACTTTTAGATGATATTAATAGATTTTTCTGCATGGGAAAAGATTCTGCCTTTTGAAAGGTTTTGTCTTACCTTGCAGAAAGGTGTTTTTGATCAGGTTACATTGGAGAAAGGGAAGATTCTGATGGAGATAATAATTTCATGTTATGAAGGTATTTTCACTATTAAGTCTCTTGCAAATTCACCTTGATGAACCAGTGAATTGTGTTTTCTTTTCTTTTTGTTGTGTGCTATATTCCATGGCAATCCCTGTCCCTGTGCCTCTTTTTGCCCTCAAAAAATTCCTTACCTGTTATCATCTGACCCCTTCGTGCATTTATGGATTAAGTTTTTAAGTAACACTTATGAAAAATAAATCTACTTTCTGATCGTCTTACAGTCCTCTTCTGAGACTTAGAGGTGTCTGTACCTCACCTTGAAGTGTTTGAAAACAACTCTCTGCTACCAGATTTAACATCACTTGGGAAAAATCAGAAGTTAGTCGGCTTTTAAGATATTGCCCAAAGGCAATGCATTCAGGATGCCGCATTCTCTGATGTTGGTGAAGCATGAAATTTCAGACTCTCCAGAAGTTCACCTCGAGTATAAAACTTCTAAGTAAAAACAGGATTTGGAGGCTGCCAGGAGGTTAATCTGGGTGAGGGTGAGTTGTTTTCACCAAGAAAAGCCTAATTCTTTATGGATTTCTGAACTGGGGCTTTTGGTACTGAGCTCTGAATCTGCCGAAGTTGCTGAATTATCCCATCTTTTTTAGTGAGCAATGAAAGATTTTTGTACAAGGTTGTAGTTGTAGGACCTTTCATTATTTCATTATTTCAAAGCAGCTGCTGTTTTTTTGAGGGTTCTGTTCTTCAGCTACGTGGCACCAAAGTCTTTATTTCAGTGGCTTTGTACTTCAACAGTTCCAGTTTAAATCTGAGAGAGCAGATGGTTGATCAGCGTTTCTGAAAGTTTTATTTATATTGTGACAAGGCTTCAATCAAGATCCGAGATTGGATTGCTATTCGAACATCAAGGGAAACAAAAGCATTTTTCTGAAATCTAAATAGATAGGATAAGTATCAAGCGGATGAAAGATAATACTGTTATCCCCATTTTCCATTTTCCTATTTCAGTTTTTCTAAAATGGAAGTGAATTGCTGTGGTCTGACAAACCTCCCAGCAGCTTGCATTGGCTGTCTCTGGAATGGGGACAGTGTCTTTCCATATAGAGGGAGAGTACAGAGGGAAAAGTATTTCATTCTCTCAAAGTGATTAGATTGAAAAAAAAAAAAACAAACACTACATAAACAGAATATTGGCAAACAATCCCATCAAATTGGAAAAAGAGGCAGTAAGTTTGTATATGGGGAAAAGAAGTAGATGCAGGGTACCAGTGTGGCTTAGTTGGAAACCTTTAACTAGAACATTAGGATCATTTTCATGGTGACCTTTCTTGCTCAAGGACTCTTGGTGAATATTAATAATTTTATGCATGTAAGGAATGAATTTAAATGAATATCTTTAGCATACCATATAGTGATAACTTATATCTACTGCAATCTGTGTTACAATTATTTGTATATACTGACTTGAAAAGTTCACTCTCTACCCACCGTTGGCATCTTGAACACTGGGGTAAGTTCCTGCTGTTTGGGCCATGCCAAGTGTTGGGCTGTTGTGGTTCCGCTTTGCTGTAGTGCCCCAAAACCTTGGGGTCGGGTGCCCAAGCATGAACCGCTGCAGCTGGAGGCTGCAAAAAACCTCTGGAAACAGTCATCGGAAGGTAAGCCAGCCGTCACTTCTGAAGAGGGTTGTGAGTGGAGCCATTGCATTTCACAGCTGTAACACTGACTTACTTTCCTCCTTTTTGGGGTTGTGCCCCTCATCGGTCCTTTCAAAGAGTCTAAACATCATTTCTCGAAGAAACAGTATGGTTTATTCTGTTCTATTGTTTTGACAGTGACGAGGACTAGCCTTTTTGTGCCTGGATTTATGATACCTAATGTGTATAAAAGCTACTGTCTGCACTTCCCCTCCTGAGTATTCTGCTTTTTCTTTCAAGATACGCTCATTTCCCTGGAAGATGTCCTCGTGCTTGCAGTTGAGTTTGGAAGTTTGGAAGCACCAAATCATTCGTGATACTAAACCAATCTGTAATTGAATGTAATGATACCTGCTTCCCAGGACAGTATATATTTTGGGGTAGTTAACATTTGTGAAGCAGTTTGAAATGCTACAGTGATAGGTGCTTTGAAAATACAAAATGTTGTTATAATTCCCCAAAATACAGGTCTTCCCACTAGAAGTGCTCATAAACATGTAGCTGTTACTGTTGAGATTTACTTAAGTCTTCATCTTGGGATATGTGCTGCGTAAATTCAGCTGGAGATTTTATTGATATTTTTCTTAGAAATTAATGAAGCTACAAGTAGCCCTGCTGCTCAGAGAATAGCTGTATTCTAATTCACTGTGCTACGGCTTTGAAGAAACCACCCTTACAGGAGTTTCTCCATTCTTACAAGATATGGGAGGTCACGTTTGAGACCATCTGAGGAACCTGAAGGTGCACAACTCCATGGGACCTGATGGGATGCATCAGTGTGTCCTGAGGGAACTGGCGGATGAAGTTGCCAAGCCGCTATACATCGTATTTGAGAAGTCGTGGCAGTCCGGTGAGGTTCCCGCTGACTGGGAAAGGGGAAACCTAACCCCCATTTTTAAAAAGGCAAAAAAGGGAGACCTGGGAACTGCAGGCCTGTCAGTCTCACCTCTGTGCCCAGCAAGATCATGGAACAGATCCTCCTGGAAAATCTGCTAAGGCACATGGAAAATAAGGAGGTGATCGGTGACAGCCAGCATGGCTTCACTCACAGCAAATCATGTCTGACAAATCTGGTGGCCTTCTACGACAGGGTTGCAGCGTTGGTAGATAAGGGAAGTGCAACTGACATAATCTACCTGGATTTGTGCAAAGTATTTGACACTGTCCTGCACGACATCCTGGTCTCTAAATTTGAGAGACATGAATTTGACAGGTGGACCATTTAGTGGATAAGGAATTGGCTGGATGGTCGCACTCAAAAAGTTGCAGTCAGCGGCTCAATGCCCAAGTGGCGACTGGTGTTTAACATCTTTGTTGGTGACACGGACAGTGGGACTGAGTGCACCCTCAGCAAGTGTGCTGATGACACCAGGCTGTGTGCTGCAGTCGACACGCTGGAGGGGAGGGATGCCATCCAGAGGAGCCTGGACAGGCTTGAGAGGTGGGCCTGTGCAAACATCGTGGAGTTCAACAAAGCCAAGTGCAAGGTCCTGCACGTGGGTTGGGGCAATCCTAAGCATAAATACAGGCTGGGCGGACAATGGGTTGGGAGAAGCCCTGAGGAGAAGGATGAGGGGGTGTTGGTTGATGAGAAGCTCAACGTGACCTGGCAACGTGTGCCTGCAGCCCAGAAAGCCAACTATATCCTGGGCTGCATCAAAATGAGTGTGGCCAGCAGGTCAAGGGAGGTGATTCTGCCCCTCTGCGCTCCTCTGGTGAGACCCCACCTGGAATACTGCATCCAGGTCTGGGGCCCCCAATGTAAGAAGGACATGGACCTGTTGGAGCGGGTCCCAAGGAGGGCCATGGAGCCCTGGAGGGCTGGAGCACCTCTCTTATGAAGACAGGCTGAGAGAGTTGGGGTTGTTCAGCCTGGAGAAGAGAAGGCTCTGGAGAGACCTTATAGCAGCTTTACAGTCCCTAAAGGGGGCCTACAGGAGAGCTGGGGAGGGACTCTTTATCAGGGAGTGTGGTGATAGATAGGATAAGGGGTAATGTTTTTAAACTGAAAGAGAGTAGATTTAGATTAGATATTAGAAAGAAATTCTTTACTATGGGGGTGGTGAGGCACTGGAAGAGGCTGCTCGGAGAAGCTGTGACTGCCCCATCCATGGAGGTGTTCAAGGCCAGGCTGGATGGGGCTTTGAGCAACCTGATCTGGTTGGAGGTGTCCGTGCCCATGGCAGGGGGGCTGGAACTAGATGATCTTCCAGGTCCCTTCCAACCCAAACCATTCTATGATTCTGTGATATTTAACTGGTAAAGCTGGATGTGATCCATATTAACCTTTGACTCTTAAGTAATATGGCTTAGCGCAAACAACCCTTTCCTCTAAGCAACACCCCTTCTCCTCAGCAGTACAAAGTGATCTTGAGAGGAGTAACAGAACAGCGAGTAAAAAGCTTTAATCCAGTCACCCAATCCCTGAACATTAAGCTAAAGCTCCAAATCCCATTTTCTTGTTCAGAAATCTTACATAATGAAAACACCAGTTATCCGCATGTAATCTGCCTCTTGCTCCCCTGCTGCTGGTCGGCGTGAAGGGCTCCTGCAGTAGCATAGAGGAGTGGGGCATGATACAACTGTGACATCAGAAAAAGATATTGTAACAGTTTGTGGTATTTCTATACCATTATAATCACAGACTTCAGACAAAGTGTTGATAGTTTAAATGCTGGAAGAAGGGTGCGATGTGGGTGGGACACCCACTGTGCCCCACGGTGCAGACTGGTGCACACAGGAAGTGTCTGAGGTCCCACAAAATCGGAGTTGTACCAGCATCCTGCTGCTGTCCTTTGGACCCCGTGCGTTTTGACCCATCACAACGGAAAAGGCCAGGGAAGGAGACGGACGCGTGACAGCCGCGTGTGCACCGGGGGGAGTGCAGCACAAGTGTCGTGTCACAGATGCTGCAGTGTCAGCACCTGGTAATTTCGGTATCATCTGGTACAGCATGCAGTCGGGATGCTGTGGCGGTGCCAACGTGTTACCTGTCACCAGCATATTGCTGGCACAGGGATTTCTCGCTCCACCTGTTCCTGGGCATGAACGGGATGATTTGCCACCGTTCGGAAGTGCAGATGCTCAGGTGTGGTTTCACCTCTCCCGGCCAGTGGCAGAGCTGAGAAGACAGTCACGGGCTGATTTTGCAAACTCATTTCTCTGGAGCGGAACGTGACTGATCAATATTCAGAAATGCCAAATGCTCGCAACGTCCAGCCTGGAGTACTTGGGCTCCTGAAAAGCACTCTAAGGCAGAAACAATTAAAAACCAGTAGACAGTAACCAATTTTCACGCCACTGTGACAAAGCCTTTTCAAATAATTGCTTGAAAATACAACTTTGAAACATGTATTTTCTGTATTTCTAGTGCTATTTATCAGATAAGCATGAAGTTGATAAAATTAATCTTCATTTACACATTTCTTTGAAGCAAAACAGTACTGTCTGACTCTACTGTTATTAATCCCTTGAGTTTACCAATACGCGGACATCAGAAAGGATGTTGTTTTGCTTTGATTGGGCTCTTGTGCATAGGAAGTAGCATTCACTCTGCCCATCTGCTTCATTAAACTGTAAAACCGATTCAATTTTTTAACATATTTTAATGCATAGGCATTAAATATTTTGTGGACCTTGAGTAGCCATCTGGCTTTTGTATTTTTAAAGCAGACTTAATCTCCTCTTCTAGGTTTTTGGGTTGGTTTTTGTTCTTTGGGGTTTATTTTAATTTCTTTTTAATTTGAAAGTCTTCTTACCTGACTTTAAGCCTCTAGATGAAATGCTTAAATCAGCAGGGAGGATGAGACAAATTTTAGGTATTTCAACAGAACAATTCAGGTCATCAGTCTCTTGCTGTTAATTATAGAGGGAAGCCTGGGTGACTTTGCTCTTAAATTAGATGTGTACAATGATGGTGAAATGCGTCTGGACCTTAGCATGGTGAAATGATTTCAGATCCCAGTATAGGCAGGTTAAATCTGAACTGCAAGAACTCTTGTTTGTTTGTTTGGTTGGTTGGTTTTTTTTGTTAATTTCTATTAAAAATGCATTCTCAATTTTTATAAACATTTCCTATGTATAAAACAGCAACATCTGGGTTTTCTTGAGATGTTTCTGTGCGTTTCCTTTTGAATGGAGAGCAAGCAGAAGAAACCAGTTCAAGGAGGAACTAGGCAAGACGGTCACAGCCAGCGAAGAAAGGGAGCTTGGTCCGTAACACCTTTGCACCACTGCTGTGAGGGTGTAAGACTGCTGACTAAAAATCATAGGATCTACGTCAGGACTCATTTAAACCCAAACAGCACTGGCATAATTCTGGGGATTTATTAGAGTTATGTCATGATTTCAGAGTCGGCACAAGCTACCGGTTCCCAAGAAAGAAAGTGGCATTGTGTCAATATGTTCTGGTGTCACAAAACATAAACCTTATACAAAGGAGATTGACAAAGATTAATGTTTTATGATTGTGAACAAGAAGAGGAAGCTAAATACCTTTGTACTGTGTAATAAAAAAAACCCAACACACAACACAAATCAGCAAGCTGTTCAGAAACGCGTGTGTGTGGATCAGCATAAAAATTCACTTTCCTGTGTAACGAGAGCCTTAGCGTTGAGTAAAAATGCCACTTTGCTTTGAGTTGTTTACCGGCCTTGTTCATGAGAGCTTTTTGCTCGTGAGTGCGGGGAACATCCAGCCCACTGACATCTCCGAGGCTTATGCCAAGTCCTTGAATATGCTTTAAGATCCACAGATAAATTTTGTAGTACAAATATTACATTTTTCACTACCGAGATGTTTTTCCCCCTGAAATTTAAAGGAATAATTTGTTCTTTATGCAACATTGCCCAAGCTGTTAACAGCCTTGTTTTATGTTTTCGCTGTCACATGAAGAGAGTGGAAATCATCATCGCAGCAACTCTGTGGCTTTCGAAGGGAAAGACAAAAGTGTTACCGTTCTCCTTGAAGCATCAGTTACAGGACAGGTGTGTTTTTTCCAAGTATTTTTATCAACTTGTAGTAGAAAGCTCTTCTCCGTTACATTTGTGTGCTTTCTGCTGGGGGTTCCAAGCCAGGTCCAACCTTAGGTGGCTGAAGTCAGGGAAACTGGTCCGTATAGACCACGGCAAAGCGTAACTCCCGACAAGGAAGGAAAGAGGATTAAAATACTGTTTATCAATGAAGACTTCCGGCCTCATTGTCCTGAGGTCTTACACTATTTGAATGGCATCAGGGTGCTCTGTGCTTGGCTGAAGCAGTTCAGAACTTTGCAGGCTTCGTTTTGCTTCGCCACCTCTGGTTCTGCAGTGCAGCCCAGGAAATGTGCTGCAGCCCTTAAAAGAAGGAGGTGACAGAGGTGAATTATTTCTGACCTGTGATCAAATAGACGGTATTTTTAATGGAAAAGAAGAGCAAACAGACCAGGCTCTATCGCAAAGTCTATCCGATTTCCCCTTTTGTTCCACACCGTGTCTCCCTGTGTTTTGCTGTGCTGGAAAATAGCTTGTGCCGTGCTTCCCCGGCGCCGCAGCACGGACAGGGTGACCACGGGCTGCCCGACAGCCTGGCTGGGGCTGCCCCACCTCTGTGTGCAGGCACACCAAGAAAATTTGAAGAAATATGGGCAGTGTAAAGGTGAGTATCCTCACACCTTTCCTATGAGGACAGGCTGAGAGAGTTGGGGTTGTCCAGCCTGGAGAAGAGAAGGCTCTGGGGAGACCTTATAGCACCTTCCAGTACCTAAAGGAACTACAGGAGAGCTGGGGGAGGACTTTTTACAAGGGCACGTAGTGATTGGACAAAGGGGAAGGGCTTCAAACTGGAAGAAGGTAGATTTAGATAAGAAATCGGGAAGAAATTTTTTACTCTGAGGGTGGTGAGGCGCTGGCACAGGTTGCCCAGAGAAGTTGTGGCTGCCCCATCCCTGGAGGTGTTCAAGGCCAGGCTGGATGGGGCTTTGAGCAGCCTGGTCTAGTGAGAGGTGTCCCTGCTCAGGGCAGGGGGGTTGGAACTAGATGGTCTTCAAGGTCCCTTCCATCCCAAACCGTTCTATGATCTCTGCTACATGAAGGTCCGTGGACCAAGCAGGGACATCATGGGATAAAGCCTGGCAGAGAATGTAGCTCAGATGCTGTTGACAGCAGGAAAAAGTTAAGGAGTGATTTCTTCTTCCCGGCAATGTGGGTATTTTATCGTTGTTCAGCTGTGGTGTGAGTACATTTCCAGATGCAATCTCTCTCTCTGTTTCCCACAAAAGAATAAAAAAAAGATTTATGTCAGGTAAATGCTTGATTACTTTTCAAGATTTATAGTCTTATCATCCTTTTCATATTACGAGATTCTCTAATAAATAGCAGTAATAATCATGCACAGTCTTACTTTATAATAATGTTGTTGGGACTTTTTTGAAAAATGTCACACAGCGAACTCTAAATGTCAGCTAGTCAAACCAAAAGTCATTTCACCACAACAGCGCTTTTATCATTATGTGAGATAAAGGAGATTCTGATGGCAGATAATTTGCAAAAGGTATGTTTCTAAAACCTTTCTCAACAGTGGAGCCTGCAGGATGCTCTCAGCTGGTACAGCACGTTGTCGAGCTTCAGACCAAAGCTATCTTCAACTTGATCTTGTTTCACCAACCGCTCTTTCTAAGCTCCTCATTATGTACTGCTCCCCACCTGTCTGTCTTCTGGATTTGTGCGTTAAGACGATGCGAGGCTCCGGATACCATGTTTTGGAAAGAAGTAGTTCTCAAGCGTCTTATGTTTTAGCTATTTTTCATTTGCCTCTGGAAAAAAATCTAACTTCTCCACGTACCAGTTTTGGTTTCCCCAGTATCTTTTGGTTTTTTCTTCTTCTTGAAAGTAGGCAGCAGCAGCTCCTTCGCTCATAATCAGCTCTCAGGAATTACAGGTACCGTGGGGCAGTCTTGGCTAGTGTGCCTTCAGGCTACCTGTGGCCATCTTCATAAAGACAAGAGCCCTATGATGTAGATAGCATCCCACTGAAAATCAAGATATTTTGGGAATAATTGGCAGTGTGTGGCTGGGTTAGTCTTTGCTCTCAGCAGTGAGGAGGACTGTTTGCATGCGTGGTCCCTGGCTCCTTCCCCTCCTTTTTGCAGGCTGCTCTTTGCTGCCGGAGCCCAGCTGTGTCAGGAAGACGGGTGCTGGTGTCACAGTCTCTTCCCATGTGTGTTACACAGTTGAGAGGTGTCATGTCAAGGAGACGGGAAGCTCTGGCCTGTTGGATGTGGTCTGGATGTGGTGCAGACCACGTGCCCCTCCACGTTCTGCACATCCGACTCCTGTTGGGATGCAGCCGTGGCACCTGCGCGTGACCGAGAGCCCCACAGCTCCCGTAAACTGCCGCGTTTTCCTGCAGTGTCTCAAAATATACAGGAACGTCTGAAGGCAGACAGGGATCCTGCATGCGCCCAGTTTTATGTGTCGATGTAATTCTTTGTCCAGGAGTAAATGAGGAGGGCAGAAGGGCACGCTATTTGAAAATGCTTTTGTGCACTGCTGGTAATAAACTGCCTGGGAGTGACTTTGCCCGACTCACCGGAGTGCAGAGGGTGCAGGGCAGGACCTGCTGCTCGGCAAAACGTGCTGGCTTTATGCCGCAGCGGTCCCAGAGGGTGCGAGCGAGCCATGGGGCGAGAGCCCAAGACCCCGGGCAAGCCCCGGCGCTCGTCTCTGGGGTGAGCTGTGGGCTGTATTTGCGGGTCGAGGACGGAGTTGGGTCTCTGCAGAGGAGCCCGTGATCGTGTGCAAGGACAGACACCCAGAAACGCAGACCCTCCCCTGGCTAAGGACAGCCCCCCTCGGGAAGCGGCATTTTAAGAAACTGTTAAATTAGCAGTTGGAGGCGTTGTATTTTGTGCATTACTTTTGTCAAGGTCTCCTGGATTTAAGCTGTTCAGTTATAGAAGGAAAGGAAAACCCCTGAGAGCTCTCCTGCCTGCAGAGGTCTCGGGCAGGGTGATGCTGCATCCACGTGGTGCTTGCTGCCCAAAGGTCCCCGTGCCGGCACACTGCAATCTGTATTCACATGCTGCGCTGTCATCATAAAACCACAGAGGAAATAGGATCATTACTGTATATTAAGGAATTAATTTTGTTGCTTAGTTTATTGGAAGAACTGTGTATTGATAGGAGAGAGCATTATCTTGCAGGTAGCAGAGGTGTGTGAGCTAAGTCATGAAGTTCGTTTCTACAGTCAACCCCGTACCCTGCCAGAACATCCTTCACCTCTGAAGTCCCGGCTGTGCCCCCGTCGGGGACAGTGCAGAGCTGCAACCCCCAGCAAGGAGCTCTGGGGTTGTACTGTATCCATGGGATTTCCCATGGGAGGAAGATGTTAATTGTCCCCAGTAATAGACAGCAGCATTTGGTCCTGATTTACGGTGGGACGTGAGGAGCAGGGCTCTGTCCCTGCTTGTTTCTTTGGAGGTGTCTGCTTCAAAGCCGTAGGGTGGATCTGTTCCTCCGCTTCCTTCCCACCCTGGCTCCCGGTCTGCGGAGGGGCGAGAGGGTCTCCTTGTGCCGTGCCCTCCTCCTGTTAGCGTTTCTAAAAGAGGTGTGCTCCTGCGCCGCGTCGGCAGTAGCAGGCGCTTTTCCCCAAAGGCTTGTCAAAGTACCCTCAGTTATCTCTGCGCTACTTCTGTTATCTATTTCTATATAAGCACAATTTAAAGGAAACAAATGGCCTGTGTGATCCTTCTTGTGTTCATTTTTTAATGCATTTAATTCCTGATGCCGACACCTTGTTTTTCAAAGTGGGATTAGAATCGCTGAGGATAAACAGTGCCGACATCACATACGGCGCTAGTGGGGACCTGTGGAAAGCTCAGCCGGGGTTTCTTATTGACACGGCCTCATTAAAAATGGATAAAGTTAAAGATTTTTGTTGTTGTTAGTCAGATGTCCTGGCACGAACTGTCTCGTGCAGCTATTCTTTTTGTGGTAACACAGGGGAACTTAAACCGGGAGTTGGTAGAAGGCTTTGATGGCAGTGTCCGTGGGCTCTGGGGACTCAGAAGAACCATGGGCTGGAACACGCCACTTCCATGAGCAGCACCGCTAAACCCTTCAGCACAGCTGCTTTCCCTGTATGTATTCTATTTAAAAGCCTTAAATTCATTTCCTGGAGCCATTCCTCAATGCAGCCAGATTGAGCATCAAAGGATTGCCCGAAGCCCTGGGATAGACCTATTTATTAAGGCTGATTAACGCGATGAACGTGCTGCATATGAATTAATGGCCGCCTATAAATACTGGGCCTCCAAAAGTTCGTAGCACGTCTCTGGAGAAGCTGGTTAGGAAGCAGTGCTACAGCGTTGCTTTGCATTTATTTTAGGGCTACTTTTTTTTTTTTTTCAGTTGATCCCGATTACCTTGACGTTCTGTTAAAGTTTACATTTTGTTCAGTGGTTAAATGGATATCATGTTTATACTAGTAAGGGGTGTACAGAATGTGTTTCAGAGTGAAAAGCAATTTTTGGGGGGTTGTTTTTGGAGGGGATGAGCGGTGACTTACGAACGGCTTTGTGGTACAGTGTGTTTTGCTTTAGGTTTAGTGACGAATGGTGTTTTCTTCAACCAGCAAGCTGGCGGGGAATTGCAAACGGTGACCTCGTTTATCCTACGAGAGCTCACTCTTCTTGACGGTTTCATCAGCCAGCGGGAAGACGTTTCCTGTTCAGCTGCTGCCAGCAAACCCTGCGCTTATTTTATCTCGGCAAACTCAGTGAATATTCTGAACATTGTGTCAGCTTAAGTGGTGTGATACTCATCCTACAGGGTACCGCATTTTGTTGTCAGATGGGAGCAGAAGCCGGCCCACAGTGACTGAAGCAGGTTACTTCAGTGAGGTATTTCATTAGGGGTTTATGCGGCGTGTGCTGTAAGGCTGTATATAAGGCTGTATATAATTTGAACCTCACTACCTGGGAACCATTTACAAAAATAATGCAGCAGACTGGTTTGGTGAAACTGATGCTTTTCCCCCTTAATAAAAGATGGAGGAAAGTCTACTCGTACCTAATATCGTTGCCTTGATTTTTAGGAAAGAAGTCACTGGGCCTACTGCAGATTCGTCATTTTCATAACTGTTTTTAACTTTTAGCACCGAACTCACAAGAATGTTTTGCAAAATTAAGGGTCAGTAGATGAACCAATAGTGAAACGAAATTTATAAAAGAAAAAAAAAATTATTCCTGCTTTCCTGGAAACCGGAAACCGGAGAGTTACCTGAAGTGTCTCCTACTCCAGATCAGCTGTTTTGATTTTGTAAAATCACACTTCTTAGACTTCTTGTACAATGCACGGATTGCGTAAAGTGCAAAGTACAATGAAGCCTAACTGCACGTTATCCTGGATAGCAGATATTCAAGTATTTCTTGTTGCGTTGTTACCTGGTAGCAATGCATAGATGATCTCGGCTGTGTTTGTTGTGGTAGTGAAGGACAAATGCGTCCTTGCTGCAAGCTGGCAGCTTTCTTTTGTACATGTCCTGGCAGTGATTTTGGTGTGTATCTTATTTAATGGAACTTCTCAGGACATTTTGAAGAATGAGTTAGTGCTGCAAGAGTTCTTATTAATAATATTTAATTAATACTGTTTAGTTTAAACAAAGGAATACCGGTCAGTAATCATCAATAATGGCTATTATCAATAATTTCAGCAAGTTTTCAGACTTTTAAAAGTCATAATTAATATACATAGCGCCTTTTCTGCCCCATTTTGCACTAAGTTCCAGCAGGATGTATACAGGCAGATGTGATGGTTCAGAGCTGATTGGGGTACCTGCAGCTTGTTTTGAGTTATTGCAATAGTTTGGTTTGACAAACCGAAGATGTTTTTAGACATCTTCTCTGTAAGAAGAGATACTTTTAGGTCTTTTTTTGTAGAAAGATGCTGGGTATAATAATCAGCATGTATCCATTCATATTTGAGTATTTTGGTTACATCACTCATGAAAACATCTTTTCTATTGATTTTTGAAAGATGGAATGGCTTGATTTATCTTTTCTTCTGTGATTCTGGAGAAAGAAACTTGTTCCCAGAACGAGAAGCCAGGCAGCCTGCCTGTGCGCTCAAATGCTTAGAGGGAGCTTTGATCTTGAGAGTGGAGGAAAGAAAGGGAATATTCTTCCAGTTGTATGATGCCAAGGCTGCTTGATGAATAGGCAAGACATCTTTGGAGATGTTTCACTAGCGGATCATATGTGAAAGGGGAAAAGCAATAGCAAACGGAATGTAAGAGCCAAGAACTGATAGATCACCAGGTGCTGAGCCTTCTGCTGGAGCCCATGCTGGGAGGCTGCCCGGCTCGGGTGCCGTGCTGGGGCGTGCACCAGAGATGGATGCGGTAACGTGCTGGTTAAAGTGCTGAACGCTCTCCGTGTTTCCCTCAGTCAGGTGGAGAGGAGGCAGAGCACCAGAACTGACCTTCCCGGAGCTGCTCTCTTGCTGTAACAGCATATGGGAGGATGACACCCCCAAAAAATTGTAATGGCTTTTGGCCAGTGTCTAAAGCACGGATCTTACTGTGTCGTACAGAAGTCATTTGTTTTCTACTACCAAGTTTTGTCTTTAGAAGGTATTTAGGTATCTGCCAGGAACGTCTCCAGTTTAGCTGAGAAAAAACGCAATGCATGCAGTGCACAAAATAAGTAATTTAAAAAAATATATAGGATAGGTGAATTAGTAGGTACGCCTCACATCTTTGGCAAATTTAGTAGATTTTTACAGCCTTCAAGGTTAAAGAAAGGCAGACTACTAGTAGGTTTTTTGAATAGCTGAAATCTCATTGAGTTTGCTAACAAGACTTTTCTTAATCTTGTAATTAACTAATACTAAATACTTCTGGTATTGCTGCTATTCAGGTTACCTTTCCTGACTTCAGATTCTTCTGGAATAGGTTGACCTCTGATACTTGCTCCACAGCATGCAGTTGAGAGCAAATACACCCATCCCAAAGATCAAACTAGTATTATCACTCGTTTATTCAGTATCTGCTGTCTGTATCATTGTATCAGTGTTTAATCCTTACCAAAGCGGCTTGTTACTGTTCTTATGTCCTGATTCTAAACCAAGATGAAGACAGCATGAAGCTCCCATACTCTCATTGTGCTGGACTTACTTACAAAATAATTCGCTTTGCTGCCCTGAATTGAAAAAAACCAGCTTCATATAATTGAAGCTATTTTGATGAGCTTTTTTGTCATCTGCCTCAGGAAATGGTACTTGCATCTTTGACATATGAATTATATCCTGTGTTATATTCCTATGAAAAAACCTGTCATTACTTTCTAATTTTAGCTGCTGCTTGTCCATAGTCATCGTAATATAATTTTTATAAACAATGTTCTAAATACCCATGGTTATATATTCTGTGTTTTTTTTCAAGACACTTAAATATAACTGCAAATATAGATGTGTTGGTATTTAAAATGCATGTAAATGTTTTTTATAGATAAATACAGATATTTAAATATGAAGGCTCGCAATAATATTTACATGATGAGTATGTATTCTTTCACCATGAATATTCTGGGCGTGAAGTACACTGCAAAGTGAAGTACACTTCACCCTGAAGTCCTGGTTCCCGGTCGCCCAAACTGCCTTCGTGTTTGGTTGTTCCCGGCTTCTCCTTGGAGAGCCCAACTCTTTCTTTCCTAAGCAAAAACCAGGTGTGCTTCTGGGTTTAGTGTGGTTCAGGGGCTGCCCGTTGTAGGCACTACAGTTGAGACTGCAGCAAGTTTCCTTCCCTCCCCGTCCCTGCCCCGGTCTCCACGCATTTCTCTGATACCACTCCAGAAAGCTTGGTGCGCGCCATGGGGACAGGTTCTCATGACTTATAGCCGTATATCTCCTCGGTGCCCTGTGCTGTTAAAACAGCCTTTTAATAAAGCAACACAGGGCTTGTTTTATTTGGGGCATTTTGAACCAGGGAAGTCCCACGCAAATAAATAACTATGCCTTACGGCAACAAAGATGCCTCACGGGGCCCAAAGGAGACGTAGATCAAGTGCTGCGCAGCACAGATACTGCTAGCGTGGCTCTGAGCCGCGTGGGCAAAGCCTTCCTCTGCACGACTTGTTATGGACTACAGAGATTGGTACAGTCAATAATTTAATATGCATTTTAAACACTTAGAATCATTTAGCGTATTACATAAGTGGGAGGAGAAAAAGCTATATCTGTTTTTTCCAGTTCATTGTTCATGATGATAAAAGGAGTTTTATTAACTTCACAGTTGGTGCTACTCTGTTGATGCTCTTAATTTTTACTGTGTTTTGTTTTAATCCATTTTAAAAGAACAGGATTATACCGTTGGGTTTTTTTTCTGTTTTGGAATTCCCCCTCCCTCCCCCCAACACACACACACACACACACACACTTTCTGGTCTTGTGTTTCGTATTAGGAAGCTACAATTCTTCATAAAACTGGCCAATGATACAATTTTGGCTGAGTATTCAAAGCTGAACAGAGCCTTCCATAACAAGGATACCCAGTACAGACACTGAAGCACAGAGGAAGGAGAGTCAAAGGCTCTTCGTCTGCGGCTAGAAAAAAATGTGGTTTCTGTTAGTTTGAAGGCTGAGAATGGCATCTAAAACACATTTTCCAGTAAGTAATATGAAAAGGGAAAGGGTAAATACTCATTCCAGAAATTATGGACAAATAATACGGCTGAAGAAAAAGAGTTCAAGAGACATTCTTGTCACTTACCTTTGCCCGTGCAGTGTTGTATGTCTGCGGTGGAGTAAAGCAAAGTTTTTGGTTTCCTGTACTCAGTGTGCTGTGGAGGCTGTACTGGAACAGGCACAGGCTGGTTGTGCTCATTTGCTTGGGCTGTAAAGCAGAGAACATTAACGATTTTTATTTGCATTTTGCTTCTGTGATATTTGTTTTGCTCTGCAGGGTCCTTAGCAGATGAGCAGCAATTCATGAAGATCTGGAGGTGTTTGTTATGATTTGTAAACACTGATAGCATGGGCACTAGAAAATCCTGCAAGTTGGTAGGAAAGGTAAAACCTGAGTAGGAAACCAGAGTATATTCAAGGGTTTGAACAAATATGGCATGTTCATAGGAAAAATAACTTGGTTAGCCATTTTTTAAGACAGGTTTGGGGATGTTTGATGGACAAGAACAGCAACAAAAGTGTATTAAGATACAGGAAAAAGTAGAAGTTAGTAAAGTGAAGGGTAGGTAAAGAGCAGGGAGAGATTAGAATAAGAGAACATGTAAGGAGTGCAGGCAGACACTACTGTCAGAGGACTTTCTCTGCATGATGCCTGAAGACAGTTCTTTTAGGAAAGGAGAGGTCTTTGTGGTCCAAACAATAGCCATAGAAACCATCAGAGGTGATTAGTAAGGCAGCTTTGTAGGATACTGTGTAACAGATAGATTATCATTTAAAATTACTGGAATGTGGTGAGTGTAAGCATTTTGAGTAGTAGTTCAGCTTTGTGGAAAGCATCGTTGAGTGAGCCTTTAACAAGAGGCTTTGAAGCTGCATTCATGCCCTAAGCAAAGTTTGAATGCAGAAGGATTCAGATGAAGCACTGAAGCTTAACCAAACTTTATTAGAAAAAAACCTGACACTTTGAAAATAGATTATTGGTATTGAGTAATGCTTGGTTCATTATTGTGATGGACACCTAGTAATCCAGATCCACGTTTACCGCACAGTAACAGTTATTTGTTCAAGTAAGGATGCATCAATTCTCAGAAGGATCAAAGAAATTGGTCAGGCCCTTTTTATTGTCTGAATTCCAGGAGGGTGGTTAATTTATCTTGAGAGATCCACAAAATTTAAGAGAGCATTTCAGGATGTGTGGAGAAGTCGATAGAGAATTGTCTGCTTCAAAAACTTTCTTTGTTCAAGTACTGTATGAAAAGAACTTACAGAAGTAAAGGTCTTCAGTCCTAGAACGTTTCAGGGTTTACTCAACCAAAGCAATAGCAGCTTTGAGGGATCATCAAGGGCACAGCTTCAAACGATGATTTATATAGAGTCCTACCTTCGGATTCAATCCCCATCTTCTCTGCTGGATGTTGGTGTGCCTCACCATCAGCAAAGCTCTCGTGGAGGAGGGGAGCCTTTTGTAACAATCCCTTCAGTAGGTCCCATTCTGCCTTTTCTTTAAAATGTGCAAGCTTCAGTCTGCAAGTCCTTGATATGGTTTATGAGGTGTGCTGACAAAGAGGAACTTGTCATTGTGTTGGAAATTTGTATTCGGGTGACTCCCATACCTTAAACCAGTGAGACACATAGTGCACCGCTGTGCTCTGCTTAAGGAAACAACAGGCTCAGTTTGGGTTTCATCTATGCTGGAATCATCTCCTGTGATTTTGGCATTGCTGCTCCACAGTTGTAGCTGAAATCAGAATCTGGCCTACGGTGTTGTTTAAGAAACTGTAAAAAAAAATTACCCAAACCCGGTTAATGTTCTTGTGAAGATGCATGCTGCAACACACAGCTTTCTGCAGCGGGATAAACCCTAATCTTCACCTCCGTCTTTTTGTCTTTATTTTCTTTTAAGAAGTGGCTGTTAACCCTGAAATAGGAGACTGATTTATGGTAACGTGCAAAAAGAGAGTTAGTTATTTCCAGGAAATTACAAGAACATTTGCAGATGCTGAAGCGGAGGCCGGGGGGGGGGGGGGGGGGGGGAGCCTTGCATGTCTCATTTTTCTGCAGTCAGAAAATGAAAGAGACTGTTGTGAAAACTCATACTGTTCATAATCTTTCTCAAAAGTCGTCGTCTTCTTAATGTTTGGCAATATATAAAATCTTAGGCATGTGTATGGAATACTAATTGAGACCGTTTTTAAATCAATGTTACCTCAAACATTTTTTTGAATCAACTTCCTGTGCCTTTAATTAATCATTACTTCTCTGGCAGTTCAAATTTACATACTTTCAAGGCTGGCTCTGATCCATGTTGCCATCTGAAGTACAGCGTTCAGAACTCTTCCGAGTAATAGAGTGAGGCACCAAACAAATACTAAAACTTGAAATGCCGTGTGAATTGTTACCTTCTGCCTAATAATAAACCCCATGGATTTGGCAGGCTGAAGACAGAGTGTGCAACCACCAAAAAATATTTCATTCTAAAACGTGCCATGCACTCTAGTAAAGGCAGCAAGCTCGGGCGCCTGTTTGCACTGGAAACCATGGTCATGGGGAGCATCCAGAAAGTTTTCTTGACATTCGCCAATTCAGATTATTTGGAAAGCGATATGTGACCATTCTCCAAATATTATGTTATCTCTGTCACCAACAGTCCAAGAAAAATGTATCTTTTAGATAAGAACTAATAGAGAAAAACAATAATAAAAATATCTGTTCAGAATAGATACGTCATGATGGACGTGTAGTGGATGAGCAATAGTATCTTTTGTTAAACAGAATTTAAAGAAATATTTATAAAAAGAGCTCTCTTAGTGGGACAAAGGTTTGAGAAGGATGAGTTTTATTACGCTGTCTTCAGCAATGAGCAGACGATCGACATGTGAGGTAGATAATTTTACTGGCTGAGCTGTAGAAGAGCATTTATAGTTATGAATTGTCTCTTCCGCTGCTGCCAACAGAAGCAGAATTAAAAAATGAGACTTTCCTCCAGTAGAAACTGCTAGGGAAGCTGAAGGATCTTCTAGGGAAGATGAAGGAGTGGGTCCAGAGGCGGGCCATGAAGATGATCAGAGGGCTGGAGCACCTCTCCTATGAAGACAGGCTGAGACAGTTGGGGTTGTTCAGCCTGGAGAAGAGAAGGCTCCAGGGAGACATTGCAGTGGCCTTCCAGTATCTGAAGGGCGCCTACAGGAGAGCTGGAGAGGGACTTTTGACAAGGGCATGTAGTGATAGGACGAGGGGGAATGGCTTCAAACTGGAAGAAGGTAGATTTAGATTATTTATTAGGAAGAAATTTTTCACTTTGAGGGTGGTGAGGCACTGGCACAGGTTGCCCAGAGAAGTTGTGACTGCCCCATCCCTGGAGGTGTTCAAGGCCAGGCTGGATGGGGCTTTGAGCAGCCTGGTCTGGTGGGAGGTGTCCCTGCCCATGGCAGGGGGGTTGGAACTGGATGATCTTTAAGGTCCCTTCCAACCTAAACCATTCTATGATTCTGTGATTATATGATTCTTCCTGGTAGAATGCTTATTACGTACGTAGGTTTGAGATTGGAAGTAGACTCCCTGTCTGTATAGAGACCCCTTTCTGGGTGGACATCAAAATAAGATGAACTGCTGGCGTGCTGGTTTTCCACAAGGCTACTTAGGTGACAGAGTACGTGCGTGCCTCACCTTCTGCTAGAAAAGCACAGTTTTCGCCCTTCCCATCCAGTCGTCCAGCTCCACATGGTGGGAGTTCAACGACTACAAGGGAGCAGAGCTCATCTCACATGTCTGTAGTTGCCGCTGTTTTGCTTGTTACTGCTAGGTAGTGCTTTCTTTCTTTGAGGAGGAGTGTAGAAATAATGACATTTCCAGGAGGAAACTCATTTGCAAAGTGTCCAGCATCGGTGAAGAGGTATGTGCTCTTGTTTCATCCAGGACCACACGGCCTCTGTTTGTGTGGGAGCCATGCTGTTCTGTGGGTGAGGGACGAGCCTTCGAGCTTCTCATCCCTGCTGTTGTAGCCTCTCTGCAGAGGCTTTCCCTATGAACAAATTTTGATGGAAACCTAGTTGGGTATTCTCTCAAGCTAGTCACTGAACTGTCATGTATCCTTTTTTTTCCCACTTGTTCTTTCTGTCATATGGGTGGTTCTCCAAAACTCTTTGTTTCCATTCTGTTGCTTATTAACTAATGTCTCTTCCCAGCACCTCAAACTGATCTGTCTTTTGAGAAAGGTTGCCGGGACAGATTTTCCTTGGAGTCAAAATGCAGAGCCTTAGCAGCCTCCTGGCTGATCTGCATTAGCTGAACCTTACTCTTCTCTACCTTACTCTTCAAGCAGCTTTGATTCCTCACTTAAATCTTTCTGAGTGGTGTTCCATACCCCTGCTCTGAGCCAGGCACGGGCAATGCTGCATGGTCCTATGGTTGGGATGATGCTCCAGCTGTAATGGTGACACCACCACCACTCTGTTTTCTGACTGTAGTCCTCTTCCTTCCAAAAGTCATTAAAAGTCATTTCATGAATGCAACCTGCATACGTGTGTGGGTTTGTGCTGATGGAAACTGAAGGTTTTGCTGTCTACCTTTGCTTCTACCTCTGTGCCCAAGTTCAGCATAAAATAAATCAGTGTAATTGTGATATACTGTATCCTCCGCTCACTTTGCAAATAGCATTAGTTTTGTCTTGAGAGTGAAAGTGTCTGTAGCTTTGGCCACTACTTCTCTCTTTTATAGAGTTTTAAGAGAATTGTATTTTCAGTGTTCTCAACTGTTGAAATAATTTTTTTTAATGATCTGTTATATTTTAATTAAAAGGTCATATCTGAAGACTGAAGTCTATTTTTATGTGTAATGGATCTGCTTCTGGAATGCCTTTGTTCATTAAAATTAGAAAATTAAAATAGAAAAAAACAGGCAAGGGGAGTGAGGCATATTATACTATTACTTTCATGTTTGGTTTTGAAGGTAGAACTATGTCAAAATGATAATTAGGTTTTGTCCTCAAAATGGCCTTGCTAGAGTACGTGCAGTGATAGAAGCAACTCTCGTACTTCTTCCTTTCTGGAGTTAGAGAATTCCTGTCTGAGTAGGCTCAGAGTGCCTTCAACCACTCTGCTAAAATAAAATTATCATACCTAAACCCAGGATGCCTGTAAGCTGGAAATTTGTGCATGGGGAGTAGAAGCATCATTCTGAAGCCACAGGCTCTAGAATTGATTTTACCTTGGAAAAATGTTTACTAAGAAAAACTGCTATATACGTTAGAACTCTGGACTCAAGCCTCCTGGCGAAATGGCATCCTTGCTAAACTCATTTTGTTTCAATGCTTTTAAACGCGGGTTTAAGGGTTTTGTTGGTTTTTTTTTTTTTTTTTTGAGAAGTTATGAGATGTATTTATATTTGACATACAAAAGGTATTTATATGTCTGTTAAATCAGATTAATTGAATAACAAAGTATACTTCCTCTGGTGGAAGAAATTACGTATTTGGGTAACTTTCTGCTGTGGGAAGGCACTTTCCACCCCTGAGGTAGGTTGCTGTTCTTCATATGAGCCCATTTTTAGGACAAATCAGCATTTCTTCATCGCTTGGACATGGAGCTGTCGCTGGCTGCTTTGGGGCCCTGTGGGCTTCCCAGTTAAGCAGTAGTCTCCCATTGCTGCATCCATCCCTGCATCAGTTAAGTTTTCTGGACTGTGATTTAATTACTGATTCCCAGATATGCAGAATGGCTGATCCTCTTTAATGTCTCAGCTAAGCTTTGTAAATAAGGAATGATTCTGGCCAGGTAGACAGATTTCCTCTGATTACGCACTAGGTTAATAAAAAGGGAAATTAGTGTGTTAGCTCAAAAACAATTTTCAACTGATGCTTACAACTGCTTTTATGCTTTCTTTTTGTTTTTGAAGGGAGAATGTCCAGGTGGTGTAGGGTAGGTTTGCATGCTGCTATGTGTAAATACTAAAGTACAGGGAAATTAAAATGCAATGCTTTTCATACTGCTTTAACTTGATTAGGACTTTAGTGGAACTGTTTGTACTAAGGTAAAGTAAGTAATCTCCATTGAAATAACAAAACTTAATTTAGGTGCTATTAAAAGCCTGACCCTTAGAGACTGCTGAGGACTTTAGATCAGGTCTGAGGTCCATCCATGCTTCTGCATGATCCATTCATAATGAATGAGCCCTTCGAAGTATGTACAATCCAAATACAGAGTATACACTCAAAATTAGAAATTCACATTAAAAAAAAAGAGCTGATTGTCTATAAACATGAATTATTTTACCGCCTCTCTTATGATTATAAAATGAAACACCTCTGAAGTTTCTGTGAAGCTTTTGTTTTTTGGGGAGAATTTTTTTGAATTCTTAAACCTCAAATTTTAAATCCTAATTTAGACAAAAGCATAGTTTTTCTCACTCTGACTCAGAACTGGCATGATAATATAATTCTTCCTTCCATCTACCTCTCAAAAATAAAACTCAAATTTATAAAATCTTAGGTTAAATCAGTGGATTAGAGTAGAGTCCACACCCAAACCTGATATTCATAATTCACTTCATTTCAAAAATGAATGACTTGTATTCAGGTGTAATTTATACCTTTGATTTGTACCTACAGCATCTGCTCAAGGTTGATCCACTATCCATTTACATTTTTTTTTAAGTTCCTCAATTTCATTTCTACCATTCTGAAGTTTTGCTTGTTGCTATGGGAAGGCGTAAGAGTATCATTGTCCTTCCAGGTTTGTTGTGCTGTACTGTAGTTGCGCAGACGTTCATTGAGTATGCACGAAGTTTTGCTATAGTGTAGTATTTCCTTGTAAATACTGCAAAGCCACGTAATGTGCTACCTTCATTCAAAGATATGATGTTAGCTCAAAAGAAAGAATTGACAGAACAGGTTTGGGTCTACAACAGCAAAGAATTGTGTGGGTCTTATTTGATTGGCAGCTCTACTTATTTTTTGACAAATCCTTTTTGATGTGAGCTAATAAATTGCAGCATTAAATCCTGGAGATTACCGGGTGTTTGGTGAGAATGTAAATTGTCTTTGCATTGTGCATTGTGCGCTCAAAGCGCTGCAGAAATACAGGAGCTATGGAGGAGGCTATGTAAGAACTCCGATTAATTCACGCAGTGAGCGCTGCAGACGCACGACGAGTCAGCTAACCGACCGCGGGGTTCCCTGGCATGTGTGCTAACATTCACCGGGACCGCAGAGGTAAAACTCAGCCCTGCCTCTCTGCTGGAGCAGTGGATACAATCTTACCAGATTCACTGGCATTATAACTCTGAAGATCATTAAAATGATGCCTAGATAGAATCATAGAATCATAGAATAGTTTGGGTTGGAAGGGACCTTTGAAGGTCATCTAGTCCAACCCCCCTGCAATGAGCAGGGACATTTTCAACTAGATCAGGTTGCTCAGAGCCCCGTCCAACCTGACCTTGAATGTTTCCAGGGATGGCACATCTACCACCTCTCTGGGCAACCTGTGCCAGTGTTTCACCACCCTCATTGTATAAAATTTCTTCTGTATATGTAGTCTGAATCTACCCTCTTTTAGTTTAAAACCATTACCCTTTGTCCTCTTGCAACAAACCCTGCTAAAAAGCTTGTCCCCATCTTTCTTATAAGCACCCTTAAAGTATTGAAAGGCAGCAATAAGGCCTCCCCAGAGGCTTTTCCAGGCTATCTTTCCCCAAATATTATTTTTAGATAATATTATTTATTAGCTTTATTTATTATTTAGCTTTTCCAGGCTATCTTTCCCCAGATATTATTTTTAAAGATTTTTTTGGGATAAAATAGAGTTACTTGACCATGAATTAGCTTCACAACACAACATTGCTCATAGAGTTTTTATTTAAAACTTACTTAATATTGTTCTTTTCGAAGAAAGCCCTATGTGCTTATATGTGTTTAAAAATGACAGAAGTTATTCTTATGACCATGAACTTTTGATAAAGCAGAGTAATTTGGCTTTACCTTTCATGTTCTTAATGGTCACTGTAGATAACAGGACTACTTACACTTCTAGATAGTAAAACTGTAATGTAGAGAAAATGAGAATTGTGGAAGGGAAAAGATAGAGTTATATGGCGTCTGTAAAATGTGGAAAGGTAAAGGTGAGAGGGAGTGGAGAGCTTTTGAAGAAATGGAGATAATTTAAACTCTCTTTTGTCAGTGTTAGGGGTAAGAAAAACAAGAGTAAGTCTAGAATAATGGGCTAAATGGGAAGGGGAATGAAATTTCAGTCACCTGCTACAGCAACTGTTCTCTGCTTGTACTCCCAGTCTTACCAAACAGAATAAGGAATATGATTTTCCAGATGAATTGAAGGTTAACGAGGATTTTAGTAATTTAAAGAGAAGTCTTAAAACGGTAGTGGCAAAGTTTAAAAGGTTTGCGTAGGTACACCTGAAGACTGAATTTGGCTAATGTATTGTAAAGCAGCAAGCCAGATGGTATGAATCCAAGAATTATTAAAGGCTACTGGAAGTAATTGCACCTCCGGTGGTCATTTTTCACGTCTCATTTGTGAATGACTGAGTAGCCCAGGGTTGTAATTTTCCTCAGTCCTTCAGCCAGATGACTTCTTCTGTGGCACAATGACAAAATGAAAAACCTTCTGAGGACTTAAGAAATGAGTCGAAAAAAGACTTAAAATACTGCCTGATGAATTTTATTCTATTAGTTTTATTCTTCTGAAACGGACAAGCACTCAATGTTCCAATAAAGTTTTAAAGTACTCTAAAATACACTACAAGGATGTTGCTGTTCTCAGTGTACTGAAAATTACACTGATATTAAGATATTTATACAATTTTATTTTTCTTTCTAAGCTTACTAAGATTTTCTAATTACATTAATATAGCTGTGCTAAATCTTCTGCTTTCATGGAGCTTTAGGCGCCTAGATTTGCCAGTCTTACAAAATTTTGAATTTCTGAATTTCTGTGTTTTGTCTTCTAAGTTGTTTCTTTTTCCACAGAATTTTCCATTGTTGTAGTGTAACAAACACGTGATACCAGATTGAATAGAGACTTAGAGTGAAAGCTGACAGCTGAGATAGAAGACTTGTAAGTAAGGAAAAAAGTAAAAAAAAGTGGAAATGCACTACATAGTCACATTTCAAGCACCTCTTTGGGTATAGGTAATCACAGTGTTTCTGTAATGGAAAACTTTCATACTCATTCTGAGTAATACTTTTATTTTCCTTTGAGCTTGTATCATCTATATGACCTGGTATATTAAACTGCAGTCAGGCTCAGAACCCATTGTAACGGATAAAATATCTCAGTTCTGGCAATTTTTGTGGGGTGATTTTGGTAGAAGGCAAAATAAACTGAGGGGGAAAAGAGCATAGATGATGTTTTGGCTCCTGCTGGTGCCTGTGTTTCTGCTCGAGTTAGCATAAGCAAAACATTTTTTAGTGTCTTGTAGAATATGTCACCATTTATGGTGCTTAACGAAGTTTTACCCATCCTGTGATTATCAGTCTAAACTAGGTATAAAAATTACTGTTGTAATCTCAGAAGACAGTGACCCATAAAAGATGTACGACTGAAAATCAGATATATAATTGAAAATGTTATCATTGTTTCTTTAAATACACATTTAAGTGTTAGTGCCATCTGGCAATATCTAGATCTGCCCTGAATTTAGCTGTCATTAACTGGCTGATCAAGTACAGGTATCAGGATAGATGAGGGTCATGAAGATGCTCTCCTCTGAGATGAGAGTGGCCGTATTATAATTTATTTTTCTCGTAAGAACAAGTCTTTTGGAAACCCTGTCACAGAGGAAGGCTCGCTGGGGAGTAGAGCCGTACACGGTTGCTTGTGCTGTTTGAGCGGAGTGAATTTCCACTTGCTTTTCCTTGTGCCTGCGGGTTCCTATCTGACAGGGGTTTTCAGAATCTGTCTTCTACATTTGAGCCGCAATTAGTTGTACTGATGATTTTTTCCATTCATGTGCCTAATTACCTGATGGAGCCTGCAAATCAACTTGGCTGCAGTCCGAGCACAAGTAATTGCACCTTCAGTTTCGAGCGCAAGTGGAAGAGTAGGGAAGATTTGCAGCTGTAATGCGTGGTCATGAAGGAAACCGCCAAGTGTTGTTTGTGGGTGCTTCCTGATAGAGCGGCTGTAGTTAAGGCAGTGATTTGATTCTTCTCATTTGTCCTATAACAATAGCTTGACCTGTAATCTCAGTCATATGTTTTTCTTTTCTTTGTAACCTTCGCATTAACACAGTAATTACTGAGTGGCTGGCATATGACACAACAAGAACGGGTCTCATTTTTTTAACGAGTTTCTGCCCCTTTCTTGCTTAGTATGCTTAAATATTGAAGTTGCAGTCTTAAAATAAATTACCTGACAAAAGCACCGAGGGTTTCTTTCATTGCTCACTTGCAGGGTTACCTAAATATGCAACTAATAACCTCAGGGAACGCATAGAAAACAGAAAATAAAACATTCTTACCGTCATGTCTTGCAGTGCGTTGACTACTGACACACATATATTCAGGGAGAGGAGGTCAAGGGGAAGGGAGGTACATTTCTTGGTAGATGCTGAGTGGTATATAGACAGCTTTTGGGTAAACCGCAATTTTTGATTGCCTCTTTGATAAAGGCACCCAGAAGAATGAATGTATACATTTTTAGTAGCTTCGTGTTTCAGAAGCTGACATATGCAATTACTGTTGATGCAGTTGTACTTTGCAAAACTTTTCGTATTCTCTTGGATGTTTTCAGATGTCTAGTTTTTTAATTCAGTTTCTCCGTTCTTTCTTAAAAAACAATCTAGCTTTCTGCTTGTAGTAAGATGTAAATGCTTGTCGTAACTGCACAGAAGAAACATACTCAGATAATAAAATTACCAAGTCAAAATGTCCTGGTTCAATTTTGTTGCAAAATCCCGTTTTCAGTATGCTTTCAAATTTTATTTTAATCATATGAAGTATTAAATAAAATAATGTATATATACTCTTCTCCTAGTGGAAATGATGGAATAATTACCACCACCAACTGTTTTGCTAGGTCAAAAAGTGACTGTTATAAAATTGCCGTAGCTTACTATATTCCAACAGTGTTACATGCAGCTATTTTGATATATTTTAATTAAGAATAACATCAGCAATTTAGATATGAGGTTGTTATTATACTGGATTAGAAACTTCAAATACTTCTTTTCCTGTAAGATGTATTGCCTCAATTTCTTTTGCCGCATCATGTTGAAACATCATGTGATTAAAATATCGTGTTGCTTTGCAAATGAATCTCTCGCAGACAGGTAGTCTTTATGAACTGATGGGATTAATACATTTATTTCCCTTTCAAATGTGTGATAAGCCATGCTTTTTACCTTCGAAGACATCTGTAGAAAACATTAAAGGACGTAGGACTTCAGGTTACTGACTGATTTGACTTCAGAAGCTGAGCTTTTTTACTGACACTAGTTTTCATGAAAAAAAGTTCACTGTATATTGTCCCCATTCACCCCCAAGAAAGTCTGGAGAAAAAGACTATGCACATAAAAATACCTTGGGCTGTTCTGTTGCTAAGAGGTATGATGGGGTTATTTGCAAGGCTTGTGGTGACCACTGCAGCCGGGGAGGGGGAATTTGAAGTTTCAAACTAGCTGGTCCATCAGACCAACTCATGGGGAGTCAGTTTTGCCAGAGCCACTTTCGTTTTGTTTTGTCCCTTTTTTTAATTTTTTTTTTTATTTTCTATCTTCCAACTGCATTGTTGGGGAAGTTAGAAAGGATGGAGTTCAGTCTCTGGGCTTTGTTTTCTCACTCAATGTGCTGCACAACAGCTACTTCAGTAGTTGGTTTGTGTTTTCAACCTGATGTACCTGGCAGAGAGGCATGGGGCTTTGGCTGCAGGTCTCCACAATCTTTGACTTGAGGAGTTGCTTCCTCTAAGGGCCACTGTAGCCAGAAATCATGGGTGCAGTGTGTAGCCATCATGGGTGTAGTGTGTAGTGCTCACCCTGTCACTTGGTGTGTGTCAGGTCAGCTTCAAGGATCATTGGGCTAGTTTTAATGTTATTCAGAATTTTGATCCTGTGGGAACAGCTAGAGCTGCCGAAAGTTGTAACCTCAGCAGTTGTAATATAGCCATTCCCAGAAAATTTAATAAATTGTTTACACAAAGGAGACAAGGATATAAAGGATTATTCAGTTATTCAAGAGGGAATAAGGAGCTCGCGGTACTGTGAGCTGTAGAAAACAGGAAGAAACCCCACAGGTATAGAATCAACAGAAAATGTGAAGAAGGAAATTTTCCTGCAAAAGTCGGATATTAAGTACACCAGCACTTTTGATACCGTTCCCTTTTTGTGAATTAGCTAAAAAGTAATTCTTGGCACGTTTCTGCAAATTTGAAAAGACATTTTTTAATCATTGCCACTTAACTGTGAACAAATCCACACTTAGTTCGGGGGTGGGGGTTGTCTGTTTTAGTTCGTTTTTTTCCTGTCTCTGCTCTGATGGTGGTTTGTATTTTGTGAACATTCAGGATTCCCTATGAACCCACTTTTGCACAGCATGAATTTGGAAAAAACTCTCCTTTTATAGCTTATTAAATAAGTTATTCAGATTAGTTGTCCATATAGGTCTGGATTCCAACTTCCAATGTACTGTTAATTTCAGTAGTTAGAAGAGGCCCAGCTAAGAAGCAAAGTTACTGAACAAAATTGGTTCTGTTTTACCTCAAACCAGGACATTAGTTTTTGAGGATAGACTGAAAATGTTCATTGAGTCTCATTGAAAAATAAGGAACTCCTGACAAGTATTTAGGAAAAGGAAATAAAGGTTGACACTTCTTTAATTATTAATCTGGAGAATCACAGAGTATCCCAAGAATCCATTTCCTTTAAAGCCTACATTAAATCTCTGTAAGTATATTTAAGAAAGCCACAGTATTACAGCCTGTCTTGTAGCCCAACACCTTCATTTGAGCCAAATAATGTCCTCTGCCTCCAGACGTTTCAGCAGGAGTTGTTGAAGTGGATCTGAAGGAATTATTTGGCTCTTATATTAAAGCTCAGAGCCAAGGAGAGATTTTGAACTGAGTATCTGTTGTGAGTACTGGATCTGTAGACATCAAATTACCTTCAGTGCATTAATGGACAATTCAATGACAAGGCTGGTTTGAACTTCTCATCCAGTTTAGCTCTGCCAATGGCCCGATACCCACCTCTACATCGGGAAGATCTTTGTCTACTTTCTCTGGCTCTGTTTAACTGACTTCTAATTATAACTCTTCTAACTCTCAAAATGGCAAGAAACTAAAAAGAAATAGATAATATGTATTTTTAGAAAATTCATCCTTGCCTTATTTGTCATGAGAGTCACCTAGGAAGAAGATGTTACTCTAGAGAAAATGAAAGGTGCCGTTCATTTCTTGCTCAAAGTCAAAACTCCTACTTTGGATGGCTTTCTGCCAAAATTTCTAAGATATTCAGGGATATGCTGTCACCTTTATTAGTACAAATATTAAAGCATGCTTGGAGTGCACGACAACATCATTGCTTTTCACGGCATTGTTATTCTCTTGTTAAGAGTATGACGGAGCCCCTAAAAATATTCTTCATTTAGTACTGCCCAGTGTCCCTTTTAATAACAGTGCTATTCTCTTCCATTGACTTTACAAAAATACACTAAACCTGATTTCTCTGATTTCTGTTGTTTGCTGTTTGTCGTTCCCATACTGTAACCACTATGCAGGAATGTGTCTCGGAAATGGTTTTGTTCTGGCAGTGATAGCACTCGCATGGGTCAGTAAGAAACGAGCATACTGCAATGTAGGTAACTTTGCTTAAAAAAACCCTGTACACTTCAGAGGAAGCTGTGATTGCTACAGCAATTACTAATGCCATATGTGTCTTGCCTGTTCTAATCATCTACATTTTTTCCTTCCAAAAATGTGGTGAAACACAAGTGGAATATTACTTTCTCTTTTTGCGCAGTGCAGACATATCTTTCGTGATTTAACAAAAAGTGTAAACCGGCCACAAGAAAAAACTGAACTATTGCTATTTGATACTGCTTGAAATAATATTACCATACCCCCCCGCCACGAAAGGCTTTGGGCTGTGAGTGCCCTTCCATAAGTTGCAGTAATACAGCTTATTGCTCTTCTGTATTCTTTATGCTTCCGTGCTAAACAAAGAGCTAAATCTAAAGTAGGAACTCCATGTAGAATAACAAAGTGTCTGTGTCTCTGTCATCCTCTGGTTTTGCTCTCTGTCCTGCTTTATCTCTATTAACTCCACAAATACCAGATCTAGGCACCTTCTGTGCTTTATTCTGTGTGTTCCTTACAGGGCTGAAACTTCCCAGCTATTGCAGCAAAAGGAGATTTAGCCAAGGGTGAGAAGGTCACAAGGGATTATTTATCCCAATGAAAGGTTCACTTGAGTTGTTTGTCAGAATGTCCAAGCTTTGCTAGAGCAGACTTTAACGAATCTACTCATTTCTTTAGCTTTCAATAAAAACAGCACGTGGAAAATGTTGCCAACAGGAGCGTCTTGACTCTTAACCCACTCCCTGTTTCAGAGAGTCTGCGGTTTCCTGCTACACTGAGGGTGGCTGCGATGTGATCTCATTGAAAGGAAATAAAAGATAATGTGTGGTGCACTCATTAAACGTAGATGCAGGAGAGCGTTGTGAGAAGAGGGCATTCGTGCCTGTGGTGGGTTGACCCATCCAGCAGCCAAGCACCGCACAGCTGCTTGCTCATTCTCCCATGGTGGGACCAGGGAGAGAATAGGAAGAGCAAAAGTGAGAAAACTTGTCGGTCCTGATAAGGACAGTTTGCTAAGTCAAGGAAAGAAGTAACAAAACAAGCGATGCACAGGCAATCACTCACCACCTCCCACAGGAAGACCCATGCCCAGCCAGTCTATGAGCAGCAGCCACTTGGAAGACACCCCTCCGGTCACCCTCTACCCTCAGCTTTATTGCTGAGCATGGCATTACATCGTATGGAGTATTTCTTTGGCCAGTTTGTTTCAGCTGTGTCATCTCCCAGCTTCTGTCCCATGCGCCCCCAGCCTACTTGTGGGGTTATGAAAGAAAAGACAAAGCCTTGATGCTGTGCAAGCACTGTTCAGGAATATCCAAAATGTTGGCTTGTTATCAACACTGGTTTAGCCAGAGATCCAGAACACAGCACCATACGGGCTGCTGTGGAGAAAGTTAACACCATCACAGCCAGACCCAGTACAGTACGCCGGTCTGAAAATCCCCCTCCATGCATTAACAAGCTGGCAGCAGAGGGGAACCTAGCAGGATCACTGCTCAACGCTTTAAAATCTTTCAGCTGAAGCAGATGAGATCTGAATCAATACTGAGAGAATTCACATGGGTAGTTGGAAAATGTGTTGATGAAACCAATCTCAAAACCTTAAATGATGGTCTATTTTAACTTACTCCTGTTGAGCCAAACGTAATGTTTTAAAGATCTTAATGTTGTTTTCCTACTTCCTTTAATGAAGCTTGCCCTAGGCTAGGTGCTGATGGACATGCCCGCATGGCAGAACAGTCTTAACCTCTAGAGAAGAAGAGAGCACTCTGTCCCACCAAGAGGCATTTTCCTCAAATTAGTCAAGATCTGGTAAATTATTGGGCGGCTCACATTGCCCCATGAAACTTAATGGGTAAAGGGCCTTTGAAGTGCTTTATGTAAATAGGGTTGGCCATTAAGGTAAGCAGAGTTTTCAGGGGGAAAAAAAAAAAAGCTGGAATTTTACATTATCTTGAAGTACACTGTTGAAATCAATGAATCCTGTAAAACAGCCAAGAAATTCCTGGTATTTTTTTTTCTCCTACTACTTACTATATTTGCTTTTTAATTGAGTGGAGTATATGTAAGGAGATGATTTGCTGACCCATAGTCTTTCTATAAATGCTTTTTTATAAGCTCTCTGTGTGTGTATGCGTGTGTGAAATGTAATGTCGTTAGTGCTGTGAAGACTTGCATTGTTTTTAAGTGAACTGTGATCTTGGTTCCACTGGGTTATTTGATATTTATCTCTATATAACACAGTATATATTATCAAATTTACAAATTTCCTGATCACCTGTCTGGTCTTTTTCCCCTGAAAAAATCCAGGGGAAAAACATATCTTTATTTTTGACGAATTATAGTATTCCTCTGTATTATGGTTTGAGAAACCCATAACAATTTATTCTCGTTTAGACAATTATTCTATCACCCGATGACTCCTCCCCACCCTGGAAGGGGAAATGTGAAGAAACAAGGAAACCCGAGGGTTGAAATATAAACAGATTTAATAGAATAAGAGTAGATAATTAACATTAATAACACTAAAGAACCAATATTGATCCTGATACCAGTATAAAATATACAGGGATTATACTCAGCCCATGCTATCTGTAGAAGCTGTGCACTCCCAGCAGTGACAGCAAATGTGGGACACTGCGAGTGCTATGGCTTCGGGAGGAGGAGAAGGGCTCAGGGGTCCAGCACCAGGGCACGAAGTTCTCAGGATCACAGCCATCAAGGGAGAAACTTAGCAGCAAACTTTCTAATTTATATTGAATGTGATGTTGATGGTATGAAATAATCCTGTTGGCCAGTTTGGATCAAGTGCCTGGGTCTCGCTCCTCCTCATCCCTGCACCTGGCTAAGTCAAAAACACTGAGACCTTGAAACCCACATACCATAGCTGGCTGTAAATATTTTTACAAATTCAGACACTATTGTCTGTGCAGTTTTCCCAAGCATTAGAAGAGAAATTAGTCCTGTGTTGCTCAAACCAGGACACTGCTTTAAATAAAATTCCACTTTTCAGAAGAGCAGGTAACTTAAGTATGAAGAGGACTGTGAAAAACTAAATGATCAATTCCTAATCAGAACCAGGTGATAGTGGCCAAACAATTTTGTTTGCTAAAGTTTTGTTCACAAATATTTACATAAACAGATGCTGGTTTACCATTCTCACATGACCTTGGGAAACTCATCTAACTTTCTACTAGCTTAGATCCCCTTAAACACAGAGATTACAGTGTTCTCTTTCCTGGTACTGACATTCTTTGGCTTATTTACATTTTAATTTATTTCTAGGAATGTTGCCGTGAATAATATTTAGCGGTACATATATTCAGTGATATGTGTATGTGTGTACCTATATATGTGCACACAAAGGCTTATTAAGGCACATTTGGATTTAAATTACTTCTGGGTAAATCTGAAAACAAATAGGAAAATATCGATGTAAATTTGCAAAATAACCTTTACAAATTTGTTCCGTATTTTGACAACTCCTGATTTAATATCCAAAAAAATTTTTTTGTCAAGTCCATTCACCAGGACTCTTAAATGGCATAAAATTAAGCGTGTGTACAAATACCTTAATGAGAAACTCCAAAAGGTGATTTTGGCTCTTCTAATCTAACAGTGGTCTTACTTAACAGTTATGCTCCAGTGCAGAGCTTGGTGTTATACCACTAAATATAGGGGCACTGTATTCAATTTAAATTGTAGAAGTATGTGGCATAAACCTGAATTTGCCTTATGTGACATTACTGCAGTATGGTAACCTTTCCTGTTTTTCTAACCTTCAGTGAAGTGTAATGTTATGTTGTCAAACAGATCCATGCATTAATGCCAAAATTGTCTATGTTGTCTGTTATGAGACCTTGCCAATATATTGAGAAATAAAAATATATTTAAAACCTTTTGGTTTTTTCAAAGAAAATCAGGCAAAGTATAATTTTTGACAACTCCTAATTTAATTTTTTGACACCGTTTCCCATAGCATTCTCCTGGAGAAACTGGCTGCTCATGGCCTGGACAGGTATACTCTTCGTTGGGTAAAAAACTGGCTGGATGGCCGTGTCCAAAGAGTGGTGGTAAATGGAGTTAAATCCAGTTGGTGTCCAGTGACGAGTGGTGTCCCCCAGGGGTCGGTGCTGGGGCCCGTTCTCTTTAATATCTTTATCAACGATCTGGATGAGGGGATCGAGTGCACCCTCAGTAAGTTCGCAGACGACACTAAACTGGGGGGGCGTGTTGATCTGCTTGAGGGTAGATTGGCTCTGCAGAGGGATCTGGACAGGCTGGACAGATGGGCTGAGGCCAATGGTATGAGGTTCAACAAGGCCAAGTGTCGGGTCCTGCACTTGGGTCACAACAACCCCATGCAGCGCTACAGACTGGGGGCGGAGTGGCTCGAAAGCTGCCTGGCAGAAAAGGACCTGGGGGTGTTGGTGGACAACCGGCTGAGCATGAGCCAGCAGTGTGCCCAGGCAGCCAAGAAGGCCAACACCATCCTGGCCTGCATCAGGAATAGTGTGGTGAGCCGGACTAGGGAAGTAATCATCCCCCTGTACTCGGCACTGGTGAGGCCTCACCTCGAGTACTGTGTTCAGTTTTGGGCCCCTCGCTACAAGAAGGACATTGAGGTGTTGGAGCGTGTCCAGAGAAGGGCTACAAAGCTGGTGAAGGGTCTGGAGGACAAACCTTATGAGGAACGACTGAGGGATCTGGGGTTGTTTAGTCTGGAGAAGAGGAGGCTGAGGGGAGACCTTATCACCCTCTACAACTACCTGAAAGGAGGTTTTAGAGAGATGGGAGCTGACCTCTTCTCCCTGGCGACAAGTGATAGGACAAGAGGAAATGGGTTCAAGTTATGTCAGGGCAGGTTTAGATTAGATGTTAGGAAGCATTTTTTCACTGAAAGGGTTATTAAACATTGGAATAAGCTGCCCAGAGAGGTGGTGGATTCACCATCCCTGGAGGTGTTTAAGAAAAGGGTAGATGAGCTGCTTAGGGACATGGTTTAGGAGTGGTGGTGTTTTTATCAGGGTAGGTTAATGGTTGGACTTGATGATCTTAAAGGTCCCTTCCAACCTCACTGATTCTATGATTCTATGATTCTAATTTAGCTTCTGAGTAACGAAGAGGACAAATTCTAGCAAACAACTTTGTTGTATCTGTAGAAAGATCCATGTGTATGCAACACTTATAACCTGTATTTATCCATTTTTGTATGTCTTTTTTGTGATGTATTATTTTATTTGATTGGGTGATTTTTCTTCAATGTAATAAGACTGGAAGAAATATGTTACTATGTTGTGACATTTCATTAAAGACTGGATCAATAGGAATTTGTAAAAATATCCTTTTGGCCATAAATGACTGTGCCAGTATTCATATAGCCTACTTCCTTTATATCATAGTAACCTGCAATAAAATCATGTTTCTGCCTGCTGCTTTGCCATCTTTTTCTGTCCTTGGCATTACTTGCTTTAGTAAAATACATTAAGAATTTTCTTCAATTACGGCAAATGAATTGTTGATTTCCTCTAGATACTAATGATGCATGGGCTCACTGGAAATGAGCTGCTTGCTTTATTTCCATGTAATCTTGCAGGCAGTCTTCAAGATACAGAGATAGCTTTTCATATTCAGATAAAAATCTCATTAACTTCAAGATGAGACTTGCGTGAGGAAGAGAAGATGTAGCACAGTGTGACTGTTGGAGCTTTGGTCTGATGAGGACATGGGGAACGTGACCTGGAGTCACACCAGAGCTAGTAGTGAGCCTCACACCCCCAAAAAGGGTGACTCCTCTTGACAACCAACTGTCTGGAGGTGAGATTTGCAGGGGAGACTGGATCACTGTCGCAAATTTAAATACACATATTTAATAAAACGTGTTCAGTAGCTGTTTTACATAGGAACTTGCAAGAATCCCTATAGGTGGCTATCTGTAGCTTTCATGTGGATAAGTACTTTTGAGTCTCAAGGTCCTTACAACTTGCTAGAACATTGTTATTTTCCACGTATTTCTGCTGGACTGGAAAAAGGGCACAGTATTTTTACTTCTGAAACTTTGTTAGAAACAAACTGTAAAAGATTGTGAGCACAGGATGAAAAGGGACAACAACGTTGAAATACCGAGTCTCAATGAAGTTGCCTCTGATGCTGCAATAACACTATGTGGCATTATACCTCTTCACAGAGGTGTGTTACATTCAACTCAGCTCCCAAAAGCCAAAGGAATTCCCTGGCCTACTGTAGCTTGTCTCTACATCATGACCGGTTTTTATTTAAAATATAAACTTGTTTTGTCATTCATTGTTATTTTACCCAAGTTTCCCTCTGCCCCAGCTACTCAACAGTCCTTATGGCAGTATTTTCCATGACCTGCTTTTTACATATATTTTTTACTATTGTGCACCACGATAGTTTGCTTTTCCCCTTTGCTTTTCTATACCGCAAATGTGAATACTATTATGTTCATGAAAAAAAAGTGGATGGCCACAAATTTTAACTTGCGCATGTGCCATGCTGTTTTGATCAGTTTTGCTGACCCCATTTTCTCCCTGCTTTTGTATTTATTGCGTGTATACGTAATGACCAAAACTTTAAACTCATCTACTGTGATTAGACCTTGAACAGGGATTTCGGTAGAATGCTTTAGAAGTTAAGCTTTTATTTGTTTGCCTAGTGTAATTGCTAGCTCGTTGTGTTTGAGTAAGTGTTACAAGGTACACCGCAAAACGAGATGGAAGATGTGAAATGTATTCTTATTGCTAGCTGTAATACATTAAATAGATTCCATAAATGTTTCTGACCTTTTTTTTTTGAGTAGTCAGAACTAAGGGTGTTGGCAAAGCTATTCCAAACCACCAAAAATTACAAAAATTCAGTTCATGAATGGGCATTTGCAGGTCCAGGAGAAAAATCTCCCTGCTTAGAACAAAAATGATCAAGGCTGAAAAAATGCACAAAATGTTTTGCAAGGTTGTGAAAATACATAACCAGTGTGGGTGATTAACGCTTCTCAGAATGACTTATATGTGCACGTTTATTCTTTTAGTTTATTTTTACTGAGACAGGGGTGGGGTTTGTTTTGTTTTATTTGTTGTGGATCGGGCTGTTTTTTTCTCAGTTTGGCTCTGCAAAAGGAGGGGTTTCTCTTACCAGCACAGCCCAGAGAAATAAAAATATGAAGACAGATTGTTCCCATATCCAAATCCCACACCTGTTCTAAGCAGGGTAATTGCTAACAAGCTGCTCTCTTTTTATAATGCCCATTATCCACAGAGCTGATGGAGAGTCGTGCATTCCTGGGAAAGTGGCGTTTTACAATGACTGAAAAGAAGCGCCAACGTTTTGATGAATAAAGATATTGACCGGGTAAAGTAATTGTATGACCATAATCATTCAGACAAGAACTGGAGCAACAGGATCTTATAACACTGCTATTTGTAAAGGGAGCACGAGGGATGAAAATGATAGGTACTTATGCAAATGGATTATAACTGTCCGGTGCCACTTTGTGGATCTCTCTTTTAGTCTCTCTTGCTATCTAGGCCATGGGATTACTCAAAAACAGCTGGAAGGAATGGATGCAATCATTTCATCACAAATTCTAAATGCTTGCTGTGGTAATTTTCCTGCAAATAGTACCCTGCAAAATCAAGGCAGGTCGTATTTAGTATCAGTTGCAGGACGAGCTATATAAAGAACTCTGGAAAGATGGCAATCTTTTTATTATAAGTATCCTGGGTCTGTCTTTTACAACACCTGAGATAAAACCTGAAGCTGTTTGTCTTTTTATGTTTATCACCTTTTCTTCATGTTTGGGGAATGCAAATGGTAGTGTTTAATGAAGTAGATGCTGGAGGAGTCATTAAATGATACCGTCGTGATTACATCTAAACTACAGAGTGAGACTCATTCTCATTCCTACTGCAAAGCAATTACATTTGCTTTTCCTACTCTAATGCACTTTGCCCCTAAAATTCTTGCCAAAATAAGGGAAGGCTGTGATTCTTCTTAGAGCTTTCTTCTGTAGGCTTTGTCTTGGTGACAGTGCAGGAGTTTTTATAAAAAAAAAGACGAAAAAAGACGAAAGAAGATGATTCACTCAAGGCTTCAGAAGATGCTATGCTGGCAGAAACTGCTACATCCCGTGGCTCCTCTAAGATCCTTCGTCTGCCCTTAGTGCCCCAGCACAAAACCAGGCAACCACCCGACGCTGCTGCAGCTCAGTGCTGATGGGTTTTCTGTTTCAAATACCCACAGTCTGTGGGTAAAAACCAATGTGCATCTGCCCACTTGTACCACTGAGTGTGTCAACCTGGTAAAGTTCACTCCAGACTGCAGAAATAATTACAGAGTCTCCGCTTTAGCTTTGAGCTGTACTGAGCTGTACACAGCAGAAATAGTTAAAACTGGTGGAATTCTTGGTCTTAATTTTGGTAGATAAATGCGTATTTTCTGTATTTGGCTCATCGCACCATTTATCAGCTAGGTCGATCGCAGCACGGGCGGGTAGTTCAATGAGAAAAAGCAGTTTAGTTAAACACCAGCTCTCAGGGCTAGCGTGTCTCTAAGTTTGTTTTTCATTTCTTCTCCCAAAGGGGATGCTGCATTTTAACTAACCTGCCACTTCTGGAAAAGCCTGGCAGAGGCATTCCTTAGTCCTCAGGCTTTAGCCAGTGCTCTTCAGTGTGCCTGCTTGCACCTGGCAATTTCCTACTGCTTCTATCATTATTTCCACGGTAGAAATTGTATTGTGCTTTACATAAATAGTTTTCCAAGAAACCAGGAAAATGCTATTAAGTTAATTAAAAAAACTGACTTATTAATGCAGCATGTTACGGAAATATTTTCTGACCTTTTGCTGTCTCTTTAGTTGTACATGCTTGCTAGAAAAATTATGTCTTAAAGGCTTTTTATCCTCATTGATTAACAATAAAACCATGCAACTCTATAAGCTTTAGGAAGGAAGCTGTGATTTTTTTTTTTTCTGGTTATGCTGCTTACAAGAAAGATTGTAAGTTTATTCAGGTAAAAATATGGAAATAGTTGAGGTTTGTTTTTTGTTTTTTTTTTTTTTTTTAAGGTACTACATCTATTAATTTAAGTGATGCTTTTTCTCAAATCAATATCTCCAATACTACTTAAAAGGAAACAGCACTCTTAAATTATAAGCACTTGCATTTCTGTGTCAAGGCATAAAAAATATTTCTATATGAAATAAATTTAATGGAAATTAGTTTCATGTTGTTATTTCTATTATAATAGGAATTTAGGTTGTATCTTCTTGTTACATTCAGTTGTAACAGCCATTATGGAGGCAATTTTGTAGTTTTTTGTTTTAAGATGAAACATCCACGTCAGACTGTATTCCATTCAAAACCAGAACAATAACTCAGAATTGCTGGATGAGGCTACATGCTATAGATTGTGAAATTCAAAGCTATGTCCTGCTAGTGCGTAAAAGATTTTCATGCTTGTAGTGAATCAGTTCATCATCAGTCAGTAAATTGTGTTTGGAGAGGGTGTATATATTTAGAAATCAGCCTAGAGAAGGAGGGAGAAAAGTGCTTCAGTGTATTTGATTTATATTTGCTTTGTGTATTTGCTGGATATAGTTTTTCAGCATTTCCCTCTGAAATATCTTCTTTTGCAGTGGTGAGAGGGATTTAGCATAGATGGATGCTGAAGGGTTGAAATGACTCATGCTCTTCTTTGACAGCCTCAACCTGTTATCCCTCTCATGTCCAGTCTGCAGATTTTTCTTTTAGCCTTTTTTTTTTGGTTACTATTGCAGAATTTTGGTGTCATCACTTAATTATGCTATTCGCAAGCTCTGTAATACCTGTTTTTGTAAAACCAGTCTCACAGCAAGTTATGCCTTTTTTTTTCAGGGGTCTTTTCAACAGAGATTAAATGGAGAAAATCACAGAGCAGAAAGTTTGGGCTCTTAGGCTAGAACCTCCCTTCAGTTGCATACGCCGAGTTCACTGATGGTAGTGATCAAAAGCTCATGGTAAAATGTGGTCTTCAGTAGGAATAGGCCAAAAGCGTTAGATTCTATAACATTGGTGAACAGTTTTTTGTGTATGTAGTATAGTGGATTTTTCTCTTTGTAGCTGTGTTTTAGTAAGATATTACTCAATCACAAATTACATTCAGTGCAATTAAATGGTTCGTGAAAAAGGTACTGTAAATAATGAGAATACTTGCAATTGTATTATGCTTTGAGCAGCCATTTTCTGATTCTTTAGAGTTACATTGTAAAATCTATAATAATACTACAGATTGTATTATATATAAAATGCCATCTTCAAAAGTTGATATTTTTTCAAACTACTTTAATAGAAGAGCCTATTTAGAAGATTAGGTCCTTAAATCTCCAACTGCCTGTTCATTGTTGTTATGTGCCAGTTAGCAGTTAGTTATGGGGAAACTATATGATGTCAAAAGCTTCTCATTGTATGGCTTTCTGTGATGTTTCCTCTTGAATGCCTCTATTTTCTTGTCATACTGAAAAGTGACAGTTTCTGTCTTGCCAATGATACATGGTCTAAAAACCTGTTCAACTGCCTTTTACTTATGACCATTTTGAAAAGCCGTGCACGACTGAAAATATTTCCTGGTTGAAGAACATCAGTTTACTCTGTTTAAAAACTTTGCAGATTATAGTCCAAGAATTTCATTGGTTAACATCAAGAGACTGGATTGGAGATGTCCCTGATACTAGTTGTACTATGAATTCACCTTATTATAGTATTTTTTCTAATATATCATTAAATCTTTTTTGCTAGTGTACATTAACTTCGCAAATGTCTTACCAGAATGTAGTCACTCAATATCAAAATATCCTCATGCCCTTTTAATAACTTCTAAGCTAATGATTTGGAGCAACTCATAAATTTTATCAAATTATTAAAACCAAGTACTTTCTTCTTAGTCAGAGATAAGTCCTTTTTATGCCAGTCTCCCAAGATCTTCAGCTAGCTGGAAGCCCACTTCTTTCTCACTGTGGGTACCAGTAAGCTTTGCATGCTCAATACTAGATTCATCCCTTCGATATTCTCCTTGCAAAAATGTGCAGAAGTATTTAAAATGGAGCTCTATTTTTAGAAACTGAACAATATTCATGTCTGCAGAGAAGAACCTTCTGAATAATGACTTGGTACATTTATTTTAGAGGCTTTGGTACAGAAAACATTCATCACGTCCAGCTTCTGTCATTTTAAGTCAATACTTTGGAATAGGGTTTCACGGTTCTCCGAGAGTAACTACTGTTTTCTCACTTGTACTTGCTGGTACGACCTGCTATTTCTTCTGTTACAATTGGACTCTGTTAAGCATCATGTGAATAAGACTTATAATGTTATGCTTAGTAAGTTCATATTTTCTAGACTGGGCTATTAACATTAAAATAATTCTTACTTAATGGAAAATAATAATTTGGATCTGAGTTTACATGCAGGACGTAAAAGTTTTGTATTCCTGTGGAGAGGCTGGGGGGATCCTTGCAACATCGGTATGGCCAGGACTGTCCCGAAAGGATTGAACCATGCAATCCTCGTATCGGCGGGAACACCAAAGGTGCACGTGAAGCCATCATGCAGGCCTGAAAGACCAACTGACTTTAAGGCTAGTCAGGAGGTTGCTGTGGTAATTAGTATTTAATGAGATGGGGGTGAATCAGAAGAAGCTGAAGAAAATGAGAGGAGCAGGCAGGTTGGGAAGTGGGTAATGGGAAGGGGAAAGGAGATGGATGCCAGGAGTTCCTGCTTACATCATTTTTACCGCCTGCCTGTGGCAGACAGAAGTACTGAACTTAGTAAAAAAAATACAGGCATCAAAGATGAGTTGTTGGCTATGGCAATCAGGCTTCTCCTGCATGGCGATCCCCAGGAAAGCTGCGCAGAGTGCAGCCTGAGGGGGATGGCCTGCTCACGCTGTGCTGCAACTGTCCTCAATAATTTCCTTCTGTGTGCTATAATTGAACATCATCCATTATCTGCCGTTCAATCATATCAACACCAAAGAAGAGATTTGTGTAATAATAAAAATTTCAATTACTCTTACAGCCACTGGGAGGGAAGGGCTGAGAGCAGCCCAGGCTGGCCGGCAGCCATTTACCACTAGGCTCAAGCTAGCTTCAGCTGTGGGGAGGGGAAGGCTCACACCTGTCAGCTGACCCCACAAAGACCAGCTGTGGCCTGGGGTTTACACTGAGTAGACAGAATGGCTACTTGTACCCTGTGGGGAGGCTAAAAATCTCTAAAATGAGCAAGTTCAGCTGGGCCCAGGCTAGGCAGGAGGATGGGGCCCAGTGAGTGGCAGCCATGTCAGGGCGGCAGGGGGCTCCTCACAGGGAGCTGCAATGGGCTGAGGGTTCCTGTGAGACCTCCCCTGTGGAATTGCTTGCAGACTGCATAGGGGAATTCCCCTGATGCTTCCTGGAAAAGAGGACCAGGAGAGAAACTGTCTTTTACAGGTAGAAAAGAAAAAAAAAAAAAAGACATAGTTAGAGGTGCTGTTCTGGGTGGTGTATGGTGTTGAGGTGGTGTACAGGTGTACACCAGTGAAGAAGGCACAAGAACATTGTCAGTTTCTGTTGTTAAAAGATCTCAATTTCTCACTCATTTATAATTTAGAAAACAATGAAATAATATGTCAGTGGAAAAGTATTGACATGCCTTTGGAAGCTTATAAAACATAGCAGGAGGTGCCTTCCTGTGCCTTAGTCCTCCCCATAGAACAAGATGGCTGAGTTGTCCCCATCCCTCTGCCCTTCTGTCCAGCAGAAAGGGGAAAGATAAAAAAATATCCTTGCTCTGTATTTGCAAGATTAACAAACCCAGGATCGCAGATCAAATAGGAGAGACTCCAAGTAAGCTCTCATCTTTCATGGCAAGCGCTCCCTGTGCAGTCAGTGGGGCAGCAGCCTTGCAGGGCTCTGTTATGGCAGCAGGTCCTGAAGCTTTTATGTGGTGGTGTCTTCCAGGGCAAGTGTGGGCTAAAGCCCACATTTTTTACCCCACCTGGTATTTGGTTGGAGGTTAGTGGAAGCTTGTACAGCCTGTGAAGCACTTGTGTTAACATAGCTCAACTTTGTAAGCAGGCTGAAGCGGGAGCTTCTGAGAAGTCCCTCCCAGGTTTCTTTTCACAGCAATTTAATTTTGAGATAGTAAAGGCATAGGTAATCGTGCCAGCTAGAGATAGAAAAAAATATTGTTTTCTGTGAGGGAGAGTTAGGATTGTATAAAACAATTGTCATACCGTTATTGTCATTCTATTGTTAGATGTTTACGTGTTGTTTGGTTTCAAACTGTACCGTGAACACAGGCAATGCATGGCTACTACTGACAAACCTAAATGGCATTTGGCTGGAGTTAATAGGAGTTAAACATGTAACCACAGAGAATGTAGGTTTAAGTGTATTAGTAGTTACAGAAGCATTCATTTAACATTTGTTATAAGCTACTGTTCATTTTTTATGAGTAATAGGGGAGCAGTTTACAGTTGAACTGCTGTATAGAGAAGAAGAGTTGTGTAGTTTTGGATGGAATACTTGGAGCCGCAGGCAGTTTTGTAAATGTTTTCTATTACAAATAAGTTTAATAGTGTACATTAAAAAAGGTGTGTATTTAAACCTTTATGGTCCATACCACATTAGGTGAAATTACAGTAAATTGCTACATTTCATTTCTGTAATTAACTTACAAACTGCTAGTTGATATTGTCCTGAAGTTTATGTTCAGCACATTTTAACACCAGTCGTATTTTGGACAGCTTGTATAAGCTCATTTGATTGTCTCTTAGGGCTATAAAATTACATAAATATTAAAAAAAAAGAGAAATATCTATTTAAAGAGCGTAAAAGTTACCCACCTTTGGATGACTGTGTGTGCTATAGAGAGGGGAGGGATCATGATCACCTCCCATGCTGTGATTATGAGTATGCACAGAGCAATTTTCCTATCACTAATAGTTCTAGAAATATATGATTATGAAACATGGTCTTTTCCTTTTATTTTATTTTTTTTCCATTCCTGTAGGAACTTGGAAGTAACAGCCCTCCGCAGAGGAACTGGAAGGGAATTGCTATTGCGCTGCTGGTGATTCTTGTTGTTTGTTCACTCATCACTATGTCTGTCATTCTTTTAACCCCAGGTAACCTACTTCTTTATCTTATCTTACTGAAGGTGTGTGATTCATAATGCAGTCATTAAAATGACATATAAATGTTAAAGTGTCTTTTGCCCTTAAGCATTTTTAACTTCTGGCAACTATAAATTTGGTGCCTGTAGGGACTCAAGAGTTACCGGAGGCCTTGTGGAGCAGAAGCATTTGGCTTTGGCAGTAAGTCCTTAGGATTGTGTCAGCCTTGAGATGGTTACAAGCAATTCTCATTAGCCTCAGCAGGTGTGAGCTGACTTTAAGGTTTTGTCAGTTGTGTCTTGCTGTAATTTCAGATTCACAGATGAGCTAAGAGAAAGCTGTATGTCATGGAAGGCTGAGAATGAAACTTCTTGCTGAAACAGAAGCATGCATCTTTCATATATACATGCACAAACTTCTTCCCTTTTCTTTCTCTCAAAAACAAAAAGAGGAGAAATTACTTAATGGTTCAGTTACCAAAAAAAAAGGGGGGCGGGGGGGGCAAGTAGTAGGAAAAAAAAAACAGTTGAACATGTGAAATAATTATGCTTACTTTTTATTTTATTGCTCTAATTTGATCTGAGTTATTTTTCTAAAGTTTTTTTTTTCTTTTACTGCTGGGACAGCAACCATTTAACTATGTCTAGGAACCTAAGAGAAGGAAACTGCACATGTTTTAAAGAAAAAATATCTTTAAATTTTTTTTGTCAGATTTAAAGTTATAATGTAAAGTACCTGATTTGAATGGCATGCCTAGATAGTAAACATTGGTCTGCAAATGTTCTGCTGTGCAAGTCCCCATTTTGTGTAAACCAAAAGGTTAATGAAGTGCTTTTTAGTTAAATAATGGTTCCAGACAATTTGGCCACTGAATGAAATCATCAAGGGAAGCTGGGTGGGTCTGTGCATGAGCAAGTACAGTAGTAGACTGCTGCTGCTTGGAAGGAAGGTGGTGAGACTGGATGGAAAAGGATCAAAAAGCTTTTCTTGTCAGAGGGAACAAGACAGCTGAGGAAAGTATGTAGGAATACTACGGACTGTTCTCCTTCCCAGGTACAAATGTCTACTACATATGCGTGGAGCTGTCCAAGGAATGATAAAGAAATTACTGTTTGCCTATTTACACTTAGAACATTTTGAGAAAAATAAAAGGAAAGTTGTGCTGCCATAGGCTCAGTGTATAGGAGTTTCTTCAGGGAATACTAAAAACCAGACATTGAGAGCAAATGGTGGCGTATCTTGGTACACTTCAAGACAGAAGACTGTTTTTCTTTTCAAGGAGAGGTAACTTTTTTTAAGGCTTGTAAAATCTCCAAAGTGTTATGCTGGAATTCACAATAATAAACATCAGTTCTGGCTCTTATATCTATATAGAATAATTAATGATGTAAAAACGTAAATTGAAGTCTTTGAAGGCACTCGTGGAAAAAAAGAATAAACAACCTAGGGAAATGTTAATTTTTTTTTTTTAATATGTTAAAAAAGCTCAGTGAATTGCAACATCTCTGAGGCTGTTTCAAAATCCAGAGGGCTTACTTGAAATCTTGATGTAAGCTGGGACCTACATTTCAGTTCAAGTCATGCGAGTGAAAACTAGTTCTGTCAGCTCAGATGCTCTAAGATATCCCATAGAGACTACAGAGCTTGATATAAATAAAAAACTTTTCCCCCAAATGATCTAGGTCTGTAAAACTGGGGTTTCTTGCAGGTTGGAAATGCTTACCAAAGAAAGCTTTGGAGGTACATTGTAGGACAGCTACTTTGCCTATTTTGTTCCTAATCATTGCCGTTCCCCCTTCACTGTCATGATTAATTAATATGTTTTGGAAGAAAATATTTTGATACTCTGCTGGTTTGCTGGCAGGTACTAAACACTGTAGCTAAAGTTATCTGGTCTTGAATATATGTAAGATCACTTTGGGATATCTAGCATTCGAGGAGAGGAAAAACTTGGGAGATTCTCTCACAGGTCTGGTTATTGCAAGGTGCTCAGTTCTAAGGGGTTACCAGCTGTTACGATAAATATTCAGGGTTTGCAAAGTCTTCTCATAAAATATAATAGATCTGAATTAAGATGTTCAGTGCAATAGTGAGAATTTTGTCCTGTATTACCTTGGGATAGTTTAAAGTGTATTGCTTTTCATTTCTAATACTATTTTGAGCATCAGAGACTTCTTTCCCTATTTAGTTCTGCCTGCACTGATGGGTGCTTTTTAGATTTCATGTAAATTCCGCTAAACACTGTGTATCATGCTGCTTGTTTTTACGGAGATTATTTTTTTATGGATATAATCTTGGATTGTGGTTGCTCAGAAGCCTGAATGTTTTGTTGAAAGTTTTGTGGAGGCAAAAGTGTATTTACTGATATGCCAAATCCAACGGAAATTATCTCTTTTGCCCACAATTATTTATACGTTGCTTTGTCCACAGTATGAGAAAGGTCCACGTACCTTTAACAGTTGTCATTTGACTTCACTCAAACTTTGGGCAACAGCTTTCATGCCATTTTTAATAGAGGGATCGTATGAGATAACAAGCTGTTAAAAGAAAATCTTCTATGTAATTTATATGCAAAAGGCTTCAAAGAGGCTTTAGCTTCTGCTAAAGATACAAGTGATATTAAAACTCAATGGAAATTCTTGATTTTTGTTTCCAGTGTTTTTTATTACACGAAGTATAACTTGAATATACAACACTAAGAGAAATGTTGAAATTCCTATGTTGAAATAGGAGATGTAGTTTGATCTACTAATAGTTTAGCTTCTGTTAAAATATGAAATACCTGTGTTGCAATTATGATTGTGTTTTTAGTAAATTGTGCCAACAATATTAGTAATATTTTGGTCCTCTTTATATTGCTTTTCATCTGTGCTAATACTCAGAAACTTTATAAATATATTAGCATTCTAAACAAAGAGATGGAAAAATGACCAGACCATTCAGTAATGTAAGAGATTAGTGGCAGAGTCCAAATGGACTCCTGGTCCAGTAACCTCTTGTTGGGGTTCAACAGCTCTTTGTGGACTTCTGTGGACTGAGTACGTTAAAAAAACCCATCATGCCCACTAAGTACAAGTTGCTACTCTGCTTTGTAGCTGGGAGTAGAAGGCTTGCAGGCAAGTATCCTTGCCAGTTTTCTTCAAAATTAGATAAGTACAATTATAAAGAAAGTGCATGGAGATACCAAAGGTTACCCTTGTTAAAGAAAGGGACTGGAGTGTGGAAAAACTTGGGAGTTTCAGAATAGAAGCTTCTCTGTCCTCTGGGCAATTTAATTATGAATCCAGTGATTTCTATGTGTAATATTTGGAGGTGATTACTGGAGAAGTATTTAAGAGAGAATAAAAGAAGAAAATACCTTGGGAGTAATCTTATAAATAGAACTTCCTTTATATTGTGAATTAATGGGCAATGCAGAGACAGACATAGATGTTTATGAGACGCCATTGTTTGGTTTGTACGTCAGTATAAACATAACACAGGTATCTTTCTTGTTCTGTTTTTATTCTATTTCATGTTTTTGAAGTTTCATCACATACCTACACGTATTGAAATATTTGTAGGTGGATTTTCTGGGATCGTGGCCACTCCTTCCTTTAAATCAGCATGGGTTTGTGCTTTGCATCATGACAGCGTGTTCCACATTGTAGGAATTATCTGAAGACCTATCTGATTGACCACTGTTCATCTGTATTTCAAAACTGAAAAATGCTCAGTTGGAAGTATTAGCAACTGAAATCTTATATATGTAAGAACAGCCTAAGAGTTGTACAGACGTTGCCATCTTTGTACAGGTGTTTTGCCACAACACTTAAGGCTGATTTTCATATTGGGAATGACAGGAGTTCTACCTTCATGTTAACTTACAGTTTCTGAAGGTGTGGTAGACTCGAACACTTTATGTGGGACTCCTTTGCTGAGATATTGATAATAACCTTTAAAACATGCATGGTAATTACTGTTGAGCAAGTGGCATGTAACTCTACTCATAGACTCAAAGCAAACTCAGAGTTTGCTTTGGTATCTCTTGATGCAGAAAAAAAAAGATAGCTTTGCAGAAAAATTCCTTTAGGGAACATTTAGGTCAGCCAAACTGACAGAAAATGCTTTTTTGAAATTGTTTTGAGTAAAATCAAGCTCTAGGAAGAGGATCCATTTGTATTATGTCCAATAGAAAAATATTCTCTTTAGAAGAGGGTTTGGACCGACCCCTCCACTCCTTCTCTCATGCTACTCATAAATGAATAGAAAGCAACCTAAAAATTAATTTTGCTGGAGTGGAGATTCATTACCCGAAGATTCATGTTTCTGTTCAATGCTGTGTAGGATCCCTGTAGCTATTGTAAATGGGCAAACAATTTTTGATACCTGACTACTTTCTGGCAAGTTGTTTTTCCTTTTTCATATACTATACTAATTCCCAGTTATAGATATAGCTGTTAGCTTACACACAGTTCACTAGGGGTGTTTTTCCACTTTTCAGATGGGATTTAACATCAAGCCTTTATCCTAATTTCTAGTGTTAAAACTTCTTTTTTCTACAGAAAATCCAGTAAGGAGTTTGCATTAATAACATATTGTTCTACATCATTATTAGTTTTATTTGCTAAGTTAAAAGATAAAAGTTATGAGATGTTTAGACTACTTTTGATTACTAACCTGCAAAAATAATATCCTATGAACTCATTGTGCAAAGCGTTTGACACCGTCCCACATGATATCCTGGTCTCTAAATTGGAGAGACATGGATTCGACAAATGGACCACTTGGTGGATAAAGAACTGGCTGGACGGCAGCACTCAAAGAGTTGCAGTCAATGGCTCGATGTCCAAGTGGAGAGCAGTGACGAGTGGTGTTCCTCAGGGGTCGGTACTGGGGCCTGTACTGTTCAACATCTTTGTCGGTGACATGGAGAGTGGGGTCGAGTGCACCCGCAGCAAGTTTGCCGGTGATACCAAGCTGTTTGGTGAGGTAGACATGCTGGAGGGGAGGAATGCCATCCAGAGGGACCTGGACAGGCTGGAGAGGTGGGCCCAAGCCAACCTCATGCAGTTCAACAAGGCCAAGTGCAAGGTCCTACATCTGGGTCGGTGCAATCCCAAGCACAAATAGAGGCTCGGCGGAGAATGGCTGGAGAGCAGCCCTGAGGAGAAGGACCTGGGGGTGCTGATTGATGAGAAGCTCAACATGAGCCAGCAATGTGCACTTGCAGCCCAGAAGGCCAACAGTATCCTGGCCTGCATCAGAAGAAGTCTGGCCAGCAGGTCAAAGGAGGTGATTCTGCCCCTCTGCTCCACTCTTGTGAGACCCCACCTGGAGTATTGTGTCCAGCTCTGGAGTCCCCAACATAAGAAGGACATGGACCTGCTGGAGTGTGTCCAGAGGAGCTCCACAAGGATGATCCGAGAGGGCTGGAGCACCTCTGCTATGAGGAGAGGCTGAAAGAGTTGGGGTTGTTCAGCCTGGAGAAGAGAAGACTCCGGGGACAGCTTATTGTGGCCTTCCTGTATCTAAAGGGGGCCTACAGGAGAGCTGGGAAAGGACTTTTTACTAGGGCATATAGCGATAGGACGAGGGAGAATGGCTTTAAACTGGAAGAGGCCATGTTTAGATTAAACATTGGGAAGAAGGTTTTCACTGTGAGGGTGGTGAGGCACTGGCACAGGTTGCCCAGAGAGGTTGTTGAGGCCCCATCCCTGGAGGTGTTCAAGGCCAGGCTGGATGGGGCTTTGAGCAACCTGGTCTAGTGGGAGGTGTCTCTGCCCATGGCAGGGGGGTTGGAACTCGATGATCTTCAAGGTCCTTTCCAACCTAAACCATTCTATGATTCAATGAAAAGTAATGAGGCTATTAATTTCTACTTTTGCAGTCTTCTAGTTTAGTAAACACAAACAGATATGTACTTTTGAATAATACTCACCAGTTATTGAACTGTTGTTAGTTTGATAGAACATTAAAAAGTGGCCATTTAGTTTTTAACATTTAATTTTTTTTTTTGTATCTTTGGTAATCTGTGTTCATTTTCTATCCTGAATATATATAATTTCAGAACAAAATATAGAAATCCGTGGGAAATAGTGTGAGGACATTTGAAATATAATTCCTTCAAGAAATAATTCAATGAAATTTAAAATGGAAATGAAAAAGATATAGTAGGCTATTTGATAATGTGGTAGTAAACATAAAGAAGAAAAAAGCATTTATTTTTAAATAAAACCAGGACTTTGTGAAGTACATACTAATTTGTGCTTGTGCTCAAAAAAGATTAACCCACTATCGTGTTTTGAGAGTTCACATGATGTGTAATTTATCTTCTGTATATAAACTAAGCATTTTGGAAACATAAGTTATTATTTTAGAGTCTTTCAATGTCAAATAAACATTTTTCTTAAAATTTATACAATATGAGATATTTACAGAGTGGAAAGCTAGAGTCAAGAATTATAAACAAGGCTCTATTTTGGTAATGATTTAGCATTAGAAAAAAAGTTACTTTTCAAACATTTATGAAGGTGCCACTTTTTCCAGCTCAGAAATGCTAACAACAATTTAGAAAGTTACTTTGAAATCCAGTTTATATTGAGATTACTTGGCAGGAATGTGAATTAGATAGAAGACGGAGAGCAGAGCCGGTTTACTTTTCTTCTCTGATAGCCTTTTGGCTATCATTACAGTTGATGTACGGTTTTGGTGATTTTTAGTAAAGCAGGTAATAAGGAAAAACAAAAACCATGAAAACGAAACGGTCTTGAGTAAGACCACTTTTGGCAACATAGCAGCTTGTGTGAGCTTGATTGATAGTTGGCAAACTGGCAGGTTATAAGGGGTCACAATAAATAGGAACAGACTCAAGAAGGGTTAGAAGGGGAATCCTTTCGGGATCAAAACCAGCATCAGGACAAGGATGTACTGGATCAAAATAGGCGGTGGAAAACAGATTGTTGAGAGTAGGTAGTCAGCAAGGTTGTGGACAAAGGGGAAAATGGGCATATGAAGAGCCCGGTATTTGATGCTGTTAAGTTAAAAGTAGTGTTGTGAAGACAGGGAATGTATTTGTGGAGCTGAGTAGAGCGTGTATAACAATATATGCTTACTTTGAAGATAAAAACTCAGTGTGTGGCAGGAGCAAGAGCTAACAAGGTCCCATGATGTGTGAACAGAGGGATTAGGTATAAATCAAGAGAGATAATGTTAGTGTTGTAAAGCTGCAAGTGGAATATTGTGTCCCATTCTGGACTTGGAGTCTTAAAAAAACCCAGACAGGCTATTTTGATCCCTGGAAGGTAGGAAGAAGGCAAAAAGCGTATTTAAGGATTAGAGTGTTTGTTTTATGAGAGAGGATTTGAACAACTCTGCATGCTTAGCCTTACAAGACATCAAGTGCAAGAAGAGTTGATTATGGTGAGTAAGTGCTTACCAGGGCCCTGCTGAGACCTGGGAGGGAGGCGCGTGCAAAATGCAGCTGCGCTGTGGAGTGAGCAGCTGTGATGGCCTTGTGTCTTATGTAAATTTATGATGTGCATTAAAAAGGAGTTTCTCTTCAATACAGCAAGGATGCACCTTATTAATACTAATGGAAGTGACTGCAGCAGGCGGTGCTGGCATTTAAAAGCAAAAAAAAAAATCATATTATTGTTGATTCCAGTAAGCTTTCAGCTGGCCTCTAGTTGAGAAATTTGGCTAAAGAAAGACCAATAATAAACCAAAAATAAATAATAATAAACCATTCTATGATTCCATGATCCTATGATAATGAAAATATGATTGACTTTATTCACTGTAAAGGGATCACATTTTCATTTGAAATGTATTACAGGATACGAACTCTACAAAGCACATCTCTCTGTTAAAAATGTGCTGGTAGCATATTGGGTTGGCATAAAGTTAACAAGATTGCTCCTTGACTGCAGTGATTCTACATACTCTTTTTCTTTGAGTCTGTCATCAGTGGCGCTGTTTAATATCAGCAATCTGTAAGGACAAAATCTAACAAAAAGATCCTCTTGTAGAGAACGGTGGATGCCTGATGCATTGGAAATAAGAGCTCATTGAGCAGAGGCATACTGCAGTAATCTATGGCAAATCTGCCCAATAGTGATAAAATGATTAAAAGACCTGACTGGGCATCTGTCTGGTTGATTGTGTAGGAAGTACATAGGTGCATATTTTTGCTAGTCCACAGGCAATGTATAACGCAGCTTTTGGCAGCTGCTGTTCTCCTAAATAGCCTAAAGCAGTTAGGTGAAGGGCATAGCCACTATCAGTGAATATTGATTGGAAACTGTTTTGTTACAGCAGAACTTTTTCTTTAATAGTACCTCTAATTTTACGTTAGTGTAACAGTTAAATGTCCGCTACTTATTATTTATTTAACCTACAACACAAGAAAAGTAGAATTTAGCAGAGCTTCTTTTTTCTTTTCTGAAGGATGGAGATGATTCTGGGAGCTGGCAACTTATTTTTTTGTTTTGAAAATCAATGTTGGCTAATGTTCAGAAGCACAGTATTCCTGGGCTCTATCACGTTTGGGAAAAACACAAGGCTGTTAGCTAAACGTTATGTTGTGCTTATCACTAGAGAGCAAGCACAGGGTATAAAATGTGCATATAGAATTCTCTTTTTTCTACATTTTAATTTGTAGGATAGGTGAAAGTGGTTCTAAATTTACTTACAATAGTATTTTACTTAGTTTTTGTCTGTATAAGGTGATCAGTATGGCCTACATCATTTGGCTGTCAGAAAATTTTTCTATTGGTTTGTAATCAAACTTTTCCTGTGGTGTAGGGCTGTGGGAAGAAGCAGCTTTGCCACTACAGTCCCAGTATAATAAATAGCCAAGCACTACATCCTTCAGTTGTCCTGTCCATAAGGTACCAATGCTTTGTTTTCTGAAGCTTTACTGAAGAAAAATGAAACCTTTTCTTGTAGTAAAAGAAAAAAAAAATAAGAGCAAGGTATTATTGTTGATTTCAACAGGACCTTTGAACTATGTATTCTGGTTCTGTAATTCCAATGTTTTGGAAAGTACATTGAATATATTGTTTTTAATTATCTAAAATGATCCTGTTATGTTTATTTTAGATGAACTTGCAAATTCGTCAGAAACCAGATTGTCCTTGGAAGATCTCTTCAGAAAAGAGTTCATAGTTCATAATCCGGAAGCCAAATGGATTAATGGTAAGTGTATAATCTCTCACATAATTTGAAACTAGGTAATAATTTTGAATATTGAATGATATCACTACCCAGGCACCGAGAAAGAATCAGTTAACATTTCAAACTCTCTTGAAATTGGCCAGTGTCCCATTTTTTCTTGTAGCTCTGAATCATGTCTGTTTCATTAATTTTTGAAGTGGCTTTCTAATTTTAAAGCTCTGTCTAGTAGAAACCTGCTAAAATTTTTTGTTTATGCTACTGACTGAGTTGGAGGCAGTGATGTAGAATTGTTTTTAAGAATTGGATCTTGTTTATGGGCTCACAAAAAGATCAATTAAAAAAAATTAAATTGTTCTATTAATATCTGAACTTTGGGATTTGAGAACTGATTCTGACTCTTCACATCTGGGATGGATTCTTAAATATTTTAATATACTTGTACGGCTCAGTCGTTTTCTGATGTCTACAAATTGTATTTAATGCTCTACTTTATTAAAAGATTTACAAATGGTGTGCAGATTCCCAATGAATTATCCATTTTTGATATAAAAAAGAAAGCAAATTCAAACTCTTTTTTTCAACTTATTGAACTCCTTTTCTCTTGATCACATGGGTTGTTCACATTCTTTCTGTTTGGAAGAAATGGACAAGTAACACAATAGCAACTATCTGTTTTGTGTCATTATAGCTGGATCTTTATATATAATGGATAATATTATATATTATTATATTTAGGACAAGAGGAAACGGGTTCAAGTTATGTCAGGGCAGGTTTAGATTGGATATTAGGAAGCATTTTTTCACTGAAAGGGTTATTAAACATTGGAATAAGCTGCCCAGAGAGGTGGTGGATTCACCATCCCTGGAGGTGTTTAAGAAAAGGGTAGATGAGGTGCTTAGGGACATGGTTTAGAAGTGGTGGTGTTTTTAGCAGGGTAGGTTAATGGTTGGACTTGATGATCTTAAAGGTCCCTTCCAACCTCACTGATTCTATGATTCTATGATTCTACTCCAGGTGTTAAAATTAGAGGAGTTGCATTTTGCACAATGGGCTTTGTGCAAAATAGAGTATTGTTTAGGAGCTCTCTATGGTAGGAGTTAGAAAGTCCGGTGACTGTGTATGTAAATTCAGAATAACTTTGCACAGGAAATAATGATTCAATTCTATTAATCAATATTGGTGTTCAGTAATAACTAGAACGAGTTTTCATTGGTAGGAAGCTATATGATTGAACTGAATTGTTGCTTTATTGTGTATTCTAAAGAATGAAATGGGCATAACAAGGGTAAGTGCATTTCAAAAAAAAGGATAAAAAGGAAGCTGGTCTTTTTTTCCAGGACCAGCTCTGGTGTTGAGTTCTTTGTTGTCCAGTAGTTTAGGGGTAAGAGAGGGGAGGCTCAACTTAGTGTCCTGCCACGTCTTTTTCCCCAGCTACTCCAATGACCATACAGTTTCTGAGATGTCTGTAGTTTCTTCTTTGGACTGGTTTCTGTCTGCAGTCAGTGCCAAAAACTCTGGTACTCGGTAAAGCCAGAACCATGCTATTGCGAAGACGAACAGCTTCTTGTGCTTGGTAGAAAACTTTTTTCCAGTTAATACTGTTTGGCTAATTAAATCCTAAAATAGTTTTTGATGAATTTGTTTTTATATCTGTTAAATGTACAAAGCAACTGCCTTTGCCCCCACCCTACTTTAAAAATGCACCTTATTGTCAAATGAAGTTGTCAATTAAAGTGGTCGCTAAAAGCAGGCAAGTCCATAATGGAAGAAGATCCTTATGCAAGTTCTGTAGAATGCTCTTGCTACTCAAAAACTCCATGAGGTTATTAATCTAAGAACACTAGTAGTCATTAATAGCATGTGCATAATGTTCTAGGCATGAAAATATTATTAATTTCAAAACCCAGGACAATAAAACTAAAGGGTTATGGATTGAGTTATATTAAATATTGTCGATACTATAAAACATAATTTAAAAAATATAATAAACTATATGTTCTACAGCTTGTGATAAGATAAAAGCTTATTTTAAGAGCTTTCCAGATGTAGGAAAAAGAAATGTAGAAATTGGTGCTAAACTCTTGCTTGGATACAGGTTTATTTTGTGGTGTTCAAAGTCCATCTTAAGAAACTCATATGATGGAAGGTAATTTTATGAGCATCATGTGAAAAACAGAGGTCGTAAGCAGTCTAGACTAAAAGCTATGAGATTGTATAGTTATGAACTTTTCCATCTGTTGAAAATAATATCAGAAATACTATTTAATAAAGAAAGACCCTGTGTTTTATTAGCAGTACTGTTGTACTAATATCCAGTCTTTCTGCAGTGATGTTTTTCTCAGCCAATATGAGAACTCCTAAGCTTGCAGTTAGGTGTTTTCCTGTGTTTATTTGCCAAAGAAGCAATGAAGTCTAGTGGTACAAAAAAAGGGAAAGAATGGACTTTTTTCTTATTAGAGTATGTGTGGGTATAGGAATTGAGGAAAAAGTTGGGATAATTAAAGGTTTTACTAATTATTTAGTATATCTGATAAATACAGAAAAATTATGTATAGACTATTTTTTTTTTTTGCATTTTCTTTGAAAATTCCCAGTATGGTCAATGAAATCAGTATCTTAGATAATAAACAAAATGAGGAGGAGTCTTACAAAACAGCATTTCTGCTTCCTGCTTCTGTTTTTATTTTTGAGACTTAGGATCAGATTATATTTTCTTTCCTAGCATGGTAACATTGCAGTGGTGGCATTATATGTGTGGAGAATGAAATATATAACTTAATATTCAGCATTCATTACTGTGGAGCTGGAGGGGAGCATTTGGCACTTTCTTTGGATATTGGCAGGGTAAGTGCTTCTGGACTCTGCACAGGAAGATTTTAGTGGAAAATAAGTAGCTACTTACTACTACTTTTTACTCCTCTTGGGATAGAATAATTCGTATCCAACTGAAAGTTTTATCATCTTGACCTCCCAGAAGGGATGGGAATAGAGATTGAAAAAGTGATTCCTGCTGTAAGCAGTTTCTGCAGGGTCTAGAGCATATTTTGTAGAAAAATGTCTGATTTAAGGATTTCAAGTGCTAAATGAATCACTGTGTTCTTAGGTAAGGTCTAATATTTAACTGCTGCCATTTAATGAAACTTCCCATACTGATGTTTGAATTTCTCTAGCATTATCTTCCAAACACAATGTTCATTCTTCCTTGTTTGCAAGTTCCTCTGCTACCAAAATCATCCCCACGTAGTTATTTCCAGTCTACTCTTTAACAAGAAAAGCTCTTACATACCGAAATTTTTACAGTCCATTTCCTTTTCTGCTTGAAACTGAGTCCTCAATTTTATGTGCTTGCCACCAAAGTTAATAATTATGCAAATGTTTAAAGTTGCAGAAGAAATGTTGTTCTTCATCTGAGATAATCAGCTGTTGCCAAAGAAAAGAAAAGAAAATTTCTGAGCTAGTTTTAAAAGTGACAAAATATATTCACACTGAATGTAATTTGAAGATGTACCTGTGCGGGTGTCTTTCAGATTTCTTCCTCCCTTCCTTTTTTTTCCTCTTTTTATGTTTTACGTCAAAGGCAAATTTTTTTAAACCTGACTTGGATTTTTGTCTTTTTTTGTAAGAATTTACAAAGGAATAATAACTTTCTAGTTTACTAAGCTTTTTCAATTATAAATCTGATCACTTCAACTGTATTCAAAATGACATGGTGGAGAGCATACACAACCATCAATCAGTTCAATCTGAAAGAGCGCTTGATTTCAGATAGCCTTCTACTTGCTTGGCATAGTTTTGAAGATATTAAATGAGAGTATATCTTCCCTTAGCATTATTGATCTTCAGGTTTTCTAATAGGAAGTGAGAATTTAAAATGCTGCCAGTGAATAATAAAAGTACTTAAATCTGACAGCACATTGCTGCTGATAAGGGCTTCACATTAGATGGCAAAACGGCTTGGTTTACTTAAATCTAAGTACAAAACTGTGATGTAGTTCAAAATATCCAGAGTAATTAAATTTAAGAAGGCACTACAGTTAAACTTCCCCTATGCTTTCCCTTGCCAAAAAACTTGTTAAGAGACTTAATGTATCTATCATAGTGCTTCTTTGTTGGATTCTAACCATTTTGCAACAGGGACTAGCCTCTGCTTCAGGTTGGGCATAGCATCTCATTTCATGACCACAGTTTGCTCTAGGAACATGTCTCCTGGGTGCTACTGCAATACATTTAATGGAAGGTCACGGTACATGATGTATTCGGGCATAGTTCTAAACTAGCTGTATCAGTGACAACAACTGTATAATCGCTGTATTAGTTCTTCATAAACCAATGTATGAATCACTGCTTATCTGCCAATATCAGCAGTCCGCAGCTGGATCTTTGAACCATACTGAAGCATTATTTTAGGATATTTTATTCATTTCTGTTAACTTACGTAGAAATATGTACGCTGGCCTGTGAGAAATACTGAGGGCTCAAAAGGTTTGCAGTCTAATTGCTAGATCTTGTTGTACTTACATCTCTTATTATCGCGGACTCTGGCTGGTAATGACAATAAAAATTCAGAATCTTTGCCTTTTTTCCTTCTGTGAATATGGCAGTTATTTGCATTTTTGCTGTTTAGATAATCTTTGCCAACCTTTCCTATATGTGATAGAGCGCATTGACTCCTTGCTTGTATTCCGTTAGATGGGTAAATACTCAGCTGAGTCATGATATTTTTCATATATCTGAATGAAAAGTGTTGGAGAAGGACCTGAAGCCTGAATGACAGCCTGCAGCAGGCTCTGCCCTGGAATCCTGTCTTATGCTAAAGCTCAGCAAAACACCTGAATACATGCGTATGTGCTTTATGGAGCAGGGAGGGATGAAGGCATCTGCTTAAGGCAAAACTTCTGTAAGGTGCTTGGCTGAAATTGTGAGATGATAAAAGAAACAGTTCTGTCTTTCTGCCTTGCATGTGTCTGGAGCAGCTGTCTGTTTCTGTATTCAGTAACCCTTGCAACACCGTGTCAGAGGAAGTGTGTAGGGTAATGTGTAAGCTGGACAGCATCAACTCTCTGCAGGGAAAAAGTCCACCTGATGCAAGTGCGTACATTTTGGTGTAGTGAGGGAGAGCACTGGGGAGGTGGAAGGTGCCAGCGGATAGGGAAGGGTTTTCAGTGGCACTTTGAGGAGGGGAGTGATCTTTCAGAGGGCAAGAGTTGATAGCAGAGATTCCCTCCTCCTGTAGGACCCCACACTTTATTCAAAACAGACTCATCTTGCAAGCAGCAGCCCTCTGTCTTTGGGAGGAAGAGAGCAAATGAGCAAGTCATGGACAGTCAGAAGCGATAGGGGAAGGAAGACTTTGACCCTCCTGTCAAGGGAACAGACCTGGAGGGGATGAGGTGGCAACTTGTCTTTCAAGAAGGGTTTTGTGCCTCATGCAGAAGCTGCATTTTCTCCACATATCAACCTTCTCCCTGCCTTTAGCCCTTATAAACTCCTGTGCGTTGTCAGACAGGTGCTGCTAATGACACTGTGCTTCGAGCAGGCGGCTACGGGGGCAGGCTGTTGCCCCTGGCAAACTGGCGGCTGCTGCTGGAGATGGGCGGCCGCTGTCCTGCCCAGTCCCCCGCGGAGGATCGGCACCTCCTCACTAAAGCAGGGCTCTGCGCTTGTGCGGAGGGGAGACAGATGCAGGGAGGGAGTTGGTGTTCACATCCTCTGCTACAGATGATACCGAAAACACTGAGAGATTCGGCAGTAGTTTGTCCCTTGGCGTCAGCCTGGCAAACAGGTTTCTTTTCCTTGACTATTCAGGATGAGTATAAATTCACCATTTTGATGGGAGATTTCTGGAGAAGACATAAATTTGTACCTCTTTCTTTTCTCATAAACCCCTGGTTTTGGAATGAGGTTTATCAGTGTGTCCAGCATAAAATCCCAGGTAGTGCCAGTAATCTCAGCAGGTATAACCTGTTGGGATTTAATTTCCAAAGCAAATTATTTTTCCTGTACAATGTTTTTAAGGCAAAGACTCTTCAACACTTTTTTTTTCCCTTTTACAGTTTTAATGTGTTTTGTGGAGATGATAATAAACTGCCCTATCCCAAGTCAGAAATATTTTCACTCTGGCTTGAAAACAAAAGATGTAGATGTCTTGTTTTGTTTTAACTCGAGCTCTTGTATTAACTTTAATTTTTGTTTATATATGTTTTTCCAGATTTCCTGTATTAGCTTCAGCAGGGGCATGGCTTTCATTTTCTGAGTAAAACTTACTAGTTCTGATGTAGTCATCTTTATTTAGCTTCACGCATCAATTTTATCGTCATGGAGAAAAAAAGAATGGGTGATGACTACCCTTTTGAAATCTCAGTGAAACCAAGGATCTGGTTTATGGACGACATCCCTCTCCCCCTTTCACATTTAATTTTGAAAACATTTATTGTGTTTAGTAGAGTCTCTCTTTAAAAGGAAAAAAGAGGAAATATTAAACCATTTTTGCTTTACAGTTGAACAGTCACTTCACTGCAATATTTTGTTGACTGTGCATTAAAGTTAGCATGGAGAGATATTACCTGGCTGAAGAAGTGTTATTGCTTCTCATGACGTGTTTGGTCTCCTTAAAGAGCAAATGAAACAGTGGCTTCCCATAGATTTATTTGTAGTTGTCCATAGCACCTTTCTCTTGCTATACACTGCCTTTATCACCTGGGGAGTAAAATGTGTAGACAGTGACCTTTGCTTGAGCTGGTGCTTTCCTTGAGTCTGCGTTGGCTCTTGTCTATCCTGAAAAATTAAATAAAAAGTGAGTCTGGGAAACCTGGCATGAAGATGCTTTAGAAATTGTGGATGATAAAAATGGAAATGGTTTGGGAAGCACAGCACACAGAGATTACACAGTACCACCTGTGCCAATTTTTATGCAGGAAATTATGGTTTAAAACATTTGGCACTTTTTAAAGGAAGCTTTTAATGTGCACAGGAGGCAAATATGAACTTTATTTATCAGACCTGAGCATGTTGTGATGTTTGCCAATGGATATGGGTCAAGTGCAAGAAATCAGTCCATCACCGACCAATAAAAGAAGACAGATTCTGCTCTAGAAAGTTGTTGCTGAGTTGGAATCAATAACCAGACAAATATCTCTAGTAGACTTACATATCTATATATGTTGCTATTACTCGTGTAATTCATGATGGATATTATTATGAGTGAAGTCCTGTATTATTTTTTCCCCTCCCTTAAATGAGATGAGTCTGAAGTGGCCAGGCTGGAATGCAGCCATTGTGCACAAGTGCATTTTCGGTGTAGCAGGAGCTGTGTTTGGCATTCAGATATTTGGGCTGTGACATGATGCATTAATGCTCTGTCAGGGACTTGGGCAGAAGTGAAGAGAGGTATGTACAGTGGTGCTCTTGCCAGCTGTGCATATAGCTTTTGTTATTTGTCTGAATCTATCTGTGCAGAGCCTGAAGCTGGAAGCCAGGCCAGGGAGTTGTTTTGTTGCCTGTGGTTCAGTGTGAAGGGTTTATTTCTGAAAGGCAGCAGAGGGTGGTTGGGCTTTGATTCCCTGTGCAAGGAACAACAGCATGGAAAATAAAAAATAAAAAAAAAAAAATCCTAGATAGGGCCTCAAACGTTGGAGTCTTTTAGCTAAAAATCCTCTTTCATAAAACTCTAGCAGTGGTGTGAATTACACACCCAGTTTTTGCCAAGTCTGAAGACTAAGTTTTGGAAAATCCCCAGAAAAATCGAAAAGATAAATAGTGTCTCCAGGCTGGCTAAAGTTTCTCTCAGAAACTGCTAAAAAGGGAAATAAAAGTTTTGATTGATAACTTTTCACTGTTTTATTAAAATACCCTGTTAAACAAAAGAATTTGTTGTTGTGAAATGGATTGAATGATTCAATTCTCCCATTAGGGAACTGAATGAAGGAATGTGGAGCTGTAGTTGTGCTGATGCTGAAAACTTCCCTACAAGTTAGGTGTAGGTGGGTAATAGGTCATTCCGGCTAGGGTTGTGGAGGTAACCACCCCTGGTACCAAGCACAACGTTCCTTGTTATGTCCCTTGGTGCTGGAATTGTGGCTTCTCAAACAATGGCCAATCTTGGTTTAGGAATAATTTTGATTTTCTCGTTTGTTTTGGGGTTTGGTTGTGGGTTTTGGTTTGGTTTTTTTTTTTTTTTCAGTGTAGGTGCAGTAGTTCTTTGAAAATGAATTTATTCTTAAATATTGCATGTGAAGAACGCATGTAAAGCAGAAGACTGTGAGATGCATAAACCTGAGAAAGTGTGAATGTGAACAAGTAAAAGAAACTGAAACAAATTATTTTTTGCAGTATTGCGGGTAAGATTGCAAATAAGGAATCATGAAATAATTGGGGTTGCAACAGTGCATGAGTATAACACGCACCCTTAAAAAAAATGGGGAAAATCATATGGTCCTTTTCATCAATAATCATTATCACAACGCAAATATTAATTTTATTCCATGAAATGGAGATACTTTTGTGCTTCAGATTCAGAGACTTGGGCTTGTGAGTGGATCTCGCCTGTTTCAATGTTGTGGCTCTGCAGCTCTGGGACACTGACCAGAGCTCTCCCCTGTGAGGAGAAGGCCAGAGGATTACTGTTCCTTTCATCCTCTGCTTCTCCACCCTGAAGATGAGCAGTTGTATAGCCTATTGCTCAGAAAGGTGTTTTGTCCTCTTCATTAAAATCCTTTATTTCACCAGTCATAACACGATAGAGTTTTCTCCTCAGTTTTTTTTTTTTTTATTATTTTTATCTAGACTCTATTCAGTCTAATCTTTAAATAATTTTACTTCGTAGCTATTTTAACTGATCTTCCCTGCCTGACCACACTATTGGGATCTGCTGCGTGGACTATTCTTTCTGCTCTTGTATTATTGATGTCTCTAAGGTGCCACATGACTTGCTTGTTTCGAAGTAGATCTTGGGTAATTTCTGCTCAGATCAACTGTGTTAAGCCCCATTGCTACATCGATACTGGTGCCAGTGTTAATGATCGTTAACAAGCATTAAATAGTGCTATGTATTCAGGGCCATTAACTTGTGTCACCATTGTATTTTGTAAATGACTTCTTAGCACACCTCTTTAGAAATCTCCCTTCCTTCACCAATTTTCTTTGTATGCTAATACAAAATTGTATTAGTCGTGACTTCTACACTGTCTTGTACACTGTCCTGTACCACTCTTGTAGCTCTCTTCTTCACTTGAGCATTACCGTTAATGGTTGCAAAAGGTTTTTCCTGGGCGTGCGTTTGTTTTTGTTTTGGTGTTTTTTTCACTAGACACGTTATACTTCCTCCACAGAGTACCTGAAATTTATTTTCCTGAAGAGTCTTCACTTCGTGTAACATCTTACTTCTAGTTGTATTCATTAAGATGTAGACTGATTCCATGCTCATTGAAATCTGTGGGGATGGGACAAAATCCACAGATGGGGATAGAAGTAAGGAAAAATGAAATCAAACATTCCAATTATCTTTTGCCACCTTTAGCCAAAAATACAGCTAATCATTACAATCCTTCTTAAAATTTATGTCTGTATTGATTTTTGACTTATTCCACAACCCAAAGCATTAAGAATGTAACAAAGAGATCAATATACCATTGGCAGAATGGTTTACATTTTCCAAGCAATATTTATAGATAGCAACCTAATGTTGAAGGGTTAAGTACAGTAATTCTGTATGTGAAGCCCTAGGAAAGTGGACCAGACACTTAATAAATCTTAGTTCTTCCTGTTTGTTGAAACAAAAGTCTCCTGAGTGTAGTGCACATATTAAGGTTACTATCCCAGTTACCATAGCAATGCCCATGAAAGAGGGAGACCTGTTCTCAGTAATACATTTTTGACTAAGAAGGCAGTCCTTGATATGAACGAGTATAAACTGGATGTGCTCCATCATTACTCTTAGGATGCCACCCTCTAGGACAAATATTTTTACTACATGAGCAAACCTGAACAGTGGATGGAGAGTTTTGGAATGATAACAGACCGTGGGTGCTATACAACAGATTTGTGAGTTCCCTCCAGAATGCCACACTTTTTTCTGTTATACATAAAGACTTCAGAGATGTATGTGTTCATGCATCAGAAGGTTTACATACACGTGAAGTGTATTCTTTTCATCCTGTGCCTCCTTGTTCTGTTTTCCCCACTTATCATCGCTGCTCCTGAGAAGAAGGGTACCGGTTGCCCAGCTGGAGGTGTAGTCCTTTCCCCATGAGTTGGATTTGTAGTGACCTGTTAACTTTTCCTTTGGAAGCTGCTGTTCGTGTTTTATGGTCCTTCTTACAAGCTTGTTTAAGTCAGCTCTAATTTGCTCCTCAGCAATTCAATTCTCTTCAAAGGAGTGCTGCAGAGGAGGGGGATATACCTTCAGTCGTAGCTGCATGCAGCAGTGCTGTTGGCCGATTCTGCCTTATTCCCATTTACCTAAAGCAAATCCTTTGAACTGTATTCAGTTTTCTTAGTTATTTGTCTAAATAGAAAATCCTTTAACAAGTGCTCAGTTGTGTTTTGTGGCAGATTAGTAAACTGTACAGTGTTTAAAGTAGTTATCTCTAAAACCCAAACTTTTACATTTCTAATCCTTACGGTTTTTTGTCTGTTTGTTTTTTTCTTGAATTAAGAGGCAGTAAAAACAGTGCGTTGTATACCGTTCTGTGTTACTCAAATGCTTACGTAATGGATCCATAAAATTAGCACTTTAAAAACATATATGTATAACTATGGACATATATAAAAATTTATTACACCTTTAGTACTTTTTTCCTTTGCTCTCTTTAGTTGATTTGATTGTATATTCTCTGATTATTTTTTTTTCCCTGTTGAAATGGCAGATTTCAGAGACACTGACTCACATTTGCCATTCATTCATCCATTTTCCTGGTCACGGCTTTCTGTGCCTTATGTTCTCTTTCTTAAATGTATGAACTGATCCTCTACCTCTGGCAAGGCAAGGCAAGGCAGTTCAGACACACAGATATGGGTACCAGGCCAAGGTTATTCTTCATATGAAAATGTGGTTGGTACTTGAATAATTTTGCTTGTTACCTCTTTCGGTGTGATGCAAAAGGACTTTTGGTTTTAGCATGTTTGGGAAAGTGCATATATCTGTATACTTAGGTCATGTATTTAGGATTCTTTCAAGTGTCTATTCAGTGTATCAGTTCTGTTAAATTCTCCCAAGACTTGTGTTGAGCGGGAGGAGATGGCACAAGTGTTACATGGTTTTGACCCAAACTCCATCACTTCTTCAGTGCCACAGGACATGTGTTTCCCATTAAGGACATCTCTTTACCCTGTAACTCCACGCAGCTTCTGGGAGGACACATGTAGGCAGTGAGAATTTCAACTTAATCATAGTGTTTCTGATATTTGAGAGACAAGAGTGATACACCCTAGTGATGAGCAGGAGACATGATGCTGGTGCTAAAGGCAGTCATGTGATGGCCACTCATGTGGCGAGCCCAAAACTGGATCAGAGCCATACTATTGGCCTAACCCTGCTGACAGAGTGCCCGAGGAGCATCTGGTGGGGTGACATGCTTGCCATTTTTTCCTGGCCAAAAGTTGTGCTTTACAATTGTAGCCATGTCTTTGGGGATGTGTGAAGTGCAGGGAGAACAAAAGTGCTATAAACTTTAAATTATTACTTTTTTTGACAGTCTGATTTAATGACATTTTTAATTTACTGTTGCAGAAATCAAAGGTGGCCCCCATACTGTCTGTATGAGACTGTAGAGTTGAGATGAACCAGAGGCAATTTGATATTTGATTGTTTATCCTATCTGACAAAGTTTCTAGGCAATTTATGAGAGATATTTGCCAACTAGAAATTATCATAGAAACCATGTATCGCTCTGCCAAATCCATAAACATAGATTGACTTTGATCCATTAATAGGGCTATACAAACCCATAGCCTCTCTAGTGAGATAATTAAATTCTGAGCAATTTGTTAAAAAAAAAAATTACTGAAACATGGGACCGGGAGAAACAATCAGGTTTTTTTGACAGAATTTAGATATTGGCCTCCCATGCTGAGAGAAATTCCACTTGAACCCAGTTTTTGCTGAGGTTTTCCAGGATATTTTGCTCCTCAGGGAAAAAGCAAGTCTTAAGTTTTGAGAGGGTTTTTTTATCTGTAGTTGAGAATTTACTTGATGAATGAAGACCATCCTATTTGAGGAGTGCTTCAAAGGGAAATGTAGAGTGTGCTTTCTGTACTTTCAGCCTACTTTAGGCATATGGCTGACAAAATTTCTGCATGTGGAATATTGATTTTTAAATTCAGCCAAAGCTACTTGGAAACCTAAAGTTTGCTGCAGATCGTGAATTTCCATTTGAAAGTAAAAATTGAACGTACTTGAAACTTTAAAAATGCGGCCATGAAAACCCGAGTTTAGAGTCCTCATTGTACGTAATAGCAAAATAAACATCAAGCAGGTAAGTTAATCTATTTCATTACAGGACAGGCCCTATAAGAGAATTAGTTGTAATAGCTTCAAAAGTAATAGTTCTTGACCCCATCTTGGAGTATCATCTCTAGGATAAGAAGGCAGCTTCTTTTCTTTTCCTTCTTAGGCCTGCAGTTACATCCTAAGTCTTGTCTGCCAAAGTGTGTCTGTTAATTCTGTAATGATGATTCATATATTTATGTGTTTGATACCAAGATCTCGACTGAGCTCATCTGTAAAGGTCACTAAGCAGCTGTCAGATGACGATAACTTTTCAGGTACTACTGGCGTGAGTTAGATTCAGAGTGACAATTATAGTTGGCTGAAAATATTTTTGTCACAAAACTGTTCTGACATTTTGTTCTTCAGTTAGTCTTCACTTGCAACTTTTGTATGAAGGAGTGCTTCTGTAGGAGCTCGGTGGAAAAGGTTCAAATAATTCGCTTTGGCTTTCTCACATTTTTGATAATGTGATTTTTTTGTTTTTTTTTTTGTTTAGATGTTGAAATCTTTTTAGTAGAATTTCATTTTGACATTCTCAGTTATTTTAATGTATTTTATATTACTTGTGCACACTATTCATGCAAAAATGCTGTATTTTGATATTATCAGAGTGAACAGTTCAACATTTAAAAACAAGTATTTCAATATATTCTATTTGAAATTCTGAGTAATATTTTTAAAAAAGTATAAGATTTTCAATTTATTCTCATTTGGAATAAAAATGCTTGCACTCTCCAATATTTTGTTTTCTGGTCATCTCTGTGGGAGATTTAGAAAAGCCATATTATCAATTACAGCTCCAAACCACATTATCAATTACCCAAACAATGATGCTGTGTTTCATTCATGGAAATCAATTGCAGAGTTAATACTCTAACCTGCAGCATTTCCATTGATTTCTGATGGATTCCAGATGTACAGAGATATGGAAATGGACTCCTGTTATGAGATGTTTCAAAGGTGGATGCTAGTTCTTTGCTTTCTGGGTAACTGCACATGTAACGAAATTTATGCCAGTTATGAATTTTTATCTTTTTTCCATTTTCATACCCAGTGTTGTACCTTGTCCTCCTAGAGGCAAGGACTCACTGTTCTAGCAAGTTAGTCCTTTCTTTTTTTAGCAATTTAAGATGATCATATAAAGTGTTACATAAGTGTTCCTCTCTGTTTTAATACTCTGTTCTCTTTTCCAGCTATTTCTTGAGCTCCTATTGCGGTAAATTGTTAGTTGAAAACAATTTGGCCTCAAAACCCTATTTTTGAAGACCTTGGTTAGCTCATACACGTTACTGTAATGGAAATAATAACAATCGTTCTACTGTATTATTCCAGTAGAAGTTATAAAGTTAAATTATATTTTTAACTACTTAGCTAATATCTGAGGGCAAAGAGTATTGAAAAAGAGCTGAAAGTGAAGATGCACAAATTTTTTACTTCAGGTACTGTCATTGTGCCCCCAAGCCCACTTTGGTACGTAGTGTATGACAGACAGTATGTCTTTCAAGACTATGTGCTTTCTGTCTTGTTACCATTTTCAAAATGATGTTTTACTAGTTTTAACCAAACATTTTTTTAGTCCAGGATGTATATATCCTGACTACTACAACCTACAGCCATTGATTGACTCACCATGAGATTAAAATATACTCTGAATTAACAGTATCTTTTATTCTGTTCCTCATTATGAAAAGGAACAAGTCTGAGTGTTCAGTAAATTACATTCATTTGTGTGACTGCTTGGTGGTTTTGTTTTGGATTAGGTAAGGATAAACTCTGAGGAAATAAAATTACATTTGAAATATAGTTTGCTTTTATCTGAGAGTAAGACTTTCCAAAGATGACAGCAAGAAAACAGTACTATGAATAGCCTGACTCCTGGCAGGTTTGTGGGAGTTTCTGAACACCATGTTGAAGACAGTCCCTTGGTTGAAAACCATGAAATTTCCTAATTCCCAACACTGGCAATGTGTTGGATGAAAGTTATCTTAGTTCTTAGTGAGGGTATTTGTGGAGACTGACTTAGTATCCATCTTATTCTCTGCTTCCTTTTTTTGTTTAATAAACATAGAAAGCTTCAGAGTAAAACATCTCAAACAATTTTATTCGACAACTTGAACTGGGTACACTGATATATCTGTAGATACTCAAGGAATACCTCTTCTTTTAGTACCTTTTACTGAACTTCAGTACATTATCATAATGAAATATATTTTTAAATTATTATGGAGATTCAAAAAAGGTTATTTCAGTTTAAATGAAGTCAGAACATATGGATATTAATTTTGAATTAGAATTTCAAAAAGGCTTGAGAACTTTTGGTATTTCTAGTAAATGTAATGCCTCTGCTGAATAGACGTTTATAATGTTTTATTTGTGGAATAGAAAAATGAAATATTTGCATATAACATAACACTTGATTTTTCAGGAGTGCTGAGCACCCACAACTCACTGTGATGCTCTTATATATAATGATTTAGACGTAAGACTTTGCAAACTAGTATTTGTTGTTTCTTAGGTGTAAAAGAGTTTAGGGAGTTCCTTGTTTGGGAGTTGCCTAACTATGTGTTAGTTGATGTTTAGACAAGTGTGAAGAGCTCAGGGCTTGGGAAAAGTGTTTGGTCTTCTAGCAAGTAGGGAACCTGATACTGAGAAACTATAAAGAGCCACTGACTTTGACAGTGCTACCGAGTTCACAGCGCTGAGCACAGGGAAACTGGTTTGAAATGGCAGGCAAAGATGGGTTGTTGCAGGCCTTTTCAGGAAGGTTTTTTGTTATTTTTTGTTGTGTTCTTTTTTTAAACAGTGTTGAAGCTTGTGCTGGAATAAGAACTGGGCTCTAATTTTTTTTGCGTGATTAGTCTTACTGAACAAACAGCATCGGAAAAGAAAGATGGGCATCAATAAGACTTCTTGTGCTTTCCTTGAGAGTTGATCATGGCCTCCTGCTTCCCCGCTCCTCAAGAAAGGATAAAGCTTACTGCTTTGTCAGAGTATTTACTGAATAAATGAAAAAAGTAAATATGAACTTATTTTTTATTTTAGAAATGCCATCACTTCACTGTCTTTATGAAGACATGAGTAACTGCATGTGCATAGAATCGTAGAATATTTTGGGTTGGAAGGGACTTTTAAAGGTCATCTAGTCCACCCCCCCTGAAATTTGCAGGGACATCTTCAACTAGATCAGGTTGCTCAGAGCCCTGTCCCACCTGACCTTGAATGTTTCCAGGGATGGGGCATCTACCACCTCTCTGGGCAACCTGCTCCAGTGTTTCACTGCCCTCATTGTAAAAAATTTCTTCCTTAGATCTAGTCTAAATCCCTTGTCCTCTCCTAACGGGCCCTACTGAAAGGTCTGTCCCCAAACAGATAATCTCGATATATCAAAACAGTTTGCTGGTGGACGAAATTGGAGCGATTCCTTGGGAGACTATTAAGTAAAGGACCATAGGCAGGAATCACCTGATTACATCTTTACCAGAACAGCAGTGAAAAGTTGTTTCAATAATGAGATTTTTATAAGCATTTTACAGTGACAGCCTTTAATTATAAGGGTAATTATTTTTATTGCATTTTGCGATGTATTTTTTTAACATAATAGCAAACCTATTTCCTGCATTCAGTCCTTCCAGTGAAGGTAAAATCTTTTCTAAGTGCATAATTTGAATTTAAATGAATGCAAACCTTTGTACTCAGCTTGCATAGCATGCGAGTGATAACTTAAGGAAAATACAGCTTTGTGACACACTGATTACTTTTGTAAAGATAGAAGTATATTCTCCCTTTGATGAGTGTGTCTAACTTCCATTAGTGCTAATGGGAGTTATGCATTAACGCTTTGAAGAGTGTACACTCCAATTAATTATAACACTTTAAAGAAAATGTGAGATGTTATTAAAGGTAGAGATTCGTTGGTGTTGAAATGTTTTTTTTTCCTGAATTTCTATCCTGTTTCCTCTCCTTCTGTGAACACTTTGGCGTTGACTGACATATTTTCATGAAATCTTGTAAATACTAGTATCGTGTTTCGTTGAAATTACATTGTGACATATCGATAGCTAAAGTCATCTCACATCTAGTTCTTAGCTATCTAGCCTACCACCTGTCGGTCTCTTTTTTCCCCTGTTTACCTTCAGCTGACAGCTGAATAACTGTTCCATTAAGTTATCAGTTCCAAGGTTAACCTCAGATCAAGTTTTATCTGACTAAAGTTGAGGTAGACAGGTGAGCTGTGTTTCTAGTATCTTTCCTTAATTTTCCTGTTGTAAGCAGAAACCAAGGAGCATCAGAAAACAGATAAATTGTCCCTGTATCCTGTGCTTCAAATCTGATTGCCCATAGGAAACAACACTTGAGAAAAGGCTGAATGGCTTTGAGGAAAACAAGGATGAGTTCTTGCCAGTAGTCATTCATACCAAAGGTGATGCAGATGCAATAGGTTCATCTGGAAACTAAAAGCAGTTGAGCAATTTACTCTTTAAACAGATAGGCAAATGTAGAAGATCAGCACAAAGTGAAAGAAGATGAATCAGTTTGACCAAAGAGACCTAATTATTTCTTTTTCCCCAAAGTAGCTCATTAATATTAGTCTTTGTCGACTTTTAGAGCTGCCCAGACACCTGACAAAACCACTGCAAAATTAAAATCTCCCTGTGAACCACAGAGGTTATTTGGGGGTGGAGGAATAAAAAGTTGCATTCAAACTCTGATTAATGGATTTCAGACCTGAGCAAGATTGATAAGGACGTAACAATACTTTTTGTATTTATTATTGTTTGCCCACAATATAAAATTTGCATCTCAGCTTTGCCACAAGCTGGAGTTGAGTCATCAGAGGTCTCTTTTGCTCTTGGCCTGAGGGACTGTGTCGGTGGCAAATGCGTCACCTAGAGCATCTGCCTGAAAGAGGGAGCAGGTTCATGGTATCTGCAAAGCAGAAGACTAACTATTGGGTCCAGAATGTAGAAATAGACAGAGGGTGTACAAGGAGATGCAGACAAGAAAATAGACTTCTTGCTAGGGTGAGAGAAAGAGAGAAAAGGCTTTGCTGGATAAGTCACAGCAACTTCAAATTAAACCACGCCAAACCCACAACTGTGCAAGAGTGTGAGGGCAAAAGGAAAACCACATATTTCTCTTCAGGCTTTCATTTGATGGAGAATACACATTACTGTTTACCTTCTAGTTGTCATACTTGTTCGGATGCAGCTTCCATTGAGCAGAAGAACAGAATTTATGGATCCAGACTACCCAGAAGTTGTCAGAGTTCAGTTATTTGACAGCTAGAAGAGAGGGCAGTCACTGCCTTACGCACTCTTGAGGCCTCTAATAGCAGCCTTGGTGAAACAGTGCACAGCTAAGGTTACAGACAGATACTTCATGCTTTCCTGAAGTGAAATGTGTGGAGTAAGAAGGTTGCCAGTCACATGGAGAGAGTGACTCTCCTGCATAGTCTCCTACCTTTTCTTCTTGACCTTTTTGAATATGGCAGCTACAGGCAGGTGAATGAGAAGTTACCAAAGACAGAATTGGGAATGAGGATTGTGAAACTGCCAGACTGCAAAGTCAGTGTTTGCTGCAGAGGCAAAATCCTCAATCTGTTGAAATGTGATTGCAAGGAGCCACCAGAGTAATCTCCGTGACTGGCCAAACCTCTGGCCAAGACAATTAGCAGGACTGAGGTTTTTCTTTGTTATGTTATATACCTAGAACCACAATATTTTATATGTCCTACTGTGACTGTTATTTATTCTTACTTTTATTTAATGCTAGATTTTTATATAATACGAGAGTTTTCTAAAGAGAGTTTAGGCTGAAATTATGATGCTTCATTACTAAATTAATTCCACTTGTTTATTCTAACATTAAATGAGAACTATATTTTAGTATTAAACATTTTGCCTTTTCCTGACACGTTGAACTTCATTTATGGATACAGTTTCTTTTTGTCTCCAGTTTCTTATTATCCAGTACATGTATTTTCTACGTTTAGAGAGGCGTCTTTTATTTGTATATTTGCATATTGAGTTTCATGAGAAAAATGTTTTCTCTTACTGGCTCAAGTCAGGCTATTACTTGGCTACAGAGCTGATGGTGAAAATCCTGACATCCTTCACCACATCAGCGTGAATGTGCTGACATGATAGTTTAGTTTGAAAACATGTAATTATGATAATGGCAAAAGAGCAAGTCTCTATGGGGACTTAGATTTCCTTCCATAACGCGAACAAAAGACACTCTCAAAATGTAAGTTCTGTTGTTTCATCTATTATAATGGGCAATTAATCAAGACGCACTGAGAAAACTATGCTGATAATGGTAAAAGTTGGCACGTCTCTTTCTAATTTGTGTTGCAACAAATTGAGAGATGTAATCGCAACAGAGGAGGATGTTTAAATAAAATTAGAACTGTGATATGAAATGACAAAGGGAAGAAATTGAGAGTTAAGGATGACATTTTGTCTTATTTTAAAGCAGCTGTGAAATGAAAATAGACCATCTCAGTGGCATGAGTTCTGCTGAAACAGATGAGCTGTCAGCCCTAACTACAAATTTCTGGCTTGGTATTTGGTTATGATCTATCAATTGCACTAACAGGATATAGTTTGGTCTGTGATTTTCTTACTTTTATTCTGCTTCAATACAAATGGAGAATGGATTAAAATGCTTTTATTTTAAATGGGAACAAGCTGGCAAAGCTTATTTTCTAATCTGCATTGAGACTGTTTTATAAATATACATACAATATATGAATTACTGTCATATATACCTGTCTTTGCCTACAGGTTCTATGTTTGATTTAGCTTAAACCATTTTTTATTTTTGTATCAGAAACCAAGATTGCTACCTATGGTTGTGGGTATATTAGAACTGTAACGTAAACAGAAGTCACTTTGTTCTTCTACAAAACTGACTGTCATACCTGAGTTTGGAGATAAGCCAGCCTTTTTTCCTGTGCATGTAAACTAAAACTTTCTCTTAAATGAAGAATGAAGCATGAAATAAATCTCTGGTGGATTCTTCATTGAGTGTCATATGCTACTATAATCCCTAGTCTTTAAAGAGCACTTGAGTTTAGAATGCATATTTTCATTAAAAAAAAAAAAAAATCTTCTATGAAACAAAGTTTATACGAACTCATAGGTCATTACCTAGTAGTATGCTGCAGTTCCTCCCTTTGCATCAGTGTAAAAAGAGCTGCTTCCTTTGAGCGGGAGTCTCTTATTTCTGGGACCATGGAAATAATGACCTCAGTGAAGATATGGATCATCTAGATAGCACATTTTCCTCCACAGATACTCAAGTGCTTTATCAATGAGAAACACAATCAATATCCCTGGTCTGATTTGAGGAAATGAAGGCATAGCACTGAAGAAATGAAAACAGTAGTTGAAGAGAAGAAAATTATAAACTCTTTATTTCCAGGGTTGAGATGGTAAGAGATGATTGATTTAGGCTGTGTCTGTGTTAGTGAGTAGCATGGGCCTGTAGGAGAGGATTTTCAGAGTGAATCAGCTGGTGCTGAGACCAACTTCCACTCTATATGCTAGCAGGGATGTTTTATTTCAGACCAGCTGCAGATTGGTCCCATTAATGGAAGGATAGGTGCTGTGGAAATGCATCAGGTGCCTTCCTGGAGAAGTCCCATTTCACCGTGCAGGACTCCAGTTTGTGTGCTCCAAGATTGCTCTATGATGTGAAACAATGCATGGTTGAAGGGGGGGAAATGGGATGATGAGACAAGTATCTGCCGGGAACCATTTAGATATAGCTGGTTCTATGCAGGGCAGGGGAAGCTGCAGGAGAAGGAGATGAGGGGATGAAGAAATTTGAGGGAAGGAAAGACGTCTTTCCTGGTCTGTTTTCTCTGATTTTCAAGTTCAGAGGCTTTTCCTAGCATCACAGGGGAAGGGTGTGTTCCTGGGCAGTGAACTCAGCTTTCTTCACTCCCTTCCCTCTGTTTTCATTATTGCAGGACATTCCTTCCCACCAGGAATACTGATTAGCCAATGAAGTCCATCATGAACCTTGTTATCTCTGCACCTCTTGCATATTATGGTGATGACTACCTTGCAATACCAAATCCTGAGAGAAACACATTCCAGTGTTGAAAAACTTTTCCGCAAAACAATGGAATGACTTTACCCAAAACTCTTGGGTAGTAATTAAGGGTAAAGTTTAATAAAAAAAAAAATAAATCTGCTGATGTAATTTACATAATATGTATATTAAATCCTAAAGGATATGCCTACACTGCTGGTCTGTTTTAATTGGCCTTGATTGATTACCAAGAGTAATCCACAAATGTTTGTGGTGTGTCTAGACTAACATTTACAGTTGCGTGCTTAACTCAGTGTAATGGCTATTTAATTAATTTGAATTAAAAGGAGAACTTGTGCTGAATGATCTCTTCCCATTTCATCTCATGGTGGGCTCAGAGGTGCCGAGGTGTTTAATCTGAAGCCATGCAGTTAATCATACAGTCACTCAGAGTGGATGATTTTCATGAAGTGGAATGAAAAATCTGTGCTGCATAATCTTCTCTGGTAAAGTCCAAATATTCTGAATTACAGTATGTCATGGTTTAACCCCAGCCAGCAGGTAGGACCATGCAGCTGGTCACTCACCCCTTCTTCCCCCCCCAAGAAGGATGAGGAGAAGAGGGAGAAAAGAAGAGGAAAGGAAAAAAACCCCAAATCTCGTGGGTTGAGATAAAGACATTTTAATAGAATAATATCAGAAAAGGAAAATAATAATAACAACAGTGATAATAGTGACACAAGTCACTTTCACTGCCTGGTGAATTAAATGTGAGTCCCCACCTGCCAGCTGCCCCCCATTTATATACCGAGCATGATGTCTATGGTACGGAATATTCCATTGGCCCTCCCATCGTTCTGTCTATGCTTCTTCTCAGTTTCTATGAGAAACTGAAAAGAAGTCCTTGACAACTGTAAACATTGCCTGGCAACAACTAAAACAATATGTATTATTGACATTCCTTTCATACCAAATCTGAAACACAACAACCACTAGAAAAAAAAAATTAAATCTGTTCCAGCTGACACAGGACATGCCACAAAGCATATTTTTCTTTATGCTGTTTTTTTCAGGTTTGCATGCAAAGAACAGTTATACTCAATGGCCTAATGGCAATTGTATCTTGTTAGATTTCACTTTTGGGGTACGCTGCACGTGCCCAACATTGTGCATGAAATTGACTTTTATTTAATAAGCTAACTTTTAAGTAGAAAGATATTTTTTAAACTACATAGTAGTTGACAGACATTTTTAACTTGAGTTTCTTGAAAAGTGCTGATTATTATGATGCTTTTACAAAGAATGTACTCTCACACTCATATTTCTATTGAATGAAGCTCTGTAAAGACTAAATACATGTTGCTGGAAGGGAGGCACCTCTTACCCTAGCCTCAGTACATAGTAATTTCTTTGTTGTGTGGCATTTTTAAATATGCAGTTCCCCAAAAAGCTAAAAGCAAAAAATTTCAAGTCAATATAAAAAATAATAATCATGTAATGTTTGAATAAAAATAGCTTACAACATTATCTAGACCTGTAATTCTTTTTTGGTGTCAGAATATCTTTTCAGTGACCAATGACTTTTTTTTTGTATACACCTATCCTTCAGTGTCTAAATGCCAGTATTTAGCACTTAATGTCAAAAAATGTGATTGTGCTCTAATGAATGGCAAAAATATTGAGGGAATTCAAATCAAGCTCTTTGAAGGGAGTTGTTGTATCAAATGAATTTCAGTAGCTTTACTGAGCCTCTATATTTTCCCCTGCCCCAATGTGCTGCCTTGTAAGTGAGATGGTGAAGTTTAGATCAAACATAAACAAATGTGCCAAAGCTGGAGAAATCAATAAGAGCCACAGGACTTTGGAATCCATGTGTTATGCAAGAAAGGGTGGTTTTTTTCTTGAAAAGCTAGATGTTTCCATGCTCATCAGCACCTAATGAGGGAGAGCTGCTTGCCCACAGGGAAGTAATATGAGGCAAACTCCTTACTTGGTAGCTGGTGAGAGATCACAAATTTAGAGTAGTCTCATTTTAGATGATGGTGTTTCCACACAGGAACAAGTGCAAATTTAAAACCCAAGGATAAAATACTTGAAACTGGGGTTTCTTGTTTTTTACAACTCTGTTAATAGATTTGGGGCTTATGTAAATTTTGCCTCACAGTGTTTTCATAGCACCACATCTCCAGGGATTTTAAGTGTTTATTGTTTGTGGTAGCAATAAACTTAGGCTGAAAGATTCTTCATCTACAGGCTCACTCTTGCCTGCTGATTGTATGATAGTGTGCCTAACCAAGTCAGGCTGGTATTTCTTAATTACAGAGCTGTGTGAAGAAGTGAAAAATTCAAGAGAGAGTCCTGTATTCCATCATGCAATTGAAACCCTAGGTATGCAGGAATTACCTTTCTCCAACAGCTTAAGAGTTAATAATTTAGGTTCTTCAGTTAGAAACTATGATGTCACCTTATGAATTGGGAAGAAAAGCACAATTTCATGAATGCTGAATTCTTCAAGCAGGCTGTGTTTATGGAAATGACCAAAGTCCTATTTTTCTGCCAACAAACTGAGTCCCGTTTCTTTCCATCCTGGAATCTCATGTTACATCTAACTCAAACCTGAGTATAAACCTACTTCCTTAGCTTTGGCTATTGTTGGTTTTTCTCTACAGAAAAGCCTGTTTTCCAGTTTGTTCAGGTGGAAATCCTTGTTAGTCCTTTGAACCTGCAGGGTAAGTGCAAGCAGGTGAAAGAGATGAGATAGGTCAGCCCTTATAGCTCTCAGGACTCATTGTGAGAAGCTTAAATGTGTTCCTCAAAGCATAATAGGACGTGCTACACACTTGCCTATTGAAAACTACTGCGTTGACAGCCTCACTCCATCATATTTAATGTGGCAGGGATAAGTGCAGAAAACCCTTAGGTGAGTATCCTGTTCAGATACAGGATTAGTAATGTGTTTCATGGTAGGTGATTCTCCCAGAGGTTATTTGTTTTTTAGGCTTACTCTTTACAATGGGAATCTTTAAGTATTGTTTTGCAGGGGAGATAATAGTATTTTTTGACAGAAGGAAACAAGTTGATTAAATGGCTAAAGTAAAACTGTTAGCTCAGTGGTAAATTTTTAATTCAGAGATTCATGTGTGCTGCATGTGGCCATGTACTGTAGAGATTTTGGATTCTGTAGGCTCAGGTCAGCCATCTCGTTTATTTGTTGGTGTCATGGGATGTTGGTCATAGCTGGAGAAGAAATGACTGTAAATCCGGTCACAAAAATTTATTTGTATTAATTATTTTACTTTTTCACATCACACAAAGTGGGAGGAGGTAGATATAATCTGATCTGAGAACAAAGAAGGATCACCTCCTTATTAAACTGGGAACCGGGTGGACTGAATGCACATATAGTGCTATTAACACCAGTTACATGATTGCATCCAAACCAATAGGCACCTGCACAGTCAGTGGTTTCCAAAAAAAGACAAACTCTTTCTTTGTTTTCTTCCTGCAGGATAATTTTAGGGAAAATTTTAGGGAAAACACTAAGAAGCATATAGAGTAGAAGAAAACTGAGTTATTAACCAACACACTTATGTTTGCAGCACTTGTAATGGACAGCATCTTGTAGAGACACCTGCAGAAACAAACCTTTCATAAAAGCCTTGCAGCCTAAATTTAGATGAAGGTCAGAAGCGATTGATCTTAGGAGCACTAATGAGGAAGATATATGGTTACTTAGTTGGGGTTAGGAGGGGGAATACCAGGCTGCCAAAGAAAAGTACCGGTAAATAATTCTACATTTGTGAATTACATCAGTCTGAGCGTAGTTAGAAATGCGACAGGTTGTACAGCTTGGTCTACTGAATGTACTACTGAGTTGTCTGTAGAAGTGCAGCTTCCCTTATTAAGAACAGGTCCTCTGTGATGTGAGGTGTAACACGTGTCTGAAAGTGTGTCACTTTGCAAACTTTTTAATTAGTGTTTCAGCTCTCCCTGGACAGATTGTTGAAGGACGACTTCTTTCTATTTCCTCTGAAAGTCTGATGATTATCTCAGAAGACATTTGTTAGAAGCCACTCATAAGTAAGAGTCCTACAAAGGTGTTTGTAGCTTTTGTCTTGATACCTCAGACTTGAAAGTTGTGGGTTTTAGTCTAGACTAAAACCTTTGGTGAAATCTAAACAGAGCTTAGTTCTAGATGCTTGAAGCACAACGATTGTCTTGCATGAACAGTTAGTACTGTAAAAGCCATTGTTAAACAAATACATTTTATTTGATTAAAAAAATGGATGCACATACTACATGGTATTATGATATGCATATGTGATATGTAATATAAAATATTATGTTGTATATCATATATATGGGTTAATGGCATCACTTATAATCGCATCACCGGTGCTCCAATACGAATGACTAACAATTATACGAAGGGAAAGCAGTGAGCTCTGTCCTTTTCCCCGTAGATATAGACTTGCTGTATTTATTCCCAGTGGGGTGGAGGATGGTGACAGTGAAGCTAGTGGGTATCCCGTCTCACTTCAAAGCACAGAAGTATGAGCTCTTCCACAGATGGGTAGTGTCATCTTTGGAATTATGGCCTTTCCAAATGATAAATATTTTAAAAGTGTGTGCAAAATGCATGCCAGTTAAAAATAATAATAATAAAAAAAATTAAATTTGCAGAGAGCATGAAGGTAGGCATGTAGTAGTCTGATCTACCAGAATTCCCAAACTAGGTAAGCTCCCCTCTTTCTGGGAAATATTGTTTCATTCTGATCCTGAGACTATTATTATTTATACAGTAGCTGTATTTAAAATCAGTAGGACTTCTGCCATTTTACCCGAGGTTATTCTTTCACCATAAATCTAACTTTGCACTGTCAAAGCTTTTCTCAGTCTAATTACCACTTGCCTCAAGATCTCCTATGACAGCAAGATCAAAAGGTTCATTATATGTTCTGAGAAAATCTTTATTCTATCCATATTATGTCTCCATTTTAATGTAATCAGGGAAACACTTGTCTTACAGAGAAGGAAAACAATATAAATGTTGTTTGTTACTGTACTTGAGGCATTATTCTGTCAGGGTTTTTTTTCCTGAGGTGAGTATATGGTCTGTAAATTTTTTTATAAGTGGAAATTTGTGTTTCTGACTGTATTCTTTTGCTTTCCATGGATTCTTTTGTGTCATACGTATATAAAATTAATTGAAGATGTACCCTTATGAAGTGGCTATGTTTTTAACATGTCTTTCTCAACACATCCCTGTCCTTATGCAGTTTGTTTGTCATAGTCAGATCCTGCACTGCATTGAACACAAAATATATCTGGTTTTCTTCTGTTCTGTTTTCCTAAGAAATTACAGTTCATTCAAAACTCACTTTTGTAAACAATCTTTAAAATATTCTTCCCAGTGTACGCTTGTTTGAGCTTGTCTCTGTGGATAGCGTTTTGTTCCTGGTTTTGTGGGCTATTGCACTTTACTGGAAAATAGAAGGGAGGGTGTTGAAATGCACTATGAATGCTGTAATATAATCTGTTGTCTGTTCAGAACTGTCAGGTAGTGGGATATAAAGTTGGTTTTCACAACACCGATTTAGACTCAGATTTACGGTTCTGCCTCAAGACCAGCACTAAGCCCAATTCTATACGCAGATATAGGCTGGGTTGGCTACCTGACACCAGTGCAAAGCTTCTGGAATGGTCCCCATTTAAAATAGAAAGAGGTTGTGATTTTTCCAAAGCCGCTGTATGAGTTGCATGCAGCAGCACATGTGAACTGAAATTGTCTCTTCCCTTACTGTCCCGTATCTACTTCTTTTGGCATATGTTCCCTTCAGTGGCAGACTCATTCCAAAAATCTTTCGGAGACACCAATACATCTTCATTTGTCTCTACTTTATTCATTTTGTTGTCTGAGCTATCGAACTGTTCCTCCACTCACCTTGGGGGAAAAGGCTTACTCTAGTGTAGTCAATGAAAGGATGAACCGTTTTCATGTTAAATGCTCTTCTGGTTTTCATGATGTGTCCCTGGTGGGCGTCTTGCTGCTCCCATGGGGATAAGCAAACTAACACTGCCTCTTTGACTCTGCTGCCCCTGATGCATCTGGCAAAGCATATTTCCAATTGATACACGTAAACTTTAGTGGCGGCATTACGGAGGCTTACCATCACCAAAGCATATGCTTTGGATTGTGTGAGAAGGAATCACACTTACGATGTAGTTCTGGGAGTGGATTCGGGCAACTTACTATTTTATGTGTATAGAGTAAAGCAGAAGAAATAATTGAGAAATGAAGGTTGAGATAAATAAGGATAGTAAACAGGAAAGTGAGGCAAGTCTTGATGTGATCATCTGTAGACCGTCACCTCCCCTGTGCATAATACTTACATGCTCTAGCACTAAGAAGGAAACCTTTTACAGCATGTCTTTTACTTTATTCGTAAAAAATCCAAACTAAATCCAGTCTGCCCTGTGGGAACTGCTGAATGCCTAAACCCCAGATGAACAAATGCAAGGGAATTCTGAAAGCCTGCTAGGGTTTTCTCTATGTCAAACTAATTCAGATTGATATTGATTTTTGCGGTGATGAGCAGAGACACAAAACTCATAAACAGCTGAATTTAATATTTAGAAAAGAATTTCACAAGTTATATCTCTGGGTTAAAAAATGAGGTTCAGGAAATCTAGGCTCTGTTCTTAAGCTTAATGTTGATTTTATTTATTTAATTACTAAAATAATCACTATTACAAAAGACCAAGTGCTATAATATTGGTGATGATGGACTATCACCTTGGTTCATTCATTAGTCCTTGGAGCTTGACTTTTAAAAATGAAATGTTGTCAGTGGTTAAGTCTGCATAAATATGGTTTGCTAAAGGTTGTAGTCCTAAAAGATGGGAAATAACAAATATAGGAAGGTCACTTCACTATGGTTGTGAAGGTCAGTCTCATCTTTTTAATTACATTAACTTTTATGTCTTTCTGTCTGCTACTGTATCTGCTTCATTATTTTATTTTGGCAATGTCAGATCTATAACTCTTCTTATATACTTTGGATACATAATTATTATGTTGCAGAATTCAAGAAAAGATCAGACAGTCCTGAATCTCTGAACATCCTCTGTCTACGGTGATGCAAATAATTTCCATTCATTGTCATTAACATTAAACTTCTGAATTTCTTCCAAGGTTTCTCAGCCCTTACTCCAGTCATTTGTCAGGAGGAAATAGCAGGAGCTTTTGATTAACATTCAGATGACTTCTCTTTTGTTTTATTGATAGTTTCTACGATCATTCACCCTCATCACCTTAGCATAGGCCCAATATCTCGCCCTTCCTTGGAAACTGCAAAATCAATTTGGTTCAAAGTTGCATCTAGTGCTGTGCTGTCCAGACGTGGAACACTTGCTCGGCATGGAATATGCAACGAACGTTTCATTTCAGCCTTTACAATTTTATGCAGAGTTATTTAGTTCCCCCCCCCGCCTCCCCCCCGACTCTGATGTGATTGTGGTAGCACAACGGTTGCTCACATCAGATAGCCAAGGAACCTCTCTTGCTGTTGGGATTTGAAACTGATTTTCATTTCCCAGATAAATTACAAAAGTACCACCCTCTGGTATGTTCTGGAGCAGGGATTTTTCGGTGCTTTGTGCTGCAGTGGTTTCATTTTGGATGGAATGATTAAATATTCATCGATACTGAGTGCTGCACAGGTTATAATAGGCAAAATACTTGACTAAGAGTAAGGTATTTGACTCCCAAACTGGATGTCAAAAGTCTGCAATATATTTTATGCAACCGACTCTGCATAGCTCAAAATTATATAATTATACAATTTGGGCAGGGATTTTAATACCAGTTATTTGATCGTCTGAAGTAACAATTCAGTAAGCATGGATGAGATGGGATCTTGGCGAGTTTTTAAATAGATTGAGAATGATAGTGAAGGCGAGCCCACTAGCCTGGCTGTTTCCACATTTCAGACCATAACAAAATACTGTTGAGCTGAAAGAAGAACAAGAGGAAAATGATTCATAAAAAAATACTGAAAGAAGAAAAGTCTTCATGATTGCGGGTCTGAAAAATGCTCTTTTTTTCTTTTCTAGTTTCCCTAAATTCTGGTTAGCTAAGTGCCTGCATGCTGGAATGGAAAGTCATTACTAAGAAGCTTTTATTTAATTTAATAAAAAAGACAACAATATAGTGCTGAAGTAGAAAAAGCTTCCTACATTTCTTTTTGCTGGAATGTTTGATTATAGCACTATTGTACAGTATTATCACCCTGTAATTACAGGTACGTGAAATACCCTTGTACATGATAACACAGTCCTTTCATACAATTTAAATTCTGTTCTAAAATGGTTTCTGTTTTGTAAAGCTCTTAAATACCTGTTCTGATTTCAGACTAAAAGTTTCTGAGGTGGGCTGTTTGACTTACGGCCTAGTTCCTACTAAATTTAGTTGTTTGCAAGATGAATGGTGACATCTAGTCATAAGGACTTAAAATTTATTTTTAATATTGCTGATAGATGAATGCTGAGTAGTTGCGGTTGTTAGTTCCTTTCAGTCAGCTATTTCTATAAATTTGTGGGATGAGTGTTCTGTAAATCGATGACAAGTGTGTCATCACAAGGTTTCTTCACCTATGCAAGGTTGTGCCAGATGCCTCCAAAATGGTCTTGTGCGTTTTGGTGTTGTTTTTTTTGTGTTTTTTTAAATTTTAGTGTTAAAGTATCGCAGCATGGGATGTCAGAGAGTTGTAAAAGGGAGAAGAGAAGGATTCTCTTAGAGGCTAATGTTGAAATTGTTGAGATTAATTGCTTTAGCTTTGTGCTTTCTGCTCAAATGAAAGAAAGAGGCTCTTCCAACTTGTGGTCTGGGGTGCTCTGAGCTGGTTACTAAAGGGGCTCATTTCTCTGGATGTCACTTCAGATGGCATCTTGGGATATAAAAACCCTCATATACTAACCCCCTCTTTTTAGATACCCTCCTAAATCCTTTGGTGTGTCTGTAGTTCATAATCACAATTTTTAAGCTTTTCCGATTTGATGCTAGAAAAAGGAGACATCCCAAATCTGAGTTAGTGTGCTTCAAAGGGAGGCTTTGTGCCTGATTTCTGTGAAGAATGACCAGAGCTGAGAGAACCTCTGAGAGATAAGGTAAAGACAAAAATCTACTTTCTGCTGGTCAACAGACCACTAACAACAACATTAAGGTACCAGCGTCCCAACACTGAACTGTGCAAGGAAGTTGCAACACGGGAGAATAATCTCTGATAACCTTTGGCAGATCTCCACAGCTGTAGGGTTTCTAGTGGCAAAAAATGGCACCCCAATCATCCTAGTCCCAGACTATTTTTCCTGGGCTATCTTCTTATCTGCAAGAGCTGAGAGTCTGAACACTTTTTTGTGTCTAATTTGATATTTTTATATTAATCCTTTATCTGCAAGATTCTTTTAATGATTGTGTATAAGCGCATATAAGCAGCATTAAAATTCATAAAACTATTAGGGGACGAAATCGTCTACAGGTTGAAACTTGACTTAGGGAATATGCTCCTCGGTGTCTGCTGTACTGTTTGTGTTTGAGTTCTGAGGAATATAACATAGTGAAATGTTAACTAGCACTTGTACATTTTGGTGTACAGAAATTTTATCACTTTAGTTCATCAGAATTTTTCTTTAAGGCTGCACAACAGTTTCTTAATTGCTAGAAGAAGAAATAACTGTATCATGTGAGATCTATTGGAAAAAAAGTGATGGTCCTAAGGCGTCAGTTCAGACTTTACATAGGAGTTTTGGTATTAAAATATTTATTTGGCTCTAAATTAAAGACTTGATTATGTTGTGTTGTAAGCCTTTAGTTTGTGGCTTAAAATTCAACTGACAGAAGCCTCCTTAGTTCTTTCTTAGGATTTAAAAGGATTTATTATCTTTGTATTAATCTAACAATTTAAATAATTTGATTATTTGATTCAAATATGGTATTGAAGTCAGCTCGCTGGTTGACCTTGATTTGATTGCTATGCTGCTTTATTCCTGATTTAATTTACAGTTACTGATAATAGTTCTTGCAGTTGTGTTTTTGTTTTGTTTTTTTTTTTCCACTTCTCCTACTGTTTTTTGGGTTTGTGGTTTTGTTTTTTTTTTTTTTTTAACTGATATTTATAATACTGGGTTATAGTTAGTTTGAGAAAAGTGGAATTTCTGATAAGCTGATTAAAATCTTGAATGAGTTTTGTTTTATCAGACATATGCTTTCCCATACTTAGTACCAAAACCTTGGAACAAATTCAGTAGCAATTTTGGACACAATTCCACTGAGTAGCAGGTATGTTACAGCTTATAAGTAGTAAAGAATTTACATCACCTAGTGTTCACTGACCCGGCAGATGTCAAAAATTTTGCCATTGATTTCATTGGAGTGGAAGCTTCATCCACTCATAAGTCAATCCATTTCTATTTATGTGCCTATTTACTCATACGTATTTGGTTTGGGGTTTTTATTTTCTTTTTTCTCCAATAGAAAATTACAGTCAGGGAGAAAATGAATACTATTCATGTGTTTATATATGATAATTGTTATCTGTAGGATAGAAGTATACAGAAATTTGATGTCAAAGATGAAGAAAAACTTTAACCATAACACAGAATTTATATTTTATATTATCTAGTGAGGATATATCAAGTTGTAAACCTATAAGTAGTACTGAATATAAACTCTTCTTTAAAGTTAAAAAAACCCAAAGTTTCATTTGCCCTTCTGAAAAAAATGATTCTGGAGTGCTCTTGTTGCTTCCTTTTAGATCTGTGAGATTTTCACCAATTATGATTTGGAGAAATTATACTTAATGAGCATCTGTCCCTTCTGACTTCTTTCATCTGTTGTTTTTTTTTTTTTTTTTAAATTTTCCTTGTCACAAAGTGGAAGTAACTGAAACAACTCAGATTTTACAATTTTAAGCATATATTGCACTTTTTATTAACAACCTTTTGGTTGACTTGAGTAAAAATAATACATTTGCCCATGGTTACCGGTGTGGAAATAGTTGCCTATTTTTTTTTTTTTTCCCCCTAAATCTAGGTTATCTGTCAGAGAAAAGATATAAAGGAAAAATTCTTCCTGTGACATTTTAAATTTTATTCGCTGTAATTTTATTCATGTTTAGCTTTAAAAAAAAAACCCAAACTATTTCAAATTTCACACCCTCCAAGTATTTTTCTAGCCTGAATTTGACCTCAGTATACATTATCATGACAAAAATTATAAAGTAGGGTTTTTTTTTCTTTATTCTGACAATGACTAAAAATTTATTTATTTAACAAGTATGGGAGAGTTCTATATCAGGATACCTTTGTATATGTCTAATGGGATCCAGATAATGTCCTCACCCTACAGGAGGTCTCAGACAGTGTAGCATTGCGTCACTGGCATTTTGACTAAGAAGGAATAACTGGGAAGGGAACCCGTATCTGAGGGATCTGAGCCACAGAGTGGCCTTGGGACTCATGAACTGCTGCAGGAATCAGGGTAATGCTTGTTTTACACTGTCCTTGCTAATAAGATAACAGTTCGCTCACGTGTACTGGGAAGTAAAAAGAGCTCTTCGTTGATGAGTGAAACTTCTGCTTTTTCCAGTGGTTTACTCAGTCACTAAAAGGATTTGCTGAAAGAACCACAGAATTACAGAATCCCAGAATGGTCAGGGTTGGAAGGGACCTCTGGAGATCATCTAGTCCAAGCCCCCCGCCAGAGCAGGGTCACCTACGGCAAGTTGCACAGGACGGTGTCCACAAGAAGGATAAAACAAGATAAAGCTGTAGATAAATCATGCGTACGTGTTCGTGTCTACCAAGTAACTCCTAGGTGGCTTTGTTCTTCCCAAGACTAAACGTAGGATATTGAGCAATATACTAAGCAGAAAGGTTACATCAGCCTCAGTGGACAAGAGATTTAGATTAGAGAAGGTGGTGAAATTACTAAAAATTGAGCACTGCTATGCTGAAAGGTTTGGGGGGATTTTCGTTTCTTAACTAGGTAGATAAGAACTAGTAGGAGATGGAGAAAGAGGCAAAAATGACAGTACAAATGTTCAAGTTCTCAAAACCTCTGAATGGAAAGAACTGGGACAGCTGAAATGTTTCAGGTGATGGTTGAGGGAAACTGGGGTGGGAACTGCAGATTTGAGGGAGAGGGAAAATTAAGTCCCCAGCTATTGATCCCCAGCAGTCTTGAATGTGTCTGAATCTCTGGTTTAGGTGATGTATTCAACCTAAGAGTAAAACATACATTTATTTTTCTTCCTGTTCCTGTTGTACATGGCTTATATGAGTTAATATATAAGAATTTGTTTACAAAGAATATTTCCAAGTGGGTCTACTTATCTTTGGAATCACAGGTTGTGCAACTGATAGAGGCAATAAACGCAAACAAATTTGAGTCTGTTAACCCAAGAGTGCTTGGGAATTGCTTGTATATCTGAATTCCAAATAGTCTTACAGTTTTTAGTCTTCTTGGGGATGCTGTTGCTGTACCGCATCCGTGTTCGTTCCATGAAGGCAGGATTTCACTCAAGAAATGTGATTGTGATGCAGTCCTGCTCGTAAAGGGGGAAAGAAATCTAATAGCCAGGAGTCCTATTTCTTATATCATGCTGTTAGCTTTTCTGAGTCTTTTAGTATTCACTGTAATATTGAAAATGGATGAAGAATATTCTGGTTCAGAGGAAAAATTTTACAACCAACTCTGTTCATAAATCCAGCAGAATCTGGCAAAAGAAGTCATTTGCTGAACAGTCTTCTGCGTTGAGTATTCAGTAATACAAACTTACTTCCCTCTGCCCCACAGAGGAGGGTTTGGAAGAGTGTGATCCTAGCTGAAGTGGCATTATGTCAATGTGACTTCCTTTCTGTTGGTTGTGCAGTGGCTCTTGGAAGAAGTTTGCACTGCCCTCACAAAAATGGTCCAGAATAAATAACCATTTTACTGAAGAAAGATTTTATAGAGTTGAATATTGAGTGTATGATGCTAACATCTCGTCAATGTTTCCTGTTTGAGAGGTAAAGTTTTCTACTGCTGATGACAGTGAGTTATAAATATTGGATGCTCAATAAATATTGCCAACTCAATCCTAGTCTGGGGGGTGTGTGGATTTATTTGATGCATTGAGAGCTTCATGACTATTAGTTTGAAGGTCACGTGTCCTAATAGGAGTGAGGAAACAGACTGTAAGGGCATATGGATTGAGGGAATTTCAGAAGGCTCTGATGAAGTGTTTTGTTCTCAGATTCTTCTCCAGCCTAGTAGTAATTATTTTCTGAGTGAAACACATTAATGATTCAGCATTTTATACTTTTGTATTTTATTATGTAGCTTTGTTGCAAGCAAGGCAGCTGAAAATTGAACTTTTGTGAAATTAAAGCAGAAACATCTGAAGTGTAATGAAGATTTTTTTCCCCTTAAAGCTTGTCTTCCCCCCCCCCCCCCGCCATAACAACGGTCTAATGAAAGATAGTCTTTCTTAGTATAGAAATTGTTTCTTTTATACTCTTTCACTATTATGTCTACATCTATAGGACACAGACTTCAACATCAGAATTAAAATTCTTGAAGAAACCTTAGTGAACCTTCTTTTGCATGGTTAGAATACTCTAAGATACTAGTCAATGAAACGCTCATAAATGTTTAATGCAAAAACTTGAAAAGATGCATCTCAAGTGATAGAAAGAGGTCCTTCAACTGCAATTTTTGAATTAGTTCCACTGATGTCAATGGTAGTACATTGATCTATGTCAGCTAAGGTTTGTTCTTATATTCAGCACTCAGTTGCTAAAACATTAACCGTTGTTTTTCAGAGAAAGTAGGGTACTGGTAGATGAAAGCCGAACCCACACTATGAAACAATGAAGACAAATGCTGTTGATCTATAAGACTTTGGAATTCAGAGTCACAGCATTGCTGAGGTTGGAAGGTGCCTCTGGAGATGGTGTAGTCCAACCACTGTTCTAAAAGCAGTTTCAACTACAGCAGGTTGCTCAGGGCTGTCTCTAGTCAGGTGTTGAATATGTGTGAGGATGGAGACTCTACAGCCTGCCTGGGAAACCCGTGTTTGACCATTGTCACTTTGTTTCAAGTGTCTGACCATTGTCACAGTAAAGAGTTGGTGGTCCTTATGGGTCCCTTCCAACTATTATTCTGCGATACCCTTTGTACATCTTTTGCAGCTGCTCTAAATCATCATCATCATCTCCTTTATAGTTTCAGAAATGGTTACCAGGATTAGTTCCATCACCTTGTCAGGATTGAGGTGAGAATGGCCAGCCCATGGCTACCTGTATCTTCCTTCTTGCCCTTCTTGAAGATGGGAATTTTTTCCCATCTTTTTTTCAGTTTTCAGGAACCTTCTGCAATTGCCATGACCTTTCACAAGAATGTGATTGATTTTTTTTTTAATATGTAAGAAAAAAATAAAGAGAAGACATTCATGTTCTACCTTTTAGAAAATGTGTCTCTCCAAGGTAGAGTAGCATATGCACTATGTATCTAAGAGTAAAGACTATTAAAATTGAATAATATGGCAAATAGTTTAAAATGGGTAGGACTGCACACACTGTCTGTGATGGTTGAAGAAGAGTTTAGAAAAATAATTTTATAAAGAAAAATAATTGTATTTACCTGTTGCAAAGTAGTACTTCTGTGAATAGTTGAGGTTTATAATTGGTTTTATTATCTTTTTTAGCAGAAAAAAATATTCTTTGCAATTGCTAACCAGTAGCCAAGTTAAATAATTGATTCAAATTGTTTCCTAATTAAAGATGATAATCTTTTCTTACCTTATTACTTACTAAAGTCATACGGTGTACTGCCTCATAATTTACTGCTTTAAGTAATGGGGAATATATTTTTCCATTAATATTCTTTTCGTATCTTTTTCGGGAAGAAATGGAAAAAAAATAGGATCAGATGTTTCTGAATTCCTTTGGCAAAGTTTACTTTAGACAGAAAGAAACTTTAAGTCTGGCAGCAGACAACGTGGTATTTACCAGTATTAGAGCCAGTTGAAGCAGTTTACCTGCATGTTTGCTACCAGAACCTTCTTGATTGCACACCGTCAGTTTAGCAAATAACATTCACTGTAAGTTAGTTTATTTAGTACTCTTAGAAGTGTGGGTGACCTAGGGACAGAGGGGCCTAAAAAGTTTGTAAGAGCCATCTCTGGGCAGTAATTGCATTGAATATCACGGATATAGAAGGGGTTTTCATCCAGGGCTGAAGGGCCATGTTTGCTGTTCTGGTCAGAGCTCAGCTTGCACAGGTAGAACCGTAGCAGAAGTTTCGTCAGCAGTCATATGTGTTCACCTTGCCTGGAAAGAATAGATTTTTTTTTTGTCCTTGCCCAGTCTTTTTCCAGAGTATAAGAGATTTAAACTCATTAAAGAAACCCTCAAAAATCAACTCCAGGTTAAATAAATAAATAAAAAATAATAAACATGCTTGAGGCCCATCACTAACAATAAGACATACAAAACCCATACAAAACAGCCCCCTAGTTTATATTTCAGAACATTTTCTGTTCCTGTAGCTTAAATGTCAGAATGCAAGAATGACAAGGAGAGAGAACAGCTTTTGAACAACTGGGTGAATGAACTATATTACATTAGTGAATTCTACATCATTTAGTGAAATGCTGTGATAAACACATTATTAAATATTATGCTACATAAATGCAATGAAAAACTATTCATGTGATTAGCATTTTCTCATTGCATACTGAGTACTGCTTCATTTTATTGAAAAATCTCTACTATTACAGAATAATTTTCATTTTGTAAGAATACATCCATCAGAAAAAAAAATGCTATAAAGGTTAGATACGACTTAATGGCTTGAAATTTAGAAGCTCGTTATGTACAGTATAAAGGACCATGGGAGATAGAAGATAGGAAAGGGCAAAGTGATTTGTATACACAAAGGCCTAAACAAAGTCCTTCTAGAATGCCCGTCAGAATGGGAAATACTTAAAAGTCAGCACACTTACATTTCTCCTCCTAGCCATTTAAAACGTGAATGAAGTAGATTTGTTGAAATGATTCCATGAATAAAATGCTTCCTTTATTTTTCTCAATTAATTCTGTGGATCTGTGGTTATTAAAATACTTCATCTGAGATTGTTTTAATGCTTTTAGGTGCATCATCAGACTGTTAATGCTGTGTTATATCAGCAGTTAATGTCATATTGAAAGCATGGGTGTTAAAGATTTCTGGGGGAAAAAGAAAAAACCGTAAGCAAGTGCCATTTTTGAAATTGATGAATGAATGTGCCAGTCAGCTGCAGACAATTTCGTATCGGGGAGCCCTGCCTGGTTCAGCAAAAATACACACATCAGCTTCTTGGGATGTGCTTAGAGAGCTAACAGACTGAGTCTCGGAGAAATTGTAGACTCAAACAGAAGGTAAGGAAAATACTGGAATCAAATGTAAATGTAATTACAGTTGTGGGGTCTCTTTCTGAGTAGATGAAGAATGAGGATAGCTTTTCCTGTTGCATGAGTTCTGTATCTGCTAAGACAAAGCAGCAAGTGGTCAAGGTAGTAAATTCTCATACACACAGAGAGAAATTATAGTATAGGATATTTGAGCTATAGGCTGCCTGAGCTTTTGTCTTCAGGTATATGTGAATGGTTAGGTATTACCAGAGACTGAGTACGGTTCCTCGTCTCTTCCTCTCCTGCCTCCCATACTACCAGGGATTGGAAAATACCACGATATTTGGGGTAGGAGTGTATGCATCACAGAAATTGCTGCCCATGCAACTGCTGACAGTGGCACTGGTGGCATGTCTGGAGTGCCTCTGCTTTGTTTCATGCTTCTCACTGGCCGTTTGGTAGTGTTCAGCCAAGGTTCATCAGTATTACCGGAGCCAGGGGCATAATCAACTCTGGAAAAATCCACTATCTCAATCAATCTCCTACGTTTATAATTACAGGTATACATATTTATCTTTTTCTATCAGTAAAAGTAGACCAGGATGGAGAATACATAACTATGCAAAACCAAATTAAACCAAAGTAGATTAAGAGGAATCGTAAAATGGGGATACTCTTTATTTTTAATGGGAATTGCTCTTCATCATAATTTGGTTTTCTGAAAGCACTGGTGGAACAGCTACCACGCTGAATAGTGCTCATTTTAATCCTGAAAAATGACAGCTCCAGTACAGTGGTCCTAGCTGTACACTGGGGGGGGGCATTCATTATTAGGTTATTGGAGTAATCTCCTGTAGGAAGCAATTTGGAATGACTGCAATCTGTCTGCCTGTCTGTTTTAATTTTTAAATAACATTATTTTGTGTAAGCTGCATGAAATCATTGCATGCATGGTAAGCTGCTTACTGAAAAATCCTTACGAAAAATAGTCGCTGTGAATTTGCAGTAGGCATGCAAAAGTTTTCACATTTTTCACTCATTTAAACTCATTTGATAAAAATTAATTTGCTTACTGAGACACCATAGAGGGCAAGTTTCAGTGACACTGATGACTTTTAAAGCCTTAAAACCAGGTTAAATTAGAAAAATATTGTTACTGGCTATTTGGTGTCCTCATGGCCCTTTGTGGCCCAGCCCCATCACACAGCAGGTCATTTGTCATGTCTGTGCAGTCAAGGGACAGGCTGGAGACCAGCTTTACCATGTAATTAAGCTTTATGTTTTCATGTCAACTCCGTTGTAATCTTACTGGACTGCCTACTCACAACTGTGAGTATATTTACCTATGGAGGAATTAAAATGCTTTTTTCCCCTTTTAATAACTGAGGAAATGAGTCGGAATGTAAATGCTATAGGCAAGACCTCTACATTAGTATAAGAAACTGAGCCATGTTTTTTTATATTCCAGACTCATATCTTTACCCAGGGGTAATGCACCCCTTGAATTGACTCACTTTCCTAAGCCAGGAACAGCAAAAATGTGGTACATGTCTTAATACACCCTGTTCTCCCTCCTGCTCCTGCTAAAGAACAAATACACTAGAGTTGCCAGACAGAGTGTATTGCTTTTCTGTCCCGTGTCTCTATAGCAAAAAAATGCCCAACCAGGTAAACGTTCCTGGTTTGCATGCATAGACAACATGGCTTTACTGGTTTTCCTTCCGATCTTGTCTCAGTGACACATTGCAGCAATGATAAGGCTGTAGAGAACTGAGACTTGAGAAATACTACTTCACTCTTTATGAGGATTACATTTGTTACAAAGCTGCTTCTGGAAAGCTGTTGCATACATATAGTAAGTACTAGAGGTACAAAAGTTAATACAGAGAACTGTTTGTCATAGATTTCAAAGGGCTTTAAAAAAAAAAAAAAAGGGGAGGGGGGAAGAAGGTAATCAAAGATCGGTTCCCAGAACTATTACCGTTGGCTCTGACCACAGAGGTTACCGCACTATCAGTTTTCTTTCTTCATCATCTCTCAATCAGGTCTGCATTCACCTTTACAAGAGAAGTGAGTTGTGTAAACCCCATTGTAAGATAAGTTAGAAATCTGGAAGCCTTTTAATTTAATGACAGCCTTTTTTTCCCTTTAGGTGACAAGGTTAAAGGGCAGTCTGAAAACTCCAATAATTTTACTTTACTTTCCTTCCTGTTAACTGAAAGGCCATTATTTAGGAATCAAGTGGTTGATCCATGTAACAAAGCTTATTAATAACCTCTTTGTGAACAGGACTGTATAATACAATAATAGTTAAAACATTTTTGCTAGATATCAGAAATTCATTCAATGCTAATTATGATTCCAAGGTCATAGTAAAATATTTTGTTTGTGTTTAATTAGTATTTCTGTCTACCACTAGGGACAAGAAAAAAGATACAGCAAAGCAAGACTTCTATAGCTTGATTTGCATTCATTCCTAGCAGCTCCAGCCGTCTTTGATTTTAGTGGAGTTACTCTTGATGAATAATAGTGTGTATTATACACTTCAAGCACCTGTGAACAAATTTGTGGCCATTCTAATCCAGCACTTTGCAAATATCTGGACTAAAGGCTCAGGCTTGCAAACTCTTAAGCAGAAGCGTAACTTTTCATGTGAATCACCATATTGATATTTGTGAGCCAATTTAGATGAAACATTACAGCCCTTTCACAACAGAAGTGCTGTTGGAAAGGACCTTTTTTATGCCAGAAGTCTCCAGATATTTCCCCAATTAGGATCACTTGTTGAATGTTCTTGAGGGAGGCGGGGCACTATGGTCCAAGTTAGTCTCACTCTGTGGATGTACAGAGACATTCTCGGGCTTCCCAGTTACGTACATCTGTGGGAATTTTCTCAGGAGGGTGGTATCTTTTGGGTGCCTCTACATCCAGCTTTTTGCTTGGATTAAGTTTGCAATTTCAAGTTGAGTTACTCTATCGCCCCACTTACTATACTTCAGTTTCCATGGTGGGTTGGTTGCAAAGCACATGAAATGGATTCCTTTCAGATGAAGCTTGCTTTATCTGTGGGATCCAGGAGTTCCCCACATGCGCATCAGTCCTTGAGGGAAGTTCAGTCCATGGGGCCACTCTGGAGCAGGTCTGAAGTAAAAGCCCGGAGATACAGTTAATACGGATGGATGTCAGAACTTCAGCAGTCTTTCTATCTACAGATAACTCCAGCTGGGCTGCAGCACTTCCTAATATACATATAGCTTTCATTTGTTTTCTTTTCTGCAGAAGAGTAATAAGCTTGTAGGAAAGAGAGATTTGCATTTTTTTCCTTTAGAGGAGCGTGGTAGGAGACTTCATGACAAGTTGAGGCTTAGCTTGAAAGCTCTTACACCAGTGGAATTACAATCTTTTAGACTGAATTTCCTGAGCTGATTTTGTGTTATAACTCGGGACGTTAGCAATGTGCAAAGGATTACACCTTAATTTTGAGTAACCATTATGTGAACAGTCCTTACAAAGAAACATTGAATTCCGTGGTATGACTTGCATGAGGAGGGATCAAAATCTTACTTGTTGATTATTTGGTGTCCTCAGTTTGAGATTCTTGGGACAACTTAGGAAGCTACCAGATCCGAACTCCCCAGAGGGTTACTTTGAATTACCTTGAATATGGTACTGTTGACTTCAGTTGACTTTGGATCAGGGCTCTTTTCAGGATTAACAGCAGTCTTTTTTATAAAGCAAACAAACAAAACAAGAAATAGAGATTTCTAGAAAGGTATGGGGTTTTTTTAATGTCTCGTTGGCAGCTCCTGTGTTCTAAGGATTTAACTGAAAGACCTCCATTTCTTTTTCTTCCTTGCTCTCTTTGCTGTTTTTCATGTGATCATGAGAACATTTTATTCATTCTGTGCCTTCGTAAAAATTGTGAAGACCCTGGGCCACATGATGATGGTCCATTTGGTGCTTTCTTGCCGCATGAAAGTGGCTTCTGCAGCTCACCAGTTCTTTTATTAACAGTGCACTTGACTCGGCTTATGTTGCTTCAAGAGATTTGCCCTTACCCAACATTTAAAATCTACATTTAAAGTAAAACTTTCATATAAGTTATGGCACTACATCTGATTGTAATATATGTTCTGGAGGGGGACATGCATAACAAAGATTGTTCCATGGAATTAATTGAAACAGCTGACTTCTCTGTGCTTGTCATTGTCATCTAATACTTGCAAGTCATGTTGGATTAAAAACAATACAGCAAACTCCTCTGCTTCGTCACCTCAAAAGCCACACAAACCCAAATTATATTTGTTATTTGGTGAAAGACGATTATTAGCCAAAATGGATCCATTTATCTTGGAAAAACAGTATTTTGATCCCTGTTTGATGAAAAATGTATTAAAGATTATGAAAAGCAGAGTCTTATTTTCTTCCATATATATATGTTTATCAGTGCCATATCTACAACAGAACACAGTGAATGATATGCTATTGAAATTGTAAAAATGCTTGTTATATGGTACTGGCTTTTACAAATTTCATTGCAGTATGTTCGTTATGCCAATAAAGCTATTATAGAATAGAGTGTATAAACCAGAGGCTAATACAGAATTCTATGGCATCTGTTAAATTAAAATATAATCCGTATCTCCTAAAATAAGTAATGGATTTTTTTTTCTTTTTTCCTTGGAAGATTCAGTAGTTTAGCACTGAAGACTCGACTTGGAGGAATAAAATGTGCAGACAGGTGTGCACTTGCTTCATTGAAATTTAAATTAGTTACAAATTCTCAGGAATGAAATCAACGCTTTCCGTCAGAATTGTCTTGTGGAATTTCATACAGAAATGCAGTTGCAATTGCCTGTGGTTATGTGAGTGTTTGTTTTGTGTTGTGAAAGAACTGAAATCAAGTCTTAGCGCAGTCAGAAGGTTTGCTATAATGTATATTTAATTGAGATCGTGGAGGTCAATTATCTTTTTATGTATTTGGAGGCATATTTTATGGTTAATTTGTTTCTAAGCATACAGAAATTCCAAGCGTTGCCTTCTCAGTTCCCATACAAAATCACTGGTGAGATGGTGCATAGGGAGCTCCTTAGGGGTCAGGAGGAAATCCGTCTACCTCATCTGTGGGTAGAGTTTTTGAGCGGCCAGTATTTCATGTTCAGAGCTATTGAGGCCTCTAGGAGCACAGTTTCCTCCCAGCCTCTCTGTCAAGGATGTCTAATTCTGGGCAGCCATTCGGCCACATGCTGTTATTTTTCATTTCAAAGAGCTTTTCCAACCATCCGGTCTTGCTCTATTTCAAGCATTTCTGTAACCTGTACTTGAGATGGAGTATTTTGGCTATAGTTCTTAGACTTTACTTCTGAGAGAGTAAGAGACAAACTTGCATTAGCTTTAAAGGCTTGTGGTCTCCTAAGACATATTTTTAAAAACTTTAATTCTACCTAGTTTCTGGATGCTAATCTGTTCTGTAGTAGAAAGGTAGATGCAAACGGGAGACTTGAGGTTGTGACTACTTTTCAATAAAATATTGCCGTTTAGAACTGTGCAGGTTATTTCACCTACTACATTACACAGAACGGCAGCAGAGAATAACGGTAGAGTGTATTTTAAATGGATTAAGAATTGGCTGTTTGACAGATCTTAAAATGTAGTTGTCTGTGAGAAGTTATAATGTCATGAGGATGTTCCAAATGAGGTTCCCCATGGGTGACCTGTGGGAACCACACTACCTGGTACCTTCAGTAACGAACTCAAAGTAAGTCACTGCTGCTAAAATTTGCTGTAAATAATGCTGAGATCCTCATGTGAGTAAAAATAACCTGTATGTCTGTCTATGTCATATATAGCAACAATATGGACCTATGTGCACTCAAGATGATTTTTTTTTCTCTTAAGAAAACAAAATAAAATAAAAAAAACCACAAACCAACAATACCTGTACTCCTGGGAATGAAATTATTTTGGTACAGTCATACTGCTGCTGTGATACAATTGAATTTTAGAAAGCAGAGACCCTGAGAAAGGTTTAGCTGTCATGATAAGCAAGGACGTGTGAGTTCCCAGTGTGATGTTCTGACAAACAACATCTAGGGGAAGTGGTACCGTCATACAGCTTCTGCAGCTGTTTAAAGCAGGAGTAGAAGCAGAGAGATGACTTTTAGCTCAGGATGTGGAATTGGCAGGATCAGTACAGGCATAGTGTTTTCAATTGAGAGGTCCCCAGTTTTGAAAGCATACTGGAGAATTTCAGGTGATGAAAGGAGAGGCCACACATAGATTTGAGAGACTTGAGAAAATGCCTTTGGGTAGTTACAGATGTAGAGGAAGCTGTGTTTGCATTGGACCGCTTTTGGTTAAAAAACAGAAATAAACGTTTGCTTCAGTCTCTCCTCCAAGGAATCTCACATTCCCAGATGAAAGTCTGAACCACTGAGCTGCAGAACTGGATCCCTATTAGTCCCACTCACTTACCTAATGAATCATCATTTATTTTATATAATTTCAATAAAGAAGGAGGAATGAGCTTCCTAAACAGAAATAATCTAAACCCTGATGCGTTGGCAGCATTTACGAGGGGAAATAGGTGACGGAATGCAATACCTTTTAGGAGGAGATGGATTAAGAAAGTGTTTTCCATATCCTGGCTAAACATTACTCGGTTACTAGATAAAAAGTGTTTCTATCAAACTGACTGTGAACAGGAGCTCCTGTTACTCAATTTGGAAGGATCCCAGTCCAGTTTCTGTTTGTTTTCAAATGCCTGGATTAAGACCCACAGACTTCAGCTGTGGGACAGCTAATTTATTGATCTATTGATCTAATTTATTGATTTATTTGGAACACTGAAGGCTCAGTGCTTCATTCTGATGGCCCAAAAGAAGTTGATTATACTCTCCTTATTATTCATCCATATCTGTCACCAAATGAAGCCTTTTTATTGCATTATTGTGTCAGATTTTGACAACTAAATAATTTGGAACAGTATTCTCCTGGAGAATTAGGAAAGTGTCTCAGAACGATTGGCACCTCTCTATCTACTGATTGCAGAGCTTGTTAAAATGATAGATGACTTTTCCACAAGCTACAGAAAGTGGAAGGTCCATTCAGGGAATGTGGCCAATAGTGCGATGTGGTGAAAGGCCGGTGGCTTGTATGTGCTTTACAGCTAGTCCAGCTGTTCAGGAGCATAGCCTAGCCTATGTCATCTGCCCTGGACTTTGTGTTCTTGGAAAAATAAAAAAATAAAAAAGCAAGCACATGTACATCGTATTGTCCTTATTGTTATAATTCACATACTGATTGTTTCTTCAAATTCACTAAAGAAATCATAGGTTAAGGCAGGATGTGTAAGTGCCAAGGTGCGTTTTGTGGTTGTCAGAGTACATCCCGTTTGTTTTACACGTTTACCATGCCACATTTATGCAAGGCACATACAGTAAATCTATCTTCTCTGAAGAGTCCACCTGAATGTATGAAGGAAAACAAGGAAGAGAAACTTGTCACCTGACTTTATATTCAGGTTCTTTACTTCTGTGAACTTTTATATGGCAAGGAACAACTGAGTCGTTTTTACTTCCTCTGAAACTTGGCTACTCTTAGCAGTGCTCACAGAAAAATGCAACTTCTTTTTTGTTACTGAAAGATCTGGGTTGTTGAATAGCTGTCAGACTTGCTTTTATCCTATTACATGTTCTCAGGGAGTTGAAGGTGCGGTTTGACATTTAGGGGGAAAAACCTAAAACGTCACTCTCAAACGTTTCTCTCGTGTTCCCAGAATGACTTTTTTTTTTCTTTTATTCTTAAATCATAACAGCCATGCAGAGCATATTTCTCTTTAGGCCTGACCTCTGTATATTTGCGTGCTGAAGTATTGCAGTGATAGTAAGCAGCCAGTGTAAAGGTGGCTCTGGACACCAATAAAACCACAAAAAAAGTGTGGTCACTTAGAATCATAGAATTGTTATGGCTGGAAAAGACCTTTAAAGTCATCAAGTCCAACTGTTATCTGACTCTACCGGGTGCACTTGTAAAACGTGTCCCTGAGCACCATATCTAGACAGCTTTTAAATACATCCAAGGATGGCAATTCAACCAGTTTCCTGGGCAACCTGTTCCAGTCTTTGATTACCCTTTCAGTGCAGAAGTTTTTCCTAATGTCTAACCTAGACCTCCCCTGGCACAACTTGACGCCATTTCCTCTAGTCCTTGTTCTTGTCGATGAACATACTGGAACTCTTATGGCTGATTGGCTGAAAGATCATATCATTTCTCTTAATGCTTCTGGGGGAAGGCACCTTTTCATCTTGCGCATTCGCAAACATTATGTTGTTCTTCATAGGTCTCTTGGTTTTGTCAGTTAACCTTGAGATCTAGTGCACTATCGGAGAGCTGGAAACACAACCTGGATTAGTGATACTCTCTTGAATACTAGGTTTCTAAAGGAATTAGAAAAAAATCCCCGAACATTTCCATCTGCAGTAGATTCTGGTGTTGTATTGGCATGTGAAAATCTTTTTTCAGGCAAACCTTAGTGCTTGAGTTTAAAGATGAGAGTGGACATATTAGCAGAGATCAGGAATTCCCACACTTGGTATAAGAAGTTATTTAAAATTGGAATTCAGTTCTAATAGCAGTCTGAAATGCATAGACACAAGGCTGAAATTTGATTGTTGGAAACTTCCTGGTTGGCAACTTCTCCCTCCTCTGTGGTGTTGCCCACCGAAGAGACAGGGCTGCATAGGCTTGCCTCTTGGAAGGAAGTAATGTAACATTTGTCAAACACAAGAAATACCTATAAGTATAACTAAGGTGAGACATAAAAATGAGAATTTAACATCACTGCTTAGACAATGTTCTGCTCTAAACAGTGAAATTCGCTTTTAGGTGAATTGGGCGGCAAACAAAAGCACTGCTTAAAATATACTTAAAAGATGCATATACATTCTGCATAGCATTTCTGCCAGCACCTGGCACATAGGTAAACATCACCTGCATTTCAAAGGAGGGTACTGGCAATTTTTCACCAGGTTCTTTTGTTAAAGTGCATCTTGTAGTTTTAATTGATTGATTAAAGCCACTTAAGCTGCAAGATTTAATCTGGCGTGGTTACTGTTTGTATCTTTAAGTAAAAAGCCTATAAGTAAAAGGCATATCCTGAGCTAATGTAAATTTGCATAGTGTCAAATAAGTTAATGATAGCATTATAGTGAATTCTATCACTGATCTAAGTCTGTAATTTATTTTTATCTTTGTACCTTTATTTTTAAGTTGGCAGAGGGAGTGATTTTTTTTTTTAAACTATGATTGGAAAAGTTCTTAAATGTCAGTGGAACTAATAGCATCAGATCATCATCTTAGACTATCGTAGACATTTAAATATGACAAAATCTAGAGCTCTAAATATGCCAGTTACAGAAATGTTTGGAGGCAAAGATGTTTACAATTACTTTTTAAAAGTCCAAAGTCAAATCAATAACTATATTGAGCCTCAACTTGAATTGGTCTTTGTTGATTAACTGAAATTATCATAGCATTGAAACCAGTTCCAAATGGTGAAGCCTGTTTCATTCTTCTGTTGGTTGCCGTTATAAGTCTGTCTCAATGGCTTGTGTCAGAATCGAAGAATATCACCACTAGTGATGATAAAGTAGATTTCACTGCCAGTGAGAAGAGACTAAGTGATTGATATTTAGTAGTGAAGCATGCGCTGATAATCAAGCTCGGAATACATCATTTGGGGGGGAACTGAAATAGAATGAGGCATAAAATCATAGGAGATACACATATTGGGAAGAAAGGAATTTGCTGTAGCTTTTTTGAGCCTCTGGAGCTGGTACAGTAAATTTTTCATTATTAATGACAATTCTGCAAACAAAGCTGACAGCAATAAAATATGTGGTTAATAGACTGTTCTTTAAGAAGATTACAGATATGAATAAATAGATAATACCTAGGTAGTATTCCCATCTGCACATATGTATTAAATATTATTGAAAGTTACTTTCTCTCTCTGCTTTGATTGCATCTCAAATAATAAACCAGCGCTCAGCTTGAGCTCCCACCTCAAGTTTTCTTTTTGCTGTGCGTGCACGTGATCACTGCAATACTAATATTATGCTTGATACTGAGCTTTGTGTAATTGATCTCAGCCTGCTTATTCCTATTGATCAGGGTGAACAGGATTTCAATTGTTTTCAAAATAGTTGCCTTCCCTCCTGGTTTGGGATATCATGCACATTTGAGTGACATAATAGCCACATTATGCAAAAACACTGCAGTTCTGCAAGCAGTATCATGGATGGATCATAATGGGCTTGCATCTTAGTTTTGTGACATAAAACTAGTAGGGAGAAACATAACAAGAGTAGTCATTGTGAGCAACTGCTGTGCTCTTCTGGAAATAAATAGCAAGAAACACCACAGTTCCTTACTCTTCCATGTTACAGCACTGGTATAAATCACTGCAGTGATTGGGATAATCACTGGTACGCGTGATGGCCCAACCTACTCCCATTATAAGACCCCGAGATTTCAAGTCTCCCACTGGTTTTTGGAAGACAAAGATAATTCTGCAGATAACTCAGAAAAGGTATTCTTCCGTGCTTGTTCTGGTAGATGAACCTGCGCATGATAATTATACTTAGGAATCCATGTGTAAAACTATGTTATCTTTTTAATGTCCTAAAATTGTCTGTTTTAATAGCTATAGGCTTGTAACTGATTTTTTACAGCTCTATCACAGCTAGCATGCTGTAGGATACAACAGCACTATATTATCTTATGTAGGAAGATCTTTTTCAGCATGAAAGTAAAAACCCGCTAAATAATAATCCTTGTAAAATAATTGCCTTCCCCATAGCAAGTCAGAAAGTGGCATATGTAAAGACATTTTTGGAGAAGAGCATCAGTACTTGCAAACTTTATCCTTGCAAAGGATAAGAGAGATATATAGGAGACCATTGTTAACACAAACATTGTTTCAACTCTTTCTGTGCTCTTCCTCATTATATTGGGACTATCCTTGGAAATACTGAGTGTTCAGTTCTCACTACCTGCCTACTCAAAGAAACATTCCATCATTTCTGGTGATTGTGTATCTAATACACAGATGCCAACTTTACTTTTCCGTGCTCGTGGCCATTTTCATATATCATAGCTGAAGCTATGCCTGAAAAGCTTTGTCATTATTCATTCCTCTTTGTTTATACTCAAAAAAGGTGATAATCAGTTCTGGTGGTGGAATTAAGTGATGTTCTTTCAGACAGCACAGCCTCAAAGTCCAGGGAAAGAGCCCAGCATACTGTGCAGCCAGCATTTCTGAGAATGCATTATTGCTAGAAACAAAAGTAGCATGAATTATTTACCTAGAAATATTAAACTGGCTTGAGAACACTGCTGGAAATAGAGGGAAAACTGGGTCTTGTGAATCATTCATGAAGCTTTATTTAACACAGACTTCTTTTTGACTTCACAGACCAGTGAATTGTATTTTATAACCTTTAGAATGTTTCTGTGTGGTTCGTTCTACTCATAAATAGGTGTTTCTTTTCAATGCCTTCTAAGGAGGTACTGATCAGTAAAATTATAATCTTATCTTGACTTCTGAGTACCTGATTGCTTTTTCACAAGTAAGAAAGTATAGAAAAAGGCGAAGTGGTGTGGTGAAGGAGGAGGAGGAGGTGTGTGATAGCTTCTGTTTGATCGTGTACTTTGTCCCTTTTTTGTGGATACTGGAAGCTGTGGCAGCCCAGTAACTTCACCTGTGGATAGTATGGTCTTTAGCTACTTCGGAGATTTGCTCAGCAGCTCCCACGTGTAAGCCATCGTCTTCTCTGCTTCCTTTTCACAATTCTAAATTAATGTTACTATTTATATATTTTATTAAGCAGCCCATTAAAATCTATTTCATCTCCTTCAGTGGCCGGGAAAAGCTATTTGTATCAACAGTCTTTCCTGTATCAGGGCATTCCAGAGGTTATCCCAAACAGGGGTGAGGACTGTTGCACGCTTGGGAGAATAAAGTTTTAGCACTAATGATACTCTCTATTCTTGTAAATAATGGTTTACGTAAATACTTTCTTAGAACATCTTATTTTAGTGATGAGGCTTGATCATTGTCTCCAACTGAGAACAAAAAGAATCTTTCCATTAATTTATACACGATCCAGATTAAACTTTTAGAGCCTTGTTCACACCACAACTATTATTTGTATGTAGACATTAAAACTACTGTCATAAAAAATGTTTCAGGCCAGTCCTCAATCATTATTACAAAAAAACATGCAACCCAAACAACCCTAAAGTGCTCTAATGTTTACTTATTTTTCAGGAGATTTTTATTAAAAAGGCTGCTTAATGTGAACAGAAATTTGTTTTCATACATGTGAATATTTACACTGTTAACATTTTGAGGTACATCAGCTACTGCTGATTTGGTAAAGTTCAAATGTGAGCTTGTAATAACCTGCTTGGGACTTCTAAATGTTTAATAATTTCAAAGTCTGAAAGCTATATTGATGTAAGAATAAAAGGAAAAATAAGGAGTTGCTTTGGAACCCCAGTGCAAACACTTGCTGCTTGATGTGGCATCACTGGGGTCAGTAGGGCTTTTCCTCACAAATCAGTGATGCTTCAGTAATGCTGTTTGTTCAGATACGTGCCAGCAGGTACGTATCTACTTTCCTTACGAAGGAGGTGGAAGTGAGGGCCCCTGGGACTGAATCCAAGCCCACTGTGGTCTCTGGAAGTACTTCTGAAGGCTGTGCTTTGGCCCCATTACTTCCAGAGATACCGTCAATGCCCATTTTTATGTAGGTGAGCCTATGAGGCCTACTGGCTAGGATAATATTCTATCCCATAATGTATGTTTGACTGCCATTATGAATCAAACTAAGATGCTGTTTCATTTACGTGAATAGTGGCCCTTTTGTCATACTCTTCTAAAGGGAATATGGTAATATAAGGAAAAAAAGAAGAATTTGTAGCTGGATTTGAGGAAAAGAAGATAAACTAGAAATATCAAAACCTCACAACTTTCGGCAAAATTCATCCTCTTCTCCCTGATCAGAGAAGATTTATAACTGCTATTTACCATGAGAGGCAGAGGTAGTATAGATCACAATGACATCCTGAATCTTGTTTGTGGACCTATGGTACATATGAAAAAGAAACATGCTGAAAAAACACTTGAATCTGTTTAAAGGCAGTCTAATTTCAGACCAGCTCATCCTGTGAAAGATACGCAGCCCAGTAGATAGGATTACACGGAGTTTCTTTACCTTGCATTTTCTTACAAAAGCTCTGGCCGTAAGATAGATTTCTCAGAAAGATTGCTCTTCTCAAATATAGATTTAATAAAAAGCATGCAACAACCAACATCTCTTGGTGGTTATCAGATGATTTACCTGTTTGTAGCACGGGTCTGATATTATTTGGAATTAATCTCACTTCTTGGTGCTGGAAATTACACATTTGTAAGGAAAATTTTAGCTAATGAACAATGTGGATTTTTCTACCGGGTAGGTTTTCTCTACTTTGTTGCCAAGATTTTTCCAGCGCATGTAAGGACAAGTCAATCAATTTGGTTTATCTTTATAAGGAAGAGGAGCGTGGAAGAAGTGAGCTGTAGTTCCTGCATCCCAGGAAAAGAATGGAAAAAATCTAAACATTTATTAATTTCTGCTGAGATAGCCTTTTTTTCTACTCCATGAGGACCCTGAACGGTAGTGAGAAAAGAGTTGCTCTTCGTTCTCCGCTGCTTACACAGTTGTTCTTCCTTAGGCTTGTCATGGGAAATGTCGCTACAGTACAAGGCTTTCAGTCATCCAAATTAACAAGGAAATATAGTCACCTCTGTAACTCTCGCTAACAGAAATTTGCAGGTACTAAGTGTATATATACAATACCGTACGCATTTATGGTGCCTATGGAAATACACAGTTTTTTATCCTAAAGCTAATATTAGACTTCATCATAGCTTTTGTTTTAGTGCATCTCCAGAGAAGCATATACATTGTATTTTTGCATGCACTGTATATATGGTGTTGCCATCTCTATGAATTAATTGTTCGTCTTGAATAAAATTGAGAAAATTAGGGTGACAAGTATGATTGCTCCCGCACCTGTATAGCTGGAGTCCATCTGGAAGCCCTTTCTGCCTCTCCTTTCCCAGGACTGGTTGATTCAAGGCGTACCAGCAGCTCTTAGTTCTTTTTCAAGAGATGTGTGCAGTTAAAGCAAGGTTTGGCTGTTGTTGGTGCTGAAGTGACTGTGTTTTGTCCTTTCTGATATTAGTACGAGGTTGCTCATTTTCGGCTGAAAAACTGACTGCAGTGAATGAACGTTTCGCTGTAGCAGCTGCACTAAGGAAAGACAGAGGGATGTGTGTACGTGCGTGCGTATGTAAAATGCTGACTGTGGATCAGTTCAAAGGTCAAGATACTTAAGGATTTTCATCGAATGGGAAACTTTATTTGAGGTAAATGGGGCTTTTAGTTATTTTCCACAAATGTAAAGGTCTGATTCACAAAGGGTTTTAGCAACAATTCATGAAGCAGGAAGGGAGACAGTTCCTTTCTATCTTGTAGCGTTTGGGATATTTGTTAGAGATGTGGTAAACATCTTTTAAATCTTTTCAGGTCAATCAGTCTGAAAAGTTAGGACCAACCCACTCAAAGATTAAGAGGGACAGATAATCTGTAAGGTCAGTTGCATTCTACTTCCTACAATAAAGGCACTGCAGTTTACAGGGAGGTTATTTGAACCAGAATGTCATGCTTACTGGGGGACTGTTCTTCCTGTTATGTTAGAGGGCATAGTATTAAAACATTTACCGCTGAAGCAAACAGCTTGAACCCTTTATTTTCAAAAAGCTGATTTAAGTGATTTCTTTTTCCTCTTTCCTGTCCGCAAAATACTTACTATCCCAATGATCAAACTCTAAATAAGGCTCACCCAGTTCCAAGGTACCTCTAGCTTCTGCCATTGAGATAACTTTTCGTCTCATTGAGAACGACAAAGTAATCCTTTGTGGAAATTTATGAAGACCACTAACTCTGTAAATTTATGATACGTGACGTTCTTTTTTTTCCCCCCACCTTGTTGTCAGTTACCATTTGTGTGGCTTTTTCAGACTTCTGTCTTCAACCTCTCAGTCAATATTGATAGAAATTGAAGGTGCAGGAATCTTCAGTCATCACTACATGACTAGCGAAAAGTCAGGTATCTCCTCTATCTCTATAGAAATATCAATAAAAATAGGGCATCATTAAAATAAAAACTGGATTTTAAAGTACATTATAATGGCACTGCTTCTGTTATACTCAGTGCTAAGGTCGCTGTTTTTCAGACCTGGGAAAGAAGTGATAACGGTATATCTGCTAGATGTGTCATAAAAGGTATTCCTTCCCATTAAAAGAAGTATTACAGGCTAGCATGTGAATGATATGCAAATTACAGTATACAATCTGCAGAGAGTAAAACTCAATTCTGTGCATCACCGGAAGGTTTCAGATAATGTCCTCAGTATTTCAGAATGCCAAAGCTGAATTGCAAGCTGTAAGGACTTATTTTGGCGCTCTCGGACTACCACTGTTACCTGCGGGGGTCGTTGACATGGGTGCTTAGTTAAGCTGGATGTAGTATTTTGTCTCAAAGCAAGTTTAATCTCAATGCCCTGTGTCTTTTACTTAAATAATTATAGCCTGTGCTGCTGCCTTGCATCAATACTGGGATAATCTGTGCTAAGAAATACTATGCACAGTTAGGAACTAAACACCAAGTGATAAAGACATGTATTAAAACCCTCCAAATGGCCCTATTTAATAGGAAGTTTGCCTGGTGCTATCATGCACCATATTAAGTTGATTGTATTTTGGTCTTTTAAAGATACATACTAATGGAGATATTACATGTAGCACTATATAAAGTGCTGCCCGTAGAAAATAATGAGGTTCAAGTCATTGCAAGATTACAAAAAGCCAGCGATTAAAGCCACACAGCTGATGTGTTGTTGCTTCTGCGGGAGATGTACATTTCATTTTCTAGTTGTAGCAGCACAGAAGTCACCATACTTCCCTTCCTGTCATTTGCCACCATAGTTCTATCAAAGCAACTGTTACATGATTCAAGAGAGAACATCGCTCCCCCACCGTTTATTTATACTCCACCTGCAAATGCTGTCCTCGTGCAGCCACACTGTAATGTGTTTACGACCAAGTCCTTGAATTTGCATGCAGACTCCAACACCCTCAGCTTTGCTGAAAGTTTGCTAGGATCTGTTCCAGGATCACTCCTGACGAGTGTCTAGGGGAGCCACTCAGATTGTCTTTTCCATTTATTGAAAAATAGCAGCATGAGAAAGGAAAGGTTTATCAGCTCATTTTGTCTCCTTCAGATTTGGAGAGACAGTGCCTGTAAGTATGTATTTGCTTTTGAAATCGAGTTAACTGACTTTTTACTTTAGTGCCTTCTATTTCCTGTTTGTAAATTTCCTGTAATGCTCAAACATTACCTGCACAGATCATCTGTGAACAGCAATAACTCTTAATGTTGACTGAATGCAAAACGTAAGTGTTGAAGTGTTTGCATTTGTATGTCTCTCTATGTTACAGGAATCACCAGTTGGTGAACTGAAACAGTCTTTTATGTCTTCTGTAATGAGAGGAAAATTCTTTCTTAGTGTCAGTAGTTTCCTGTGAGGGGAAAGGATTTATTTAAGGAATTCACTGGTGAACTTAACAACCAAATGTATGCAAGAATTTTGCCATGTTCTGTATAAGAGCGAGTAAATACCAAACTTTTATTTTTTTGATCAGGGTTGTAAATATCCGTTCTGGTTCTATCACAAGCAATGCTAGTGATCTTCTGCAGCATAATCCCCAAATCTTTTACAGTCTGGGTATAAATAAGACAGTTCACTGAATGTCCTTCAGTGTAGGGGCACCTCCTTTTCATCTGCTATTTTATGGTTGTATAACATGACACAACTACCGATTCTCTACTTGGGATATGGAATTTCTGACAACTGGCTGTTTTCTTTTTTGCACTTGATTGTAACTCGTTTCCTTCCAGCTGTAAGCTTTAGAGAGAAAAACATACACAAATTCTTCCTTTATTGCTATATCTAGTTCATATCTGATTAATTTTTTTCTTTATTAGTTCGTGTGTCATTTTAATAAATTCATATGATCTCTAAACAAAATTGAATCTGAATACTGTGTCCTGGTTCCGGCAGGGATGGGGTTAATTTCCCCAAGGAGCCGGCAGGGGAGGCAGGTATTCCATCCCACCTGACCCATGCCCGGGCTATAAGAGGCGCTAGCCGGGGAGGGGGGGGCAGTCGCCACTCGGGGGCGGGCTGCGGCGCTGCGCGGCGGTACTGTAGTCGCGTTCTTATATTCCTTTATCGGTGTTACTGTTTTTCTTTCTTCTTCCCTTTGTCTGTTCTGTTAAATTCTAATATTTCAACCCACGAGTTGTTCCCTTTTCTGCTGATTTTTCCCACGGCTGTGGGAGTCGAGCGAGCGGCTGCGTGGCTCTTTGATGCTGGCTGAGGCCAAACCACGACAATACTGTCATAGCATTAATGAGCTATTAGGTTACAGAAACGTGCACACCTCTTATTACTGGCAAACATGTTCCTCTAATGTACTCTCCGCTTTGCATAGATACGTCTTTTTGCTTGTTAATGCCTTTTTTTAAGAATTTTTGGCTTTTTGATACAATTGTTATATTAATATCATGATGTGCAGGGGGTCAGGCTGGGTGACTTTGACAGTCTTTTTGACATCAGTGTCTTTGGTCTCTGTATGAGTTGCTCTGGAGTTGTCTGGGTAACTGGCTCAATATTAAGTGTTGTTACTCGTTTAGCTTCCAGCCTTCAGTTTACCTGGAAAAAGTTGGATGTAAATAGAACCAAACCTGGTGAAAAAATAACAAAAGAATGATAAAAAGAAGTGATCCAAGAGTTAAACTAATAGTAAATGCTTTAACTTTCTGCTTGGTGAAACCTAGGGCTTTGGGAAAGAGTATCTCTTACAGCAAAAATGTCTGCAGAAGAAAAACTAGAAAAATATTTTCTTATGCGTTCCTCCAGACTTGACAACAATTTATCCCATAAAATGCAATGCAGAATTCCTCTTTCCTGGGAAAGAATGACTCTCTTCCTCCCTCAGCTGCCTATCTTAGCTCAAGTATTTTGCCTATATCAATTCAGTCTTTATTACAGTCTATTACCAATGTAAGGGTGCAGAGGCATAAATAAACCTATCATAATAACTGAATTAGAAATATTGGTCATCTTATTTGCTGTCCAAATGAGAAATATGACTTGTTTTAATCCTCCAGGCCACCAGAATTTTTGCTGCCATCTAACAAAGACATCAGAGTGCACTTCCATCGCTGCTGATTACACCACAAGCAATCATAAAATAAAGTACTACGTAGAGAGCTCTGTTTCTGTGCCCACGCTTCTGATGGAAATTTTTTCTGGCTCAAAGGATGCAAAGCTAGGCAGGGTGCTTTCATAGCTGAAGTTGCTCTGGGTGACAGGCAAAATACTCTGGATGTGAGTACAGTGTAAGTGATGTAGAAAGTGCTGCCCCTGTCTGTGTTGGGGTTTACTCCCAGTGTTTTGCTTCTATGACTTATCGGTCAGAAGTTGCCCCAATATATTAACCTTTTGAGTATGTTAACATTTCCTCTAAACCCACATATTAGTGAAATGATTCATTTAACACTTACAAAAACAGTCATTAAAGTGTAATTATAGAAGAAAAACCTATGAAAAAAAAAATCACTATTTTTCTACTTTTTGAAACGTTGTTAATTATATTGATTAATTACATGTTAGTTTGGCCAGCCTCGCTAGTGCACAAATAAATCTGTATGAATTCATGATCCGGATTAAGGACCGGTGCAGGTTCAGGACCCGCTCTGAGAGGTGAGCCCTTCCCGGACAGACGTGCCTGGGCCACTGTGACTGCCGTCCTTCTCCTTCCCTGGGAGCCTGTGCTCCTGCCTCTGCTCAGCCAGCTGTTTCAGAGGCTGCTTAGTCTCATAATGCTTAATACTGCCCTGGCTTCTTTTGCATAAGAATCATGAATTTAGTAGGAGTTACATTTTAAAATTGCTGCTTAGAAGAGAGTCATTGACTCCACATTTCTGTTACATGAACTGTATTTTTTAAATGACCTGTATATGGTAGAATTGATATTATTTTCTTGGTATGTGATGTAAATTCACATTGTTATATGATGTGAGTAACGTTAATTGGACATAGTGAATAGTGTGTGGGTACTATCTAATCAGGCAGACAGTAAAAGCACTTCATAACAGGATGAGTGCCCTCTTAAAGAAGATGAGTTTATTACCTCTTCTACAAGGATATAGGAAATCCTGATGTGGTCTACACAACGTAATATTTAGCTAATATTAGCTAATATGTAGCTAATATTTACCATTCAGTAATCATTTGTAGGACTTTTTTATTGAATTTATAATGGTGCATGTTAATTGATCAAATGCAATATGGTAAAAAAATACTGTACAGTGTTAGATGCCCCATCACTTTAACATGTAAATATTTTAGGATGTGCTAGCATTGTACAGTTTTTCCCACTCTCAGGTATATGTATAACCCGCTGTCTATTTTACAAGCGAAAAATAAATGTAATAGAATCTCAGATACTAATTAGAAGTAGTACCAAGAAATCCAGTACTTGGAAATAACTCTGTGCTGAAGGATTTCAAAGGCTTTTTGTTTTAAAAAGCTGGCATGTTAAAAAAATGAAATGCAAGTTATTTATTACATTACAATTTTTTTCCATTGTCTTGTGGTATTTCAGAAGAACAGCGTTTAATTGGCTGTAAGACTGTAGAAGCATGGACGGTAGCTTTTTGCATGTTTTTTCATAGGTAGAAATAAAATTATGTTCAATAGGTACTCCGGTAATTATTGCTTATTTACTGAAAATAGCGAATATATTTTTCTTTGCATGATTTGCTGTATACTCCCAATATTTTTCCTAGAGGTAGGAAGAACAGTGATTAAGTCCTGCAGTGAGAGCCAGAGCCAAGCTGTGCCAAACTATGTCACTGATGAGTTTCAAATATTTTGAAAGTTACAGTTTTCTCCCAGCTGCTTTCCTTGCTGTAGGGAATAAGTAACCTACTCTTGCCAAGAGCTAGCTACTTTAGCTACTTTCTTTTTCTTTCCTTTTTTTTTTTTTTTTTTTTTTTTTTTTTTTTAAGTGAGAATTAAAGCACGTCTCTCCTCTCCTGTCATCTCCCCAAAACTAGATATGCCAAGGGGAGCTTGGAAGCTTTCTTCCTCTGCCCTTCTGCTGAGTAAGAAATGTGAAAATTCTTTGTTAGAGTCATTGGTAGCAGGCCAAGAGTTCTTGGCCCAAGCTTGGAACAAGACATCCATCCTCAAATACAGTAGCTATTTGCTTCCTAGAAAGTATTTTCTTCCTAGGAAACTCTGTTTGTGGGTTCTTCTCTTGGAGGAAAAAAGTGGAATACTTCTGTTGTCAGCACAGGGCTGTGCCTTTAAAGCTGATCCAATGCTTTTTTTGTCTAAGCTGAAAATAACTGTTAAAGTAACAGTAATGTTGTCACTGTTTATTGGTTCTCATATTTAGGGAAAATGCCCCTGCAGAAAAATGAATGTTTGGGCTCTGTGCAGATGGAATATGTGTGTTTGTATGAAGCACAGAAATTTATATGCACATCTTAATTAAAGTAAGTAATAGAAATTGAGTAATTGATCCTGAGATACATCATTGTTACCTGTGACTTCCAGTGGCCCAAGTACAAAATGTGTTTTCCGAGTCAAAATGAACCATCTCTAAGTATTCGGAATAGGTTTAGCCCTGAAAATTTACATAGTGTCACTATATAGAGCCTTGCTGAAAAGTACTCCTGAAAACGTAAGGGGCTATAAAAGGATGTTGAGAAACTGGATGCAAGTTTACAACTTGTGCTGTCCTTTTTTTCTGTCTACATAGAGAAGATTTTCCAATATTGTATGAGAACCTGCTTTTGGTATTGTGCATGTCGATGCCATTTGAAAAAGTGTAGTGTGATTGTTTCATTATAGAATACAAAGAATTCTTGACGTCTGCCCTACAGCGGTGGAGGAAGCTTCTACATTGTTCCTCTAGGCTGATTTGATGGGAGACACGAGGCCGCAAGGAAGCGATGGGCATTTTTTATTTTTAACATTCCTTTTTTTTTTGTAGGCAATTAATGCTTTCATGCCGTCCTTTGCGGCCTCCCTGGCTCCGTGCTGTCAGCAGTATGTGCCGTGCAGCTGTGAGCCGTAGCCCCGTAGGTGGTTACAGCCCTGTTGGCTGGACCCTACTTACTGGCACTTGTGAGTCCAGACCCTCCCATGGCTCTGAGCAGGGCAGCGAGAGCTGAACATAGGAGTCTCTGTTGACAGTGCTGGGCAGGGATTTTTAAAGGAAACCTGCTTCAATAATTTTTTAAACTGTATTTCTCTAAGCCCTTTATTGTTTTGGAAAGCACAGATCCTGGTGGACTTGCAAATATAATCGTTTGCTTCTTCATATGCGTAATACGTAACACAAATATGTCTCTTCTGTGGAAAGCCGTGATAATCAAAGGGGCAGTATTGAGGCTGTTTGCTATAATGGGTGAGATAACCCGGTTGAAGTGGTTATGCTACGACCTTGAATCGCAAAGTGCTTAAGCCACAGCGTAGGGCCACTCCCCACAGGTATGTTTGCAGTATGCTGCGTAAGTTTAGGTATGATTTTGTATTTTTACCCTCATAGTGAATTGTTTCAGTGACAGAAACTGTATTCAGACAGCAGAAGTGGTGCTCTGCACAGAACAGAACAGAGCAGAATAGGCTCTAAGTTCTGTCATTTGCCTAGTGTGTTTCACGGTACATTGTAAAATTAAATGCATTTCTTTGATTGATAGTTCCCCCAAGCATTATTATAGAGAAAGGTCTTTCTTTAGGTAAGGTTTTAATGGCATCATGGTAGGATTTGTTTTTCTCCTTTGTCAGCTCAAATTATATTATAAAGAGATACAGTGGATTCTGCATTAAAGCATTTAAAGCAAGTCTGCATGTTCTTTATAAGGGCTGGAGCACCTCTCTTGTGAGGAGAGGCTGAGAGAGTTGGGGTTCTTCAGCCAGGAGAAGAGAAGACTCCGGGGAGAGCTTATTGCGGCCTTTCAGCACTTAAAGGAGGGCTACAGGAGAGATGGGGAAGGACTTTTTACAAGGGTGTGTAGTGATAGGATGAGGGGGAATGGCTTCAAACTGGAAGAGGGGAGATTTAGATTAGATATTAGGAAGAAATTTTTCACTCTGAGGGTGGTGAGGCGCTGGCCCAGGCTGCCCAGAGAAGCTGTGGAAGCTCCATCCCTGGAGGTGTTCAAGGCCAGGCTGGATGGGGCTTTGAGCAACCTGGGCTGGTGGGAGGTGTCCCTGCCCATGGCAGGGGGTGGGAACTGGATGATCTTCAAGGTCCCTTCCAACCTAAACCATTCTATGATTCTAAAATGGACCAGGAAATTATAGGCCTGGTGCTGGAATCGCAGGTCAAAATCTTGTTATCTGTACTCGGAAAGAATTCAAGACAGAAGACCGTAATGGACCCTTTTGGCCTTGAAATCTCTGAATCTGCTGTGTATAAAAAATGCAGTTTATTCTATTTACATCAGGTCCAACTGTCGAGCCTTTATGTAGTTGGAATATATAATGTGGAGGACAAAATCCACTTCAGGTGTTGCAGATGAGTACGTGGAACTGCTAAATAGCTTCCCTGCAGTGACTTAAATTTCAACCTGTAAACTAGAATAAAGCTTCTGCTTAGAACTACTAAAAGCGATCTGCATTTGAAAAAAAATGGAATATATCTGTCTGTGTTCCAATTCGGTGCGTGAGTTTTTTTAATTGCACAGAAAATGAAAATAATAGAACAAAATCTGTTTGACAAATTCAGTGACAGGAAAATGTTTAGTAAAGATGATAAATATGAATAAATGTAAATAAATTTAAGATCTCTCATTTAGCAAGGTATTTAATATTTTTCCAAAGCCAAATATTTAGGTTTGAAAACATGAGTGTTCTGCCAAAGGCACAGTTACACCAATACAAATGTCATTCCTGTTAATATTTGTGGATCAGCCCTTCTTACATGCCCTGTAATACACCCCTGGTAACTGAGTAGAGGAGAAAAAGCCAGGGTGTTTCTGTTCAGGGTTTCCTCATGACATAATGGTGCTTATTCTGGATCCATTTATTTTAATAGTTATGGATTATGAGCACTAAGTATACAGTTTTCACCTTTCATCCTCTATCTTACTCAATCCTTCCGGCTATTTTCCTGGGTTTTTTGGGTGCAAAAATAAAAAAAAAAAAACAGGTATGTTAAACTTTTAATAGAATAATTTCTAAGTGTCTAAAGCAGTTATTGAGCAAGTATAGGTTAACTAATGAAGGTAGCATTTCAATTGACGCTTTTACTTAGGGAAAACCAGAAACTAATGAAATCAATAACAACGCTAATCTGAAAGGGGAGCATAATTCAAATGGAACATAAAAGGTGAATTTCTTGAATTATCTGATCAAAAGCAGGTAAGCAGCATAATTCCCTGGAATAATCAGTAGGATAAATTTGGAACCGTAATTTAAATATTTATTCTTTGAAACTAATGTATGACTGAAGTATGGAGAAAAGGTCTATTGTTTCACTTGCACGTGACACCTGGAGCAGATCTGTGCTCCTCCTTTTGTGGATAACATGCAGTCAAATTACCACCAGATGTTCACGCTGTTAAAGAACAGTTGTTGGCTTGCCAAGAGTGCCATTGTTCAACCTTTCCTTGATTTTCTTCTTGTTGTAATATTGCCATTCAGCTACATTTTCTTTTAAATTAATTGCATAGATGAGCTGCACAAAGTGTCCCTAACATGTCACCTTTGTAATTTTGAAAGAAATAAAGTAAAGCACATGAAGATAATGTTAAGATAGAAACTTAATTGCTTGCGTCTCTTTCCCTTTGGAACTAAGACTTCATCTTTGAGCCAAATCAAATCTGCTGACAAGTGCTCCAAAATACAATCGGAATCCTTTCCAGGGCAGTATGAGGGGCTTTACTTGAACCGTTTCTATCAGAAGGGTTGTTTGTATGAGTTTGAGCTTTAGGTCTGAGTTTTCCATTTGCATCCTGAGGATAAGACTGTTCCCTAGGTCGTTTCATCCTCCAGACCCACTTCCTACTTTTCTGGAGCTTGCACTGAGCGTGCCATGTGGGACAGGGCCCTCTGGATCAAGGCAAGCACTGTCCTGGTGATCCTGCATAGTTACTGGCACTGCCTGGCTAATTCCCCATGCTTCAGCAGACCCGTGCAATTACATGTACAGACTAGGCGATGATATCCAAAACAAATGAATGCCAGAGGAAATTCTGCCAGTGTTTTCAAATGTAGGTGCCAAATCTGTGTTTCCGTATCTATGTTGATTAGAGACGTACACACTCACCATTTAATTTTCAAATTAGCTAGCATGGGTATTTCCCAAGAACTCCAGTAGTATGTAGGTTATGAACACATACAAAACCAAGACCTCTGAAATGCTTTCATTTCATAAGTTAAATATAGATACACAGGATTTAATACTTCTGGGCAAGAATTTTAAAGGCACATGTGACTTTTGAATGTCTAATTTCTACTCAAAGTCCAGATGATTGATCAGTAGAAATAATTTAATACAGGCTGGTATTTTAGGTTCATAAAAAGATGCAAATAAAATCACAACACAGTGCCTTGATGTGATTTATATATTACTGGTTGCATGATAATTCTCAAGAGCTAATGATCTTCATTTAATCAACGTGTTTTTCTCGTAAATCAGAATGAGGCACCTGTTATTTTGGAAAGAGCAGGTTAAATAATTAAGCGTGAACAGAAAATTGCCTACTTTTGTTTATTTTTGTAATAACTTAGAATGTTTTGTTTATCCTTTGGTAGTATAAAATAAAATAAAAAAAAAAAAAAGTCCTGTCAATTGTGTAGTTCAGTGACATTTAGCTGCACCTGCTAAATTGTGGGTCCACTGCACTGTGAAGCAAAACTCTCATTAACTCCAGTACAGTCAGGATTTTAACAAAGATGTCTAAATTCTAGCAAAGCTGTTGGATTCAGTGCAATGAAATTGAAGCACATGGTAAATATCTCTCTGAAAAGGGATGAGAGTAAATGCGCTAGTGGCTTACTGAATTTTTTGTACCTACTATACCTAATGATGAATATTTGTTAAAATAAGAAGCATTTCTGTTGCACACAGATACTTTAAGTTATTATTCAGCGTCATATTTTTAAATTTAATTTCATTTTCAGTGCCAGCAAATTGATAGCTGCAAAATATCTTATTGTTATCTGTAAGTCAGAATTTCAGAGTAGATTTAAACTGCTTATCAAAGATCACAAACTTTAACCTTTTGCTGCTCAATATTTAGCACACACACAGTCTCAAAAATTAATAAAAAATAAAGACGATTGGTTTTCGCAGATAATTAGCAATCTATTCTACTGCATGTTCCATATCTCAAATGGTGGACATTATATCACCATCAACCAGATGGTGATAACGCTTTCTAGAGGTAGGCTCAGACTTCGAGCTGTGGAGATACCTTGTTCACTCCTAGCCAAAATAGCAGCTGTGTTGACAAGCATTTACACCGAGTGGCAGTGTGTTTGCGGCACTGGAGGAGGCTTGCATCCACATCTGCAGAGGCTCAAGGAAGAGACCATGTGTGCAGAAAGGAGCCGTCGCTATTTCTGTTATTAATATTTTCTCATATTAGTAAATGACTCCAAAGCATTTTTGTCTGTTGAATAATTTCCTAGTTTTGATGAGAACTGAAGATTTGGGTACCATTTGTGAAATGGGGATGCAGTCTGTGGTGTACTAGTCACAGAAAAGGCAGCAGAGAACCATTCAAATTAGTCTGGATAGAATTAAATATTCTCCTGGCCGTTAAATATTATGACACACTCCAATAGATAATCAACATTATTTTCAGTTTTAGATTATTCTCTCCCTGTATTGACTATGGGCCAAGGTTCAAGACAGTCAACCCATTCATTACAAAGGAGAGTTTGCTTGTGTAATGGCTAATGAGGTAATTATTTTGTGTGTGATGCAGCCTTATAATAGGAATGCCAGGCGTGGTAAATTTGGTGATTGGTGTTTTCATTACAGTAGAAGGCTTATTCTGAAGAAGTGAATAGTCATTAAAAATTAAAGAAAACGTAGCAATGAATAGGAATGTTATTTGCCACCATCGTACTCTGGATTGGTACTTAAGGGGATTGATATGCCTTTTTGGGGGCGGATGTAATATATTGTCTTCTGATTTCATTGACTAAAGTTGGAGAGTTACGATACACCGGCAGAAAGTTGTCCCGTCCTGAATGAAACATATCATGAGATCTGTGTAAAAGTAGTTTCATAGTATACGTACATTTGTTTCACCTTTCAAGTGCCTGTGCATACTTATTTTCCAAAAAACCACCTACAAGTTTCTTCAGTAGCAAGTAATCTGACTCTAGGCTATCCTTGCTCTCACTTAGGGTGTAGATATTATGTTGCATAATCACATGCTCTGTATCCTCTGCTTTGATTATAATTTCTTCAAGATGAAGTTTACTGCAGCCTGTACTGGACTTAGCACAGTTTGCATGTGCTACAGAAATTAGCTGGAGAGTGGTAAATGACAAGCAGCAGCATTGTCTGTGTAAATCTGGAAATCCTACGCTATGACCTCGTTTGCCTTTGATGTCCTCTGCTGGGAGTGCCAGGTTCTCAAGGGCTACGTTGCGCAGCTTGTGAAGGACAGCCCTGAGGCCACTTCGATGCTACACTGGCAATCTTCTCACTGCCAGCCCGCAGCCCGGACATGATGGTAGGCGTTGAGCCATCAGCTCTGGCTGAATTGGCTCGCTGAGACACCTCCGTGTGGACAAAAGGGGGTGAGCAAACTGCAGCCTTATGGGTGCTCCCGAGACTGGTCTTTGACTGCGATATGTACGTAGCCGTTGAATTTTAATTTTCGCACTTGTTGGGCTTGTCTCTGAAATGCCAGTCACATCTAGAGCCCTGCACAAGTAGAAACTCTCAGGAGTGTTGGAGAGGCACAGGAAGTTCACATTTCTATTGTAGGTTGAAATACACAGTTGTATTTGAGGATTATAATTATATAGGAGTAGAGAAGCATATAAATCTTCCTTCCTTGAAATCATCGTATCTTATCTGAAGTGCAGCCTTGCCAATTCAGTAATCTGTGTGAAATCCGGCCTGGGCCACGCCGCCCACTCCAAAGCAAAGCTGTCTGTGTCCTGTCTGGCTTGTCTTCTTGACAGTCTCAACAGAAAGGTCAAGTCCTGAGGCTGTCAGAGAAGTGCTGCTGTATTGAGATACCTTATCATCTCTCTGGGGAAGAGGCTGGGATAGGATGTGTGACTGAGACTGACAATTTGTTCCCTAATTTTCTCAATAGTCCAGGGACATGTATGTTAATTGGGGAACAGCTGGGTGAGTCCATTGCCAAGCTGGCTCAGTAATGGTCCTCGGTGCAATGCAAGAGAGCAACCAGAGATTATTTTTTTATTCCTGGTCAAAAATGTTTCCATGTAGTTTGGGAAGCAGAGCAGTTTTATGGGAAATTTAGGAAAAGGTGGAATGTTCTGTGCTGGCAAAATTGCATCTGCAACGATGCCTGACGTTTCACCATCACTGCACAATATGGGATGAGAAAACCAAAGTGCTGGAATAACTTTCCCTACTCTTCCTCTTTAAATTTTTTAGCACCTTAACTACAGTGCATTTTCTAAGTTGAAGTCCCCATATATATATATATATATATTTTTACCGAGAGAACAGCTAAATAAAAGTGTAGGTGTCAGATGGTATCTGTGAGTAATAACCTGGTGGACCTTACTGGAGTTGCGTGGCACACAAGCAGTGATGTAGCCTATTAGGAAGGCTCTGTCTGCCGCGAATACTGCCCCTTCCCCTCCTCTTTCTCTTGGTGCTGGTTTATGTTAATTGCATTTCAAACAAATTGGAACGGACTAATAGACTCAAGTCTATTATCCTAGCTTTTAACACCATGAAATCATGTTTAGTCCTTTGCTCTAGGGGGGAAAATGAATATCCCTAACATTTTCCTCCCAGTAATGACAGAAATACAGATGGAGATTTCTGCATTAAAAAATGTAGAATGGGGAAAGTGCTGAGGAGGAATGGCAAAAATAGTCAAATCTTGTGCTTTAGTCCATCAACTGGTTGATCGTTGGGTTAGATAACTGCTTCCCATTTATGGTAGTACACACTTAGATCTTTGCATTTTCATTTATTTTTATTCATTTGCTTTGCAGTGCTTTGTCCAGTTGTGTTCTAAAGTGAAGGAGACTTTTATAACTTCTGACAGGAGATTAATTATGGCATAACTGCTATTTTCTTACGACTTTTTGTAATTGTTAGACAGCTTCTTAAATGATGTAAGTTAACATCTTGTTGTCACGTGGTGTATTGACCATTTCAGAAAGCTGGAGCTCAGCTATAGCTGTCTTATTCTGAGTGTGCCCTTGAAATGCAGAAAATGAGACAGACCCTGCTGGGGCAGCCTGGATTTGGGAAGTCTGAGTGAGCAGATCTATGTAGAGGTGCTGTGCTCACTCCCAAGCAGAGTCCCAGGGGAGCAGGAGGGAACAGCAGGAAAATTTCTTCATTCAGGAAGACAGGAGAAGAAATAGCTCTTTTACTCCATCCAGGAAGACAGGAAAAGAAATAGCTTTTACTCCATCCAGCAAGACTGGAGAAGAAATAACTTCAGCAAGCTATTTCTGGTATCTGCCGTGGCTGGCAGGACCAAAGCCCTCAAGGGGCTGCAATTTAAGTTACCAGTTAATAAATTGGTAAACTTGTAGGGAAACCTTGGAAACTTCTAAATTAGAACAGCTTTTTGTTATCATGGCAGTACATAGAAGAGGAATGTATCTTTCAAAAACCTGGGTGTGATGGTTTAGTTCTCCTGTGAAAACTAAACTCACAGTGCGCCTGGATTCCACAGCATGTCTGGGTAGAGCCCCAGTACAGTCACTGGGACTTTATTCAGCTACATTCTCTGTGATTACATGCATTCAATCCATCTATAGCTATATCTTTGCTGTCTTGGGAAGTAATTCAGCTCCTTCCCTTCTGTTTACGTATTTCCAACATGTACAGAAGTGACTTGCTTGGGAAGCAGACAGTCACGGTCTTCCAGCTGAGCTGGTCACAGACATTACTACCTATGGCTGATGGTGGCTGCCCACCTTATTGCCTCCCACACCTCTGCACTGAATATTTCCTCACCCGATTCAGTTCAAACTCAAGAACACAAATTTAACTGCACTGTATATTTCATTATTGTATTTTTTTCTTGTCAATCAATCCCCCAGTGGATTTGTTAATATTGAAGAGCTGTCTACTTCCTCTGTCCACTTCCTGAAGGGCTGGCATGGGGATACAGCAGTTGCAGTAATGAGGCAGGATCCTGTGCAATTGCACGATAGGGAAGAAATAGCGACTGTTGAGAGAGTTGATTTTCATATATTGATACGCTAAAGTAATCGGGACCACTGAAAATCAGCATGAGTTGAGCATGATTTGGTATGATATCTGACAACAAGGTTAGGCAAGAAAGGAGGATCCATTGATAAAGGATGGAGATTTGAATGTTTTGGACCAATCTAGAGTCACTTTATTCTGGAGTTCAAGAAAGGAGGAGGGTAGGTTTTGTGCAAATGCCTGTGCTCCCAGTTTGTGCTAGTTACCCCTTCCTGCACAAATATACAACGTGCCATAAAGCATAATTAAATAAAATACCCAGGCTGTTCTGGTTAAGCTAATTAATCCATTAATATCAGCAAAACAGTTGAGATCTGCTCTCTCAGGCTGTATCTTTATGTTAATGCAGCTCTGTGTAATAACTGAGAAGTCCATCTTCTCAGCAGAGCTAATTTGTTTGTGTCCAGAGGGATGCTACTGTGATTGTGTCGCTTCCATTTCTGTAGCTACTGTGCCGTAAGATCTCCACCTGCTTTTTGGTTAGATTGTGTTGGGCATTAGAAGGGAAAGGGAAGTAGAAGACCTGTAGAAGTCAGAAAGTACGGGCATTACCTGTGCCTACAACTCTGCAAGACATTTTGAATAGGGAATCTTCTGTATAATGAAAGATTACCTAGAAGACTCACAGTTTACATTAAAAAAGTAGTGGAGAATAAATGTTTTCTTGAAAGGACTACTTGAAAGAGCCTAAACTTTTAGAAAAGCAGTTGAAATCTTGCTCAGCTGACACGTGACTTAGCTGGCATATTGAAATTTGGTCTGTATCTGTAATATCTTTGTAAATGACTATTTTATTTAATTAGAAAACACTTAATTAGACAAAGATTTGTCTAGCACCTCCTGTTCATTAAATCAGAAAGCATTCTCTATTTTAATTAGCATGACATTTTCTATAATCAATTTAATGAAATGCCATCTGCAGTTCTAATAATACTGTGTACAGCAAAGGCTGATTGACATATGTGTTGACGGCAAGGTATCAACCTTCTCTTATGTTTGTATTTCGAAAAAATGTAAAATATAAGGAAAAAGAGGACTTTGATTTGCTAATGCTGCTCTTTGTGCCGCAGAAGAGAATTTTATTTAAACAAACCAAAACTTAGTAAATATTTTCAACGGGAAAACAAGCATTTACGATCCTCGGGTTAACGCTATCAGTAATTTCAGAAGACTGCCCTGAGCCCTCCTTATTCTAGATATTGTGGAACAGATTTTCAGCGTTGCATGGTTGTCTGTTCTTGTTTCCTTCACCTTGTAGATGCTACTTAAGCTCTCAAGACTGTTTGATAGATTGCCTTAATATCTGGTGGTTCCTATGTGCAAAACTGCCTGAGTACTGCTGCTGCTGTACCCCCAGCAAAGTCCTTGGGCCCTGCCCTCCAACAGGAGCCCCGGGGCTCATCAGCTTGGCCTCCTCCGGCCGAGCGAAAGGCAGGCTCTGCTTGAGGGATGGGAGGATGTCTCTGCTCCTCTTGCTGTGGTACTTGCTGGATGAGAGGAAGCACCAGGTTTGGGTCGCTGTTCTGTGTTATCATAAGAACAGAGAAAACAAAACGGACAAAAGCCCATCAGATTTCTGTACCAGTCATCATTTTTAAGCGAGGGGAGGTTAGGATGTGAATACTTAAATAATGTCAGTGCCTAGTACTTCTGGACTCCTTTTAGGTAACTAGCTTAGGCCAAGATTTATAGTGCTATGTACAAATTAGCCAGCAATTAACTGTCTGTGCTCTGTATACCTTCTTTATAAAACAGGTTTTTCTTCCAACTATTCAGTATCAGTATTAGTAAGTTCTAAAACACAACTGAACCAGGTCCTAGCAAGTCGGACGTGGCATGTTTCCAAATAAGCCTTGTTATCAACAAATAATCCAAATTCAGCAAATATTCTACCAAAGTACTTTTATTTGCCAAACAAAATTTACATTAACAGTCCTGTGAATGGAATAGAATAATATTCAATAAAATAAACCCACTGCTAGCAATGCAACTCTTGCGTGGCTAAGATGAAGCGTGCACAGAATATTGGAGGCTCAGATTCAGGAATCTCCTAGCTCCTGTGTCTTTAGTGAGCCTAAGCTGCCTCTTTTAGTTTTCATAAGTTCTCAGAGTCCATACAGGGCAGGGTTCTGGCTTTTATGCTTTATCACGGGATCCCCACTTGTTCCTGAGGCTGTTGGATCTTTCCAAGTACAACACTGATGACTTTTGGCACTTGGTTAACTGGTCATGTCTCATATCTCTAGTGGTCTGGGATCTCCTGTAATATATCCCAGATTTAGAGACCTACAGAAATGACAAAACATTTCACTTCGTCTTTGTCATTCACATGTAGGACATGACTAACTTTTTCTTGACTTTTACAGCCAAAATACACACTTAATAAGTGTGTCAAGAGTTTAACATTCACAGGGAATCTCTTGGAGTGACTCTGTGGGGAAAAAAAAAAAAAAAGTGATATATAGCCTGGATCTTTGTGTGTCATGTACAGGTCTGAATATGCAGATACCACCAATAAAAGAAGAAAACTTCCAACTACTAAAAAGTTGGATAAGTACAGAGGTGAAAGTGAATAGGGCACGAGTCTAAAGATCAAGAGTCTTTAGTTCTTCACCATGCTATTGAAATCCTGTGTGACCTGCAGCAAATCACTTCAGCTCTTTGTGTGCTTTTTTTATCTATTACCTTTTGTATTGTCTTTTTTTTTTTTTTCCTAATTCTTTGGAGGAGGAAAGTGAAGATATGTAATAAAGTTTCTAACACAACAGACCTGTGCATCTCTAAACAAGGAAAAGGTTGGTTTCTGAGGAAATAATTGCCCTATTTAATTGTATTGTGAATTAAGGTTCAGTGACTCTCTTTAAGTAAGTCTTGTTTTTCAAGTTGGTGAAAGAACAATTAGTGTTCATTTGGGGAACACTAGTGAAAGAGAATAATGAAACAGCTCAGTGGATCATAGAATCATAGAATGGTTTAGGTTGGAAGGGACCTTAAAGATCATCTAGTTCCCACCCCCCTGCCATAGGCAGGGACACCTCCCACCAGACCAGGCTGCTCAAAGCCCCATCCAGCCTGGCCTTGAACACCTCCAGGGATGGGGCAGCCACAGCTTCTCTGGGCAACCTGGGCCAGTGCCTCACCACCCTCAGAGTGAAAAATTTCTTCCTAATATCTAATCTAAGTCTCCCCTCTTCCAGTTTGAAGCCATTCCCCCTCGTCCTATCACTACATGCCCTTGTAAAAAGGTCCCTCTCTAGCTTTCCCATAAGCCCCCTTTAAGTACTGGAAAGCTGCTGTAATGTGTGCTCAGAGTCTTCTCTTCTCCAGGCTGAACAACCCCAACTCTCTCAGCCTGTAATGTCACATAGCTGTTGTTTGAAATAATTAGATGATTTATTTGGCAAAGCAATTGCAGTCTAGATGCCACTTCTCATGGCATTGCTTACAGATATAGTAATTTTGAGTAAAGATAATAGAGTCTGGCTCGAAACAATAGTAAGTGTCTGGAATATGAAAGTTTAGTCACAGTTCAGGTTTGCTTTAAAGTATATGGTAACTTGCCCTTTCAACCAAGTCTGTGTAATTTAAATTACAGGATGAGTTGCCTGAGTTCAGTGATGTGTGAAATCAGAGTTTACACTCATCACATAAACCACCACCATTCAGTGTCCTGCTTTCAGAAATCTAAATCGTTAAAGGCCATATAGACCCAGGCCAAATTCTTACACTAGCACAATTCAAGGCTTGATTTTTCAATGATGGTGATGTAATTCAGGATGGGAGTTAGTCAATTTTTTCCCCCAAGTAACACATAATTTGTCGTCAGAATTTAAAAGGGTCTGATTTTTTTTTTCGGTAATGTGAACATACACAAGGCCACATGAAACTAATTGGAACAGAAAGTGCTGTGAATTAATTCTGTAGGATTTTGGACATGGCAGAGTGTTGTCAATTCAATAAATGAGAGTAAATTCAATAAATGAGGGTAAAGAAGGTATTGTAGAATTGATGGGGGTCAAGCTGCTTGTCAAATGCAAAAAGTTTTGCATTGATTTCTTTGCATTTTATGATATTTTGCCTGTACTTTGACATGCCCTGGAACAATATATATTAGGCCATGCACAGTATAGAGCTGTATCTGCTACAAACAACACATATTCTGACCCTGAGCAGAACCTGAACCTGTGTTGAACCTAAAACAGGAACAATAGCTATAGTAAAACTATTTATATGAAACGCTGCTTTCATTTTAAAAACACCTGAGATTATTATGATGCCATATTTACATAATAGTTGCATCACTGAGGGTTATATTTATGATACTGATACCTATGTCCAAACTATGATTTAAATGTTATGGATTAATCATTTCAGCAGAACATGTGTTCCACATTCTTTGCCTAGAGATAGAGCACGTGGTGAAAAGATTTACTTTTAAAAACATACAATAGCATAAGGATTTGGACATTTAGCCTCACAATGATAAAATAATTTATTGCTGGGTCTACATCTAATATAATTTTGTAAGAGGATGTAATATTTATGTTACTGACTCAGATGAAATTATTACACTGCAATAATCACAGAAGAATTTTGGTTTTAAAGTTTGTTTTCATGTATTATTTATTTAATGTTACATTCTTTGTGAAAGCCAAATAAGTTGTAGAGAGCCTGTTCAGCAGCAAGTTTGGTCCGTAGAGTTGTATGTCTACGAGGCAGCTTCCCTCAGAGTGGGGTTTAGAAATAAGCTCAAAATCAAGGGGGAATAAATTCTTCCCAAAGGTAGTTATCTATAATAATAGCTGTGCCTCCCCTACCCTTTTCTGTCTGTCATCAGAGTTAGTGCTGAATCACCAAGTTTGTTTCCTTATTCTGACAGTCAATAAGTTTGTCTTTGAAGAAACCCAATTAGTTCAATTAAACTAGACACCACAGTTCTGATGAAAAACCTTAAATATGTAACACAGAGAACAAGAAAGATATTTACGGCAGTCCTTGTTGAAACCCCTGCGATCGAGTGAATCAATTTGGTAAACTATCCCCAAACCATTTCAGCAGGTAAACTAAACCACTCGCTGCAGGGTAAGGCAAGGGAGGGGAGAAAGAGTGGTAGTCCATTTTGTCTGCCTGGGAAAAATTTCTGTTCTGAGATTTGTGGAATTTGCATGCTGTGCCTTTGAGCATCGTACCAGGTATACACCCGCGTGGATTCTCTGAACGGGGCTGCAGCACTAACCAACCCCAGTATCCCATCTGCAGCTGAGATCAATATTTGATAGTTTGTCGGAAAGTGGAGTAGAAGGCACAAACAGCAGACGAATTATGCATCAGAAGGAAAAATAAATATCCCTTGATCCCACAGGCAGTCAACTAAAAAAACTCTAGCTTTGAGATTTTTATTAAAATTGTCTTAGGCAGAGCTACAAACACGAGTTATATTCTGCAGACAAACCTGTATTTCCAAAGATTCATTGCAGAAGGGGATAAGAAAATCAATAGAGGGAGTTAAATCCACAGATTCCAGGCCAGAAGAGATCTCAACAGCCATCCAAAATCAACCTTTTATATTTTTACCCGCATTCAGAATAAATTAATTCTTGACATAAAGATCTGAAGCATATCTTTACAAAAAAAACGTCCCAGGGCTGCTGATTCTGTCATTTTCTTTGCTGAGCTCTTCCACACATCCCAACGTCCATACCTGTAATCAACTTTTCCCTAACTGTATATATATATATATATATACACGACCTAGATGTCTTTGAACTTTCTTCTCAGGGCTGTTCTCAATCCATTCTCCGCCCAGTCTGTATTTGATGCTATAAATCCTATTGGCCATATGTACATGGTGTAGAAAAGTAGATAACTGAGAAGTAGTTGCGTTCTGATACTGTTGTTTGGATTTGGGTAGCATGTTAGTCTCACCTATGGACCAAAAATGTCTCATTCAGAGCATTGTTCAAGCAGGGGGAATGAACATGGCTACTTATTGACAGGTGTCCAACGTCTGTGGGTTATATGTACCTTTTCAGCTCTTTTTGCAGACAACTTTATTTTTTTTATAATATTGCGTAGCACCGTGGTACAACATCATTGGGGCTTTTCAGTGCTAGGGTACCTAAAAGCATACATGCAAAAAACCCTAAAAGAAGTTGCAAAAACTTTAATGTTCTGTAGTAGCCAGTAACCTGAAACCACAATAACTTTCTACAAAGTGTTACCTCTTGTTATTCAAAATGAATATTTGAAATATTTTTCTTTATTAGAAGTTGCTATTAATTCCACACTTCACAGTCTAATTTTTCTTCCTAAACAACAGCTCCGATAATCCTGTCCTGAACTCCATCAATCCCACCCCACTTCCCAGCCATGATCCTAAGATAATTTAGTAAGCTCTTAAAATGAGGCTTCATTAATTTTACAGAACATAACAGAGGATATTCAGTAGTGCTGTATGTCTAGAGTTTCTGTGGAGTCAATTAAAATACAGCTACATTTTTCCGAATAAGTGAAGCATATTTTTTATGATAGCACAACCTTTTTCTCCAGTCATGTTTACTTCTCACTTCATAAAATTCAGGGATCTGTAATGAACTTCTCAGACATTACTGAGGATTAGTAAAGTTCCTTTGTGTTTCCTTTAGGCTTAATTGAGAACTTTCCTTATGCTTTCTTCTTTGTTATAACAAAGTAGGTTCATTTGATTATCATTTACATGGGTTTTAAATAACATGAAAGAATCAGCAGTCAATCTATTCAATCTTTTATTAGAAATAGTGGGAAATTTGGGACCAATTATTTTTTTTTAAATCAAGGCTTATGTAGTTATGTATTTCTTAGTAATTTTGCAGGTAATGGTACAAACAGATACAAAGCCTTTTTCATAGGAGCCACCATTAATTTTGTATTTTTTTTTTCTTTAGTTCAGGTGTATTCGATTATTTTTCATATGTAAACTTATAATTCAAGTAAGTGGTAGAAGGAAAAAATTACGACTGTTCATCCTACAGTGTTTTAAATGTTCTACAAGTGGTCCTCTTTAGCCTTCACCCTTTTCTGCTAACATTCAGCTTATGTGATGGTCTTGTATTCTGTGGCCCAGCACTAATCACACACCACATAGACTGTCTTAAGATATAGTACGTATCTTTGTAAATCCAGTTACCAGAGATACAGAATAGTACAGGAGTGTTCTTAGAATCTCTTCTAAGGAGATATATGACTATGGTGTCCAGCAAAAGCCTTTTTCTTTGCAAAACTTTAATTTGGTATATGGCCCTTTTCATAGGGAATAGGGTTGGACCTTACGGTGTCAGAGTCACAGTGATATTTAGGTGAGAGCAGTTTTATGTTCAAGATGTCACTTCATTTACAGCAATCCCATTTTTGCCATGGAAAATGTTTTCATTTATATGAAATCATATTTCTGAGTGAAGTGAACAGGGTATATGGAATAAACAGATATTTTTGAAGTTCATGAGGCAAATCAACAAAACTAGATATTATGAGTGCAATTCTCTCGATCTTGTTTGCATATTGTAATGAAGATATTCTAATGACTAATATGCTGGGTTTCTCTGCAGATGTATTAAATACACAATGTGTTTGCTAACTGTTAATGCCTTTGTTGTTGCAGATACAGCAGTGGTGTATAAAAATAGGAATGGACATGTTGTTGAACTGAATGTAGAAACAAATACAACTACATTATTATTGGAAAATACAACTTTTGTAAGTAAAATATATTATTTATTTGTTTCTTAGTGGAAGTCTGCTAGCATTTTTTTCCTTCAACAGGAGTGAGAGAGTATAATATTGAAAGGTTACAGAAAATACGTTTATAACCTAGAGTACATTATATATAAATGGAAAGTATAATCCATTCCTCTGTCAGTGCGCAATTTCTGGTTGAAGTTATTTGTTGTTTTATTCAGCCTATGTGTAAATAACCAAAATGTTGTTGGATATGTTGTTGGCTGTAGTCCATGCTTTGTTCAGGCCACTTGAAGGATCATGCCTGGCATATGTGCCGGTGAAACTACCTGATGGCTATTATAATAAGAAATTTCATAGAATGAGGGAATGCTACTCAAAATGTTGAGAGCTTTTCCCCATTAGAAAAGGGGAGGAGTGTTCAAAAGTCATATGAAGATTTTCCTTTAAGCAATTAAATATGCAAAGATAAATGTATTTCCTAGTCCTGTTAATCTATGGCTTACTTGTTCCTCTGTGCTTTAATGGCAAACTAGATGGTTGGGGATTATTCCTCCTGACCAGTAATTAGTATACACATGAGTGGTTTGCATGTTTCTGACTAGCAGTAATTGCTAAGAAATATTTTAATGCCTTAGTCTACATTTTCTTTTGCTTTGGTTGATGCTGTTGTTCTCAGTGATACCACTTATATCCTACCCTGTAATTCTCGTTTATCAGCATTTTGCAGCATAAAAGCATGACTTGTCAATCTTTCCTCATAAATACTCCATACAGACCACTGGTTGTTATTGTTAATCCCTGTATTTTTAATTTAGTAAAATGTTTTGCACCTGCAGACCCAAAAGGATGACTCATTGTCATCAGCGGTCTTTGACAAAGGCTGCTTTTATTCCTGGTCTGTTCCTGGCCTTTGCTGATACAGATTCCTCATTTCAAAGCATGAAGTCCCTGGTGACCTTTTCTTCTAACTCCTCAAACTAGAAAGAGGAGAGCAGAAGTTCAGGAGAAAGAACTTGATGCTGGCTTCCTAGGTCAATTTGAAAAGATGAAGGAGAAGGAAGGAGAAAATTGTATGTTAGTGGAGTGTGTGTGAGGCTCCCTTTTGGTAAGATGCACCCTGCCATATGCTGGGGTGCGTCACAGGGAACCTCCTAGCCCCCCAAAGACTGGCAGACTCAATTAAAAGTTGGTGAAAAGGTGAATTTCTGTGAAGTGCAAACCACAAAGTGTTGTAGAAGCATTTTCCCGCTTAGCTGTGTGTGTGTGAGCACCTGCCTAGCTAAGTAGAGGATTAACTCTGTCGGGCCTGTGTGTTGCTTTTAGTGTATAACCTGAATGCAAGCAGCTGCTTGGACACCCTTGGCTAGAAAACTTGACTTTAACCACAAGACTTAAGTTTCCTCACAGATGAATTCATACGCTTTTGGCTGCAAGTATTTGGCTCGTGCGATGTCAAGTGTAACGCCAACATGACAGGCTATTCAGGCCATTATGATAAACCAGTCTTGCCAAGTAATGATGGATCAGTATGGACAGGCTGCTTTACACTGCGAGCATTGCCTCTTTTTGGAAAGTTGCTCTTCTCTGGGCTTTTTATGGAACTGATTTATCCTTAAGTCACGCAGACTGAGAGAGCGCTAGACACTAGATAGCTGCTCTTAATTAGATGTGGGAAACTGATCCAAACTGGATTATAGTCAAGCAACCATTTAACAATTATGTATGGAACACAGACAAATAAACACGTAAGCATGTTTTCTCCTGCAAAGCTCCTCTCTGTACACAGTCAAAAGCTGAGAGTGTTAGAGGTGAATAAAGTGAATTCCAGCAATGATTATTCATATGGAAGTAGAATAAAACCTGCAAACAGAGCAGAAGACACAGTAAGTTTGCTGGTGCATGTTTGGCAGAGAGCAATGGGAAATGTTGCTGTGCTGAGTTGTCTGTTGACAAGGTGGCCAGCGATCCCAACAGGAGATCATAACCCTACAGGGGCAGACTGTATGGCTGAATCAAAAGCTGTCTTGTCCTTCTAGGCTCCATTGTCCCTAAAATGTACTCTTCCAAAGTTAGACACCTGGATCGTTAATCAAACATTTTCCTCGCTCAGTGTCACATCTGCTTAATCACTGGTGCATAATTAGAATGGTGCTGGTTTAATGACTCTGCAGAGCTGTCTTGTGTTAATAAAAAATACAGCACAGATCCAACATAGGCAGTGACAATGCAAGTCCCCTCATTCTTCCTTATCAAAACGTTTTAGTCATGGAAGAGTCACCTTTCGATGGGATTTATTAGTCTGCTTTCAATCTGCGTTCCCTCTCCTGTTTGCCTCTCTGCTCAAGCAGCCCGCAGAAGTGGCAGGTTTTTCTTAGTAATGTTGATAATTGTCCATTGAAAATGAAACTGCCATGATAAACTCATTGCGCAGAGGCAAGGGGCCCGTAATGACTCTGTCACTGCTGATTGGGCTGTATTTGAACCAGCAGCTCAGAAGAGACTTTCTTTTTTCCTCATTACTAATCCCCTGAAGCAGTCTTCCCCTGTGTACAGATCACTGGCTCTTCTTTTGCATCTGCCATTTTGTGCAAAGTACATTTCTTCTATCCTTCTTTGCGTTGCTTATTGTCTAAAAGTCAGATAGACCTACTGAAGAGCTGCTATGCGTGTGTACCAGCAAAAAAGCAGACTACAGTTAAAAAAAAACCCCAACTTTAAAACATACCATTAAAAGGAGTCATGCACCTGGAACGAAGAAAGGCTAGTAGTGTTTTGCCATTCTCAGATGTCTATTTCTCTTCCATAGGGAAGTATCTATCCAAACTTCCTGAATTAAAGTGCTTTTTTCCAGTTTCATTGGGTTTTATTCAGAAGTTGAAGAAATTACTGCACTTCATTCGCCCTTTCAATGGAATCCTCTTCTATAATCAATCTATTAGTAAAACGATCTGGCCTTTATATGATTAAACTATCAGCAAAGCAATATTATGGATAATAAATACATCGACAAAAGTGAAAAGAGTAGCTTGTAAAGCACAAAGAATATCTGTCAGCATCTATGGAGATCATAATTTAAAGGCACTTTCTAATACATATTTGTCCTCTGAGTGTATTCGTGTAGTGCATCCTGTTTAAGCTGTCTAATAAACAGTTAATATTCTGAGCCAGCGGCATATAAATGTTAACAGCTGGAGGCTGGGCAAGTCCTCTATTAAATGGAGCCAAAAAAAGCCCTAGACATTAATCACTGTGTGGCATCCTGATGTTTGCGATGCCGCCTCGATATGTGATTACAATATGTTCTCTATCATCTATCTGAGGTGCCTATCACCATGATCGTAAATGACATGCCTACCAGTTTTTCAGCATTTAGCAATACTTCATTACACAATGTAGTTCCAAAATAAGTAACATTATGCCATATTTATCTAAGGAATTTCAGTGTTTAACAAGCATTTTGTTTATACCTTTTGCAGTCAACTACTACATAAAGTCACTAAGAGCAGGTTACGGGTTCGTACACAACCCAGCCACAAGATCTGGCTGAGCTGGGAGGAGAGCATGGAGGACCACATGGTTTCTTTTGCTCAGGGGCGGTTGTCCATCTGGTCCCTTATCATGCTTCTAGCTCAGCCTGTCTAGTCTGTTTTCCAATCCTTGAATCCAAAACAAAATGAAAAAAGCAAACACAAGCAGGAGAGAAAACGTGTGTAGGGACTATGTGTTCTGTTGTGGTACTTTCCAGATGTGTTAAACCCTTTGAAAGAAGCCTTTAGAAATGTGCCTTCATTTCTCCCTCTTAAAAAAAAGCTGCAGTGATTATGACAGGGGTAAGACTGTTATTTGTTAGCCCTCAGTTCCACTGTTTTTGTGGTGGATGTATGCAAAATTTTTCGGATGCCATGCGTACACCCTAACAAACACTCAGTCCAGGATCCTGGGTCAGAAATGAATCTTGTGTGGCTCCTTAAGCCTTTCAAGTGTAGATGATGGGATATATTTTGAATCATCGAATAAAAGGCTTTTGATTTGTTTGTGATGCCCGACAATACAAGTATAATTGTTTTCAGTTTGGAAACGCTAGAACAGAATCTTGTATTTACAACAGCTTCCCCCCCAGCTGTATGCTTTGGCCTCCTCTTCAACCCAGCAATTCCTGACTTACTCTCCCGCTTGATTTCGGTGCCTTTCCACAGCTCTTTTCAAGCTCAAGGGGAAACTGCATCCTGATGCACAGCAAACAGATCTTACCAAGTTGCAAACCTGTTTTCAGAGGCTTGCCAGGAATATACCCGAGAGTATGCTGCATTGTCGTATTGCTGTGGACCATCTTTTACACAAGGGTGGAGAGAGAAGGATTACTTCTTGCTGCCTGCTAATTAGGGGATGGCATCAGAAGGGTGAGCAGAGCGGGAGTAGTCTTGGCTCATGAATCATGATTAGGCTGTGGCAGCCCCGTTGTGAATACCCTGTGGAGGCCTTGCAGCCAAAAGCAGAGAATGAGAGCGTTGGTCTGAGCAAAGCTTTTGGCAGGGACTGTTTTGTGGTGGTTTGTAGAGCGTTGTGCATAAACAGGCCTTTTTCTTGATAGATCTCTTCTTTTTGTTGGTTTGGTTTGGTTTGGTTTTGTGTTCCCCACCACCACATCTCCTACCTCTTTTGATGGGAAACTCGGTGCAGCATCTTAATGCAATTATCGTACCTCTGTTGATTAATGTAGATTTAATTGCAAGAGTAGTTTACATGCTTATATTTTAAGAGCCTTGTGTAAGAGATTAATGAAAGGGTGAATAATGGTAAATACATTAAACAACATTATATGACCACATAAATATTAGTAATTGTTACAACACTGGACATTTTAATGACCCAGACACATTGTAAATAGGTAGTTATGAACACTGTAACATTATCTCTGCTCTCCCATGCTCCTCTAAATGTTAAATAACCCCCGCAGCAAAACCTTTTCGGTATAGGGGTTTTTATGAGTTTGGGTTTATTGTTGCGGTGCACCACTGTACATAGAGATGGGAAAGCCTGACAGATGGAAGGGTTTGCAGTCACTGCGGTTTGGTGGTGGCCATTGGTTTTTGTCCAAGTGAGGGAGGTTTCAACATACAAAATGCAGGGGACAGTACTCCAAACTGTCAGGTTAGGGTAGCTCTGTGTGGGAGCTCTCTAAATAACAGTCCTGATGCGATCATTCCTTGATATAGAAAATATTTAAGGGTTAACTATATCAAAGATGGGCAATAGGAGGAAGAAAATTCCGTGATTTACTGGTTAGAGGTTATTGTCTGCTAGGGAGACAATGGTGCAAGGCTCCTGTGAGCTCCACAGATCTGTTCATGTATTTTTATGTCCTACAGTCACCTCCTCATGTGTGTGAAATTATTTTGAGACTACATGAGGAGTTTCAGGCGGGTTTGGGGAATTTGGTTGGTGGTTTTGATAACCAGCTGTCCAGCATGGCCCCATCCATAGGGTAGAGTTCAGCTTCGATCATGTTTTAAGGCACATTCATCTTTTACACTGGAGAGGAAACCTGAGTGTTAACAGTTACAACACATAGCATTGCAGCATTTTTGGATCTAGATTAAATGCTCAGATGACACAAGAAATAGTGTGTTAAGAAATGTAACCTTGGAAACCCACGTTTTTTCACATTCTAATTATCGTGCATTTTCCTAATTACAACCTGACTCTCTTCTCTGAGGTCCCCTGTTTTTACTGCTACGAGGCTTGCTCTTCAGCTAGGCTCCACTCTCAGCTGCTCTCTCATCTCACCTCCCCGTGGTCCATCTTCTTTCAGACATAGCAGTGGTAATGGAAGGAAGGTCCCATCATTCCCTTGATTGCTGGTACCACCCGAGGAAACTGCTACATGCCAAATGCTTTCTCTTTTTGCAACCAGTGTAATTCTGTCCCATCTGATTCCTCTTATGCATTGCCATTCGGTCAATGCCTGTCTCATAAGTGGAGCTGAATACCTATGAATGCTAATGAACTCCCATACATCAGTGTTCAGTTATACCATTAAGTTAAAATTCTGATACAGATGTAGGTAAATGATACCTATGTATCAGAGATGTATAATTTCTTACATAGTAGTATTGCCAGCAGGCTTTAAAGTAACATTCTAGGGGTCTTGAAATATTTTATCATGGATGAATAACAAAACTTTTAAAAGCCAAAATGTGTGTAAAGTGAGCACTAAGCAATAATTAGGACAGGGAACTGCTGGAGAGGGTCCAGCAAAGGGCTATGAAGATGATTAGGGGATTGGAACACCTCTCTTATGAGGAAAGGGTGAGGGACTTGGGTCTTTTTAGTCTAGAGAAAAGAAGACTGAGGAGGGATCTTATCAATACTTATAAATACTTAAAGGGAGGGTGGCAGGGGGATGGGAACAGTCTTTTCTCAGTGGTGCCCATGATAGGGCAAGAGGGAATGGGCACAAACTTGAATATAGGAAGTTCCATCTTAACATGAGGAGGAACGTCTTTCCTTTGAGGGTGGCAGAGCACCTGCACAGGCTGCCCAGAGAGTTGGTGGAGTCTCCCACTCTGGAGACATTCCAAACCCACCTGGACGCCGTCCTGTGCAACTGCTGTAGGTGACCCTGCTCTGGCGGGGGGGGTTGGACTAGATGATCTCCAGAGGTCCCTTCCAACCCTGACCATTCTGTGATCATGGGATTCTGTGTAATAATTGGAGAAGGATAGTAATAGGAGCGTGGAAGAGGTAAGTTTCTGGGAAAAGCAGAAGTACAAGAAACTGAAACAGAAGAAGAAGTAAAACTAAAGGAAAAAAAAAAACACCACCACCAACAAAGTAAACTCCACAAAAGTGAAAATTTCCTCTAATTGGTTTTAACTCTGAGGTATTATTTCACTTAAAACTGTCCGACTGAAACTATGAAAAAAGAATATTATAAAGTGTTTGACAGATGTTAAGCATACATTCTTATAGCTCTGAGTTATATTGTAGGTTACTTCCATCTGTCTGCTCTGTGGTATATTTTTGAAAGACTATGAGTAAGGTGCTCATTTAAATTTTATCGTAGTTAAAATCCACAAAAATAGAAAACCCAACATTTTATAGTAGGTGAAAGAATGGAGCAAAGATGAAAGGAGTAGCCAGTACATCAATAACTTGGAACCAGGCTTTAAGAAAACGGAAGAAATAAAAGGGAGCTGATACTGAGGGGCCATTGCTGAGGATGCAGAACCTAAACTCAGCCTAAAACTTCTCTTAAGCACAGACGTTTCTCTTAACAGCAAAGCACACATAAAATGCAAAATTAAAAAGAAATTCAACAATGCACAATATTGACATTGGAAATCAAACTTGAGAATATATTGTTCCTCAGAATTTTGTTTTCCGTTTTAATCATCCATATGGAAAGGTGTAAGAAAAGCCAAATTGTGTGTGCAGGTGGGGGAAGTTCCCTTATATTTATTTGTTGCAGAATTGCTTTTCCTTTTGCTTTCACTCTTACTGTCTCAAGCTCTTGTCATCTTCTTTTGTTTCCATGCAAAAAACTCTGTTTAGTGAGACATATTTGGAATGTGGGTGAGAGAAGGAAGCTGGAAAAGTGAAGGGCAAAAGACTGTTTAAATGCACAGTGTCCTTTTACCTTTGTAATCTGTGGTGACAGCGAGACTAGCAGTCATTCCTTGTCCATGGGATCGTCACATCATGCATCACTGTCAGGAGAAGATTAGAACTCTTACCACGTGAGGTATTTCAAAGAAACTTAGGAATGCAGTGTTTAATACGGTTAGATCTAATTGTGTGGTCAGTGGGGGTTTTGGTTGGGTGAGGAGTGCACGATCAGATATAGGATCATTCTTTCATGTCTGAAAAAGTGAAATGATGTCAAATCCAGCAATATAGCATAAATGGATGACAGAATTGTGAATTAAGAAGGGAAGGCAGTATACAGGTGTTTAAAAAACATTTTTTTGGCTCAGAATAATGCAGCAGTGTGAAATGTAACTAATTTAGCGATTCCAGCAATTTATCTAGTCAAAGTGTTTTCTAGATGCATCCAGCTGATGGTTTTATAGAGATTTGAAGTCTTGATGTGGCTAGGTAGAACTGATGAATATTAGGGAATTACCTTCCCTTTTTCCTTCTCTTCTGCCTTTGCTCTGTTGTGGTTTGGAAAGGGGATAAGTGTGTATATGGAGTGCGGCGTGCAGGACTGTGTTGAATTACTCCCAGTCTCCTAACTAGCTGATACTGTGCAGTGATGCAGAGGGAAAGTAGCCCTCCTTCTGCATCTAGGGACTGTGCCTAATCGGGCGTCTGTATTTCTCTCTGTTTCAGAGCTTATTTGTCCAGAGCTCCCCTTCTTAGAGATCAAGCGCAGATAAACCATAGAGGCATAGTCATAAGGGGCAGCATTTAAGTCTGTCTTCTTGAACAAAGGCTCAACAGCTTCTGACGAAGCAAGAAGCTGGAAAATAGTCAGATATGCAGACGTGCTGGTGGAACAAGCATCCTCCAGATTTTTGATACCAGGACACCCAAGGCTTTTTAATTCCTAATGCTTCCAATATGATATTTTTCCAGCACTTCCTTTAAAACTCAAAAATATGTTCTCCCGAGAAGAGAAGAAACCCTTGGGGTCAGAGTCTTCACAAACTTCATTTTAATGAATAAATATATCTAATCCCTGTAGTGAATGTCTCAATAGACAATCCCCCAAGGGCTTGAGTGGCATACATCTCACCTCCTACAGCGGGGACTGAAACTTTCTTTTAGGCCCATCACCAGCTGATCTTGTCTCCGCAGTCATCCAGTCAGGCATCTGTTGGTTCATGAAATACCTGTAGACATCTTTATGGGGAAAACCCCAAATCTGTCTTTTTTTAGTGAACTCAGAGATTGTGAGCTTACTTGCTATGTTAGGCAGGAGGAACGAGTCAGGTGATTTTTTTTTTTTCTCCAGTTGTTAATCTACAAGGGCTTCCTCTGTGCATACAAGTAGACAGTTTCTGAATTTATTGTCAAAATTGTGCTTGTATTTACCAAAAAAAACCCCAAAACAGAACTCTTAAGGAAATTTAAATCCTTTTAAGTGACTTTAAGTCACTTAAATCTCTCTGAAATTCTATTAGAATTAAATTTCCTTAAAGGCTTGATTGTAAATCCAACTTTAAAAAATGGGCTAATTATGTTTTTATGATAATTTAAATCAGCTTTGGCAATGAACTCATGATTTCTGCTGGTCTAATTTTTATTTTCCTGTTTCTTAAGTGAAACATTAAAAAGTATGAAATGGCTTTATGCTCCTTTTAACAAGAATAATGCCATTATACCAACAAACAGAAAACTATTTTGCCAAAACCATTACCTGCAGTCAAGAGATTATAGCGTATTGGCATTGTATGTACACCATGTGTCTGAGGTGTTTCTGGAGGCAAACAGAATTTTGCAGGTGAGTGCAAGCTGAATGAACAAGGTCATCTTCAATAGGATTCAAAGGATTTTAAATCCCAAATCCACAAGACTATACCCGGATGCAGAATATGTGAGTAGCTGGTGTTGCCTTGAACTGCCAATAGCTTGCAGCTGAGCTACTCAGGTGTTTGCATTAAGTGCATCATTACTTTAGTGGTGGCATAATCAGTGACTGAAGTTTCTTACTAAATTTGTGAAACGATAAGCACCACGCTCCCTGAGAATGAATTTGGAAAGCTGCCTGGATTATATATTGCTGGAGACTGAGGTAGTGGGACAATAATTAATAAACTGCTACAAAGCAGAGAAATTTCTCATCTAAAAATGTTTTCAGTGATGTGCCAAGAAAAGGGAATGTTATTCATAGATTAACATAGTCTCTGCTTAAAGATGGCTAACTCATAAAAGCTAGTTTGAGCACAGTACAAATCTGTTCTGAATGCTTTGTAGATACAAAAGGATGCTTTTAGGTTTTTTTTTCCTCTTCTTTCCTCCAGACTGCAGATTTATCTTCTAACTTTTGATATTGTCACGCTCTTGCATCAAGTTAATACACAGTTTATCTTCAAAGCTAATTTTTCCCTTTGATTTCTTTGAATAGCTTGGTTCTGATTGTATTACCTAGGAACCTGAGTTTAATCTGTATATCAAAACATAGCATCTTCTCAGTTTACTGGAAGATTAGCTTTTACCTTTTCATTTATTTAATTATTTTTTTTTAGGAACAACTCCTTAGCTATTCTGAAGGTATTAGTTCGTGGCTTCCTGTTTGTGTACCTTAAACCTCTGTTGAATTTCAGCAGTGGGATTAAGCTAAACAGAACAGGATGCTTAAGAAGCAAAATAAGGGAAAGCCTTCATTTGAATAGTGGATAGATCTTTTTCTGCATAGCTATTTGTTTTCTTTCATCTTGTACCTTTGCAGTTCTATTATTTTTTCTGTCCTGCTTTTTGTGTTCTTATCTGCATTTTTCACTTCTTCACCCTTTTCCATTCATTCTGCAAATAGATGTCTTGAGATTCATTTAAAATTATTTCCTTCAGTGCCCTTTAAAGCACATTCTTATCTTCCTCATGCATTAGATGCATTAAATTATTTCTGACATCAACATTACCCCTTGATTAAATTACAGCCCTGAATTCAATCGGGTGTCATGTAGTCTCGGATAGATATAAAGCAATACTAGTTTTATAATGCTACCTTATGTTTCACTTTACTTTCCACTAAGCATTTTCTTTCTTATAAGGAAAGGCTTTTCTTTAGCGCAAGTTGTCTTGCAAAATGTTTATGTATATGATGTTAAAAGAAAAGCAGTAGAGACATAGCACACACCTATTCTTTTTCTTCTATGTTATCTTTAAGCCTAACCTACTGGTGAATCTCCCTTGTAATCGTTCCTGAATTACACACCGACCAAAGCGTCTTCCTTCATCCTCTGTAAATGAATCAGTTATAGATGTTATCCTTGAGCTTAGTGTTTGCAGTCATAACAAACTCATCAGCTTCTTAACTGGTATTTAGTGTTGAAGCCAGGTTCATCTGTTGCCATTGTACCGTTACCAGCAAATTAGACTAAGAATTATTTGAGTCTGTTTGTGATCTAAACCAGATCTGTCTTATGAATGGGAGGTTCTTAAACTAACTGTAAGAAAATTTGGGAAAAAAACAAACCCCTTCTTATTGCAAACTCACTTTTATTGTTACTTCATTTTAGGTAACGTTCAAAGCGTCAAGATACTCAGTTTCACCAGACTTAAGATTTGTTCTTCTTGCGTATGACGTTAAACAGGTAAGATAACTCTTCGTAATCAGCCTCTAAATTAAAACTCTGAAACCCTTGTTTCGTATATTTCGTCTGCGATGCCAGCTAATGTAACGTGATTCACGTACGTGATTTCTCTTCCCAAAACCTTCTGCTGAAATGATGGTGAAGTGTGTACAGAAATACTGCAAAGTTCTCAGTTGAGGTAAATTTCCATAGCTCCTCTGAAATCTCATGTGGTTATTTGTAGTAGAGGTTTTGTAACACTTAAACTGTTCTATTACTAGCTGATTATTTGAAAGCCTATTGTTTGATATTCCTTCCTGTTTTAAACAGCTGGACATGTCATTTATGAACTACGCTAAAAAAAATTTTAGGCTGATTCAAGTCATGCAAGTTTTACTTTTGGCTTCAGTAGTCTGAAACGTGATAGTCTGAAAGTCTCTTGGACGATATAATGTGGTGTATTCTTTGTTTCTCATAGTATTTAGAAATTTTGTAGGCTATTATGTTGTCAAAAAGAGTTTCAATTAATAATACTATATAGAGTTTTCTAAAATAAATCTTTGAACACAAACAAAAATGAAAATGGTGTTATGAATTTCCTCTGTGCATTTCCTCTGGGTTTGTACAAAAAGTTCTATCAAAATATGAACTGTTATTCATTACAGAATAGCTCTGGATTGATTGAGTGGTTATTCAAGCAAGTTTGGTTTGTTTGGGGTTCTTTTGTTTATTTTGGAACAGTAAAATTTACAAATATGTGTGACCTTAATATCAGAAGTCAATGTTCAGAAATGATAAAAGATTATTATTGTTTATCAGACTATACACCAGTATAGGAGTTTACTTATTGTTTTGTGTTGATAACTGATAATGCAATAACTGTGTATTGTGGATTGAAATTCTTAGAACAAGAAAATATCCATTTGCAGGTCAGTATACAAACCTTTCTGGCCTCCTGGTAACATTGCTGTATTGATCTGTATACCTGCAGCTTTAATCATTATATCTGCAAACCTGAAAATGTGCTGAAAGCTGATCTTCTATTCTAAAGATGTTGATGTAAAAGGATTCATTTACTTGGGACTAGATTCAAGTAGGGTTTCTTATACTAATTCTAGTGGATTCTGAATCAAGCTTTTTTTTTTTTTTTTTTTACAATTTATGTTGACCAATAAACCAAGAAAGAGCTGCTGCTGTTCAGTTCAGTGTTTTTGTTGCGGAGAGTTTCAGTTTTATTCCTGTCTGAAAAATATTTGCTCCTTGCTGTTTCCATTCTTGATTGCTTCTTTTTGTGTGAAAGAGTTTAATAATCCCTTATACTGACGTAATTTCCTCATTTGTTGTATTGAAATTTTCAGTTTGGATGGGTTTGTTTGGGATTTTCTTAATTGTTGCATATATAGCTGATACAGAAATATAGGGAAACGTGAAAGTATTCATCACACCTTATTACATCTAAACGTAGTGACATCAGGGGTGAACCCATGTCCCACAGTAAAGATGACATGCAGATTGCTCTCACTACATGCTGTGAATATATCACTTTGCACAACTCCCTTTCTGTATTTCAGTCTGGGTTTTGTTGCAAAAAGAAACTTTTCCTTCCTTTTACAGTCCAGTTGCTGGTAGTTACTCAGAGGTATGAGGTTTGCAGCATTTATATTTTGCATCTAGCCATTTCCTTTGCTCAAGTAACAGTGATAAGAAGTAATTTAAATGACAAATGAACGAGGTTTGGCAAGCACTTTGTGGTTACTACATCCTGGGTGGCTTTGGATGAGGCTTGTGATGGTTACTCTCACATGCTCCAGGGGGACTCATGGCTTTCAAACCAAAAACATAATGCGATTGTTGTGTCCTCTAGAAGTGGCGGTGACAGTGCTAGAATTGGTTAATAGCTGGATGTTGTCAGCCAGATCCTCAGTTGATGTAAATAATCATAGTAATGCCATTGAAGTCTGTTACCTCCTGAGAAGAAACTGTTTCTTAGGATGGAAGGGAAAATCACCAAAAAGAGTGTAAGCTGATTCTTTCAGAAGTTACAAAAAAATATTATTGTGACTATGCGGTAAAAAGCCTTTTTTCCTCAAAATTTTCGGATTGTTGCGGTATTTGTTAGGCTGGTGAGGCACTTCGGTTTTCTCAAAATCTGTTGAGGAAAAGGTATGCAATGCCTTGGAAAACCTCGTTATTTCTGCATACCTAATGTTTCCTAATAACCCAAAGGGTTAACTTAGTGTTCATTCTTCTTGGGCCTTCTCTTCTTTTTTCTTTTTTTCTCAGCCAAAGCCAGACATTGGGTCTGGATGAGAAGAAATCCACCTGTCTACCATACTCCTTCCCCCAGCTCTTAACTATAAATTATAACATTTATTGCCTATAAAATTAAAATTAACATTAAACGACATAACTTAATTGGAGTTTTTCAACTTAGTTTCAATAGAATCGGGCCAAATTATTTCTTCATATCTCATTTGAGTGTAACTTTTTACAAAACTGTGGATTTGTGTATTGTCATGTGTTACAAGACATGGTTGAGTCTTTAATAATACCCAGCACAAGGAACTGCAAATAACTTGTTGTAAGCATTCCGTTGATCTCTCCATCTGTTGCAAACTGCATCGGACCCCTGGACTTTACTACCTATGTTTGCCGCCTTTGTTAAGACTTTTTCATGCTTTGTTAAGATTTAGGTGTATAATTGCACTGTAACGTATTTGATGGTATTTCGGCTTTTGTGGACTGTCAAGGCTTTGAGTTTTTAAAACTATAATTGTTGTTTGCGTACATTAATCTGTGTTCTTTGTAACATACAGTAATACAGCTGGAACAGATTTATTAATCAACAGTTTTATAAATAAGCTAGTGTGCTTCAGCTGAACAGATTGGAGAAAAATAGAGACAAATGTTTCTTCGAGACATTTTGTCATGAAATTGTAATTAGAAACAAGGTTATTTTGATGTTTGGATTAAAAATAAATGTTGAGTTAAATTAAATAGCTGAATATTTATTTTACTGTTGTCAGCATTTTCTTTAATCTATTTTATGCTTGGAATGGCAAACTTTAATTAAATTTGCAGTTGTTTCAGCACAATTAAGAATGTCCTCTATGCATAACGGGACATAAATCTGCATGAAAATAAGCCATCTTTGAATACAAAAGTAATAATTGAACGAATCATTTAAATCACGCTTAATGGAAGAAACAAAACCATTTCATGTGGCATAGCAGCTGTTTTGGTGTAGCTCTTTAAACTTCGTATGGAAGAAAATTCATTTGCTAAGGAATTCAAAGTGTTGAAAATTGATTTCTGGACATCGAATTCTCACCGTCTGGATCATAGCAGGTCATGGAACGTAAGCCAGCATTACTGGCATAAGCACTGTGGCTGTCTGGCTTTTTCTTTTTTAGCAGAAGGCTGTGGCAATTTTAGCGGTACTTGCTGTGTGTTCTTTGCTGCAGTACTCCACAGCTCTCCACACTTCTGAATTACTTTCATTGATTCTCCAAGTTTTGTGACTTTGCCAAAACTTGCACGGATCGACTGTGTGTAGTTCAGGCTTCCTTTCTGTCACTCACCGTAATTTGGTTGGCATCGCTGAAAAAGTCTCATTTTGCGAGGCAACAGATCAGTAAGTAGGAACTAATTTGAGAAAGGAACACATAGGTTCTTGCTGAATGTCCTGCCATCCATGATTCTTCTGGGCCAGTGTGAACACAGCAGCAGGGAAACCATTGTACGTATTGTATGCAGAGAGGGGACAGTTTTGCAGTCCTCTACCTTTTTGATTTTGATTTTCCTTTGAAGATTGTCAGGTATGAGCAAAGAATGTGATGCTCTGACAGGCAGAGCATCTAAGCCAGTTGAGATTTCCAGAGGAAAGGTTATTTCACTATGGCTTTTAATAAGGCCTGTGTTAAAATGGCATTTAATTATGTTTTTTTTCTCAGTCTGCTGGTGGTGTTATTCACAATTACCAAAACCTCATTTATGGTTTTGATTAGCACATGGAAATCAGACACTGTTCTTGCATTAATGGTAAGGGATGGGGCAGTAAATTTGCAATTAGCAGCGCAGCGAGCACTGAGGTCCTAAGAAATTCTTTTTACCATTGGGGAACTTTGGTGTCCCTCAGCAGAAGGTTATACCTTGTGAGTTGTCCCTGAAGTCCATGTGAAATGAAAATAATCTTTATTCTGGATATTAGTGGGTTTTTTGCTCGGACATCATAGACATATTCTCCCCACGCTCTGGCTAGAATATAGTATGCCACAGAAGAGCAAGTGAAGAAGTAAATGAGATCAGTTCTTTTTCTTTGTAACTCCCCTTTTTTTCCTCATTCGATTTAATAACACCTTCCTTGTGATTTTTGCTTTTTCTTTTTGTACAAACTGTCTTTTCTTTCTCCCTGCTTTCAAATCCTTTTTGAATACCAACTTTCAGGATTTTTTCCTACTTTATATTCTTTACTATTACTAATGCATCCTTTTCTGCTTTCAATGCAAGATGAACTATGTGCGGGTTTTTCTAGCTCTTGGTTCAGAAATGTGCTTAAAAACAGACTAAAGTTCAGCTCTGTTTTAGAAGCATAAGCATTTATACACTCTCGAAGAAAGGAAATGTTTTCCTGAATTAGGGCTTCAAACTGTAATCTTCTATAGCTAGAGAATTTTAATAAAACAATGTATTTGGCTTAAAGCACCGTGGAAATAGCTTTTAATAATTCTTATGGTAAGATCAGGATGAAGAATAATCCAATCCTCTTCAGAAAGGTGGGAGAAAAATAGTTTTAGATCTAAACGTCACTCATTCAGTAGGAATGAAAAATATTGCAAAAGTGTTTCTGAATATTTGTAGTTTAATGTATTGAAGTAAAGATGAGAGTCCAAGACAGTGTCTGAAGCAAAGAAACCCCAAGAGAAAGAAGTTACTTATCTGCTGTGTGCCGATGCCTGTCATCGCTTTGCTGCTATAATATCTATTTTTAGAAGCTAATGATAGGGAGTACTGACTCTACAGTGAATGGAGGGTGAACGGCAACTAGTGACACGCTCATCGTGCTTTTAGACATTGCCTCGGATACTGGTTTACTCGAGTGCGCTGAAAAGATCTTCAGGAGTTTGTCTGCAGATTAAAAGAATCCATGAGGGGAAAAATTCAATGAAGTCTTAAATTATGATTATCTGTTCTGCATTAGGAGATTATCTTTCTACCAATTAGGTGGAAATGTTCAATTGTCAGTAATCTTCTTGGTCAGTGGAATTAATTTTGGGCTTTTTTTCTTCAAAAATCAAAGGATAAAGAAGTTACCTTGCATTATGTCTTATTTTTATCCTATTATGTCTTATCAAGGCAGTGTTTGGTGTTAACATGTGCAGGTGTTTTCAGCAAGATAGTTTATACAGTGAATATGAAAATATGACTTTGAAGAGCATTATCTGGAGTACCAGCTAATGGTTGGAAACATACACAGCAAAGATGAAATGAAATCTGTCTTCTAACACACGGAAACAATATTTTCTCAACAAGATTATTCCATCCAAAGGCATTGCAAAAGACTTCTTAGAGCAGCAGTGATCTGGACAACAATATTTCATGTAACGCTGTCTATGAAGTAAAGATCTGATGTAAAATTCCTATTATCAACTTTTTCCTCTAGAAATGCATACTGCTTTAGATAAGCCTGTTTTTCATGTGAATTTCTTCAGGTCGTCAAGGTGATCTTTCATCTTTCATTTCTCCATTTTGAGATGAGTCCAGAAGCAAATCATGCATGTGCATACTCCTCAACTTATGAGATCATAAATAAAAGTCTGATCTAGATGTAACTTTCCCATTCGTCTTTATCTCTCATCATGAACATGAAAAACCATTTTTTTTCACGTTTAGGGCAGTGAGGGAAAAATAAGAAGGGAATTTTAAGTGAGAGTCACCCTCCAAAATTTGAAATTATTTCTTGCAGATATTTTTGTGATGTATTTTATTCCTCTCTTAGGTATGACAAGATTAGGTGTTTGAAAGGTCAGATATTGAGCAATTCATAGAAGAGGACTGCTCAAATTCTCCCCTTTTAAAGGCTTTTTTTTTTTACTTTGAGTTGAAGTTTTAGCTGCCTAGGTTAGAATTTGCTAACATAATAGCTAGGCTGTAGGTGATCTTGGCATACTACTTATCTAATACATATATTTGACTTTATTTTATATAGCTCCACAGATATGCAAAGCATTTTAAAGATATTTGGTCTTTGCCTGAGGAGATGATGTACTTTGTAGTAAAATCTGGCCAAGTCCATTTGGTGACACTATGCGCTGTCATGAATTATCCCATAGGAGTGAGTATTCATACGAGTACGCCGTGTCCCACTTCTATCCAGGGTTCCGTTTAAATTATTTGGCAAAACGTAAGAACCACCAGTACCCATAAACAGAAGGTGGGGAAAACTGAAAGAGTGTATTTTATGCTGAGACTCATGGGCATTGATGTTTGTTTAGTATTTGTCTGATAAACAGCCTTTTCTCATCTCATCCATGTTGAATTGCACTCCAGTAAATACTTGCATTCGATTCATTAGGCAGCTTACTACTTATTAGAAGTAGCAGAGCTATACCTGCGCTATCTGCGTATCTTTTGCGTTATTTGTCTTCATGTGTGCATTATTATATTTAAATTATTGGCACATTTGTGATGAGATGACGGCACTGCTCTCTGCCTGGGTGTTAACTACGAGCACCTGCAGAACAGGGGGTGAACTGTCATAATTTCTTCCTTTTATAAAATTCTGAACTAAAAAGGTAGGGAAACTGGGGTACTATTTGGATGCTTCCACTTTTTTTTTTTTTTAATTGAATATGAAAGCTATCATGTCACATACATCTGCATATGCATCCACTTACCTATTTTTCAGAAGGGGTTTATTTAATTTATTCTAGAAAGTGCTTGATTTCATCAGCTGACATGTTGATTCATACATGCAAGTTTGGCCTTGTGTCACTGATAAAAAAAAAAATAAATAGATGCCCCTCCACTTTCCATAGGAAACCACATGAGACAAAATGTTGCTACTTTTTAAATAGCTTACTGGGTCTCTGTTCCAGGACTGCTGTTCAAGTTCAAGTTTTATAAGTAAACTAACTAACTAAGTAATTCTAATTTAGGTACAAGATGGCTCTTTTTTTTTCCTCCTTCAGGGTCACCACAGTTGAAAAATCAGAATTCGTGTTTTCAACTTCTTGTTCAAAGATATCATTAAAAGAAGAACATTGTGCTTTGCTATTATTCAGTAAAAATGGATTCTAGAGCATTTAGCTTTTCAAACAAAATGTTTATTGACAGAAAAAGTATTTATTTTCAATAATATTGTCATTCTTATCAAGTATGGGTACTGTTATTTCAGGAAGACTTGGGTAGTGTCCAGCTGAGTTTCCAAGATCCAGCAGTTTAGAAACTCAGCCTTAATATAACTGTGATTTTCACATGATTGTATTCCTACATCGCCTAGTAATCCACGGGGACTGGAGTCCCTGTGTGCTAATGTTATATAAATAGGCAATATTACACTATTTAAGTCAGCGGTTCCCTTAATCTATGAACAATTTATTTTATACAGCATAAGTTCTAGCTTCTGCTGTGAAAGGCATCCTCCCTATTTCTCTTCTGTGCATTGATAATATGCAGAAATGTCCCAGAAATGTCCATTGTAAGTGAAGGGTTTGTCCATCACAGCCCAAAAAAAGCACTGTTTTGAAAAGGTGGGGGTTTTTAAATTTCACTTACGTCTTGCTCCAATCTGTTGTATGTACTAATGATGTTAGCAGGAACAGTGTACAACTGAAAGCTAGTTTTACAATTCTATTATGTACGTATTTTTTTAGATGAGGTACTAGTGACATTTTTGTCAAATAACTGTGACAAGTCTTCCTCAGCAACGTTGAATGGAAAAATAAGTTGGTTTGCTTTGTTTTTTAATAGAAAAACAAACCTAAACAAACAAGGACAGCCTGAATAAATAACAGGGCAAGGACTATTAGGAGTCCTAATTGGAGCCTGTAGGTAGTAGCTGTTAGGGGCTGGAAAAGCTGACCGGAGCTTTAATTTGGATTAAGATCTGCCAGAGTTCACCACCAGCAACTAGAGTCAATGGATACACCCATCTGTTTTTAAAAATTCTTTGTTCCCTGCTCCCAAGAAATAATAGTTCCCTTCCTTGCTACCAAAAGACTATGGACTGAAAGAATATTTTACACTTCTTTCAGTTTTGACAGGTTTTTACCCTGAGCATGAATCATTGTTAGTTCAACTGCTACACTTATTGATTTCTCAAATACAAGAGCTGGCTCACATCTTCAAATACAGTGAATAAATGACTTCTGAGGAGCAAAATCACTCTGTGGATCTGACTGACCCATTATGTTAAAACATTTTACTGAGAATGCCATGTATGTTTTTTTACGATGTAGACATCAGTATGTTCCATCATGACTCATTTCAGATCTAACTTATAGACGTAGTCTTTCTATATGTACTGAACATAAACAGGAATGAATTACTTAAAGAGTCGTCGTCTTAACAAATGCCTACAGTCCAGTTCATGCGTTCAATACACTTAGAAAATCCATTTTAAAAAACGTGGGTTTTTTTGCTTTTATTTCATTTTTCATAATATCCTCTATCTGAAATTCGATAATAATGTATCTTACTGAGAAATGTGATATGCATTATAGCTTTCTCATTAAACTTTCAAATAAGATACCATTAGTATTGATGAATGTGATCCCAAATGGTCACTTAATCTTAAAATAGTCATTGATCACACATTCAGAATTTTAGTCTTGCGGCCAAACTAGTATATGTTCTTAGTGGTCATTAATTTTATACCAAGAGGAATTAACATCTTTCTTTGGCTGCAGTGTTATGAATTGGATTTACAAACTAGAGATGACTTAGTGACTTTTTTTCCTAAATGCAACAACATTTGCTAAAATCTTTTTGGATACCTTCGATACATGAAATCGAGTGCACAGTCTAGAAGCCCAAAGTTTTCATCTTTTGAAATATTTTGTCTGTTAAAAATAATTTTAAAAATAGAAATTAAGAGGCACACTTATTCCAAAATTTTGATTGATATGGTTGAAATTAAGAGGCACGCTTACTCCACAATATGATTGATATGTGGTTGAAGTCATATTAATACCAGAGATACTAGGGTTTGGGTTTTTTTAATATCTTTAGAAAAGCTAGATCAAATCTCTTTGTAGAGGAGCCCTGCTGATTTTCACATTTTAAATGTATATAAGGATGTACTTAAATATACCTATATAAGAATATGTGCATATATTTAAATACATATAGATTGAAATATTTATTTTAAATAACCTAGAATTTAAATAACAATATGGACAAAGTAGAAGCACATGCAAAACAAAAATGTTAATACTTCTCTAGTTTTGTCAGTGTTGTCATACATCTGTTGACTGAAATTTGTCAGTGATGCTATCTTGAAATCAAAACCCCCAAACATTACATGCGTATCTTATTTCATTTGTTAACTGCAATGAAGCATAATATAAGCTTTGCCCAGATCGGCTGTGCATTTTCAGGACCCTGAGCTAACTGGTCTGGATCCGGTGTGGATCCTGCTTTGTGCAGGAAGTTGGACTAACGACTTCCTCAGATCCTTTCAGCCTGGGAGAATCTCTGAGTCAGTACTATCATTTCAGCAGTACTCCCTGTTAAGATAAAGATTCCCGAGATTAAAAAAAAAAAAAAAACAACAAACAAACTTAATTTTTTGAAACAGTTCCCAAGAAGAAAACAAATGTCTACCCAAATGTCCAGTTTCATAAAGTGCCAACTAATACATAAATATTCCTTAAACTGTTCTCAACAGTGTTATTCATCGTTTTCTTCTATGTTCACTTAATCTCCAAATGTCTCTATACCTCTGTGTATATGAGAAATCTCATCCTCTGCCTCTCCAGATGCATGGACAGATAAAATTCTCACTGCAGCAAGCAGATTTGGTTGGAAGAAGTTCTGAAATGTTTGTGGTCTGCAAAATGACAAAAATCGGATGAAGGAAAAACCTAAGCTCTGACTGAAGGTTCACAGTTACTTCGTATTGTGATTAAACAGTCAGACAGGCTGGCCAGTTCTGGAAACCAATTATTCCAAAATGTGAGAGGGGAAAAAAATAGATCTGCTTTTTCAGTTATTCTGCATAATTCTGTTTCTTCTCAACAGCTCACACGGAATAATAATTAAATTTTGCTTAAAATAGAAAAGTTGGAAAAAAATTAGTGGCTTGGAAAAAAAGTCACAGCAGTGGGTAAGACTTGCAACTGCTTTTTAATTCCAGATTGCACGTTCCTGCTCAGAAGAATCTAATGTGCAAAAGCGTAACTGTAACATTCTTAATCCATAAACGTTTTTAGTCTTGAAGGAGAAGCTTTTTGGATTGTGCATTCACTCAAATCGCTTGAGTGATGGGAGGTGCTGGCTTGTTTTCTTTGCTTGTTTTCATACGCAGAAAAAAAAACAAGTAGGTTGGAATCTTAAAATCCTGGCACCTTTTCTGAAAATTTAGTCCCTCCAAAGACAAATTCAGGTGTCAGTACCTGCGGTAAGGGCACCCTGTAGCAATGGCAAATGGTCCAGAACATGAGCAAACATGTTTGAAAGCTGTCCCATAGAGAATATTTGCTCTTCCCAAATGCCTATACAAAAATGATCTTGAAGCTGGAGGGTGTTCTGTGCTGCGGGAGCTCCGAAGCTGCTTGTCACATTTCAGAGAACCAGTGCAAACACATCAGAATTTAATTTTCTTCCACAATCTTTCGCTTTCACTGTGCAGGCAATATCATTAACTTTATATTTAAGTAGCAACCTTTATCTAGCAGGCACCTAAAGTGCTTATCGCTTCTGAACTTGATGAAAATGCCATTAAAGTCAGTGGAACTTTTTCCATTGACTTTAAAATGGGCTTTTGGATCAGCTCTTGTCTACCTATCACAGAAATGTAATAAAGTCATCTCCGTGGTGGACAACGAATAAGGCACAGTGTACCGCTAGGGTTTTCAGCAGGATCTTGTAGAGGATAGATTTATCGGTGTTTTCAGAGGCTCATCTCTGCGGTACGACAGCCTTTAGGTCTCTAGGTTGTTTCCGCCTATGTGAACGTTAGTCGTCTTTCTTCCCATGGCGTTCCCTCTTTTTAGGGGCAGCCAGGACAGAGACTTTTGACAGCTCACTGTCATCATTGTTATTTTCTGTAGCATTTTGGGTGCAATTCACTTGTCCCTGGTGCACTGTCAGCTTGTAGTGGTTCTAATTGCTGTCTGCACTGTCATTATCATAAAGATATTTTAAAACTACATTTTCCTCCAGTGGAAAGCTTCCTGAATGGCACCTTCAGCTGCTTCTTGTGGATGCAGGGACAAGAATTGATTCAAGTTCTTGTCCCTGTCACTTTCATCTGCCAGTGGTTTAAGACCCTTCCTTCGTTATTTGTGCTGACACGTCTGTGAACATGCTGTGTTTAACATGTTTAAGACGAAGAGGCTGCGTAGGGGAGTGAGAGAAAGTTGATTCTTCTCCTTCTCCCTCATGGGGAGCTGGGATTGGATCGGTACCACCCCTACTCACATCAGCTGTTCTCTCTTTGGGATTTGTGATCAAGGCGCAATTAGCAGATGAACGGGGCCGTTGCACCCCTCCCTGGTCTTTGCCAGCTGTGCTGGCCAAGCACAGAGTAAACAAGTAGCCCATCCTCTCTGCTAAGCACATCTGGCGCTCAGCATTTCCTCAGATAGCGCCTTGTCTCTGTACGGTCCCCTGGGGATGCTGTCTCTGAAACTGTGATCTAACGAACTCTGCTCAACAGCTTGAACTCCCATTCCAGTTCTGATGGAGGATTTAGGACTTTATATAGTTCATTCCTGCAAAAATTCACCTTTTTCTAAACTTAGCTTGAAGGAGGGTTAGAAGGAAGAGTCTATACCTATTATTAGATCAGCTGAGGAAAGGTGGGCACATGGAAAAACTGTTGCTGTTTTCATGCTGTATCCCTTAGTAACATAAACTGTTGTACACCTTGATTGTTGTTTGTTTATACATTTAGATAATTTTCAGCTGCGATGGACCTACCAGCTCTAGTCCTTACGGATATCATGTAGTCCTCAGGCATTCTAAAGATGCATCTGGCTTTTTCCGTTTTTTGATCTTCTGTCCTGAGTAAGATACAGAAGGTCAAGCTGGCAGAAGTAACTTTGTGATTCCTTCTTGCATATGATGCCAGTGCTATTTCGTTTTTGTCTCTGATGTCTTCTTGAGTCAGCAACACTGACAGTAATGGAAGTTTTGGTGCAGCAGTATAGAGAAGATCTTAAAGGACGCGGTGTTAAATGAGCTTTCAGCTCATCAAAATGTCTTTGAGGTTGAGGGCAGATCATTGGTACTAATGTAACCTTTTTTTGGAGGCTTCTTTCAGACAGTGGATCACGTAAATAGTTTAATTTACTCTATCGGTCTTTACACTTTGTTGTGAGTTTTGTATTTGTCGTGTAATGATGTCTGTAAATGTTGGTCAAAGCTGAGGTCTTTTCTGGAAAAATGCTGTGCTATCTTAGCCTGGCAGTCTACCAGGAAGGCTCAGGTTACCATAATGGTTGAAGAACTTGCTTGAAATAGTGTAAATATATTGTAGTTAGACTTAAATTAGCAAATTGAGGTTGTACTTATCATTTTAGTAGGAAACATATGGCTATTTCTTTGTTAATTTTTCTGTAACCTGGTATTACATCTTTTAAGTTACTGCTTTTGTGTGAATTGTTAGAGAAATTAGATCAGTTTTATTTTTGAGGTGGCGGTTCTTTTTTCCATGTGCCTCAGTCTCTACCCATGTGTGATCCCATAATGCTGTACTTGAGGTTCTGGAGTCTCAGTGATGTGAAAAAAAGATGTTATGCTGATCATAGAAATGGTAGCTTTCATTCAGACATCCCCAAGTGACAGGAAACTGCTCATGAGTCATACCTCTCAAGAGTCCTACAAAGATCTTTTTAAACTTGACTATATTATGTGTTTACATACTTAAATATTTTATATTTTAAATGATACAGAAAAGTTGTTCTGTATTAGCAATCTATCCATATTATTAAACAATTTTTAGTATTAAAAAAAAGCTCAGTTGGATGCTTTCATTAAAAACTTCTGGGCTATTCTGTGATGTATTATTTGCCCTTATTATTCAGTTCATTAAGAAATTAGGAGCGTTTGGAGTGGATGGTTGGTAAGGCTTCCAGGTAGTAAGCTTAAAAACAATTAAGCATATATACGCACATAAAATAAAAATATAGTGCTTGAGTTCAAAGTTCGGTTTGCAGCACCTTGAGGCACATCAAAACCAGTCCTCCCCAAAAGGGCAGACTATCAAGTTTTGATGGTTGAGAAAGGAAACTTATATATTAATAGTATTTCTCATCAGCGGAATTTCACTGTGACTCTCAGCTGTGGTATTCATTACACCAGCCATCTGCTTTGGCAGTGCCATAATTTCTTTTTTCAGTATCTCGGATGAAATTAAAATCATCATACAGTGAACACTGCTAGGAAACTAAAAAATCTAAACATGAGCTTGATGTTAAAGTTATTGTAGCTCATTGCAATTTATGTGCCATTTGTATGCTATTCCAAAAATAGAAGAAAAACATTAACTGTTTTGAATATTCAGAGAAAGGCCATCTATTTTGGTGGGTTTGCTTATATTAGTGTTCCAGTAATTTTTGCAACCTTACAGTGAAATAGGATTTTAGAACTTGTTGTAAATGCTATGAGCAGATGAATGGGGAGAAACACAGAATCAGCCAGGGTTGCGGTGAGGAACAGATTGCGCTTCTCTCCTACTCTCTGCCCTATTACTGATATCCAATGATACGTCATCCTTAACTCTTCTTTTTACTATATATCTTAATAGTCTTAAGCTTCCAGGTATTTGCATTTATCCTAGTAATTTATTGTTATGTTCTGCCTGGGAGCATTCCTAAATTCTTGCTGGGTTTTTGTGTGTATGCTTCCATAATCAGAACCTTTTAATACCAAGCTGTCCGAGAAATCTCACCCTTCCTTTTCTTTCCTTTTCCAGTTCTCTGTTTTTTCTGTTCTTGCTTCTCTTTCTTCTACCTTGTTTAGTGTTCATGAGACTTTAATTTTCTATTTCTTAATCCCATCTCCTCCCAGATGCAATTGTGCACTCTCTTACTGCTTTTCTTTCTGTCTATCCCTAAGACAGAAAGTTCCCTTTTCAAATATATTTCTTGATCTCAAAAAATCCTCACTTAATCCCTATTCTGTCTACTTTATTATTTTACCTCTTACAATTAGTAATATCCACTTTCCTTATTACTTGTGTTATATTTGATAGTTTTATCGGTAAATCAATCATCTGAATCTTAGGAAGTGTGAGTTCAGTATGTTCCTGCAAAAAATGGGAATTCATAAGATAGTGCAGAGAGACTGCGTGCTCTGATTTGGCTACGCTGTGAGATGAGCATGCTTAGAAAGTGATGAAAGATGAGAAGATGCCTGGTTCCAGAACTCCTTTGCTCATTTTGCTGGCTGTATCTCGGGCTGAAATGTGTTACATAACTGAGATGGGATATATCTTCTGATGAACTGGCAGGTGGTTTGGTGATGCCAAGTGCCGCTGGGTAACGTGAACTAGAAGAGTAGCCTATTTCATTGAAATTCCTATACAATGCTTGCCATTGTGATGATCTATCAAAACGGTTTGAGACTACAAAAAGTTGTCATGTATAGAAATGAGTTTAAATAATATGCAGAGTAAAAATGGATAAAGTAGACGACAAATGCTGACACCTAAATTTGGTCCTCATTTCCACTCTTTTATATCTGACCAAGTACTCCAAATGGATAATTATTATCAATAGTGGCTAGCATATCTATCAATCTATACATTTACTTATCTTAAATAATGGAAATGGAAGCCAATTCCTGAGCTATATCTCTTTCAGAAGTATTTGAGACCTTTTTTTTTTTTCCTTTCTTTTTAACCTTGAGATGATATGTATGGTAGTATATTAAATTAGCATAAAATGTTATGATCATTGAGAGTGATATATGGTCATGTGCTCCCTTACAATGCTTCAAGAATAATGAGTGGTAATTGGTTTGGGACATTGATTAAAGACCTATTCAGTAAACTGGAGATGGCGTTTACTACACAAAGGGCATATCAAGTTTTGTCTCTGTTGTACTTGGTATTTTATTACTCTAAACTGAATGTATTTTGTGAAAGTATGGCTAGACATATATATATATAGCACTTTATATAGTTATTCAGTCAGACTGTGGAAAAAATTCTTTGTTTAGCGGGGTTGTTTAAAGGGATCATTCTAGCATCTCCAAAAGAGTTGTCTATGGATGATTTTAGTGAAACTAGATCTTTAGCTGTCACATCTTTAATTAAGGAGGATCATGGAGAGCACGGAAAGCGTATTAATACCATATTGAACAGAATTCATTAAACTTGCCTATTGTGTACTAGAAATTAACACCAAAATGAGACTAAAACAAAGGAAACCTCTTGGAAATGACACACTTATCCTTTGTATGTTTTAAAATGGTTTGGAAATAATTATTTTGTTGTGGTTAGCTGAGGAAAATACATAGAACACAGCACATTAATAGATTCTCAGAGATTTGTGTTTCTGACATGTTTCTCATTTGTTTACACAATATTTTTTTCTGTCCCTTCAAGGTGTGAATTCAAATATGCCAAAGGAAAAACATAATTCACTGGAAAGCTTTTATTTTGGAAGTGTCATCACACGTTAGAAAATGATATCCTCAATTTAATAATTTAAATTTTTGGAATAAAATGCTTTGCCAGCTACCTTTCTGCATACTTAGGAACAACACAGTTGTCTCGAATGACAGCTCCCTTGCATTGTTTTTGAGCAGCATATTGAATTACAACACTCTATTGGAGGGGTTTTGCTCTGATAACAATCATGGAAAAGCAGAAATCACTCTTTACCCATACTTAATAGAAAATAACATGAACGCATCTTAAGGAAAGGTGGAAAAAGAGGGGTTACCCTAAACCTACCCTCGCAACCTAGACGATTCCTTCCAACCTAGATGATTCTATGATTCTATCCAAGTAGCAAGCAATAGGACAAGAGGAAATGTCCTCAAATTTTGCCAGGGGAGGTTTAGGGTGGATATTAGGAAAAATTTTGTCACCGAAAGGGTTATCAAACACTGGAACAGGCTGCCCAGGGAAGTGATGGAGTTGCCATCTCTGGAGGAATTTAAAAGATGGGTAGCCGTGGTGCTGAGGGACACGTTTAGTGGTGGTTTTGGCAGATTAATGGTTGGACTCGGTGATCTTAAAGGTCCCTTCCAACCTAGACAATTCGATGATTCTAAACCTTTTGCATGCATCTGCAGTATATCAATCAGCATGGGATGGAGATCAGCAAGTTGGTTGATGTGGCCTTGCCGGCAGGGTGCAGAAGTATCAGTCAAGATCCTGAAAGAAAGGGATAGTTTTGTCAATGTGTCTTTCTCCTGACAGTTAGTCACCTTTGGATAGTCTACACTTTTCATGATGTTTTTTAAATGCTCTGAGCAATTTTGCTCACCTTTGCTCATGATGTGTAAAGAAAGACCCTGAAAAGATCTGTGGAGACTGATGTGCTATCTCGTAAGAGCTAAAAATGCTTGGTTTGTTTTATTAAAAGGATGGGGTAAGAAAGTGCTCTATATACAGTGTTGCCATAAGAACAAATAAATAAATAAACTACAAAGAGAATAAGTGAAAACTGTTAACCTCCAGAGGAGGAAGTCTCGGGCCAATCTTCCAGTAGTAGAGTAGGCGCAACAACCTACTCCGTTTGAGGGGAGAGTTTGATCAGTTTATGCATGAGATTCTGGGACGCTGTTGCATATGACAGCACTATGGGATACATTTGATAGAGGAAAATCTTATTACTTTGTAGTTATGCTGTAGTTTAAAACAAGTGGTTCCAATGATAAAAAAAAATATATATATATTTGAATTTTAAAAAATGGGAGAAGCTGATCAGTAAATACTTTCAGAACAAAAGTGAACATAATTCAAAGAAAAAAGCTGTAATGAAAGTGGAACAATTCTATATTACAAAGTAGGTGGACTGGGTGATGTATGAGATGATTTCTGCGTCTAATTGCATTTGATCCCTTTGATCTTAAAACTCTAATATATTTCTCCCTGATGATTTCCTGCTTTCAACTGACTTGCATTCATTTATTTCAGTCCTACACAAAATACACTTGCCCACCTCTGCACCGTTCATCTATAATCTATTACCTTTCCTTTTTTCTTTTTTTTTTTTCTTAAAATATTCTACTGTAAAATATTTATCACCCAGAACTATTCACCATCAAAGTGTGTTAACAAAGAAGTGTTTGTAAGCAAACTTTTTCTGGTTGTAGAAGAAATTTTCTGGAGCTCTGGCCTAGCGAATTCCTGCCCTATTCCACTGTTGTCACTGACACAGAAGAGAACCTCTTGTTTTCAGGGAACTTCAGACACAGAAATTCCTCCAATTCTATTCAACTTGACCGTGTTAGTCAAAGGAGAGGAGTCAGTAGCTTAAATGAGACAAAAGTAATAAATAGCAGTTTGAAGTCTGTACTAAGGATTTTTTTCTCCATCTCAGGTTTTGGCAGTGGATGAAAGAGACTGTATAATGATGAGTTGAATCCAGTCAATAGGTTCAAAATACTCAAAGATACCTAAGCAGATTAAATAAGTCAGAAGTCAAAGCTGACTCAGTAACAAACTTTAGTGTAGACAGTGAAATGCCACATCTATAAGAATACACCAAAAACTGATGTCTAGATCTTCTCTTGCCTGAGAAGAGACATTAATTTACAGATGTGAGTAGAATTAGGAGTCTTCTCTAATTCTAAATATTTAATCACTTATAAAGATTGCATTACTATAGTGTTTTCCAATCATGAATTTCAAAGTATTTTAAGAATCTACAGTTTATTTATGTCATGATTTTGATGTACTGTTTTTGTTGTCTCTGAGAACTGTTCTTCTTTTTCTCTCTGAAATCCTACTTTCTCATGGTAGTTTGTACCCAGTCACTGCTTTGGAATAAAATGAAAAAGTCAGTGGCTGGGAAAGGGTAGTCGCAAGTGCAGGATAGTGCATGTCATGGTCCTTACATTTAGTGTGGATGTGACCAGTGAAAACTTACTTCACGGGCAGCGAATGTTGTTATGACCCCTTTGCATTACTACTAGACTTTAGCTCTCTTTGGTCAAGGTAAGTGCGACCTGTAAAATTTCTGCTTCTTTAGCAGTTGCAGTTACTCTATCGAGGCGTGTGATTAGCTGCATTTCTGCAGCACGGGCCGTGACTTGCTGTGCAAAGGCATGCTGGGCTGAGACCCTTGACTAAGCACTGGAAGCAGAAGGGAGGTTCAATGTCATGGCCAACTATTTCAGGCAGGGATTAACAGCTCGGGTCAGCGTGCATCTTGCACGGGTGGGCTGTCTTGAAGGCTGTATCCGCAAAGGGCCGCGTTGCGTTGCGCTCCTGCCTAATTCCCCTCCTCCTTTCGCATATATTATTAGGTATTACTGCAGGCTCCATTAAGTGTTATTGAAAGTGCTGTAGGTCTTTGGATGATCAGGGTAAACTTTTTTTTGTTTCTCTTTTCATTTCCTGCTTATTGCTTAAATGTGTTACCTCTAGTTCCATATATGGCAACTAAAACATGTAGTGGCACAGTAATTTTAACAACAAGACATAAGAATTTCTTGATGCATTGATGCATTGTATCTGTTTTGCCTTTTGTTCATTTGCTTCGGAGTAGCAAATGTAATATTCTAGGGGACAATATTTTGTATTGATTTGGCTTGCAAAATCAATAAATAAAAATAACTTGGCACAGGAGGGAATTCTATTACAATCTTCATGGAAATTGTTGGAAGGCATAATAAAACCTTAAAATGAAGTAATGCGTATAAGTAATCAAACAGGGTTGACTACATCATTATGAATGACAAGCTTATGATATAAAGTACTTTCTTAGTACTGAAGGTCTATTTTTATTTGTGACTGTCTTCCTATTCTCATGGGCATAGCACATAAAAATGATCTATATTGTTTAGAGAAGTGTCAGAAAGGCAGAATCTTTCAGAGAAGTCCTAAAATATGCTCTTCATTTCTGTTCTGCTTGTCTTCAGCTTAGTCTTCTACTCATTATACTTCCCAGCTCTTACTGATTCGGTGGATGCAGTAAGAACTATTGTACCGAACTAATTAGCAGTGTGTTTTACTAGAGCTGCTCTGTGGTATTTGGTTGGAGTGAAGCCACTATTAAATAAGTTAAAACAGCTACTATGGATAGTACTCTGGCAAAAATTAAGGTGACCGAGATCTAGCCTAGAGTAAGTGAAGGTAGGATTAGGTAAAGAAGACTAGAGCTGGAACAGCTGACTCGCTATGAAGCCATTTTGGGTCTCTTTTGGCCAATGGAGTAGACTAGAAATCAGGAAGCCACCTGCAGATTTTTTGTCCATTCTTACGTATTTTTTTTTCCCCACTTCACCCCTGAATTATTACTCATTACATGTTTATTATAACTACTTACATGAAGAGGAAACCACATTTCTCAGTTCCGTATTACCGATGAAGCAAAAAGATCTTCTTACTTTTGAATGTTCTGCTTCTGAAAGTGTGGAGCACTGATAAAAATATGTAAAGGTTGGAGAGACTGAGTGAGAATATAATATGAAGAGTTAGGATCTCCTTTGCATATCTGTGAAACATGCTTCCTAAACTGTTTCTACAAGGCTAAAACTACATGTCTCTTTTTTATCATTCTTTTCAAAAGTTAAGTCAGTTAATACATTAGATAATCTTCAATCAAATGCAAATTCCCAATTTATGTGGTATACTGAAGTTTGCAGCTTAAGATCTTTGATTTTGCAGTCAGGCTTCCTGAGAACTACTTTATACCAAAAGAGAAATATTATTATGTAGTTACAACCAAAGAAGTTCATGTAGGTATCCCCAATTTATCATTGACCTGATTTATTTCAGGGTTTCACTTATGGTGCACAGAGCTAAAATAAAACCCTTTCAAAACTCAAAACTGAGTTTTGAATGACGTTTGAGGGTGGAAGACTTTACCTGCTTTTGAAGAGCTCCCGCCCTATTCCAAAGGGTCAGGACAGGGTGAATCATGGAGTGAATCAATGAGAAACCTATAAGCATATTTTTGGGGCTTATTGCCATTGTTTTACTACAGTGCAGGAGAACCTATCGAGACCCTTCCTGTAGCTGACAACTTGATCTGTCTTTCTTTTACCTATTGCAAACATATATGGACCCTGATGTTTGAAACATGCTTATCAGTTACATCGGGAGTGCATTTTTTTGCCTTCCCTTCCTTATGTAAGTTATTAGACTGAAGCATACTTAAGGAAAATGTTTTATGTAGGCTCTTCTTTTATTCCTGATTGAGGAATAATTTGTCATGTCCTTGCCCATAATAATCTCTCCTTTGGGAGTCCAGCCATTTTGACAGGAAGGAAGAAAGGGGCAAAAGATATCCGAAGAGTGGGAATATTGCAGCTTCCATGACTGAATCCAGATGTCCAGTTTTACAAAGTGTTTTATTATCTGGATTGAAAGAGCAGGGGCAGAGGTGTGGAAACAGGCGAATAGGGGATAAGGACATAAAGAACAATTACGTGATTCAGCATTAGCCTTTTTCCAATATTAGGCCCTGTATTGCATACCCTACGTGTCAGACACAATAATTAGATCCACAGAGATCTTCACCACCACTATTCTGAATGTATAAAGCTGTTGGAGAGCACAGTTATTCAGGCACACACCGCTAATGCTTATTCAGTCAGAAAATAATGCAAAATGTAAAAAGAAATGCCAAGAATCGCAAATTAAAAACTAAGGGAAAAGAGTATGAAGTCCTCTTATGTCACTATCTTTCACCTAAAATCTTTTTCACCTAACAGTTTAAATGTACATTTAATGAGGACAAGAGCAGTTTTAAAACAAACCTGTAAATAAAATGTAAGTTGCGTTTGATATAATGTATTTTATTTTTCATTTTTCTCTAAATAAAAAAGCAAAGCACCTAAACCCTTAAATCTAAGTCTGATCTGGAATATCAGCTGATGACAGCATCCTGTGAAAATTGATTTGTGATCTGCAAATTGAGGTAGTCAAGCTGAGCATGTGGATGGAAATCATCTTCCTCTTTATTTGGAAATTGTAAACACACTATTCCTTAAATTAGTTGTTCATTAAAGATTGTGGTTATGAAAGAAAGCGTAGAATTCCCAATGTACGTGAAACTTAAATCTTCTAATTATTCCTGAATAGGAATGTATGGAAGCATTTGTAATAAACCCACGATTGCATAATATTTCTCACTTCTTACACAGCCTCCCACATATGACGTTACCCTTGCATCTTATTACAGTTTTCCTCTTTCAGTTTTGACCTCAATGATAATATTTTTAGCTTCTTAATATTTTACCTTTTAATAAAAAAAGAAAAAAAGGTGTTTTGAGAATTGTACCCATTTCTTATCAACCCCTTCAAGAGTGAAATTCACATAGGAAGGAGTTTTTAAAAACTCTTCTGAGTTGTACTGCGTAAACCAATTGGGTCTGAGTGAAGAATTAAAATCAACTAATTATGCTTACATAACCAAAGTCAGGTAATTGAAGTGAAGCACCAGTATTTTTTTTTATTTTATTGCTCTTTAACTAAGAAATGGATGGGTAAAAACTACCTCCAGTGGATTGATATAAATAACCATCTTAGTGACATTTGAAAAAAAATTGTGGCGCTAATTGGAACAGAAAGCAGTTGTGAGGACAGATAAACATTTCAGTAAATTGTTAATTGTTTGGGTTAATTGGTTTCCCGAAAGTAAATTAGAGAATATTTAGAAACATCAAAATTCTGGATAGCGGATGTGGTAAGGTTATGTGTTCTCATATGCAAGTACATACAATTTTAATAAAGAAAAACCATGCAAATGTCTGCATAACTTGTGTTCAGAATCCTGACAGCCTTTTGAGGAAAAAGTGCTGAAATTCTCAAGTTCTTACCCAATCAAGAAACCTAAAAAAAAAAAAATTGCAGTGGTTTAGAAATATAGTTATCTGCCATGCCAGAAAGACTTTTGTTTGCTTTAATTACAACTGAAATGATGCTATCTCTGCTGGCTGCAGAGCTTTCAGAAACTGTCACTCTCATTTTCCAATTTATAAATGTGCCAGGAAAGTACCTCTATTTCCCTCCTCTCTCTAAATTCAGAGCATTATCAGACTTTCACGCAGAGAGTGCTTTGCTTTTGAACATGGCTGTTCTCCATGATCGCATGTTCATTTTCGGAGTGCACTTCCCCATAGCTATGCAAGAAAATTATGCTAATTAGAAGTAAACCTCCCAAAGATTCAGAATTTAGTTCCAAAGTACACTTGAGCTTTCTTTCATCTATGGAATAGGTAGGTGCTTTCAGATGACCGTGGTTTCTGCATTGTGATTTAAGTATTTTTCACTGGTTTTCCCATTTTACCATTACTTGCAAAGTAATAAGAATTTTCAAGTGTCACGAAATGCTTTTCCGTTTCCAAGAGGGGCGAGGTGGTGCTTTCTTTCTATGTCTTTTTTTTTTTTTTTTTATTCATCCAAACCATATATTTAGAACTAACTCTGTAATCCTCTTGTGCTTGCCACAAAATGAGCTGTAATGCTGATGAGGAGAATTACAGGTGGTGAAAATTGGAAAAATTAAGCTGCACGAAAGTGCAAAGAAGGGGCCGTTAGAGCTGTGACAGTTTTGCAGTTTCCAGACCTGCAGTTTTCAGATTTCTTTCTCCACAATTGAAAATTGGGGGGAAAAAAAAAAAAAAAAAAGAAAAGAAAACATTGATTTCTTGCTAAGACATTCATACTCCAAAGGATTCCAGTTTGAAGGTAGCTGCAGCCAGGCAATACATCTATAAAGACACGCAGTTGAGCTTTTTTGGTTTTGTTGTGGTGGTAATAGAGATGAGTGGGTGTTCAAGGTGTGGAGAGGCCGTGTCGAGGGGACTAACGCGGGACGCTGAGAGCCCTGAAGCACAGTCAGCTCTCGGAGTGTGCGACGGAAATGAGAAACTGTTGCAGCTCTCCAGCCTGGTTGTGTTGGACTGGTAGACACTGAATGAAAATGTGGGTTGAAGGAATATTCAAAATGGGCATTTAGTGGCTTTCATGCTTCCTTTGACTTCTAAACCGAGACTGGTTGGTTTGGGAGGGCCCCACTCCATCATGTGCATAGAATCACAGAATGGTTTAGGTTGGAAAGGACCTTGAAGATCATCCAGTTCCAACCCCCCTGCCATAGGCAGGGACACCTCCCACTAGACCAGGCTGCCCAAGGCCACGTCCAGCCTGGCCTTGAACGCCTCCGTGCATGTAGCACGTAGGGATGCTGGCACTTCATGCGAGCACAGCGGATGATTGTCTTAAGTCCTTTGCTTCTCTCCCTCGCCCCCCCCCCCCCCCCCAAAAAACCACGTACTGCAGAGGAGGGATTTCATAATAAAGAAGTAGTACTAAAAAGTGTTTGATAAACACCGAAATTACAAGAAAAAGAGTACACAATAAAATGTATTGATTTGTTTTTGAAGCAATGTAAACCAGCGTAGCCTAATTGCACCCTTATGTCTGTGGTACTTACACAGATACTTGTTCAACAGAGTACACATGTTGCTATGGCAATCATTTTGTTTGTCAAATGTTAAGTAAACTTAAAAAAAAAAAAAAAAAGCCTTGAAATGTTTTTTTTTTTTTCTGTTGTGACTAGTGTCTCCAACCCACACACAGCTGTTCTGAGATAGCTAATAGTCTCCTAGTATACAGGATTCATATCCTAAACTGGCGGCAGCATCACTGCTGTCAGAGGTGATCTCTGCATTGGCAGGTATCTGCGCGTTTGTCTGCAAGCACGAAGCAGGCAAACACCTTCCTCCGCCCACGCTGTTTTGCCACGCGCAAGGCACCGCCTGCTCCCGCTGCATTGCACTTGCCTGCCCGGTTTCCGAGGGCAGAGCCCTTCTTCCCCTTCTGCCTGTGAGCCCTTTAAGAGCCCTGTGGGATAATTCACTACTCCTTATGGCCCCGATGAGAAGGATGTTCTGCCGTCACGCACAGCTACAGAAAAAGCGCAGTTTTGTGAATTTATGGTTCAAGGATGAAAGGGGAGTTTGTTCGGAGAAGCTCCTGTTGCCTGGCTCAGCTGTGTACGCGGTAGGGCGGGTGTTCAGGTTGACGTGTTGCCTTCTCCAGGAGTGGAGAAACCCTGATAAGATCTACAAGTGCAGTTCACCTGTAGCCATTACTGACATCATCTCTCCTCAGAGAGCTACCGCAGTGGGAAGGGATAAAACTAATGCTTTGCACTTCGCCTGGTATTTTCTCAGAACCTGTGAATACTAGTGATAGGGATTTTTTTTTTTTTTCCCCTGCTATCCGGGTCAACAGTTTGCAGGGACATACCTGACAAATGCTGTCCATAAAAAGAACCTCCTTTTTCAAAGAAAATGTTACAACTCCATTTTTATGAGTGCTGTCTTAAATTTTCGTCTGTGAACTTCGGCTTTTATAACCTGTGGCAACACACTGAGAGAAAGACACACTTTGAGTATTTATAACAACTTCTGGCGGACATATAACAATGACAGCATACTTAACTATTTCCCTTTTTAAAATGCATGCCTTTCCATACAATTCTTTGTTTCTTCTGCATCACTGCCATTTTGAGATGTGCCAGTGTGATGGCATTTTAAGAAGGAAGAAGTAGGAAGCTGCAGCATAAATCCCTTATATGGATTGTGACGTTCATGGATCACATCCAGAATCCTTAATTTGATGACTATCCAGAAAACACTTCAGTACTTTTGCTTCCTTTAAAATAATAGCAGCCGTGTCAGCACTTGCTCGGTTAGAGCACCATTTTTGACACTTCTATCTTCATGGCTGTGCCCATAAATTCACAACTTGATTCTGAATTCTTTGGGAGGTGAAAGCTTTGTCTCACACAGAGGAAAGATCATGCCAAGAAGTGGATTGACTGCAAAATGAGGTGCTGATTTGTCTTACTTAAGCATAACTTGGACACCTGCCTCTATCTTCTCCTGAAGATTGCAGTCCTTGCTCCAGACTGCCAGAACTCTGCAGAGACCAGCTGTTGTCTGGATCTTCCATCTCTCTGAAATACCACCTTTGTCTGGATTCCTGCAAGCCCTGGGAGCACCGCCTGCAGCCGAAAGGGACAGTGCGCATAGCTGGGAATAGCTGCTACGGAAAATGAGGGTTAAGTTCAAAGACAGATACTGCTCTTGAATTGCAGGAAGACTAAGGAGGAGGTAGATAGAAAGGCAGGGAGACAGAAAAAAGCATAGAGGTAGAAAATTGTGTTTGACTTCTGCAACTCCAATTTGTGTTGTAACTTCACTGCATGGAGATGAATAGCGATTGAGGTGGGCACAAAGCCAGAACAGGAGCAGACCTGCCAGCTTTGACAGAAATGATGTATGTTTTGTGTGTGGATGATAGGGTCATATGGGCCAGAATATGAACCCAAATTTCAGACATCTTGAAGTTTTGGTGTATTATAAGGGTTGCTTTAAGCTGTAATTTTAAGAGGAAGATACCTTGGGATAAGAAAGTTTGTTTAGAAGAAGACTTAATTGATGTGTTTGTTTAAAAAAAAAAAAAAAAGTTAAATGCATTTATATAGTATATATAAGAAGCAAACAAAATCGCATTGCCCGAGAAAGACATTAATGATCTCTGTTTTCCTGCATTCTCCATTAATTTAACTACTCGGGAAGCTGAATTTGGAAAAGCGTGGTTTGCGTTGTGCTCTAAAAACGAAACGCAGATAGTTTGATTAGGAAAGGAGACCTTGTAGAATTCACATATGGTGAGAGTTAGCACACTCAGCCTTATAATCTCCATGAATGTCAGTATTGTCTGCAAGTCAAACAGAAAACAGAAGAGGGGAGAGCTTTGTTTTAGCTAGCCTTAGCTAGCCTTTTGCCTATACCTACCGAAATCTTGGCCCTGCTCAAGTGAAATGCCATAGATTTCAGCAAGGTGATCATTTCACTATTAAACCTTTGAATATCAAGGCAAGTCTATTGCGTGCCTAGAATTTGTGGGGGAAAAAACCCAAAGCACCCTGGGTATCAGGCCCCCTCTGATTCATTTTACAAAGGAGACCACGCTGGATGCAATTTCAGCTGAGATTGTTACCCAACTTTCATAGTCACATACAAGCGCTGCCTGTTCCTGGTGTCAGCCTTCACCTGACCTGTTTGCATTGGAGAGGGAAGCGCTTGTTGGTTGGTTGCTGCTGAGGACAGTGGAAGAGCCTTTAAGGTGGCTGATTTTTAAGGGTTCTGATTCAGACTTTGTTAGGATTAACTGAAAGATTCCTTCAGCGCCAAATCAAGGAAGATTCAAGGATTTGATGACATTAGGCAGGGCATTGAAGAGACCTTTGTGTTTTTCCCAGAAGAGATTTTTAAAATGTATATGCTAATAATGGTAGCTATCTCGATAGTGTTTTCCATTTTTAGACCTTTGAGATGTTTGGACTTTTTTCCCCCCTAACTGCTGTGATTTTGTTGCTGGTCAGACAGTTGCAGTTCTGAGACACTCTAGGTAGTCGTACCACACTTGCAAATCCAAAGCAAGAATAGTCAGTAGCAGATCACCCGCAGCTTCTGGGCTCTGCAGAGATGAAATTAGTACGGAGGAACTTTCCTATTACTCATGTGAGCAGTGTTGCCCAGGGGAACTGCAGACATCCCAGCTTGCAGGTCAAATCTCTGCTGCTGCTGCTGCAGTTTGAAGGCTGTTGCCCTTCATCTTCCCTTCTCTCCTCTCCCCCCTCATTCCAAGAAGTTCTGTTAGGAAAACTATGCAATATTTTGGCAGTAAAATTTTGAATTAAATGTTCTATTTCTGTGACCCATTAGTTGTTCAATCTGCTTTATAAGAATCGTTTTAATTTGGGAGCCTGAAGCTTCTGTAGACAGCACCTGAAATAATCTTTTGTAGGACAGAGAATAAGAACCAAAAAAAGTTTATCTAGAGTTAATGTTGCTTACTGTTAGCATGCTAGCATGTGGTTTTCCCTTACTGATTTTTTTTTTTTTTTTTTTCTGCCTCTGCCTCTAAACTCTGAACATGGTGGCTGAACTTCAAAGAGAAATACTGTCTCCCTCTGTCCAGGACAACTGCTGCCTTCAGCCGCTCTAGAAAATATTGGAATGACTTTCAAATTTAATTACTTAAAATGCTGAACTGGAATTTCTTCTGATTAACTCACAATTGAAATGTAACTTTTATCTTTGGTTTTTTTTTTTTTTTTTTCCTCCTGTTTTGAGCTAAAATTTCAGAATATTTTCTAAAATGCAGTTATATGCAAGCAAGGCAGTTCTGTTGGGAAAAAGAATCATTGGAAAATGTGACTTTGCAATGCACTTCTTGCTGAAACCTCAAGTATTTTTGACAAACGTTTTCAGTACTGGAAAATAAATTTTACACATTTTTTTTTAGTTATTTTTTTTCAGCCAGGCCATTTATGTCTGTCTATGCCATGATATATAAATGATAAACGGGCTGATAACACGTGACCTGCATTTAATCTGAACGTGCAACAGCAATATGACTGCAACAGCATGTGTTTACTCTGAGTCGTACAGCAGGCAGCAGATAGAACAGGATGACAGAGACTGCGTATGGCGTCTTCTCCTCCCTGTTACATTTAAACCGACAGCATTATTGCATTCGCTTGGGGGGTGGTTATTCTCAGATCTTCTTGGTTTGTTTTTGTTTCGCGGTAGCATTGCAGATTTGTTTGGTACTTAACATAACTGGCAGAATTTCAAATGTCATACAGGAGGCTTTATCAGATGAGCTATTAGCTGTGAAGTTGAAGACTTTGAATGCGCATATGTCCACAAATAAATGGAGGCTAAAAGAGGAAAGATGTCTCTATGAAAGGATGGGTGCAGTGGGTTTCAGCTGTTTATGTGTGAATACAGCTTGCACTTGGTAAAGAATTCAAGTTGGCAGAGCTTTTATTTCTATCACCATTATTTCCAACTGCCATCATCAACCCCAATACAGCAATGCAGGAAAGCTTTTTACATTTATCTGCTGAACCAACTCATGGACGCTTAACAGCCCGTTTATGCATACTATCGGTTCTTATGCATAATATCTGCAGGTGTGGTGGGTGCATTATAACATGAAACGCAATTCCATATTGCTCAACTCTTGCTTACAGAGTACCTGTGAAGAGGGTAGGCTGAGTGTAGACTACAGGACTGGGGAAATTTTGTGCATAACATGTTAGATATTTTACAACACAATTAGCGTACTAATCTTTTAAAGTTTGTAACTTATTTCAAAACTCCCGGTGCATACTGGGAATTGAGCTTGAAGGTGACACAAAGAGAATCCATTCTGCATTTCAGTGAGCTACTTGTCTGTATTCCTTCTAATGCTCCTCTAGTCAGGTTTTCTGTTTTGGCATCAAAAATTGCTATTCTTTTTAAAATTAGTGCCTGCATGATCTGCTGTGGATAGTGGACTCTGGCTTTCATGCTAAAATATGATATAAATTTCGTTCACTTGTGCGGAGGTTATTCTTCTTAGTACCTCATGTACTTCCACACTGTGCTGAAGTCCTTGAAATCTGGGATTGTTTCAGTGCTTGACTTCTTAGCTTCTGAGCTCTTAAGAAATAATGTGATTACGATCTGGCTCCTGATTCCATTGTCTTCATTGACTTGACTCGGTGGTGATGGATCAAGTTTTTCACGTACAACCTACAAGAGTGAAATAAAGACTTGAAAACCATCCTTTCCACTCAGTTAATGGGGGTCATTCGGAAACTAAATTTTCACGAGGGAAAGTTTGATAGACAAGTGAGAATTTGAAGAACGTCAAATAGGAAGAGCTATTCAAAGAATATGTCTGCAATGCTCTGATCTGCTATGAAAACATTTGGAGCCAACTTACAGGTTATAAATTAGTGTATGAGGTGAAAGTAATTTATTGTAAATGGCAATGACTGTTTAAAATCCATGTTTTCCCAGTGTGATAGTGAATTTTGGAGAGCTGTTGGATTCCTAAACTCCAGCCAACTGACACCCTCCATTGTGTTCTGTTGTGTGGAAGTTTTGGTGCGGCTGCATCAGAAGAAGCATGGCCAGCAGGTCGAGGGAGGTGATTCTGCTTCTCTGCTCTGGTGAGGCCCCACCTGGAGTACTGCATCCAGCTCTGGGCCCTCAACATAAGAAGGACATGGACCTGCTGGAGCAGAGGAGGGCCACGAAGATGATCGGAGGGCTGGAGCACCTCTCCTATGAAGACACATTGAGAGAGTTGGGGCTGTTCAGCCTGGAGAAGAGAAGGCTCTGGAGAGACCTTAGAGCAGCCTTCCAGTCCCTAAAGGGGGCCTACAGGAAAGATTGGGAGGGACTTCTTACAAGTAGCATGTAGTGATAGGATAAGGATAATGGCTTCAAATTTGAAGAAGGTAGGTTTAGATTAGATATTCGGAAGAAATTCTTTACTTTGAGAGTGGTGAGACACCGGCCCAGGTTGCCCAGGGAAGTTGTCACTGCCCCATCCCTGGAGGTGTTCAAGGCCAGGCTGGATGGGGCTTTGAGTAACCTGGTCTAGTGGGAGGTGTCCCTGCCCATGACAGGGAGGTTTGAACTAGGTGATCTTTAAGGTCCCTTCCAACCCAAACCTTTCTATGATTCTATGATAAGTCCTGGCGAGTGCAGGAGCTGCAAGTGTTGCCATTTGGGAATCCACATTTCCCACACATTGTAGACTTGTGTCATACAACAGCGAATTATTGCAAAGGCTGAACATAGAAGAGCTTGTACACTAGAACAGCATGGATTGTTGTCAAGGAAAATTTCTAATAAATGTTTTTCATCAGAAGTTTGTTCACAGGGCAGTTGTCGCTTTCATTTCCAGGCTACTGGAAACTTATTACAGAATAGAGAATCTCAAATGAAATCTCAATTTGAAACCCCTCGGCTTATCAACCAGTAATAAGTGCAGGTCGTCAGAGTTAAAATTTTAGATATTTTGCCAGAACTGGAAAATAAAAGATGGTACTACATACAGTTCTTTTAAGTTAACTATGCAACAGAAATAGCATATAGTGCTCAATATGTAAGATCTTTAAAACAAAATAAGGTTTTATATTGAAAAGCTTGTGTTAGCGTGATTTAGCAGGTTCCTTGAGGGATCTATCCTGACTCCCAAAAGCAGGTGTTGACAAAGAGGAATAAATAAATAAGGTTAATCAAGATGTCTAGGTGTTACTCTTCATTTTGATTAACAGTGGTGTTTGGCATATATAAATTTTGATGATGATTTAATTTAAAATGATAGTTTGTAACTGAAAATCAAAAATATCTAAGGTGGGTAAAGTGTAAATGATTATAAATCTGACTGGACCAAACTTCACCTTTGGTTCTCTTAAATATGCATAAGCAGTTCAGATAAATTTCCATTGGTGAAAGCTCAGTGCTTCTAAGTACACTGAACCCTACTTTGTAACCTGGCCAGGTGAGACCCTTACTACAAGGCTGCTCTGAAGAAAAACGTGGAGATTAATCTGCCCTGTCTTGCATTTTTCTTCCTTCAGAGAAATCTGAAAGCTTGGTCTTCCCTTCTTCTAGTGAAGTTCTCTGGACTGTCATGAAACAAGTGTTTTGTAGATTATAAGGCTGGACTTCTAAAAACACAAGACAAAAAGCTGTCTCCTTTTGTCTCTAAAAACGTGCAAGGGAACAAATCATGCTCATCAGTGGAAATGAGTAGGACAAGAGCAAGACACTTCAGTAGAGATGTGGAAAGGATCCTAATCAAGAATTTTAGATGTGTAAATTAGTTTTGCCTCTCTGGTGTCTCACTATTTTCCATGGAGAAAGAAGACTTCTCCAGGGTTACTCAGGGCAGAAGCTTAACTTAGAAGGGTAGGTTAGTAAGATTAGACTTTATGATACTTCCAGTATCTTTTAAGAAAGATTTTGTAATTATAAATGCTTAAAGAGATCATTCCAGTTTTGTCAAACTTGACTAGAGAAAATTAAGAATGTTGATTATTAACTGGTTATTGTGAGATTAGTCAAATGCAAATGTCAGGTTTGGGTTTTTTACTCGGAAAATGCTTGGTTTTTTTATTTTTTTTGTTTTAATGTCATATTAAACAGCATAATGTGATTCCTAAAGGGTGGTAGAACATTTTCAGGTTTCATTCAGTCTGACAATTCAAGCAGATTTTAAATGCATGCATGTCTGTATAGAACAGGAAGTGTCTCTTTTTTTTAAGAATTTTACCTGGATGCATATCTCCTCTTGCATTAGATAGTTTGCAACATTTTAGCTGTAAATGCCTTTTTTGGTAATTAAAGCTGAATATGAATCTGGTTACCTGGGCTATTCTGTAAATTCCCCAAGGGAGGATGGTTATCATTTTCATGCGATGACTTAGTAATTCTGTACAACTCCATCAAAACTTGAAACTGTACGTCTGAGAAATATTTATAGTTCTTATTTTCTTGGTAATAACTTGTAATCATATGGCAGTCATCTTTTTTCCCTGCTGTTATTTTTATATATATATATATATATTTCTGTGATACTGTGCTCTGTTGTTTCTTTCCTTCCTTCTCTCTTTTTTTTTTTTTTTTTTTGCTATTGAAAACAATTGCAATTTTCAAGAAATGTTTTATAGTTATTTCATCTGTTTTATATTTCTTGCTGAAATTCAAAAGTTTATCAGAGTGGTCAACAGTTCAGGTTTTTAGACTTATTTCTTAAAATAATAATGTTTCTGGGAGTTGATTGTCAGTTATTCCTCCTCCTCATCTCCCATCTCTCACTCAAAACTTCAGCACTTCTTATCCAGCTTTGGTCAAATAAAATCAAGAGGAGTAGAAGGTTATGAGGTTACGAACATTTCTCGAGTTTTCCTCCACTTGTCATTTTTAACAAGGGATCCAAATTAATGTGTGATGGATGGAAAATCTTTTCATAGAGAAATTAGGAAAAAAAAAATGTACGAGAAGTCAAAATTTAAAATTTGTTAGTCTCTTTTAATTCTAGGGGATCTCAAATGGACCCCTTTTATATATTTGACTTTCTTTGGAGTCCTAATCCTCAAGAGTTTGCCGGGTCTGCTGTGTGCTTCATGTCATACCCATTGTCTGTGCTTGGACGTCCTCTCCAACCTCTCACCTTCTCCCACTGTTTTCAGGATGCACTTCAGTTTTTGTATGGCATTAGCAAGCTACCATTACTAAGTGTAACGGGTTCTCGAATACTCTCATCAGACACGATGAGAGGCCATTAGATAGTTACAGGTTATACATTCAGTGCACTTGCTAATTCAACCTTTTGTGTTCTTGCTGCTTTCACATAGGATCTCTTTTCAAGCACTTGATTATTGGTTGGTCTCAGCTGTGTCATCAGCTGTTGCCAAATCAATATTTGTGTTTCTTTGTATGCAATTATCTATTCTTTCTTTTACTTCAGCATCTTACCTGTGTTTTATTCACCTGCAATCTTGATCAACATATTAAATTGTGCTTGTGTATTTCTCAGGAACCCGTCTGCGCTGAAGGCAGATGTTACTTAGTGATGCAGAATTAATTCAGCATAAGACAATAGAGGTGGGGTTTATTTAACCAGTCTATTTAACAGTATATCTCTGGTATAAATTGCAGCATTGATAAGTTACAGAACATCATGTTATCCCGCAGTGGGCAGAAGGGGTTAATTTTTTCATTGCTTCTTTAGTTAACTGAAATATTATCTGGCTTAGCGTGAACCGGTCTTAGAAAGCTGCAGGCTTGCCTTGCCTTTGCGGTCCACAATGTAAAACAGACAAAAAGCTCTCTGATTGGATCACTGTTAAGAAAAGTAATTTATTTGACCAAACAAGCTTGATTGAATCCAGTTAAGCCATGGAATTTATTTTTCCTAGGTTATGGGAGCTTGCAGTTTCCTAAAAGCCTGTGGGGTTTTTTATGCATACGTTTTATAGTTTATTGAACCCAGCCCTACAGATTCATCGTCTTTGGTGTTCTGTAGTATTCTGTAAATGTTCTTGTGTATGTTAAGCAGTCAGTATTGGCTTTGATGTGAGTTAGAAATTACGTCCCGTAGTAGAGACTGTGACCTATCTGATTGATGTGAGTAGTTCATGTTATTAACAATACATGCATCCACAAATTAATGATAAAGTTGCATTAATTTGTAAGGTTCTATTGAGGTACACAATACAAGTTACACACTAAGCAAGGACCTCTGGGTTAAAATTTTAAAGACATTGAGGACATCATAAAAAATAAAAAAATGTTCTGCTACAGTACTAATTTTACCTTGGTTATGGGTGTAATTCGGTATAGTAAACCCTGTACCTTGGTTTTCTTGAATGCAGGTTAGAATGCACCTGGATGAATTGACTTCCAGAGATACTCAAAGTGAATTAAAGATAAAATTCTATGTGAATTTTAACAGTAATTTTGTACAAGTTCTGTTCTCATTATTCTTTATGAGCTGTATATACTTAGGCATTTCCACCTGACTTTTTTCCAGTGTTTCTATATGTTTATGTATTTTTAATGTCTTCTGGTTTAAATGTTTCAAATAATCTGTTTCATCATTACCTGTTATGGGAAAAGAATCTGTGCTTGATTGAATTTAAAATAGAGTTCAGCCAAATTTAAATTATTTTAAGAGTCTACAACCTGTAACCATCATGTACAAAGACAGAATTTCTAATTTGTAGGAGATATTAACTTTGAAGTTGACGTTTCTTTTCCCTAGCAGTGATTGCAACTGCAGATTCTGCATAAGTGGCATATTACGTAAAGTGAAAGTTTAATTATAAGGAGAAACTTAATTGAATATTTCTGTTTGATTAATAATAAAGAAGCAGGAACGTCACATTTTATTTTAGACAAGCCATGTAAGTGATGTTGAAATACTGCTGTCAGTGAATTAAACGCGGTACAATGCTAAGATGGGCTTTCTTTCACTGTGTGTCTCATGACTGAGCACAGACTGCGACCTTGCTGCTTTGATTTCTGCTGTATGTGGTATTAAGAGCATAGTCCAAGACAGATAAGATATAGGTCATAAGGCTTTTACTGCAAACTCTCTCAGCCGGTTGTCGATGTATACTATCTTCAGTTTAGTGAATGTAGCACTATTGCCTAAAGGAGCAATGCAACACCTTTATTTAACTAAGCGAAAACACACTGAGATGGTATAGTCCTTTCCTCAAACTACCTGGGGAATAAAAGACCCAGCAATTTCAAAATCAGTGGGCCCAGTTCACAGTTTACGTGATATAATGTGAATCCAAAATAACCAGAGAGAGCTCAGTAAAATCACCCCATGGGGAAGCACCAAGGAGAAATAAGCCGATGAACGAACTGTGACTTATTTTTTTTTTAATATATTAGATTTTCCACTTTCTTAATTTATTTAAAATTTAAGGCACTTAAAGAATATTTTTTTCTTGTTGGTCATTACGGATTACTGAAAACTGCCCGTGTTATTTCAGCCACACTGACATCTCCAGTGACCTTTGCTGGGCTTTCCAACCGATAAACTATCAGCTTCAGAGGAAGCTTCATCCACTGCCAGATGGCGCGTAGTTTTCTCTGGGCAGAAATAGTTCTCAGATGGTTATTGTATCACTCAGCAAACACTTGTGCCTGAACACACACATTTAATATATGTACAGGATTTTTTTTACCACAAAGGTGCTTTACCTAATATTTTGATGTACAGGAATTAAAACACAAAACGCCAATGCCCGTTTGAATTTTCGGAAATTGACAAAATATGCCTAGTAGTTACCTCACTGAGTGAGGATCTTCAAATAAACCTCCCCCTTTCAACAAAACAACTTCCCTGTCTAAGTTCTAACTGGAAGTAATCAGTGTCAGGCTTTATGTATTGTAGAAGATGTGGATATGCAAAAAGCATTGTGTTTAACAACATTATTATGGGATATTATTTCAATAATTAAGATAAAAACTTCCTGATTAACCAGAAACACTTTTAAGTGTTTTAGTTTTCTATCAAAAAAATTATCTAACTTAGTACTTGGGGCTAGCATCTCACACAGGTACAGATTTGATGCGATGTGATCATACCAAACGCAGTCCGATGTGATTTTATTTTTTTTTTATTTTTTTTTGACTCATTAGGTACAAAAAAATGAGTGGGGTCTAATTTCTAACGCTAAAAGATATGAGGCACAGAAGAAAATAGGTTTTGATTTTGAAAATATTAGTCAGCTTCACAGGCTGGTGCTTGTAAATGTATACTAGTTTTCTTACAAAGTGTAAGTATTTCTGGAAATAACCATATCACGGAATCACGGAATTTTCAGAGTTGGAAGGGACCTCTAGAGATCATCTAGCCCAACTCCCCTGCTAGAGCAGGATTGCCCAGAGCACATCACTCAGGACTGCATCCAGGCGGGTCTTGAAAATCTCCAGAGAAGGGGACTCCACCACCTCCCTGGGCAGCCTGTGCCAGTGCTCTGTCACCCTCACCGTAAAGAACTGTTTCCATGTATTTGAACAGAACTGCCTATGTTCTAACTTGTGCCCATTGCCCCTCGTCCTGTCACTGGGAACCACTGAAAAGAGCCTGGCTCCATCCTCCTTCAGCCCACCCTTTAGATACTTGTACGCCATAATAAGGTCTCCCCTCAGCCTTCTCTTCTCCAGGCTAAAGAGTCCCAGCTCTCTCAGCCTTTCCTCATAAGGGAGGTGCTCCAAGCCCTTAATCATCTTAGTTGCTCTTTGCTGGACTCGCTCCAGCAGTTCCCTGTCCCTCTTGAACTGGGGAGCCCAAAACTGGACACAGTATTCCAGTTGTGGCCTCACCAGTGCAGAGTAGAGGGGGAGAATGACCTCCCTCGACCTACTGGCCACACTCTTCCCTATGCAGCCCAGGATTCCATTGGCCTTTTTGGTGACAAGGGCACATTGCTGGGCCATGGATAATTTACTGTCTACCACGACCCCCAGATCCTTCTCCTCAGAGCTACATTAGCATTAGCTACATTAGTGCATTAGCACTGCTCGATATTTTGATAAATGAAGCTGCCCTTGTGATGATGTTTTTTAATCTGCACCTTAGGAAACCTGTACTTGCTAGCATATCTGCACTATATCTAACCTGTGTAGCTAACCCATACCTTTTTTTGCTGTAAAACTTGAAATAGAAGTCTCATAATTCATCTGAAATCTATGCCAGGACTCCTGGTGCATAAGAATAGCCTGATGGTGCTGCATGTGAAGGAGGAGAAGCTTCTGAACTTTTCAGTAGGGGATTGAATGTATATTATAGCAAATAGATCATTTTAAATTAGTGTTCTGTACATTTAGGGTAGAGCGTATTTTTACTCATGCATAAATTGCCTCTGAACACAATTCAAAAACCTAATCTTAAGCTTAGCAATGAACATTTCAAAAAAGTAAATTAATATCTTCACGGTGAAGAAATAGTTTATTATAGAATCACCTACTATTGCCACTATAATTATGGCTTTGTCAGTATTTCTGTGAAAACTCTATTTTTTTGAGGGGTTTTGGAAAAACCTCTTTCGTAATAAGATGTCGCACAGCCTGCAGCTTGGCAGGCAGCGTCTGAGCCCGAGGTCTGTCCTGCGCTTAGTGCTCTGAACAGACAAGTTTCACCTTCCGCCTGTGAAAGGTCACACCTGAGTTGTTGGGAGATTCCCAGAGGTGCTGGCTTTTCTTTTTAAGTAGCCTTTTTATTATCTTAAGCAGGGAACCATCATCCCTAGGTTGCCTTTAACAGACATCTTTTCTTGCTGACAGTATCAGTCACTGGAATCTGGGTCGTGTCCTTTCCTACAGGGCTGGCGGTGGCAGAGCAGAGGGAGACCCGGCCTCCCTTCGTGTCCTTGTCACACTGCCGGTGGCTTTGGGGGCCTCTGCAAATTGTCCTTGTGAGAAGGACCCCAAACAAGGGACTGCTCACCACCTGGGGTGGCTGCTGCCCCTCAGGCTCTATTACATGTTTCTGTTTCTAGCAAGCATCTGGTATTCTTCTTAGGAACTTCTTCTCATCTTTACATTTTGCAAGGTGACGGACCGCTGTCTTTTACCTGCTTTCCCAGCACCTTCTAACAGAAAGCACCTCGTAGCCTGAGTTCGCATCCTGCATGTTTTAGGGCTTGTTCTCAGATGTTTTCGTGTTGAAGAACCCAACTTTTGAGAGTGGCATTGGCATCTGTGTGGAACAATACAGAAAAAGCGCCCTAGAAAATACTGGCTGTTTAATATATGTACCAAATGAGGAAAAAGTAGAAAGAGTTTACCATAAAAAACATTTTATTTCCTTGTTTTCCTTACAGTAAATGAAGGACGGAATATTTGCAATTATACTTGCTTAGCTTAAAAAACTAGAAACTATTGCTGTGTCCACTGGAACAGAAAAGATATATACTTAGGTCTAATTGTATTTTCCTCAACAATAGTGCATATATATTAAAAGGGTAGTAGTCAATACTGTAAATTATAAAAAAATTAATTCAAATTTCAAAGTTAGTTATTAGCCCAAGAGGCATATATAAGTTTGTGAGAAAATTTAAATATATTAAGCAGATGCTATTTGAGCGCACTGGCTTTCTGCTTTAAAATCATGACTTTAATTTTCATCTCATCTTCTGTTAGCGATCCTGACTTTGTAACAGCCTTGTGGTTCCTAAGAAACTCTTCTAAAACTAATAGAATGAGAACTAGGGTAAAAATGAGGTTAAATAAATGAGATGGAAAACCAGACCTCCTCAAAGTAAGATTACTGGAAGTATTGATGATCTCATAGGTAGTCTGAGTGCCCTGATGTCTCCCGGCGTTCTTGTAATGTGAGCAAAACTAAAAGCAGGGAAATAATAATTAGAAATTTAAGAAAAACATTGATCCTCACTTCTTTAATCTGCAATCAGGCTCACAAATTTTAGTGAGCCAAGAGTGGTTTTCAGGATAAAAATAGATACAGGTTAGAAATTGTATTGATTGTAGGATTTGTAAAATAAGAGAAAACCAATCAGGGAATTCTGAATAATCAACTAATCCGAAAGCTATTTTGGTTCATTTTACACTTGCTAAGCCTGCTCCTGTTTCTGGGATTTGGTCTCACTTAATGGCCTAAAGTAAATGGGAAAAATGTATAGAACTATCCTTCATCTTTAATATAGAGTTTTCATTTGTGGGGTCTTACAAGCAGGGAGATTCATGTCTGTGTCCTGCCAGGAAATTCCATTTGGAGCAAAAGTCTGGGGAATTCTAATACAGAATGGAAATTTTTCATCCTCGCCCACACTGCTGTATCCACACTACCAGATTAAGGATATCAGGACATTTCCTTTGTTTTCCTGTGAAACTGTGTCCTGGTTCCTGGCAGCAAAACAAAGTTGCACGAGTCTGAAACATTTTGCCTGCAGGCTTGTTCAGAAGGGAGGCTGAGTAAGTTCAGAAGTTTCTAGAAATTGTTTTTCACTCTCAGCCGGCCTGTTTCAGTGCAGGAGCAGCCTACCTTTTCTAGAAACTGCTAAGGAACGGAAGGAAGGAGTTAGAAGGAAGGAAAAAAAGAGAAAAGGTACAACAAACATCATCTTTGGGGGAGACAGTGTGGGCAGTGACTTAGAGAAAAGAGGAAGATAGAACTGAAGGAAAGAAAAGAAGAAAGGGACTGAAACATGAGAAACCGAGAGAAGTACGAAAAATGAAACGATAAGAGGTAAAAAGGATATGGTGTAGAAAAAGTTCAGACACTGAAAAAATGTAATCAATGAGCTTAATTTCCAAGTCATGTAATTTAGTAGAATTTATAATAAGGCAATCAGACTGCAGCACCTTGGAGTTATCATCATGATGCATTGAAAAAAAAAAAAGGGGGATTTGGCTAGAATTGGTTTGTTTTCTGTTCTAACCGTAATACTAAGGTGAGTGGATAAGGGGATATGACTGTCTTCAATGTCTCTTCTCATGGTTTCCTAAAGACTTCATAACAGTGATTTCAAGAAAAAAGAATGACCACAACTACACTATTGTTTGATGAGTCTAATCCCCAATGAGACGGGCATTTCAGGCAAGATGTGTGTCCCACTCGGTCCTTCCATGTCTGGCTATGCTGTGTGGTGCTGTGGGGATGCAGATGGGCTGTGGGTCCTGGCCAGGAGGCTTCATCCACAAAGCTCATGGCAAAGCCTGGGGTGAGCAGTTGATGGGGGGATGCTGAATAGCATCACTGCAGTGTCTGTACGAGTCTTGCAAGAAAAGAAAGCTTAAATAGTAAATTTTTTGTTTATTTATTTTTTTTTTAGTAGTAAAATTGTTTTGATTAAATCCAAGAAAGGCTCCATGTTAGCGTGCAGCGAGGTGGTAGAGAGGCACAGGAAGACACAGAGTTGCTTTGAGAGTGAACATACTCCATCCTGTCCCAGGGATCAGAGGGGTAGGGCAGGAGAAGTGCCTCTTCTCCTGCTTTGTGAGCTTTGGTTCAAGGAGTGAAGAAAGAGGAATTAAAATTTTTCCACCCCTCCATCGGAGATCATTACGTGTCAGACATCCCAATGAAGCAGTTCTTTCTTTCTGGAGAGCTAAATGTGAAGTTATAAAAACATTCACAACTAGAATTTTCCCCCTCAACTGATAATGGCATTTGAATGTTACCAAAAAGAGTGTTAATGAGTGATTAAAAATGGGCATAATTTGTTTTTTAAAAGTCCTACTCACTATTCATAATTTGCAGCATGTGTTTAGATATTAGTAAAGCTTAAACAGATTGTGAAGAAAGGATTTTAACTCAGAAAAAAGGAAATCCTAGGGAGAATTTTTCAAAACAGAGATGTGAATGTATTTGCTTTATTTTAGCGATTCCCTATACATGACAGAATTCACTGATGCTATAGAAAGAAGATGGGCTGACTCTAGATGTATGACGGTGACTTAATGGTTTCCTTAAAGGGATGTTCAGAATCACACAGAAGTTATGGGCTTCATCTGTCAGTCATGGAGTAATGTCTGCTATTAGCACGAGGTTGGCAGGAGCTCAGAATATATGGTTATAATGGTCACTTTTGGCCTTAAAATAGAAAAATATAATACTGTTCTTTGTATTTATACCTGGCATGGAAACTCTACTTTCTGAGCTGTATTTAGTCCTTTAAAATACCAGAAACTGTATTCCTTTTCCAGTTCTATTTGTTGTCCGTGAAGAAGTGTGTTTTCTAACCTCTTAGTAGTATGTCTTGAGATCACAAATAATCAGTTTGTACATCTTATCTTTACTTCTAATCTTTAATTTGCACTCACGGTCTAACTAAAATCATTGAAAGTGGCTTTCATGAGTACAGGAGGGCACGGCTCAGTAAAATGGTATTGCGATTGAAGAAGAAAGCACTTGGGAGAGAAAATGTATACTGTAAACGGTCAATGGTAGTTCTCCATTTTGTATACCTTGAGGAACATATTTGTTCTCTGGGAGAACAAGGGTCTTAGCCTTCATCGTTGCATCCCTGCATACTCTGACAACTTTCCTATATTCCTCCCAAGTGGCCAGTTCCTTTTTCCACATTGTGTAAACTTCCTTCTTCCATTTTAGTTTTTCCAGAAGCTCCTCGCTCACACATGCGTGCTTATCCTTTGCTTGATTTCTCACTCACAGGGATGCACCGATCTTGAGCTTGGAGGAAGGGGTGCTGGAATACTAACCAGCTCTTTTGGACCCCCCTACCTTACAGAGCCCTAACCCAAGGGATTCCTCCAAGCAGGTCTTTGAAGAGGCCAAAGTTAGCTCTACTGAAGTCCAGGGCTGTAATCCTACTTATTGCCCTGCTTCTTCCACACAGGATCCTGAACTCCACCATCTTATGGTCACTGCAGCCAAGGCTGCCCCCAACCTTCACATCCCCAACCAGTCCTTCTTTGTTTGTTAGTACAAGGTCCAACAGCACACTACTCCTTGTTGGCTTCTCTACCACCTGTGTCGAAATGTTATCATCAATGTGCTGCAGAAACCTCCTGGACTTTGTGTGCCTGGCTGTGTTGCCTCTCCAGCAAATATCAGGGTGGTTGAGGTCCCCCATGAGAACCAGGGCCTGTGATCATGAGGCTATTTCCAGCTGTCTGGAGAAGGCCTCATTGAGTTCCTCTTCCTGATCTGGTGGTCTGCAGTAAACAACCACAGCAGTGTCACCCATATTAGCCTGCCCCTTAATGAGCCATAAGCTTATTAAGCTCTTGACTCAACCCACAAGCTCTTGACTCGTTCTTCATCCACCCTTAGGCAGAGCTCGACACATTCTAGTTGCTCTCTCACATAGAGAGTAACTCCACCACCTCGCCTTCCTCTCTGCATGTTCTTCTGATCTTAGGATCTCGCCTTCCTGGCCTGTCTTTGCCAAAGCCATCCATGACAGCATTCCAGTCGTGGAAGCTATCCCACCACGTCTCTGTAACTGTAGTGAGATCATGGCCCCGCGACCAAGTTTTATATATTAAATATGAATAAAGCTGCCATAACCTGAATTTGTAACAGAATAAGTTGAAGATAGAAAATGTTGGTTGAAAATGGAACATTAAAACTTCTAGGTCTAATACTTTGGTGGTCAATAGCTTGTGCTCTCTTCTGTCATAGATAAGTGAAGACTGATACCACATTGCAATAATAGCATTTTTTACTTATTTTCTAAGCTCTTATAGTGATCCAACCCTAATTTACGGTGTAGTCAGAATATTTTATGAATATAGCTTTAATTTCTACAATCGTCATCTAATTTATTTTAAAAAACACAATAATCCTTTTTTAAAATGTTTTAAATATTGGGGGGAAAAAGTTTATACTAAATGGGTGATTCTAAATTCGGGGGTTTTTTTACATGCTCTGGTAGAACATAAGAATAAAAGTGAATCCTCCAGGGCTTCTGTCATGCATGTGTGCACAAGGAGCTTTGTCGTACTACTAAGATAAGAAAAAAATACTGTCTTTTAAAGTACATTTCCCGATATTTTCCTAATTTTAAAATTGCCTCATCACTGAAATAATTGCCAGGAACTTGTTGGGAATTATATTGGCAATTATGTATACATTATTGGTAAACATTTGGGGAAAAAAAAAAAAAAGGGATTTCTGGGCAGCTGACAGATGACACAAGAGGGAGACTTTCCTCAAAATTTCCTTAACCCAGGTTCCATTTTAATCCCAGCTGTGCCATTGGAAAGACTCGCACAAGAGGTTATGTGCAGCTGGGGGTATATGTAGTAAAACATAGGATGCGTCAGGTATAGGCTACGGCTTTTTCCCTTTCCTGCTGCAGGGCAGAGTCAAGCCATGCCTGAGCCTAGAATCTTACTAAAATTGTGTAAGTCTCTCCTTCCAGGAATTCATTATTGAGTTTAAGGTATTTCAGTTCACAACAAAGGCAAGCAAGCATTTTGGACATGGTTATCACAGTAATACTTTAAAACACAGAATGACATCTGAGTTTTTTGCATATTCCTTTCATCTTCTGCAAAATGGGGTATATCCTATATTACTGTGAGTAACTTGTGCCAATTCCACATCTTTCTCTTTGATTTCCTAAGATCAGAAGAACATGCAGAGACTGTTTTATATAATGGTTGGTTTAATGAGTATGGTGTCATCAAAGATGGAACTTCAATTTCAGTTTCTCTGCAACTGCTAATGTTTCACTCTTACGAGATGGAACATTAAATATATATATACATATTCAGTTTTCCCATTTTTCTTTCTTTTTTTTTTTTTTTTGTGTTTATATCGTTATTTTCAGATGTGCCCAAAATAAAATGGAAGCTTGTAAAAAGAAATGAAATCATCTCAGTAGAAGTAGTCTAACTAGCTTGTAGTAGATGGTGTCCAGTGAAGGACTGCAGAATATGTGATGATATGAGCATATACATGTATGTACGTAGGGACCACTCCTCTCTCCACATTGTCCTTTCCTTGAGAACAGAATTCATACAGTTTCTTCTTTCCTCTCTGGAAAAAAGGTGAATTTCTTAATCCAACCCAGACAAACCTGGAATCTCATTTTGTTAGGCTCACAGCCACAGGCTCGCAGACGTGTGCAGGCTTTTAACATGGGTTCAGCTGACCCCAAGGAACCAGTGCTGCTGCTGGTGCTTTGAGAACTCTTTTGCTGCTGTGCCACAGGCTGTCAGCTGTCCTGCTTCTCTTCAGCAAGAGTTTCCTAGATTTGTTCTCAGAAATGGCAAACTGTTTTTCTTGAAGCCTTCAGTAATAAGGAAAAGCAAATGCAGTGCATTTTGGGGGAATGCCCCTGTACTGAAAAAAAAAAGGTCTATGAAGATATTAATGTTCCAGCTCTGCCAGTCCTCAGCATGTAAAGAAATGTTTCAAGATGTACCAGCAAACTGTAACTACAGGCAGATATTACGTAAAGCAATTCCTACAACTTTGTAAAATATTTAAGTATGTTTGAAATGAACTTGTTTCTCTTAATGGAGTCAACATACCTGCTTTACTTTACTTTTTTAAGTTTGAAGGGTCTTTTAATTTGAAATCAGGTGCAGATTATGTCTTGTCCAGTGTAAAATAAAATAAAAAAAAAAAAACAACAAAAAACCAAAACCAAATATGGGCAAACCCATAGACCTTAGGCTGTTCTTAGAGTATTTTTTCCACTTCCCTTTCACCTCTTTGTACAAAACTTCACACTTTGAGTGGATTTAATTCTGGAAAGTTATCAACTTTACTGGGTAACTATGGGAGATGTTTCTCTAAATGTCAGGTATTATCAGAGCACAGCACATTTAGAAGAACTCAGACTGTATAACCCCAAGGTTAGATGTATTTAAATCTGACTTCATTACATTTTATACAAGACAGAATGTCTCTATCTAAAAAGGCCTGTGATTTTTTTTTTTTTTCTCCCATTAGTTGCCATGCTTTAAAATCAGCAGAAGGAGCCTCAAAAGCAGAGCCACGAGGGCCAGAGCTGCACAAAGCACATATTGAGGTTGTATATGTTTACTTAACAGTGAGATACAATACTGTGTTATTCATTATGCAGAAAAATACCTCTTCAAGAACAGACTAATTTCTTCTCTGGTTATGACTGACAAAACAACATTTAGTTATTTATTAATATAAAGTCTTCCCATTTAGTAGTATAAGTTGCCTGGCTTGAAAATAAATTTGCTCAGAAAGATGTCCCTATGAGTCTGGTTTAGAGTTACTTGGATCTTTGAAATGTCCCCAAAGTGACTCGGAAGCTCTCCTGAGGTTGGCTTTGAACGCAGGGAGAGCTAAACTCAAAACAGGCTGGAGGAGGCATGTCTGAACCACATCCCTGGTGCCCAGACTAATCATTGCACGAGCTGCCTCCGCCTGTGGTCTCCAGCTGAGGACCCTGCTGTGTGCTCTGTCTCTTGAAGCAGTTGATGTGAACCACAGCAGGAGCCCTTGGAGTCCTTGTCCCCTCCGGTGTATGAGTGGTCCCTGGGATGGGCAGGTCTCTGGATCAGCGCATCTGCAGATCTCAGTGGGCAGGGAGAGAGCGTCTGTTGGAGGCAGGGAGAAAACACCCCTTCCTGGACACCCCGGTGCCTGTGGCAGCCAGTGGGTATGGCACTACGGTTGCCACCTTCTTGAGCAGTGTTTGAAAGGGCAGCAGTGATTGCTGGGGCATCGCCTGTGAAGGTGCAGTGAATAGTGGTCTGAGGATGGTCAACAGAGAAGAGCAAAGAGTTCAACTGTTGGGGACGTCAGCTGTATTTTATATGTGATAGCAGAGCAGTTTATTTCCTGTTTCAAAACTGTGGTTGGTTTTGTTTTTTTTCCGTGTGCGTGAAGAATTTTAATGTAAAAAGGATACCTCTAGGAGTAGTCAATAACCAAGTTTGTTCCAGTGATTCTTTTCCCCCCGGGGCTGCAATATTGGCTTGCAGCCTAAATTTTGCCTATGATCCACTTTACAGACCTGAGCTCTATTTTACATCTGGCTCTTCAATGATACTGAAAAATGCATCCTGTGTTCACATATGATTCCAGTTGAAATTAATAAAAAACGACCACATGATGCAATTAAATATTTAACTTCCATTTGAATGTTGGTGCACGGGCGCTTAGCGGAGACACAGCACGTGCAGCATAGTTGCTGTAAGCTGCCTGACTGGCGTATAGTTGTAGAGCAATAGCCGATTCTTTTTCTCCCCTTGTTCTTTGCTTTGCGGTTTATTGGAGCAGTAGCTAGAAATCGGGCTGTTTCCTGTTTTCTTACATCGTCTCTTTTGTTTGTTCTTGCACGGGCCTTGCTGGAAGCTGGACAAAATGTATGACACAAAGGAAAAAACAAATGCCTTATGCTTAACTTTATAGAGAAATAAAATAATGGGAGCCAGTAGAGAAAATCGGTCAAGTATCACAGCCAGGGATGTGAAACCTGCATGTGAATTGCAGTGCAGATGTGCAGAGTAGGGGATGCTTAGGAGAGCACCACACCTCTTCACCTGGCACCTTGACTGGCTGTCCCACCGTGCACGTGAAAGTACAAGAAAGGAGGAGGAGGAACAAGGGAATTGTCGTTCAGCACATAGTTATGGCATGGCCAGGACACACAGGACCTAGCAACTGGGACTGAGTGGGGTGGCTGAGTGAAAGTGAAGAGTCATTAGAAAGTACTTCAACAATGATGGAAGGAAAAATGAGGAAAGAATCAATCTGTATCTCAGAGAAGGAAGAGCTAATAACAGCGAAGTCTAAAGTGTTGATGGTCTGTTCTGCTCCGGTGTGCGGTAGCAAAGGTACCTGTGATCTGATGGTGAACACATTTAACCTCAGCAACAAACGGGTAAGAACTTCGCTTAAGATAATGAAACAAAAGGTCAGAATTGCTCTCCTGGCCATGATAAAAATTGCTGTAGGGAAGTAGTTGAGGTAGTGTAATTGTGATTATTTGTTATCTGTGAAGACATATAGAAGGTAGACAAGATCCACAAAACTGAAAAGAACAAACAGCGTTCTTCCCCCAGAAGAGACCAAACAGGAGATTCTGGGGTATTTTAGTGGAGAAAGGGATGATTGATTTTTTTTTTTTTTTTTTTTTTTTTTTTTTGGACGAGGAGGGGGGGATTAAAGCAGATTGATTTTTTTATTTTTTGGGTGGAGGGGAGGATTAAAGCAGAATGGCTTGAAAGCGTCTAGAAGGTACCAAGGCATTAGGTAACTGCCAACATCCATCGGTGAAGTTAATATTGTATCAAAACAGTCTTATTTATCTCTGTAATTGTACAAAAAGCCTGGTGAGTAGATAAGGAGTGGTAGGTGTGGTACGTCTGTCTTCCAGTAGAGTCTTCCCTGCTGTTTGCTATGGCATTGCCATTAGGGAGCTGAGGAAGCATGGTCTGACTGGGACCGCCCTAAGTAAAAGCAGATTGCAGTTCTGTGCGTAGAGTGAATGCTGGCAAATAAATGGTTCATTGTCAAAAAAGATGGATTTATGGCTCATAGGGCTCTGGCCAGAGACCAGTAATATTCAACGTCCTCCTTAATGATTTGTATAATAGGACAGGGAGTAAATTTATTTAAACTTGCAGATTATACCAAACTGAGTTACCAGCAGCCTGGGGGACAAGGTTAGAATTGAAAGCTATATGAACAAATTGAAGAAGTGATTTGAATATGCAGGTATTCAATAGCTACAAAGCTATGTAGCTATTCAATAGCTACCAAGGCAAGCTCTTACACTTAATTGTGAATAAATCTGGTAAGCAAATGCACAAGAGGCACTGTATTATAGACAGCAGTATTGTAGAAAAAAGATATGGGGATTACAGCAGGTCACTAATTGAACACATAAAAATAATGTCCTCCTGTTCAGCAAAAAAAAAAAAAAAAGGAAGTATCACACTTCAGTGTTTAAGAATGTGTTTTCTATAGGACATGTGAAGTCTTATTTAGGTTAAGAAAGAATTGTGTTTCCTTAGCCTCAAAAGGAGAGGGCTAGGAATGTAAGCCTTCAAATACGTAAAAGGTTCCTTAGAACAGTAAGATGGAAACCTTTTTCTTATATATGCTCTAGTGATAGGAGAAATAATAGGATTAACTTGTAGCCAAGGAGATTTAGATTTGAATGAAGAGAAACCTTTCTAATGCTAAAGATAGCTAAAAACTAAAACAAATTTCTTAGGGAGCTTGTAGACTTTCCACCCTTGGACGCTCTTTGTAACCTGGTTAAACTAGTGTCTTCTGTATGCTTGAGAGGCAGCTCGTTCTGTCTCAAGGTGAGACTACGGCTGGTTCTCAGTCAGATTTTTCTATCATTTTTTGCATCAAGCATTGATATTTTGGATACTTAATCTCAGACTCCTTAGTATTACAGTCCCCTACTCACTCTGTTTCAATGCAGAGGGTGATCCAATAACAGAGAAAGTCTATTTACTCACATCTTCGAGACTTAACAAATTATCTTTTCCTTATTGACTGCAAAACTTGTTTAAATTGCATTAAATATGATCAGAATGTTGATCAGCTCTTCTGCATTAGCAGACAGGATTGTAAGAATCCAGTTGCTTTACTACACTGAGCTCTCTTCTTGCAATAGCATGTCAGACAAATGCATATCAAGCCAAATCTGAGTGTGGAGAAGAACCACATCATGATTGGGAAAATTAGGTAAATGGGAGAAATTAAAAAAAAAAAATCATCAAAAGTAGTAATTCAGAAGATCATTAAGTGAGCAGTCTTTGCCTTCAGATAAAACCAGAAAACTGAATTTAAAGCTAATATTTTGTAAGGACAGTTCTAAAATTTCTTGGTGTCTGTCCTACTGAAAAGTAACATAATTTGCTATATTGATAGAACATCTGTATTTGTGAATTATGATAAGTTGGTTTTAGTTGGCTCTTATTTTTTATTACTAGCAAATATTTAGTTAAAGTAAAATGAAGTTGCACATGAAAAGTCCACTGAATAATGTAAAGTTCCAGGCACTGGGTTTTTTTTGTTTGTTTGTTTGTTTGGTTTTTTTTCAAAAAAAGGTGGTTTTGTCAGTTTGCACACAGTAATTTAGTACTCAGAAGTAGTTGGATGCTAATTTTATTAGACAAGGAATCATCCGTCAGTGTCAGAAAGTTAATGTTAACTTGTAACTCACTGCTAAAATGCTGTGGACAGAGCAGTGTACACTCAAACCACTTTATTTCTTGAAATGGAATATAAGGCAACACTGCGCTGCATGATAAAAATCTTTGAGAAGATGTTAAAGAAAGAAATGTGTTGTTATTAGTACGGAATAAAATGGATCACCTTGCTAGATACAGTCTTGCTGTACAAAGCATTACAATGTCTTTATCTCATCTTTGTAGTTCAGAGTTACAATCACCAGAAGGGTAATTGCTCGAGAAGCTCTGTGGTCAGATTAGCTGCAGTGGCCACAATGGGAAGACTCGAGAATTTTAGTGTTACATTTTACAGCTAATGGTGGTCTAATAGAGATTCATTCAGGTAGGAGCTATGCCAGAAATGCAAATGGAAATTTAAAAGGGTCTTCTTGGGAATACTGGATAAAAATAGTAACAGGCTCCTGGGTGTGAGTCCTGTTAGATCAGCTCTACCAGAGTAATACATAGGTAAAGAAAGCAGTCTTCTGTAGGGAGCCCCATCAGTTAATAACTGGGATGGATGATGAGAGAGTTAAAATTTCTTCAATGAAAGCAGATCATTAGCTGCCTAACTTTACCTGCTTCCGAAGTACTGATAGAGAAGTGTCTGTGAACAGAAAGAACTCAGCAGCATTTAGTTATATGTGTCTGAGCTGTCAGGTACCACTGACCTAATTTGGAGGGAGAAAAAAAGAAGACATATCTAATAAAGTTCTTAATAGACCCTTATAAATTCCTAACCCACTAAATGAATATGTAATTAATCATATAGCTGGCACCCATATATAAACCAGCAGTAGGCCACAGAGATCTGTTTGTCTTGTCTTACGTTGGTGGTGCTGTGCTTGTAGGGTGCACTGCTTTTGCTGATTATCGTTCTTAATATTGAAAGAGAGAAGAAGCAATGATCATGTTTTTAACAAGTGCTAATTCTTAGGGTCGCAGTTAATCTCATTCCCAAAGCATTCACGTGTAATCCATATATGTCTGTGCTCATTTAATATTAGCTGGGGTAGGAAGGGTGTGTAGTAAGGTCACTCCCCAGACTCTTATGAAACATTTGTTTGTTTAATGGCTAGCTGAGGTCTGCACGTGAAATAGATGCCTGAAATGGCTCTTTACGTTTGTGAGGATAACTGTGGTCTGTACCACTGAGGACCGTGAAATTTTTGTATTGAATTCAGAGAAGATCCAGACTTTGAGGGAGTGCTGAACCGGTTCCACCACTCAGTCTCGGGCCACGGAACCAGGTGGAGAATAAATCTACACCCTGTGAGAGGGTGGATTTACTATGAATATTATCCTTCCTCCTTGCCGTGTATAAAGCTTTGCTGCTTGTTTTAGTCTGGAACACGTTTATTGTCTTTGAAAGAAGCCTGGATCATTATGTATGTTTCTGTATTATTATTTTTTTTTTAATCTCAGCTTTCATATTGAATGTATAGATCTTACGAGTAAAATATAATTAAAGGGAGTTGAGTAAGAGTCATTCAAACTGCTGCAACAGTATTAGTAACAGAGATTCTGTAATAGCTTTGCTAAATTGACGATAAATTTCTGTAAGGGAAGAGAAACTTTCAGGGAACCTGATTGTCAAAATGCAGACCAAACAGAAATGGCTGTTCTCCCTCTTGAGTATGTGGCCTGTTGTGTGTCTCTTATGAAAAATACTGTTTTAAAAAACAAAGGACAAAATCAAATATTTTAAAAGAGGATATAAATATTCAAAATGGACATAGCTCAACAGTCCAGAGAGTTAGAAAACAGTACAGCAAATGAGAAGTGGATTAGAATAAAATAGCCACTGCCTACTTGGAAATCTAAGAAGCTTAATTCGATTAAAGTCCCATTATTATTTTTAAAAGGACACAAATGTGCATTTTACTAGGTAGTTCCTCATATTAAAAGTGCTTAAACATTTTTATAACCCCCACTACTGAAATTAAAAAAAGGATTGATCTGTTTTTACTCATTATGTACATAATCACTTCAGGTTTAATCATTTAATTCTGCCCACTGAATTACAAAGAAGATGAATTAAATGTCAAGTAAGTGGTTATATTATGGAATTTGCTCCACTTGAGTATGTGATAGTAATATTAGCACTTTATATCAGGTATCTGATGTAAAATCACTTGGTTTTCTTTATGTTTTGATTATGATGGCTTTAGCGCACGTGGAAGAGGTAAGGGTAACAATTTCCAAGGGCTTATGTGTCAGATTTACAGAGGTATTTGAAGGCCTAAAAGTGCAGATGAGCACCGAAGATGATCTTTAAGAATCATTCTGAAAGTATGCATCTCATTGACTTCATCTGACACCTAAATGCCTCTATCTTTAGAAAGTTAAGAATTCTGTTCCCCACATATATTTTATGCAGAAGCAGCATTGAAAATGATGTCAAATATGGCCATGAGACAACCCTGGTACTATTTCTGTCCCTGCAAGAGAGCTCCAACATAGAATAATCTATTGAAGTTTTAACCTGTCCCCGTGGGTTGCTGACTACTTAGCTCATCTCCACGAACAAATAACTCTTCCGGGTTACATTGTGCAAATAACTGAAAATCTCTAGTAGTCACTTCTTTTTATGTATAGGCACACACACACATATATATATATGAGTAAACTACTGTGAGCATATATGTGAACTTAATAGTAGTGCATATTTAAATTTGCTACTTATTTGTTTCTGGATACAAATCACACATTCATGAACTAACCAAAGTTTACAGAGATCAATAAAAAGATTTTCATCAGAGAGGTAAGTTTCCTTAGCCATCGCTTTTCAGATACATTCACCTTACAGGTGGGAGGGGTTAACAGGATCAACCAGTCAAGTATTTTTGTCAATACCTCAATTTGAAAGGCCTAAAGTGAAGATAGGCCTCCCCAACAGAGGATTTCTTCTGTCAAGAATCTTTTCCTTTCAACTTTTCCTTGTCAGGTGATCTGCCAAAGTCTGAATCTAGATTAGTTGCTTTGAAATATAATCTGAAACATTTGTGTTGGGTTTCGCAAACATATTTGAATCCAGTGCTCACAGAGTGGCTTTTGAGCTTGTTGATCTTTGCTATAACAAACCTCGACAGAACCTTTACTTGTTTTTTTTAAACTATATTCCTTTTCTAATTATTACAGGGTTGGCGTAGTTAACAATTCTGTTTGTATAGGTTTCATCCAAAAGGCACAGTTCCTACATGAAGTTCATAGGCGGAGCTTTTTTAAATAAAATAGTTTTGGTCACTAGTGCAGAGGCTCACAAGAGGAAGAAGTCCATCTGAAGATCCCATTCAAAATCACATTCAACTCAGTATATACCATGATAAATACATTTGAAATTAGGCGTGCTTACCAGAAAAACATTGCAAAACCAATGTTCTGTGTAATAAATCATACAAAGATATAGTTTGTATATCAAACAATGTTTGGGTTTTTTTTTTTTTTTTGTTTAGCTGAAATCACTCGCTTTCTCACAAACATTTTAGGATCAGAATAGAAGCTCAGAAAACGTGCAAGTGACCTGTCAGAAGGCTGAAAATTGACTTGTAGCCCATGCAGCAGTGTTAAAAGACTAACTCCAGCTGAGTCCTTAACTTGTAGCGAAGCTGGATCATGGAAATGTTTAATCTATGTATGAGAAAATATGTAGTGTTATTGATACTTGCTTAGCTGATGACTGGTGTGAAAAATTTTAAGCACACTTACCGCAGCTTTTACTCAGTGATTACTAGAAAAATATTTTTAAGTTGTAAGCGCTGATGCAGCTTTGTACTTGAGATAGCAACCTGAGATTGCATCTCATAGTAAAAGATATCCTACAACAGCTTGAAACCAGTACTGTTTACATGCTTTGCAGACACCATGAAATGCAGTCAGTTTGTAAGCATGATGCACTACTTTCTAAATCTTGTATGCACAGATTATCAGGACAGGGCTTTAATGGAATACTTGGAACTGTTGTCTCTGGATGTAAATAGGGAAACTAGTGAGTTGACAGATGGGGAAATCTATAAATACGATCAACAAAATTATGAAATGTTGAAAGACAGGGGGGAAAGGTCTATCACCACAACAAAATTAATTCTCAGGGGAGCCATATTAATACAAACAATACCATCTGTACTACCAGTTATGCGGAAGTATCTGCGACCCATATTTTCGTATTTCATATTTTTGTACCAACAAACATAGATGAATAAAATATAGATGGTTTTTCTATTCTGCTGAATTCATTCTTGAAGTTGAAGTTGCTTTTCTCTGCTTGGACAAGGCAGTAGGTGAAGACGATGAATGGCATAGGTGCCAGTGCCCTTTTAAATGCCTTGGCAAAAGCACAGTGTCAAACAGGAAGCAAACTGTCCTGCATTTTATCAGATGTTTTAACACAAGAGGAACCAAAGCCTGTTACATGGAGGTGATGGAAGGAAGATGTGTGGCAGTAATGACGAAATCTTGCTTCAGAGATTCTGGCAGAAACAGGCTTCTCAGTAGCCATTGCTATGTACACCGTTAATGATAAGCTCATTCAAGAGCACTAAAAAAACAACAAAAAATGCTGGTTTGCTGTTCCTGAACAAGAGCTAACATCTGATGCAATTTAAAAAGTGGTCTGATGTGTTCTGTGACTGTACAGTCAGAGCAGAAAATAGTTCTCTGGGAAATATTTAACATCAAGAACAAAAAAAGTCATCAATTATTTTTAAAATAGGACAAAAGGTGTGGTGAGAACATTCTACAAAGGAAAAGGATGAAAATAGATTTAAAAAAAAAAAAGAAACAACAACAACAAAAACCCAAACCAAAGCAAAAAAGCCACCATCGCTCTACCAGCCACTTCCCCAAAGAACAAAAAAATCTAGAGAAATAAGGCAGTGAAGCATCAAGCTAGCTCCTTTATCATCGGAATCTGGAATTTGAACTACTTCTTTGAAGCAGGGACAAGTAACCTTCATGGAAAGCCCGTGTCTTTCTAGTAATATAGAATTACTTAGCCTGAAGGAAAAGGGTCAGCCTGACCCAGGTCATTGCTTGAAATATGCTAAGACTGATCTTCCTTTCAATAGAAACACCATTGCAACAGCATAATTGAATCCACCGTGCAAGTGGGATGTAAATGGGGATGTTTGGCACTACTTGGATTTTTAAGAAATGATACATAATCCTGTAATGGAAAATTTTGTTCCCGAGCAAATGCCCAAAGGCAAGAAGGTCTGTGTGCTTTTCAAACATTTTAACCATCCTGTCTTACAATTCTCTTCTTGTAGCTCATTGTATGTCAGGGGTATCTCCTGTCTACGCTATGCGTGAGGAACCCATCCCATCTTTCTCAGAAGAGGCATTGGCTGCGTTCCTGGCTCCTCCATCAAAGGAAAATTGGCTGACTGTCTCTTCTCTGACTAGGCCAGCAGTTCGGTCTGGAAAGCAGATAAATCTGCTGGCGTTTGCATCTCTCAACAGTGTTGAAAGGAGGAGTGTTGAATGAGTGAATTCCTGCAAAACGAGAGTTAGCAGTTACTTTGGTACAGATAGAATGAAAGATCTTTTAAAATACATACACAGACAGAGTTGAAACACCTTGAAGTAGATGGCAAAGACTAGACCTTTATGTAACTGTCCCAGAGAAATGTTTTAAGCACATCTTTGCAAAGTTGTCTTTGTTGCACATCATGCATTAAACCAAGCTTTGGTCTCATGCTCTGAGGAGCATCGGTAGTGTGACAGACCTAAGAGATCAAATGGCTGGGTCCACTTTTTAGAGGAATATTAAGATGTGCCCCTTTATTATCCAATTTTTATCTTCTTTTTAAGTAAAGGCAAGTCTTTTGGGGTATTTGAGCATGAAAGGTTGTTAGCCTGGGGTCTTAGCCAATAAATTAATGTTTCAGTGAAGGCAGTCAACCACCTGCACAAATTTAACCTCTTTAATTCTATTTATTGTCTGCAAATATAGCATCAGATTAGATGTTTCCTGGAGAGCTGAGTTTGGTGTGAGGTATTCATCACTTTGTTACAGCTTCTTTGAGATCACCGTGAAGTAGTCCCTTGTACTAAATGAATAGCTCTCTTACCATGACCTTTTAATCGCTTCATCATGAAGAGGTCTTTTATTTGCTACAAGAATGTACTTCATGTTACCCCCGTCAAAGGAACTATAATGTCATAAAACGGCCGCAACAGAGACTTATGCAGCAATATGGTACAATAAGAGAAAATTAGTGAAGGTAGGCCTAGTTGACTACAAGCAGCATCATGGCTTGCTAATGGGAAGTACTGGAGTGGATAACTAGCTGTGAGCTCAATTGTTGGAAACTTCGTATAGAGGTGATATTTTGTTCAGTTTTGTAACAAGGTAGTGGAACAGAGGGGAACAATATAAGCCAGCTAGCAGGACCAGCAGCACCAAAGAAATCATAGAGATAAGGGAGATGAATAGGGCATAACCAAAAAGGAAGTTTAAAACTAAAGATGAAATTTAGCCGTAGTGATCCTTGTGGAACTTCCTCATATGGACAAGATTTTCTTTTCATGCTGTAGTGTAGTTTATTGAAGATACAGCAGTTCCCAACCTGGTGCAGAACTGATGGAAGAAGGGGAGAAATCTAAATTGCAGTGTTTAAATCATTTGAAGAGTTTAAACAGGGTTTCTAGAGAATGGTTTGGAGGGATGGAGTCCTGGCCATGTTGGCTCCCTGAGTCATAAAGGTTTGATTGCAGTACAAGAGCATTTAACCACATGGATTTCAAAAGTAGTTGGGAAACCTGTTCACAGCTCAACCTACAGGCAGATAAATACTCAAAGTCAAGATAGACAGTTTTTCACAAACACTCTATGAAAGACTAAATAAGGAATTGAATATTAGTGAAAAGAAACCAAACAAACACCCATTAGCATACAAAAAGATCCCTGGAGAGTCTAGTACCCAGAGATAGCATTAAAGGTATCTTGGTATCACTCTGGGAGGCTCTCAGAGAAGATGACTTGTCACATGTGAAACACCCACTGCATTCTTGCTTTTCCATGTGGTATATCCACACAAAGCAATTAGTGATGATGCTAAGCAAGGTAGTGAAAGGCAGGAAGTTCATGTATTCAGGTACTGAACTGTCAGATTCCTGAGAAAACCATTTGCCTTTTTCACCCAGTCTTCTATCCTCCAAAAGAGGAAGGCTTAAAATGCCGGTCTGCTCTGCATAAATTTCCTTTGTCGGTCCCAAGAGCCTGTGTTTTCCAGCCACCATGCCCACCCACTGCAGATCTGCTTACTGCTTTCCCTCCCTGCTGCCTGTTCTCTTTTGATCAGCTTCTCTTCATTTTTTAGCCATTTAAGGGACTCGGTTCTGTTTTTTTTCTGAACTCGTTCTGTCTTTTTGTTATTTCTCTTTTTTCCTATCCTGATATTTTTAGGCCTATCTTTTTGTCTTCCTTCGTCCATCTTGCACACTTGCTGATTTACCCATCTGTTTCCCCCAGCCCAGTTTTCTTTTCCGTTTTCCCTTTACATTTCTTCAGACCCACAGGCCGTTTATCTCATTGCGTGTCCTTTCTCCAGCTCCACGGGATCTTTTCATGTCCTCACGTCATTTGTAAGCAAACAGCAGAGGAGCATCCGGCATCTGCTTTCTTACTGCTGCCGGAGTGAGTCAGATTGTCTGAAGAAGAAAAAGAGATATTGAGGCTATAGTCTTTCCTTCAAAATTGCCCCATTTTATGCCTTGATTCTATTTTGTATCCTCATCATTTCAGGGCATCTTCAGCTCAGTTTTGTCCTCAGAGCCTGGATATTTTATTTTATATGGAACTTGATTTTAGAAAATAATTTCTCAACAAATTTTTTACCCATTTTTTGTGTGTAATGTTTGATTTGAATCAGCCTGTGCACGTTTTTGTAAATATCACCACATGTAGAAGTGTGTCTCTTCAAAACAAGGTGGCACTTTTTCTGCATTTGCCAATTTTCTCTTTAGCAATCTGTTTGAATAAATACGATATGCGAGGAACATATTACCTTGGAAAAACTGAGATGAAAACCAAGTCTTGGCTCGATTTCTTCCACAGTATCCCAAAGAGCAAACTGAATTAAATCATTACAAAACACTCTAAGGAGACTTGATGCGGCTCTGCCTTCAAGAATCAGTGATTTAAACCATATTTTGGTTTCAATTAACAGTTTTCAATATGTGTGGAGATACTCAATCCAAGTTTCCCATGAAGGATCCCTCTCGTACAGGATTTGGGCTATACTGGAAGGACCCTGTGAAGAGATCAGACTGTTTAAAGTATCAAGCAGTATTATAGTACTTAAATACATATTTTTCTAAGGCATATTTAGTATCCTCAGTTGCAATGACCAGAAGCAATCATCATCACCAACCTCATATTTGTATGGAGGTAAAGCTCTGGTGGTGGTGTCAGAACTGAGATCTGTTTTTTCCCCTTATGCTAGTTGAGATCAAAATAGGCATGCACATTGTGCAGCTGCCTGCGAATCGACTCAGGAAAAGACGAGTTTCCATAAATCCCAAAATATTTATAGAGTCAAAATTTTAATCATACCGAATAGGAACGCGAGCATACACTTGAGAATGATATACATGTACATGTGTATCAATGTAAAAAATGCACACGTTATGCTTGAGGCTTGAGACTTACCAGCTTCGCCGTCATGTAACAATGATTTCAGTGAAGTCATACCTGGTTTTTAATGCTGAAGGTAAATAAACCAGAAAAAAATCATATAAATTTTTGTCGTAAGTCGTCTCATACAAGGCTCAAGAAACATATTTTACGTGATAGTGTAACTAATAGAATTTCAAATGACAGTGATATATGAGACTTTCAGAAGTAGCAATGCAGAACATTCTTTTTTGAATAATTCACTCATCTCAAGTTATTATATATTCAAAAATGATTGAATTGCATATCCAAATATAGGGTGGTCTATCTCAGCTCTTGATGTAGGAGAAGGAAAAGAAGTTTCTGCAGTTACTCCGAACTGTGGTTTGTATCACATTACTGTTGGTTAGATGAACTGAGTTTAATTGATAGTGAATTAATTAACATTCTGCAGTGGATGTCTTTTTCTTGAGATAATTAATCTTATTGAAAAATTATATGTGGAACAGTCGAAACTTTAGCAGATTTTTTAGAGGTGCTTTTTTGTTTAGACTTCCTTGACAGCCTTTTTTCTTATAGATAAATTACATGCCTAGAAATGTCTCGCCTTTATATTTATTTTGGTTTGGCAGCATATAGTTGTTATGGCTGGCAATATTTCATACCCCAAAGTATTAATGCTAACCATAAATTATTACCCATGATATGCAGTGGTTCTTATCAATCATGACAAGTAATTGATGTTGATTGAAACAAATAAATACAATGCTTTGCAAAGTTATAACCTTGTCATTTAACTTCACTACTGCAAATGCATCAAGCTATCTTAGATTAACTCTTTGCAATTAGATACTGAGCTTTCAGAAACAAGACATTCCACCTATAAAAGCCAAAAGTTATGCAAAATTATATAGAGATTTAGATGTCAGTATTGGCAAAATACACCTTTAGTTTTTTGCTTCCAGAACTGGGTAGAAACAAGAGGATTCAAAGATGTGTGGAAAATCATCATCTCATTATTATAGACTCGTTGGTTGGTTGTTGCTCAAGGTTTACTCTGAAACCCACTGAAGAACACATTGGAAATCTCTGTCTGTGTGTCATGCAATTTAAAATGAGAAGTCCCATAAACTTTGTTTCAGAGGTAGGAGGTCAGGCGCAATGATCATAGCAGTCCTTTCTCGCTGTATGAACTATGAATTAATGTGTCATTAACTGCAGTTTAAAATTAAGGTAAGCTGAAAAGATTTACTGGATTGTGGTGCAAACTCCACAACGAAGGAGTTAAATTCTGCGCCTCTCTCTACCCCAGATATAATGTGTGTGAAATCAGTCATTAACTCAAGTGATTAAGTTCTTGCTGAATTTAGGACCAGGAAAATCACAGCCAAACACTACACCTCCCAAGAACAAAAGGTACCAGTTTAGTGAAGCATGGTGTGAACCATTTCTGGTGTATAGCACTAAGTGAGTTGAGCTTTGGTATCAATACACAGTCTGAGGTTTCGCTGTATTTGTTGCCGTGGCATGAAATGAACAGATTTCCAAGCTTCAACTAATATTATTTTCATAAATAATCCGGGTCAATCCCTTATTGATATAGTGCTTGTTTTATTCAAACTCTTAATTTGTAGTAGAAGTGTTATATAGCGGTTTCATGTGTCTCTCTTCACTTTTTACGCGCTCAAGCAGCCAATTACATGAAACCCAAACATGACCATACCATATTTATTTGTTTAATCCTCTTTAGAAGCGGTTCCTATGCTGGAAAACACATGGAGTCAGACTGGACAGACAAACGGGGAACATCTGAAGTGAATGATAACAGAGTTTTAAAGGAAGGTGGATTTCACCTCATAATGTTATTGATAACTTTAGCATTATTAATTTGTTTAGCACATAAATTGCAAAATAGATGGAGGATTCATCCAGCAGCTGTACTTTGCCTTTGGCAGTAGTCATACTGCTACTAATTTTGTCTTATTAACCTCCTCACAGGTCTTACTAACAGGGGTGTCAAACATCTCGTAATACAAAGGGAAGAATATATAATTTTTATTGTTTTGTGAAAGTTCTGACTCAGCACATTAGATACTGATTCCATACTCTTTGCACTGCAGTCCCAGCCAAAATCACATGTCTTAAAGCTCATAAAAAGGAAATGAGGACGAGAAGTTTGTTATGCGAATGTTGATCCATTTTTTTTGGAGAGCAGGAAGTTGCTGCTTGGAATCCTGATGGCATAAGGCTAAGACTAGCACCCTCCTGCTGTCACTCATTTGCTTTCGGCAGACTACCACAAAGGATGAAATCTGGCCACAAATGATTTGGTGTCCTCCAAAGGCGTAGCAGAATAGAGTTTGTATATGACATTAATTACCCGCTGAAAGTCTATTCTCGTTTTCATTGCTGGAAATCTCAATTACACCAGTGTACACTGAGCAAACGTGAGAGTAAAATATCACTAGCTAGAGGAGAAATAATTTAGGTAATAATTTGCATAATTTATATAGCTAATATGTGTAGACTTTGTATACTTTTGTATAATTTGTATAGGCCCTGATTTTTGTATAGAGAGTGAATTTAAATATATAGTAACTCGACTTACTGAAAATACGTAACACAGCTATTTATTTTGGCTGGCTCATTTCATGCTAGCTGAAAATTAAGTAACAAAATCAGCTCTCTACCATACAACAGAATATGTTATAGAGCCATCCAACCTCCTTTTAGTCTTAATTTGTATGTTGTCACACTGTGTGTAGATACTAATTGTGGTCGGAAAACGCTGTGGCTGGATCAATGCGGCATCATGCTTGAGAAGCTGTGCCAAAGCCCTATATCGCAAGCTCATGCACAACAAGCTCAGCGTTGCACTTCGTTGCACTCCCACTTAACTGAGGTTAAATCATGCGGAGTTAGATGGGTTGTGTGCATCTGTGGGATAGGCTTCCCAAAGTCATCAACACAGTCTCGTATTGTCTGCTATATCACTTGCTTTGGGTGCGACTGTCGCGGGCATAGTGCATTAATTTCTGTAATCCCTACAAAAGGTCTTAGTAACCATCCTGTGCATCTGTATTTCATTACCTTCTCCTCATATTCTCTCCACTCCGCATCTGGTACTTGCTTATTATTTGTAGTTCATGGCGTGTTCTGCAGGCTCCATTTTTCTTCCGAGACACTTTTATCCCAAAGGCAAAAGAGGAAGCAATATATGTTTGCATTTCCTTGTCGAAATTGAATTTTTGAGTCTTTAGTGAAGGTTTATTGAAGGTTTGATCTTGGAGCTGCGAATGAGGTTTCGTGTGTTGTCATGTGGGAGTACTTCCTTGCATAAATGACAGATGAATGATGGGTTACCTTTTATCTTGGCCTTGTAATCGCTTTACCATGGCAAAGTCTTTTGGTTCGGTTTTGAGCATAAGTAGATTTTCCAGTAATTCTCCAAATGCTTAATGCAATTGTAGAAAATAGGATGAAGGCAAAATCCTACTCGTGTTGCTGTTCTTTAAGCTGTGTACAACAGCCAGTAGTTCCCTGTCTGGCACCCACCAAGGCAGTTTGAAAACCTGCTGAGCTGTTTCACTAATGCAGTACAAAATATCTTAAAAAGTAAGAGGGTCATGGATGAATGAAGAAGTGTGTCCTTGACAAGATGTACTCCTGTTTATCTCCCTGCTTCAGTGTGTCCTCTCCCTTGATTTCTCAGTTCACATGCATTTTTTTAAATATATTGTAACACAGGTTATTAATTAGGAAGGATCATTTTTAGTTTTAGGTAGTCCTTTTTTTCAGCTGGGCTCAGGAAGGTTTGTTTCTCAGTAACATTGTTGTTATAGATGTGATGGCCTGAAGAGATAAATGAGATAAGATTTGTGGAAAGAGGTAATATCTTTTATTAGACCAACTGATGTAGCTGCAAAAAAACAGAAAAGCTTTCAGGCACGCAAAACCTTTTCCAGGTTGGGTTCTCTTAGTTTGGAACTGCCAAATAACTGACCTGTGCCTGTGAAGCTATAAAAGGAGTTTTTCTCTTTCTCTTTTTATGAATAACACTATTCGGGAGGCATCCGTATATTGCAGCAGTTAACACTTCCCACAGCTACAGTTGATCATTCTGTTTTTAATTCTAATTAATTATTTTAATTCTTAGAAGAATAATATAATCATTTTTCATGCAAACTAGTAGTCTTTTAAAATACTAGATCATAGAATCATAGAATCATCTAGGTTGGAAGGGACCTTTAAGATCATAAGAGTCCAACCATTAACGTAACACTACCAAGTCCACCACTAAACCATGTCCCTAAGCACCCTTTGATACCATTTCGCACAGCATTCACCGGGAGAAACTGGCTGCTCGTGGCTTGGATGGTCGTATGTTTTGCTAGGTAGAAAACTGGCTTTATGGCTGGGCCCAAAGAGTTGTGGTGAATGGAGTTGTATCCAGTTGGCAGCCAAGTGGTGTTCCCCAGGGCTCAGTTTTGGGCCAGTTCTGTTTAATATCTTTATTAACAACCTGGACAAGGGGTTTGAGTGCACCCTTAGTAAGTTTGCAGATGACACCAAGTTGGGTGGGAGTGTCAATCTGCTTGAGGGTAGGATGGCTCTACAGAGGGATCTGGACAGGCTGGACCAATGGGCCGAGGCCAATGGTATGAGGTTCAACAAGGCCAAATGCCGGGTCCTGCACTTCGGTCACAATAACCCCATGGACGCTACAGGCTTGGGGAGGAGTGGCTGGAAAGCTGCCTGGCAGAAAAGGACCTGGGGGTGTTGGTGGACAGCCGGCCAAATATGAGCCAGCAGTGTGCCCAGGTGGCCCTGAAGGCCAATGGCATCCTGGCCTGCATTGGGAATAATGTGGTGAGCAGGGCTAGGGAAGTGATTGTCCCACTGTACTCAGCACTGGTGAGGCTGCATGCACCGATATTTTTTTTTTTGTTTTTTTTCCCCTGTGACATCAGAAGTGTAAATTAACCCATAAAAGATCTGATGCTTCACTGGTGAATCATAAAGATCTGTACTGTTTTGAACCTTATCTGAAGGTTACTCTGCTGAGGCACGTGGAAAAAAAGGAGGTGATTGGTGACAGCCAGCATGTCTTCATCAACGGAAAGTCATGCCTGACAAATTTGGTGGCCTTCTATGAAGGGGTTACAGTGGCAGTGGACAAGGGAAGACCAACTGATGTCATCTACTTGGATTTGTGCAAAGCGTTTGACACTGTCCCACACGATATCCTGGTCTCTAAATTGAAGAGACATGGATTCGACAAATGGACCACTCGGTGGATAAAGAACTGGCTGGATGGTCGCACTCAAAGAGTTGCGGTCAATGGCTCAATGTCCAGGTGGAGAGCAGTGACGAGTGGTGTTCCTCAGGGGTCAGTACTGGGGCCTGTACTGTTCAACATCTTTGTGGGCGACATGGAGAGTGGGGTCGAGTGCACCCTCAGCACGTTTGCTGATGATACCAAGCTGTTTGGTGAGGTAGACATGCTGGAGTGGAGGGATGCCATCCAGAGGGACCTGGACAGGCTGGAGAGGTGGGCCCAAGCCAACCTCATGCAGTTCAACAAGGCCAATTGCAAGATCCTACATCTGGGTCGGGGCAATCCCAAGCACAAATAGAGGCTCGGCGGGGAATGGCTGGAGAGCAGCCCTGAGGAGAAGGACCTGGGGGTGCTGATTGACCAGAAGCTCAACATGAGCCAGTAGTGTGCGATAGCAGCCCAGAAGGCCAACTGTATCCTGGGGTGCATCAGAAGTGTGGCCAGCAGGTCAAAGGAGGTCATTCTGTCCCTCTACTCCACTCTCGTGAGACCCCACCTGGAGTACTGCATCCAGCTCTGGAGTCCCCAACAGAAGGAGGACATGGACCTGTTGGAGCAGGTCCAGAGGAGAGCCACAAAGATGACCAGAGGGCTGGAGCACCTCTCCTATGAGGAGAGGCTGAAAGAGTTGGGGCTGTTCAGCCTGGAGAAGAGAAGGCTCCGGGGAGATCTTATTGTGGCCTTCCAGTACCTAAAGGGGGACTACAGGAGAGCTGGGGAAGGACTTTTTACTCGGGCATGTAGTGATAGGACAAGGGGGAATGGCTTTAAACTGGAAGAGGCCATGTTTAGATTAAACATTAGGAAGAATTTTTTCACTGTGAGGGTGGTGAGGCACTGGCACAGGTTGCCCAGAGAGGTTGTTGAGGCCCCATCCCTGGAGGTGTTCAAGGCCAGGCTGGATGTGGTCTTGGGCAACCTGGTCTAGCAGGAGGTGTCCCTGCCTATGGCAGGGGGGTTGGAACTCGATGATCTCCAAGGTCCTTTCCAACCTAAACCATTCTATGATTCTATGAAAAACTGCCTCACTTTCCAAGTCAACATATGTGTTTTGAGATAAGGGGGATGGGCACGATGGCATATTCTGCAATTTCAGTTATTTAACGATACTCTGCTGAATTTTTTTTCTAATTAATGGGAAGGGCATGACTTTTAATTAGTCTCTTTGTTATTTGCTAGGTACGATACAAATAAAGGAATATTATGTGTGAGATATATACCCCATTTGGCTGGTAAACTTTGGGATAACTGAAAGTATTACTGCAGATGCTAAAATTTTCAGTGTATTTCATATACTGGCACTTTTTATGGTTCTTGCTCAGACTGAGTGCTGTTATGCCCTGTGTGGAAGTCTTACTTGGATCGGAAAGGAGAATTTACTGAGTCTTAGTGGCACTGAGAACTGCAGAGACAAGTTCAGAGTATGGGTTTCTGCATAGGTAAAAATGAAAATATAGGGCAGTCTGTTCAGTACCTTGCAAAAAGCTGTGCTAGCAAGGAGGCATCGTTATTGCTCTAAATAAATAACATGTGAAAGAATATAATGGGTCTATAATACAGGAAATGGATAAAGGATGCATCAAGGTGTTTGGCATGGCTGAACATTTTGTGATTATAGTGCTGTGAGGTTCTAATGTCATCAGCTCTCCTCCATTTCCCTGGAGCTGAGGGCCCTCATCATCCTGTAGAAATACTGCTAGTGAGGTTTTCTTGGCAGCATTTTAGCACAAACACTATTCTGCTGAGGGATGTTTTCCAAATTACCCAAGGACGGCAAACTGAATATTTCCTGGAGCGTATTACAAAATTAGTGAAGGGTATTTGGCTAAGCGTGTATTGCACATTGTTTTCCTGCATCTTGTTGGGCTATGCATTGAGTGCCATGACAGTATTTCATTTTTAGAAACCTTAGAAAGACAAAGACATTCCTTGAAAGGTAAGAAATAAAAAAAAAAAAGGACATCTGAAACCCAGAACAATATGTCATCTAAAAGTTCAGGTCATGATTGATAAGTGTGTTGTTTTTATTGTCGGCCGTTAGCTGAATAATAGATTGTTATTTCAATAACTTTTGACTGGAGCAATTTGTCTTGAAATACTTTTTTCACCTTTTTCTTTTAGGTCCTTTGCAATATAGTTCTGTAATTTAATTTTTTTCATACACAAATGCAGCTAACTTTTTCAGTGTTGAGTAGCATCACATAAAAGCCTGTCTTCAGTTTATAAATTAATTAAAGACTGAATTCAGAAGAGATATATGATATGCAACAGTGATTACCTACTGCATTCTGTGGCAAAAGAAAAATTAAATGAATTACATTGAGGGTGTGGTATGCCGTCTTTCTGCTCCAAAAAGCCCTTTTCGCAGTTCTTAAATGAACATTGCGGGAAATATTTTCCAGCTTATCACAACAGAAACAGGCAAGTTATTTACTTGTCAGAAAGGGTTGAACCCTAGCACAGCATACACGCCACTCGTGGAGGTGAGGCTCCTCACAGTGTCCCAACCTTAACATGTATAGTTATATTATTAAATTATACAAAGCCATTTTCCTTTCTTCATTTTCCTCCTCCGATATGACAGTGCAGAAATTACTGTAATGCATGTCATATTTTTAAAGGCTTTGCTCTCCTGCATTGCTTCACAGCTTAGAGACCTTCCCTGTGTCTATATATATTGATTCTCCTCTTTGTAGCTAGAGGATGTTTTTCACTACAACCTTTCTCCCTTTTCCTCAGTCTCACAGTAAAGTATGTAATTCTTTTGTCAGCTGGAGTAATTTACTGTCTATGTTCAAATATTAGCCTTACTTTAGTCTTTTGGTACCACCCCAGTTAGAAGGCATGGAGTTCAATAAATGTTTGAACACATTTTGGAATAGAAATGATAGCACTTTGGATTTGAATGGAGAAGATGACGACCAGCCTCCATGGCAAATTCACCGTGAGAGGGGCCAATGCAGCCCAAGCTTTACCTGTGTGAGCTCTCAGTCCATATCTTTGTGAACTCCATTATAAATTACCAGATTTTTTTTCTGATTAGTGCTCATCCCACAAAACAAGAGTTGCAGCGCAGAATCCCCTAAGCCTCCTGTCATGGTTTGGGCCGGACTGGCCACTGGGGTGAGCGACAGATTCTCTCCCCCACCTCTTTCTTCAAGGAGAGATGAGGGAGAGAAAGACACTTATGAATTTATAAGGAAATCAACTACTTTAATGAAATATTAATAATAAAGTTAAAAGAAAATAATGAAATATATACAAAGCCATATCACAGAATCACAGGATGGTTGGGAGGGATCTCTGGAGATCATCTAGTCCAACCCCCCCGCCAGAGCAGGGTCACCTACAGCAGTCGCACAGGACGGCGTCCAGGTGGGTTTGGAATGGCTCCAGAGTGGGAGGCTCCACCACCTCTCTGGGCAGCCTGTGCCAGTGCTCTGCCACCCTCAAAGGAAAGACGTTCCTCCTCATGTTAAGATGGAACTTCCTATGTTCAAGTTTGTGCCCGTTCCCTCTTGCCCTATCATGGGCACCACTGAGAAAAGATTATTCCCATCCCCCTGCCACCCTCCCTGTAAGTATTTATAAGTATTGATAAGATCCCTCCTCAGTCTTCTTTTCTCTAGACTAAAAAGACCCAAGTCCCTCAGTCTTTCCTCATAAGAGAGGTGTTCCAATCCCCTAATCATCTTCATAGCCCTTTGCTGGACCGTCTCCAGCAGATCCCTGTCTTTCTTGGACTGGGGAGCCCAGAACTGGACACAGTACTCCAGATGTGGCCTCACCAGGGCAGAATAGAGGGGGAGGATGACCTCCCTCGACCTGCTGGTCACACTCTTCTTGATGGACCTCAGGATGCCATTTGCCTTCTTGGCCACCAGGGCACATTACTGGCTCATATCAAGCTCCCAGGATGACAATTGCGTCACTGGCTCCCATTGGGTAAGTCCCAGGCTGGACTCAGTGATGGACAGGAACGGTGTTCAAATCTGGTTTTGGGAGTGCATAAACCAGGATCACAGGCAGACGAATAGACAGAGTCCTCAGACATCAGCCATTGAAGAAAGAGGGCTGATCCTTTGATCCCTCAGCTTTTATACTGAGCATGAGGCAGATGGGACGTAATATCCTGTTGGTCAGTTTTGGGTCACCTGTCCTGTCCGCTCCTCCCTGCAGGTGGGACCCCTCTATGCTTTTCCGCTTCTGACCCTCCAATGGGGCAAGTAACAAAGTGAGCTGCCCTTGGGTGTTACAGCAATAAGTATAAGCAAGAGCCTCTCCGCACACCGTGCCTGGGCATCAGCTATAAACTTATCACTCTGAGAGCGAACAGTTTCTGCACAATATGCTGTTAATTTCAGTAGTTAGAAGAGGCTTAGCTAAAAAGTGAAGTTACTGAACAGAAAATTGGTTCTTTTTTTACCTCAAAGTAGGACACCTATGTATGGCTCTTCCAGAAGAGACACGACTGGTGGCCGCATTGAAGGTTTGATCCTGGTATTTTGAGAGTCCCTGATACTCCCCACAGTTAGCAGCAGGCTTGGTGCCCTCAGCTGGGCTTCTCTTGTGTGATGTCGGTACATTAGGGATTAGGAGACATGTAGTCCCAGCACTGACATGGCTCTCTGCAAGCTAAAGCTTTACCAAAATAGTGGAGATCCTGAAAAGGATCTCCACAGGTCAGCCTTATACAAAACTGCGAGAGCTTCCTAGGAATATGACACTTGCTATGTAAGCCAGACTTGAAAAAGAAAGATTTTTCTATGTCCTCTTTTTTTGTTTTAATTTCAGTCATGATGGTGTTTCAGTATGTGGCTATTGCAAGCAGGATGAATTAGGAAACTTCCTACTTGTAATTTATTCATGGTGTTCCTATTAAGAAATAAAATTAACATGAATCATTTGAGAAAAATGTCGGCATCCTGTCTGAAAGTGACTTCATTGTAATGTCGGTCTCCTCTGGTTGTGGAGTTCTTCCAAAGGTATTAATGCTTTTAGCACAAAGATATTAATACTTCTACAAGAACATCCAGATAGAAATTTTACCACAAGGCAAGAGGAGAGTTTCCACGTGAAATATGGAGTGTTCTTCTTGCACAGCATATTTTCTGTTAACGCTGTCATTACTTCAGCGTTTCTTGTTGAAATATATATCCTGTCTAATAAGGTACTTTCAAAATACTTCTATTCTAAACAGTCACCAGCCCTCCATGCGTTGTCTGTGGTATACTTTTCCCTTTTCCTGGAAGGGCGAGAGATCCATTCCTCTTCCCTGTAACTGGCTGTATAAGACTGTCCCCTTTAACAGGTGCTGGCAAGTGTCCCTCTGGGTAGCCTCTGGCAATGTGTGCTCTGTGCAGAAACTACCCTGATTTAACCGTTTATGTCCCTTTGATCTGCTATCTTTTCCCTCCAGCAATATAAGATTTATAAAACAAAGCGGGAGCTTTGAAGCCAACAGTTTGTCTCATTGTCTTACCAGCAGTACTTGAATAGGTCCTTGATATGTCCTCAATCATGTTATTACCAAGTTATTTTTTTCCCAGAAACCCCACTGAACTTTAAATATTATGGTATGTAAGCAAATAGTTTACTTCCACTCTGTATATGATTAGATGTATATGTATATATAGTTAGAGACATGGTGGTAGATATGTTTCTGACAGCTATTTAGAGCAAAATCAATTAAAATATTCTTCTTGGTGTCTTTGTACCTCCTATTGCAATCATAATATTATTATAATTTCTCTCTATTTCTGTCACACTTAGAACTTCTCAGAAGAGGCTTGCACCTTGCATGACCAAACACTTTAACATAAGCTGTAAGATTAAAAAATGCACAGTTCGGGGCATGCTTATTAATATATGTGTGAAGCAACACTTCCGATGTTAATCATGATAGACTTGGAAAGTCTATCATGGAAGTGATTCTTGTCAAAAAGGGAAATTTTATAGAAGGGAAATTCAACTGTTGCACAACATACAGTTACTAATCTTACAGACCTTTGTGGGCTTCTTGCAGCATCAGCTGGCAAATATTTAGGACATGCTAAATTCTTGGTGTGTGTTGACGGGGAACTAATAATGGAAACGGAGTCAGTGGAAGGATGTTTCAGATGGTTCTGTTACTGAATGACCTCCGGCCAAAATAACAACCTCCGAAACCCCTCGTGTGCAATAGCGGCAAATTCCAATGGCTCTGTTCATGTGTGATCCTCCTTTGTCTCTTCTCTTTGGAGGAGATACTGAAAGATTCCTGGTGCAGATAATATAAACCATAGAGTTCCCAACACACGTATCTATATCAAGGTTTTGGCTTTACAGCTGTATCTGTTTCCACCTAACTGGAACTAGCCTGACACTGTCCAGAAATAAGTCCTTCATGTGCCGAGCAGAGACACTGTAACTCTGTAGCCGTGAAGCTACAGTGTCGAGTGAATATCACCCTATGTTTCTTTCTGACAGGAGTTTACATTAAAAAGAAGAGTTTCTCTTAGTACAGTAATGATTAAGCACAAATATATTTTGCATTCCAAGACCATGAAGTAACTTCAATTCATAACAAAACTAATTAATGCATTGGAATTAATGCTATTTTCATAATGCGAGACATAGTGGTAAAGAAATGAGCTAGGTTAAAAGCAATCACCCGGCCTGGAAGATGGCAAAATGTGTGTTATTCACTATATGTCTATGTATATAGGCTAATGTTTGACTTTAGAGAAAACATGTAACGGTTTGCTTTGATTTTAGCCCTTCAGTGTGGTGGTACCTCACGTCACACGCTGTACCATGCTGTTCTCCACCATGGATCTTCCGGGTCTACATACATCAGGCCTTGATATTTTACACTTAAATGACAAGCCGGTTGATTTCAGTCAACTTCAACAAAATTTTCAACAAATAAAGACAGCAGCATAAGACTGTACATTATATTTCCTTTTCTCTCCCATCCAGAGAATCCCGGGGTTTCTGAGACCAGAAGTCACTGGAAACTTACCAGTGGTTTAGGAAAGTTTACTGATAAACAGCTCTTTGTTTTACCCAAAATGTTGCATATGAAAAATCTCAGATAAAGCAAACTTTCCCTGAATTTCAACGAAAGTCAGTCAAAATTAGGCTGAAACACATTTAAGGAAAGCTAGACCAAACACAGCCCCAGTAAGCGCTCCATTTTCCTATTCTATTCTGTGCGCAATAGCCCAGAGGGCTGTTCAGGCTGTATATAGCAGGTGGTCAGAAAAATATCGTATGACCCTGTATCTGTCTGCATTTCAAGGAAAATAACTGTGATGTCTCTACAATGATTTTGACCATAAAGTGATTAAGAAATAAAAAAATATTTATTTTCTTAGTGGATGTTCTTGGGGTTTTTTTGTTGTTTTGGTTTAGTTTGTTTTTTTTTTTTTAAATCCTTTTGTTAAACGGGAATGTAGATTTTTCTGATTGGGACCTGTTTTATGCAGTTATTGTACAGATCAAGTGTCTGGCTAAGTTAATATATGAGTACGTGTGTCCATCATACAGCATTCAAACCCTGGCTCAAGTCTGTTGTTTATAATTAATACAGTAAAATCTTTCAGTAATAAAGATATCAGTGTTTGCAGGGGTTGAGACTGTGACTATCATAATGGTAGCCTGTACTTAATCCAATATTTGGGTTTGTAATTCTTATGCTTTCTTTTTTTGTCGCAGGTTTTTCATTATTCTTACACAGCTTCATATGTGATTTATAACATACACACAAGGTAGGTCACATTGTTTTTTCAATATGATATCATTATCAGTGGTTCTATACATAAGGTGATGCCAGTGTGTTCAAGTGAAAATGTTTACGTTTCTTTCAAGGGAAGTTTGGGAGTTAAACCCTCCAGAAGTAGAGGATTCAGTTTTACAGTATGCAGCCTGGGGCGTCCAAGGGCAGCAACTGGTAAGCACAGTTATTAAAAATGTGATGGTGGAAGTAGTTTAATAATGTACTTACTCCAGACAGACTGAAGTGAAAAAATAAAATTAAATTAAAAGCCTTAAGATAAGTGTTACTATATAATTCTGCCTGATGTTAGTACGGTCTTGTTATAGCTTTCAGCCTATTTATTTATTTATTTTTATTTAAAACCTGTAAACGTGTTTTTCCATTCTAATCCCAATAAGCAAATTTTACAATTGTTGAAAGAATCACATCTTCATCTAAATATGCACTCGAGTAATTTTCAGAATAACCGTCTTTATCACTACTATTATGAGAGACGGGAAGTTGAAGGTGAAGAGAAGTTTTCAAGTGCAAGGTCAATGAAAGCTGTGGGCAAAAGCTTAACGTGCAAAAGTGGATGTGGTGGATTCAATGAAAAGCGATGTTTTCATTTCACTATGAAAATTATTGCCAAGGTCAGTTGTGCTGCATTGAATTCATAATAGTAAAACCAGAAATGCTATGTTTCATGTATTGTTTTCTACCAAAGGCTTTACCATTTTTTATGAACATAAAGCACCCATGATCATCATGACCAATCTCAGTACGAACAGAAAAAAAAATGGTGGGTTTAGAACAGCAGTGATTTTAAACCGACCTGTGTTGGTAGTTGAAGGCAAGAGAAAGACTTATAAAAGCTTCAACTCTCTGAATGAGAAATTCAGATAATTCTTGTTACAATGTTCTAATAAGCTCATTAACGCCCGCAGGCATGATCCTGAAGCCTCTTTGCACATCTGACTTGTTCATGCAGAGAGGCTGTAAGTCGAATGTCTAGAGAATATACCCTGTTGCTTATGTCATTCATCAAGAGGGTGGGAATGGAAAACATGTTTCTGGTTAGAATATATTGCATTAAGCAAGTGGATGCAGGAAAAAGTAATTGAAACACGCTTGGTACGTTTTAATAATTAACCATGTTAATTTATTAATAACGAGAGCATGGTGACAAGATTGATGGTAACAAATATGTAGGTTATTTACCAGGCAGTATTATGGAACGTGGCAATCTATGTAGGTTGTAGCAGAAAGGTGATGCCTTTGCAAAACTGAGCAGAATTTAAAAATAGTTTAAATTAAGTTGAAGTTCTTAAGAAGATTTGTCTGAGCTGTACCTCTGATTAGTAATCTAAAGTACAACTAAAATTACATGCAGTGATTACTGAGAAATGAATTTTTTGTTTTCCTGCAATGTATCTTAAGAACAGGGGTAGACGTACCAATCGTAAACTTCAGAAAAATAATAAAATAAAGCTGTCTTTACCAGTTTTGCCTAGATTGTGATTCTGGAAATATGTATGAATACTTTCAGATACGGGCACAGGTGGACTCCTATTAAGTCTCAGAACTGCAAAAAAAAAAAGTGGTCATTTTATGTACAACCCTAACTATCCAAATTTGAAAATATTAGCATAATTTATACTCCAGTGAGGATAACATTACTCATCTTTGTTAATGTCCCTAGTAAAGTTAATGTCATGCTTTAAAAATATCTGCTCTACTGTGGGCTTTATGGTGCCATATGGTCTGCAGAATTAGGAAATAATAACTTTGATTAGAACACAAAATCTTCTGTGCACTCTGGATAATACCAAGTGTTGTCATACAGATGTAAACCTGCAATGACGGTATAGCAAAGGTCACTTCCGTAAGAATTGCCAATGAGAAGGATGTCCTCTTGAAGCTGTTGATGTTTACGTGGTAAAAGGAGGTTTTTAAAGTGACAGAAGTGCCTTACCGCATTACCCTCCCACTTCAGCAGTAAGCCAAAAATGTAGAAGTAGCATGAATGAATAAAGACTCTTGTGAATAATGGTTGTTAGAGCAGTCTAAAGGAACAGCTGCCTCTAGCAGAACCAAGACGGTAGAGATCATTCCAGGAGAACAGGTTAAGCAGAGAAAAGATGTGTGACTGAGGACACGTTGCCGTAATGGTTCTCAGTTATAAAATTTGTCATTAGAACACTTTATCAGTGAGTTTTGAATAAAGATAGTACAGGAAGCAATCAGCAGTGAAACTGGGTAAAGTGGAAGTCGTAAAGGGAGAGATCTAAAGCATGGTAATCCAGCAGCAGCTATTGATAGCGCGTATCTGGGTTCAAACAAAGATGCAGTCTTATGGATTCGTGTTGCCAAACACTGCAATCGGTTTACCAAAGTCCCTTCCTAAATAATACTTTTAATTCATAACAAGTAAAACAAGCAGTGGAATACATCCTCTAAACAAAATGATCGTAGTGTATTAACCTGAGAAATCTCCAAGAGCCATTCGTTACAACCGGAGAACAAGAGGAGAACAAATTAACTCCATATACAAAAGTTTCATCATCACATAAACGAAGTATGTGTGGACCTCTAAAACGAAGAGGAATAGCACTCTTCCAGGTGCAGTGCATAAGAGTATCAATACTATACCCATGACTGGTCAGCAAAATTAGCATGAGATGTGAAACACAACGCACAGGTATGCCTGACTGAGCCAAAGATCCTAATTTTGTGCTATAACTATTTGTAAGGCCCTGGATTAAATCCAAATGAAGTGGGAAAACACATGGACTTGGATCAACTATTTTCAATAAATTAACTACAGTGTAAAATATGTTTCCAATCCTTAATTCTGCAGGAGACCTAAGTAACAATGTAGCCTACACAGGAAACTTGATTTGAGTGCTTCAGTGAGAGGAAATTGTCAAGAATTTCAGATAGATAATATAAGAACATGAAGAGACAAAAAAAGAAGTTAAGTTTTTGAGCAGGAAAATTTATATGAAGCCAGGAATTGCTTATTGCACGGAGGAGGGAATATGACTGCAGTGAAATCAAGCACATGGTAATACTTTACATCCTTGTGAAAATCATGTATCAGCCTGTTATCTACTGTCAGGAATAATTTCTGGAGCTATCTAATGGGACAGCAGGCCACGTGTGGCTCCTGGAGAACAACAGAGTTAGCTTTATAGCAGCTACCAGATGACTGGGCCGTAATACCGTTGTTTTGAAGCTGCCACGGCGGTTGCAAGTTATTTCAGTTTTTTGCTATTTGCCTAGAGTAGAGGATTTTGTAAAGATTAAGAGAAAAGCTCAGAGAAACATCTGCTGTTTGAGTCATGACATTTTGGTGGTGAAATTGAAAATGTTTGCCATCGGGGAGAACAAACTTTTATCTAATGAATTAATGTATTTTAAGGTCACAGAGCTGTTATTTTTGAGAACTGTTTTCAAGGTCACACTCTGTAAATTGCCATCTTTTAACTGTGTTAGAACTATGCCAGATCTAAAATACCTTTTCGGTATGGCTTAGTATGATAGGGAGCTGTTTATATATTTGTTTAATATTTCTCATATTTCCTCGTATTCGATTAACATTTTGAAAGAGATTAGTTGATTATCTCTCTACTTCTCATCCGTAGAATCCCTTACTGCAGCATTAAGTGTTTCCAGAGGAAAAAACCAGCACAACTAGGTACCTAACTGGTTTCATCAACATTTTTCTGCCTCTTGTTTAACTGATCAGAGGTCTTGTTGCATGTGTCTGAGAAAGAGATATCCCGTAACTGGTAGGAAGGCTTTACTGAGGAGGAGAATGCTTTGGGGGATTTTAAAAGGCCTCTGGTCTTGAAATACCCAATTTTTATCCAATGTTCTCTCTTCTCTGGCCTTCTCCAGTAGTTTGTAGCAAAGGTTTCCATGTTTCTGTGCTGGCCCTGGCTTATATCTGACACAGGGGAGACAGCCTTTCCTGTCTGGATCCGTGTATGGAGATGTATCACAGTAGAAGCCTGAAGATAAAACCTGACCTCTGGTCTCCAGTGTATGCAGAGTTTTCTGTGAAAGACGTAGTGTTTCTCTGCAGTGCTTCTTGTGATACAGATAGTTCTTCCGATTAGGCATCAGACAGATTAATTCAAGTAGCTCCACTGAAGTGTGGTTAGAAGTTGTTCAGTTTGACATAGCTTTTTCTTAAAAGTTTTCAATAAAGTTTCTTCTGCCTAGGTGGTAACATTTTGTTTTATTTTGTATGAAATACTTTAGTTTCGCTTTATTCTATGAACGTATATCCGTGTAAGTCACTCTGACTTTGTATTTATATTAGGGTTTTTGTGTTATTTATTGCATTGAGCTCATTTTGATATATTAAGTGTTTTTGAAGGGAGCTCGAGTTATATGTTTGAATGGATCAGCATAAATAATGATCGATTGACTTATGTATGAATGTCTATGCATAAATAAATGCATATTTTAACAAAGCAGAAGTCGAGAAAGTAGTAAAGCCATCCAGAATGCTAAAAAGATCATTTGGTGGAAGCTTGATGGCTTTTTTTGTCAAAATTTGATGCCATCAACAAAACATAGCATTATCAAATGGTAAGACTGAAGATGAGCTTTTACTATGCTTTAATGTAATTTAGGTCGTAATTGTGTAGAATTACCTATTATCCTGTATACACAAAGAACAATTTGTTGACTCTAGCTGAATTGTGGGTTCAGGATGCTCTCGTCAGTTTTTAGAAAATATTTTAAATATTAGAAAACAAGAAAATTGCCCTCTTGTTCTAAAAAATGGAACAGGGTAGGTACTCACAGATAATAGGCTTAGAAGCTGAAGCTTTTACAAAAAGAATGAAAAAAAAAATCCAGTGAAAAAGGACCTCACCTTATATTAAAGCTAGCTAAAAACAAGCATACAAACAGAAACCCAGAAACAAAACAGAGAAACATCTGCTTTAATTGTTATTAATAAATGTACCAGTTCAAGAAGACCTGCCCCTCTGCTTTGTGATCGGTCACCTTTATCCTGGGTGTCTTGTTGGGCGGTTCATCTTGCCTTCCCCCCGCATCAACACCTACTGCCCCCCAAAAATCCAAACATCTATCGGACTGCTGAATTGCTGTATTTCCTTACAATTGCATTCCCTTCAAAATTTTAGCTTTTTTCTATGGCTTTCAAATACCATTTTAGATAATAGAAATACTGCAGCAGCAAAGTTCTTCGATGTTATATTATTTGCCAGGTGCCCAGATAAAGCGCTGGACTAATTTTAGTAAATGAGAAATTAGCAGGACTATGCTAGACACATGCCTTGCTCAACAGATGCTTTAACAGCCATTAGTTGCTGAAAGCTTCATTTACTATTTGCTCTATTAAGGTTCAAAGTCCAACTACTATAAAAATTGGTAGCTTAACTTTCTGTAAAATATTTGCCATGTGTTTTATTTTTGCATAATTAATGCCGTGGGTACTCAGCACCCCCTCCTGGCAAAAACACTTCCATTTCCGATGAAGAAGAAAAGATCTCTCAGGGTTCATGAGCCAAGTAGAAGCTTAATTAATGTTAATTAAGTAAGTCCTAAATAAATATATTTAATCTGCTGTTTTTATTTTCAAAGTCTTTTGCTCTTTTGACTTGCTGTATTTTTATACGAGTAACTTAAAATCATATATGGAAATGTCAAGGCTTTATTTCGTCTTTGCTTTTAATCATGATGCTAATGAGGCAAACGGCAGTAGAGCTGAGAGGAAAATATCTGCTTGAATTTGTTCTGAAAACCAGAAATAAACAAGAACATTTAAATGTGACATTAACCTCAGGTATGTTTTCTTATTTAAAATGTATGAGGGGTTCCTTACAGAACTTCTGTACTTCAAAGCATAGTTGGAGACTCTTTGTCTTGCTGAGGACGTTTCTGTGAAGAAAGGGAAACTGTATGGTTTCAACTGTAGTTGAGTCTTTAAGGGATTTGACCATAATTCTAGCAAATGCTGAAGTCGTGTCTTTCTGAAGGCAATGAGAAATTAAGGAGGCTGCTACAGCTTTTTTAATTTTCTCTTCCAAATGTTTTTATTAGATTTCTAGATTCCAACTGGGAAACTTACTGTGTCAGGCTGAGGATTTGAACCAAAAAGTGAAAATATTTCCAGAAAAAAGGCACTCAAAAAGATTGTTTTAATAGCAACTTTTGACCAGCAGCTAAAGTTTGATTGCGTATTATTTTGCAAGACTGGGCACTCTGGTACTTTGTGTTAGGTGAAAAGTGCTAATTAATCAGATCCTGTTACAAAATGATATGAAAACCACTTACTGGCATACTTGCAAAAGCTTTCTGCTGCTTTATTTTTGATACAAGAACTGCTTTTTGTTGCGGTTATGGTGAGTGGGCAACTAAGGGCAACTAAGATGATTAAGGGAGTGGAGCATCTCCCTTATGAGGAAAGACTGAGGGAGCTGGGACTCTTTAGTTTGGAGAAGAGGAGACTGAGGGGTGATCTTATTAGCGTTTATAAATATATAAAGGGGGAATGTCATGAGGATGGAGCCAGGCTCTTCTCAGTAGCAACCAATGATAGGACAAGGGGTAATGGATTCAGGCTGGAACACAAGAGGTTCCACTTAAATTTGAGAAGAAACTTCTTCTCAGTGAGGGTGACAGAGCACTGGAACAGGCTGCCCAGGGAGGTTGTGGAGTCTCCTTCTCTGGAGACATTCAAAACTCGCCTGGACGCCTTCCTGTGCAACCTCATCTAGGTGTCCCTGCTCCGACAGGGGGATTGGACTAGATGATCTTTTGAGGTCCCTTCCAATCCCTAGCATACTGTGATACTGTGATACTGTGAGTGTGGGAAATATAATAATTTTCTTCACATAAGAATTAGAGTTACCTAGAAGTCTTAGATAAAACCGTATTGCTCCTAAGCTGCTGCTACACATTGCATTTCCTCTTGGATTTCTCAAACTAGCATTTTAAAATGTAGATGTGTTTTGCCTTTCCATCTCAATAATTCAATTGGAACTATTCCTCAAAGAAAAAATTAAATTATTAGTTTCTCTGAAGGTATTCTACTGAACTCATTTCCATTTTCATTTATTAATTTCTAGGTGCCCACTTCACTTAAATATAGAGGGAGTTGGAGAAGATAAGCATTAAATGCACGTTCTCTGGTTTCAAAAGTGATAATCAATACAAAAGGAGTTTTCTCCATCTTCGAAAAGGGGAATGGAGAATGCAGCCAGAAAACACGGGCAGTTTTGGAAAACGGGAAAAAATACATTTTTATATATCAGGATTTGATATATTCAATAAAAGTTTAGTGAGCTCTGGAAAGCGGGAACATTTATAAATGGAGGCAAGGCTAAGCTGAGCATAGAAGAAGCTGCTTCATCATTTTGCTTAGTGAAATGCAGTCAACATGTCCTGCTATCAAAGGTAACAAAAATATTAACTATTAAAGATTAGTTATTGCTAGCCCTTTGTGAAAGTAGCTACTTGTCTGTATCTGAAAGATGTGAAGAAATAATGAGGAAATCATATGTTTTATAGGAGCATTATTGCTCTACTACTGTTTTTCATGTGCAACAATAAAAGGCCCAGCAGCTTTATAGTGAATAAATTGAGAGCGGAGATAAAAGGTGTTTCCTTTCCCCTTTCCCTTATTCTTACTCTATTATCACTGCTCTAGCATGCAGCTAATATTTGAATCAGTATGTAAACCGTGCACACAGGTAATGCACTTTTCTATCCAGTCTCATATCAGTAACTCTTTTGTATGGGAAACTTGACATAACTTTGTGCTAGAAAGTGAATTATTTTTTCACATAGATATTTTGTGTGTGTGCGTGTTCACACACAGTCCCACAAAGACACGTGGAAACAAGAATAGACACACATGTTTGATAGGAGCAATCGTTGGGATTCTTCTGTGCAGCAGCCTGCTGGGAGCAATAAAAATAGAAATACGCCCCTCTCATCTAGACTATCATGTTGTTCGACATGTGTGTGTGTAACAAAGCATATCTGAATATTCACACTTCTGACTGTTAGCTAATATTAACTGCAAGTCCAATGGCTCATAAAATAGGACTGCTGTGCTTCTTGAGTGAGAGTTGCATAGCTTTATGTAGTGCAGAAACAAGAAAAATTACTTCAGAAGTCTAGAATTCTTTAGAAATAGCCACCCATAAAAGCTAAATACACAGTCAATGAGAAGAGAGGTCAAAATCTGATTGAACCTTTTGCTAAAGCAGAGTTGGGAAGATTAGGAAACAGGTTTTGTTATGGACTGTATTTTCATATAACTCCAAAATCCTGCACAAAAACATTGCAGGCTTACCTATGTCCATGGATCGTATAATTACTTAGTCACTTCATAATTGATATTAAAAAAAAGATATTATATTACCACAGGATGGGGTGGAAAATTGGCCTGTATTCATCTTTTGGTGATCTAATGTAGAAGTCAGTTTTATCTGTTTTTTATAAGAAAACCAGATATATTCTATTCTCTATTACCTCCTTACCACCTAGGGAAAAGGAAGGGGGAAATTCACTATGGTAAGGCGCCAAAATGTCAAAACAGAAGAGTTTGAAGAACTGAAATTTCTAATGCCTTTGTGGTTCAGGTTCTAAGCCAGAGGTTGTTTTAGCCAATGCTAAATACGAAATTTATTTATATGTTGTACGATTTTTGCAGAAGAGTTGAGAAAGACTTCTGAGTCTCTGTGATGGTGCCAATGCTTACAGAGTTCAGCTAGGAAGAAGCTAAAGGGGTAAAACCAACTTGGCAGCAAAACCCCCTGAACTCTCGCTGTGTGGCAAGGTTCCTCTGGCTCTTCCATTGATAGGTTCTCTTTGCTGTGTGATAACATTTGTCTTTGCATTTCCCACGTAGTGTCCAGAAAAAATACAGACGGGTTTCTGTCTGTGGAAGTGACAGTGACTCCTCTCTTCAGTGGGGCCGAACCTCTTTTGCCCCTATGATAAGTGTCCTTGAAAGTTAGTTCAGTTGTTCCAGTGGTCAAGATATGACATCCTGGGCTGGTTTAGATCAATGGGCTCCTTATGTCAGTCAGCCAGGATGTTACCCATTGCATATGGGTAAAGATGGAGTAGATGGTCCTTGTTATTATAAAAAATAATTAAAAAAAAAAAAAAAAGTAAAAGCTGTATATGCCTCATAGATGGTGATGTCATGACTCCCCATTGAATCTCTATCAGCAAGACAGCTGTGATGAGGAGACAACAAACCACAGGTTATGACCACGCAGCTTTGGCCGCGTTCAACACTCTTGTCGGCTCTTTCTCTCTATTTTAGCAAAGTCCTTCTTGAAAAAAGAGACATTAAATTCCATCATCACCAACCTGTAACTGTCCTTGCATGGACTGTTTTTTTCCCCTGCAATGTGGCTATAACTTCCCCACTGCGTTTGAACTGAAGGATCAGAGCAGATTAAACTCCCGCCGCACTGCATTAAAGGGACTTATACTTTCATGCTGACTCGGCCTGAGCCAGAGGGTGAAATGCAGAGGACTGCTTGCAGATGTGTCATTGCGGTGAGTGGATATTCACTGGCAGCTTCAAGGCCAGGACAGCTCTGGAGAATGAGGATTAAAAAGTCAGGTATGCCGTTGATTTGTAAGAGAAAACGAAGCATTCGTTGGCAAGGAGGAAAGAAGACTGAAGGACCCGATGATCAGCCAACACTTAAAACTCTTACTTTTGTGGAAACAAACTAGTATTAGAAAGGTCTGTCTTAAACTGGTGGAAATGGCATTAATGAGGAAAACAGAAACCCGTGCGGATCAAATTATTTATCGCTTTAGTTGTGGGCTAGGGTGCAGTGAAGAAATAATGGACTAATAGTATTCATGTGCTCGTATAAATGTCTTATATATGTGAGCAGGGCTTAATCAGTAGTGACTAAGAGGTATTACTTGGTCATATGGATAGTATTGCAGGACACTGCATGTTTTTACTTCACCATTTGCGGCAGGTGCCTGTGCATTTACAGAACTAGAAGAGAGAAGTTTTGTGTCGAAAGAAAGCAAACAGTTCTTTTCAAGTGTTGCTTCACAGACTCTGAACTGTCCCAAACAGAAATGCTATTTAAGAATTAGTCAGAATTTTCTCATTCTGATTTGTTTCATTCCTCGTGAGATATTTTAAGACAAACTGGCTTTCTCACAGTGAATGCCCTGCCTGTGTGAAGTGGTAAATGGCTGTGGAGTCTATACAGATAGACGTCATCCGCTAAAATGTTGGCCCACCATAAAGACAACTGGCAGCTTGACCAGTGTGGACAGAGGGGAGACCAAGGCACGTGTACCGTACAACGGGATAGGCTGGGTCAGAAATAGGAGTTGGAAGGACAAAGCTTTGTGTTAAATCCTGCCTGGGTTTCTCATATAGAAGGTGCTCAGAGGCATCCTGGTATTCTTCACGTTTGAATAATGTACAAAGTTCTCTGGGATTGCCTACCACAGTAGAAATAGTAGGAAACGTAAATATAACTTTATAGCACAGTATTTTCAATTCTGTCTTTTTTGACTTTTGTCCTTGCTATTAGGATGCTACTTTGTTACATCCTGTCAAAGGAAACGGAGAAAATTCTTCCTTTGGCATCAAGTCCAGACAGTTATCTTAGATATTATCCCGTCTCCCAACATTGCCTTTTTTCTTCCAGAGTAACTAGGTTGAAAAGTTTTCATTTTAGCTTCTGTTATGGATTGATCAATCTGGGCATAATTGAAGGCTTGGTATCAGTGTGAGATGAGCCTTTGAAATACCAGAGATCATTTTAAAAGATTTTATGGTAAGGGCAGGTTATGATTTTATTATAAGTCTGTAGGAGCAACTCAGGCACGTAAGAGTGACATTTCTGTCCACGCTCTCCCATGCTGGTTCATTAGTCAGAAGCTATTAGTAAATGCAAGGAACGAGGAGTGTGAGTTCCTGAGCGTACACTGTTCATAGGTAAGTCTGTTATACACGTCACTTATACAGATGAAGACCAAAGGGCTGAGCAGTCCAATCCCTCAAAGACGTTTTGCACAGTGCTGCAGCCAGCGTGGGTTTTCAGGCAGCTCCGCGTGGAGGAAGCAGGATCCAGACTACCAGCCTGGGGGAAAGGCAGTCTTACTGTAATCTTCTGTGTGGTCACAGAGATTTATTAAGTAGCTTTTTTGCGTAGATCATAGTTTAGATCTTATATGTGATTTTGTTTATATAACATACAGCACAATGTTTGCACTCAGGAGTAAGTTATCGTGGGATTAGGCAGGGTGAGAATTTAGTGAATGTTGTGATCCAGTGTCATTGGAAAGGCAACATAATTAATGTGTGTCTAAACAAGAAGGCAATGCTCCCTCACTTTTATCGGAAATCAAGGACAAAAACATCGGAGTTACCGTGGAGTTGCTGATACTCTGTGAGTTCCTGACCTGGTTTATTCCATGACATTGCTGACTAATCATGTAGCTGCATCCTCGCTATTGTTTACAGTAGATTTATAAACTATCTAAATAGCAATTAAATATAATAGCCTGGTAGATTGTTCGCAGTTGTTCAGAAACAATTGTGCTAACACATTACTGTGATGCAGTGGCATTAATCAAGACTGCAGAAAAGTGGTGCTTCAGTGTTCTTGTCTGTTGTTCCTGCTACGTCTGGCAGCTTGATGACTGCAAGAGTAAAATTAATATATTGTGACTTACAAAAAATAAAAAAGGCGGTATATGACATAGGGATGTATGTGTTTTGAGGTGTCTGTGTTTCATACTGATCAACAGCTACTTCCCCTCTGCCTTAATTAGAACATAATCAAAAGATCTGAAAGCTTCCCCTGATAAAATTTCCATCTAGGTCAATCACAATCTTTAGAAAATTGGTACCTTTAAGAGTGACTATATTAATTATTGCTTACAATTATAATCATTTTGTTATTATTTATTATTTTTTCTGCCTCGTTTGCAACGTGTCTGATGATTTTGAAACATAGATCATGTAAGGGTAGATTTTTGTCTACTGCCATGCTTGGCTTAGGCAGCTGATGGTACCTGCTGTGCCCAATATCTGCATAATTTAGTGGTCTGTGGTGCACATGGATCTATGGGGTAAGAGCTGGAGCAAGTCAGACCTGAACACCTCTGAAAATTTTATGCCAGTATAGATTGACCTACAAAAGAAAAAAAATATCTGCACAGAGGAGATCAGAGCTGTTCTGCACTACTGGAGACTTGTAAAGCAGCTGTATTGCAAACTCCATCGGACATTTCAGCCTGCAATCCCTGTCCGTGGGAGCTCACACTCTAAAAAGACTACAGATATAATGTAGGGAAAAGGGATATAACATAAAGCTGCTTTGCAATACAATTCCATAAAACTTTCCTTGAAATTGTCATCCTGTGACATGTGATCTGGGTAAAAAATTTAAAAGAAAGGATTTTGGAAAAAGTCTGTGTAATTTTATCCGACGGAGTCACTAATGAATACTCTAACCATCCAAAACTCACACTTATAAAAGCTTTATAAGCCACTTTCTTGTGTTTTGTATTATCCAAAATATAGTAATTCTCTTTGGTTCTGGAGGTCGCTGCAGGACCTGAAAGAAAGACATCAGCAGAATAATCAGTCGCACCAGTGAAATGCATTATAACTGTTTTGGGTAACAGTTTGCCACCTCGCATTTCACTTGCCTCTCAATGTGTGAGTGTCCCAGTTCATTGCTGTGGACCTTCTTCCACAGCTTATTATCATGGGCAAGAACGGCAGATACTGACCCTTTATCTCGCTACTTTTTCACCATGTGCAAAGTAACCCCTAGAAATCTGTTCTGTCCATGTCGTTTTGTATATAATGGATCTTACTTTCACATATATGGAACAGTAAATGAACACCTAACTCGGAAACACCCACATATAGAGCATTGTCACAGGAGGGTTGGTGGGGTACCCATCATCCTTACCCTGCATGCAGCCCATGAGCAGTTTGAGTGACCCCTGTGCCAGTACTTTATTCGGTAGAGTTACGTTGAAGGTGGGGATTGAGCTCAAGCTGTAGGCAGAAACAAGCCAAATGGCATCACACCACCAGTTCGTCATAGAACACAGGAAAAGCCACCTCATTCCTGCAATGAAATGGAAACCTGAAGGGTTTCTGGGACTCACTGCAGCATTGAGCCCCTGAGCTCTTGGCCACAAAGGAGCTTCGATACAGACCAGGAGGTTTGGATTGCCACCGTGGAGCTTCTAACTGGGTATAATAGACAACTGTTCCTATATAATGCTGTATGTCCAGTTCTTCTCGATGGTCTTGGAAAGTGTTTTACTCCCAAAATGAGCACTTCTCTTCTGTGAGAGGAAAAAAGAAAATAGCAGTTATGCTGTTGTTGCATTGACACACAAAGCATGTAATCTTAAGTACACCTTGTTCTTCAGTGCGAAACTGCTTCAACTAAATGGGATTTTGGCAAGAGAAAAGGGCAGAAAGGGATACTCGTTTTCTGTAGCAGTGGGTATAATAGTGGTCTGGCAATCTCAATTTAAGTCTGTAAGTCCCAGGGGTAGAGTAAGGGAAATCATAGATAACAAGAAAAAGTTTATTCAGTTTGGACCTGAAGAAGAGAAAGGACATTATACTGTGACTATGAATAACATAATCAGTGGCTCTACTGGAAAAAAAATGTGCCTATCAGGGCTTTGGAGGAGGTTGAACAGTGGTAGAGAAGATGCCAACCCAGGTCTGTGTTTGCAAGGGTAATTCATAGTCAGATACTGTGGCTGATTTGCAGTATTTTTTAAATTGGTGAAAGTGAATTGTAAGTTTCTGAAGTGGAGCTATTAGTATAATTTTTCAGATCCGTGAGCCGGAAAGTGGTAACAAATATGTTAAGTACTTAAATGAAAACCAAACTTGTTATCTTGACAGCAAGTGTTGAAAAACCGCGACCAAATGGTTTCCATGTGGATGCAGGGGTTTGATTTTAATTTCTTCCTGTAATCCAAAGTTAGTTCCGTTCTTATTTACAAATCAAAAGCAGTGCATAGATATCTGCATTTTCCATAATCATGTCAAAAACAGCAGTAGGAATTGAAACCACTTTTTTTTTTCCTAAAAATCACTTGAAAATAGTTTTAAAATTAATTATTTCAAGATACCACTTATTTATTTGTTTATTTAAGATCACTTGTTTGTGCTGAACTTTGCATATGGAGCACAGCATGTTGTTCAAGAAACCAAGATTGTCAACCCTTTGGAGACGTGTGTATATATATATATGTATGTATGCATACATATTATCATGCAGTATAAGCACGTCCAAGCAAGTTTTGATCAATCTATTTAGCTTTGAGCTAATTTTCCCTCATAACATTTATGTGTGAGGGCTCTGTGGCAGTATCTTTGGGTTTTAACTGCCAGTTAACTGCTGGTTAAACTGGCTACATGAAAGCTATTTAAACCGTACTTACATATTGCACTCCCTTAGGTGTGGTCTAGGCAGCATAACAAGTTATTCTCATTCTTCGGAACATGGTTTAACAGTGGCCTTGGCAATGTTAGGTTGATGGTGGGACTTGATGATCTTAAGGGTCTTTTCCAACAGAAGGGATCCTATGGTTCTACTGTATGATTCCCCCGTTGCTGTGTGTTTTGTTCCACCGCATGCTCCGACATGAACTCAGGACTGGGAGAAATACAGCTGCTGTGTGTGTCGTGGAATGATCTTTCTCTTCCCAGGATGAGGTTCAACTGCAAAATAGTGCTGCGCCAACTTAGTATTGTACCTGAAACTGGAGAAGCCATGGTTTGATCTCTGAAGAGCAAAGTACAAAATTTGCTGAGCGACTTTCTTACGTTTAATGAATAGCTGATATTATTTGTTTTAACAGTTGTTAACAAGAGAACATATTTCATCTGGAGATTTTATTGACTGATCTAACTAAGGGCAGTTGGATTTGGCCCTGGTTAATGTATGGTAAGACAGGAGACAGAACAAATGGTAAGAGGCAAGCCCAGATGGAAAAACATCTTGAAGCTTTTGAAGAATTAATTATCCAACTAATTAGCTGGCAGACTCACAAGAAGGAGGGATGGATTTTTGCCGTGTGCTTAGGAAATGAAGAAGTCTGATAGATCCTGTGCTGCGATGTAGCTATCGGCCATGATGATGGTGGAGTCGGTTGGTTAGCCAGGCTGGCTGGGTGGGTGCACAGGATGACGCTTGTTTCCGTGGCAGTAAAGATACTTACCCCTCCGCACAGCGCAAACAATGCAGTTGAGTGGTCTGTTACGTAGAACGTTGGGCTCTGAAGACACCTGTGCTAGTCCAAAGAGCGGTGAACCGTGTGTCCTTGCCAAGGTCACACATGAATATAGCCAGGGATGGGCTGCCTGAAGATGCTTTAGGTCAATGTCTTTAGCGCTGTCGTTAGCAACTGCCAGAGTTCTGCAGCAGCAGCATTTCCTGAGTGCCTGAAGGTCTCCTTCAGGGCATAATCAGAAATTCCTTAGTCTTGTCATAGCTCATATTCCCTATGTGAAAGGCAATGAAGACTGTCGTGTTCTCGCGGGTATTAAGTGGGAGTGCTAAAACTGTTCCAAGTTGGAGTAGTTATTGATATATTTGTTGGTCAGAGAGTCTGTGGGTGAATCTGATGTTCTCTTCAGTACACAGGTAGGACGCTCACCTGCACAGGAAGACCAAAGTTTCATTGATACAGATGCCGCCTTTGTTTCTTTTCCATCTGTATCTGCTCAGTGGCTTTACAGTTTAATCGGCACCTTCTTTAAACTAGGTGTTTGTCCTGGTGAATCCCCATAATGACAAACCGTGCCGTTAGTCATGCTCCGCCATTTCTTTCCTTCAAGACAAGATGCTGGATTCTGGGTATTTTTATCTTGAAAAGTTATTTTCAGGCGCTCTTAAAACTTATGTAAGGGTAAGTCGTGGCTGCAAAGCTCATTGACACTTGCGGTTTGCAGTACCTATTACTATTATTATTGATGGCAAAGTGTATTTGTGCTGATGGTATTGATCAGGAAGTCAAACAAATCTGCCAAACTCAAACTCTGGAGGATTAATTAGAAAGATTCACTCATTAAGTTAGGAAAATAAGCCCCTGATATATTAACCATTACGGAATAGGTGTCTAAGTGTTCCCTATGATAAATATCAAGACAACTATAAAGGCTGTGCTAACTAGTTTTCTTCTGTTATATTTGTTAGTCGTTAGTGACTTCTGCTATCGTTTCACATCAGGTAATGTGGAAATATTAGACTGGGGATCCGCAAACTTGGGCCTTATGGGACAGCTGTGCTTTCTCATGGCTTTTAAACTGTGGCCACACTACGCTAAGAAATGCGACACAGGCCAACAAGGACCCGCTTGTGGTACAGAGTGGGGAGACATACCTTCAGCTTGGGCAAAGCATGACATGAGCGAGTAACGTTGCTTCTAGACCCAAGGTGGTTCCCTCTCGTATTGGGGAACAGCAGTGGCAATACATTATATCTATATGCTTAGTGTTTGTATAATCTATTTTAAGAACTTGTTCCATGGTAAGGTATCATATCCATATAAAAATAAGTTTATCCATGCGTAAATTAGAGAAAGGACTAATGCTAGATTGTTAATTCTGCCTCCTTAACGTCAGGCTTGAGAGAAATTCGCCCCTCTCAGCTTGGTAGCTTTGCTCTGCAAGTGAGACGGATAGCTGGTTCCGGGGAAGGAGATAGAGCTGCAACCATTGCTGAAAAAACCTATTTCCCTTCCGCCTGAAGAAAACCGGGCTTTTGGCTATAAGTAAAAGCCTGAACTTTGGCGTCTGCATGAATTTCTAGGACACGTGGGAATATCTGGTAGCGACTCCGTCTCAGCCGCCAGGGCTGACGGGCTGCTGGCAGCCTCTGCTGGAGAAGCTGCCCCTGCTTTGGTAGAGAGCTCGAAGAAAGCCCTGCTTCGCGCGCACTCGCTGCTTCTGTGCAGGGTAACCCATCGCACGGCGACCTCCACGCACCTCCAGGCAAACTGCTGCCACTGCCCAACTGGTGAGTAAAAAGCTTGACCCGTTGCCGATGCGCTACCCTGCAATCAGAGGAGTGATTGAGTGTGGATATGCCCACGCAGAGGGCCTCCGTGGAGCACCTCAAGGGAAAAAGTGGAGTATTTTTCTGTAATTTAGCGGCTTTTCTCTGCCTGTAGTGTTTGAAATGATTAAAGACGCACAGGGGGCCTCTCCAGCTCTTGGCGCTGGGTTCGCCGTTCAGCTGTGGGATTAGATGTCTCTGTGTTTCCACAGCTGTCTGCCATCTGGAACTAACTGCTCAGACTGGGTGCTCTGCTGAAGGCCTCAGCCTGAAATAAAATCACCTAATTGTGAAACATGTTGCAAACAATAAATAAGTGTTTTGGAAGAAATTAATTTAGAAGAAGGTTTATGAAAAAAATAGTTTAGAGGCTGACAGATGTGGAAGAAGGAGAAGGATTAGTGCTGTAGGTAGAACATTAGAGCGAGTCTCAAATTCTTCACAGTCAGTTGAAATAAATGGGATCGTTATCAAGAATTAATCTCTCACTAATCCAAAGCATTCTTGCAGATGGTTTTCATTAATTGGAAAAAACTTATTAAAATAATTAAAGAAATACTTTTGTTTTCTTTTTCATTTGGTTTAAGGCTTGATGTGATCAGCTGCGCAAAGTCTCTAAGAAAACAAAAGTCAACTCATTTTGAAGGCCATAGATTTTGATATTTATCCCCATTTACAGCATTATTAGCTAAGGTTCTTAGCTAAAAAATAATTTTAAATACTTTAAATATTCTTGGGAAATAGCTGGTGAAGAGAAGAGGTTAAAAAAAGCTTAATAATAATTTTCATATAAGATAGCATAGCCTGGTTCCACTTTGTGCCTTTTTCAATTTATTTTCTTATTGTCATGCCTGAAAGCTGTGAAAGCATTTTGGGCACAAAGCCACTGATGTATTCATGAGAATACCTGTCTGATACACAGTTAGCAACTCCTCTTGTAGCAGTTTTTGGAAGATTCAGTAGTTACAGTCAACATTTTAGTACTCATGATGTAGTAATTAGACCCAAGTGTATATTAAGAAAAGCCCTTTCACTTTTACTTGCTCCCAAATGCCTGAGTGGAGGTAAACTAGCAAGGGAAATTTTTGGTTTATGTGACGTTGCCCAAAACACAATAGACAAAGTGATGAAGTATGTGAAGTCCCCACCCTGGAAACCTTTGGGCACACGTTTAGTTTTCCTTACCGGAGTCAGGATTTTAGGCACGTGTATTTGCAAGATTGTGCTCCCAGAATAATTTTTTTGTTCTGGTCAATAGTTCTTATCCCAGTGTCATGAGTTGCTTTCTGCCTTGCAGTCTTGGAGAGTTTAAGTCTCTATTCTAGGAAAAGTAGTAGTCTGAGTTCTCTCCCAGCCACTTGCTCTCTCTTTCACTCAATTTTGAAGACCAAATTGTGGCTCATAAATTCAGCTTCTATGTATTGCTGTACTGCAACTAATCAGCAGCAGCACCCGCCACCTAAAAAACCCAACAATTTCCGTCCAGCCTTTGTGGTTTTGAAATAAAAGCTTGGCAATATATTTTAGTGCAGCATAAAGTAGAACTGTTAGGAGTTTTCTATAGATATTGTTTTCACCAGAAAGCCTTGGTGGCAATGTTTAAACAGAGCAAGAAAGCTAAAAGCGTATGAACCAAAGAAAAGGAACCTTAAGTGTTTTTCCGGGAGAAGAAACCCACTTTGCTGCTCTGTGCTTGCTCTATTTGCGGCCATTTCATAGGAAGACAAAGCCAAGACGCTTAGCTGCTGGTCAGTGTTGTACGTGCAAACGCTAGACAAAAGCGAGCAAGATCTATTCACAATCTCGTGAACAAAGTTAATTTCAAGCGGTGATCTATTACAATTTTTAGAGTTACATGCGAGGTACATTTGTACCCTATAAATATTATACTGGGAAGAAGAATTTGCAATGACTATACCTTTTAGGAATGTCTCTCTTGGCGGCATTGCTGTGGCAGTAACGTAAGGTGGGAGATTGGGGGTGGTGGCTACACGAGCTACTTGTGCTTAGTTGAATCCACGGCTTGGGTTTACGGAGAGCAAAGCAAAGAGCCTCTCGGGCCTCGGCTAGTAGCCTTCACGCTAATGTTGTCACTCCTGTTACAGCTCTGCTGCCTGTTTTGCTGCAGAAATCATTATTTTCACTCCAAGTCCTTATTTCCAAGAGGTGAAGGAGTTAATTACAGATGAGCGTTTTGCCATGGTCAGGAATGGAAGGGAATGCCGTCCTCACTGCGGGGGTCAGGCGGCATCATTGTAGGAAATGTGCCCAAAGCCATTCCTGTCGGTACAAACAGCAGTTTGTGGGCTTCATGTGGAAAATGGCACCTCCTGAAATATAACAAATATTCAAAAGTATAGATGAGATTAAATGACTAACCATAATGGCGAATCTTTCTAAGATGTTTTTACAGCCTCAGGCACAGGGATATTGATCTTTCGTAATGCTGCAGGCAGTGCAGAGCGATACTTGCTAGTGCGCCAGCCAACCCTAAATCATCCATGAGCATTTCCATGCTGTGTACTTATGTGGAGGAACATGAACGGTTGTATTTCATAAATGTTTGCAAAGGACCATAAATTCATCATTTTTAATGCTAAATTCAAGTAATGAGGTCGAGGCTTGCTAGGGCGAGAGCCACTGGGTGGCTTTCAAGTTTTTCAAGAACTTCAAAGTTTTCCAATCCATACGTTCAAGAAAAAATTGTTCTATGGGGTAGCTGTCAACGTTGAAAGAACACGTGTCACAAGTGATGAGGAGAGAAGGGAAACTTTGGATGACAGAGCAGGCTAAGAGGATTGTGGGGATGTGCAGAGGGTGGCTGTGAACTGGTTAAGGAGGGAAGACAAAGCCGCTTTAGGAAATGAATGGGGGATAAAGCCGAAGGAGCCGGCAGTCAGTGGCACAACAGTGAGTATTCCTTCTGAGATATTTACTTATCTGAAATGTGTCAAATGGAATTAGCGATGCCTACTAACTAGTAATAACGGGATTAAAGACCTTTTCATGGTTCAGTCATAAAACAAGTAGTCGTTAATCCTGTACTTTGACTGGCAACGATGGCTTTAAATGGAAGTTCTGCATTGCCGACATTAGACACTACGGGTATCTTCACCATGAAAAAGACAAACGGCCTGAAAAGGGGGGAGAGGAGCAACAATGTACTTCTGATCTTCAAAACTGAATTAGACTGAGCTCATTTAATTAAAGAAGCTTAAATAAAATCTTTTGATCAAGTAGGCTTTTTTTTGTAATCTCCTGAAAGCGGTTGTTTATATAAGAAGAGATTGTCAACTGTAAGAAATCGCTCCTCACTAAGCAATAGTCGATAGAGTGCTTCCCTCTACTTACGCTATCTGTAATTTAGTCTGAGGAATATTTTGAGTTTACTTAAATAGCAAGTACTTGGCTAAATTATTTTGGGTTTCTTGGTGAAGCAATTAACCGTGCTTTGTTATTACTTGTGTTTGTTTCTTTTGCCTTAGGAAAAAAATGTACATTTTTACTGTGGAAATATACATTGACAAGGAGTGTTTGTTGATATTATTTCAAAAGCTTGAGATGTCCATCTTTCTCTAATCCTTGTTTTCTCTTGGTGTTAATGCTGGGTCATACATCAGCTTCCCATAAATTCTCAGCTGTACCAAATATTATTTATAAAACTATAAATGTAATTACAGGTCAGTACATTCTGGATTATTCAAAATGGATCAAGTATTTTTAATTCAGTTTTGAATGCACTGCTATATTTTTAATTTAAAGAACTTTGTTCCAAGTCACCCTTGATTCCCAGTAACAGTTAAAATCATTACATTGCTCACGGTATGAAAAAAAACTCAGCTTTACTGCTTTATGCAGCAGAAATCATGAAGTGGCTACTGTTAAAAATCAAGAAATGCCATTAGTTTGGGGACTCATAGGGAAATCTATTTCAGATGGTAATTTAGAAGCAAAGAGAACAGCAGTAATAGTGATAATAATACTTTGCTCTCTGGTTAGTGTTTTCCCATATGTCGTTTATCATAGAAGTATGAGAGAATGATAAATGAGTGGGCTTTTAAAATGGTCTTTGGTGGGAATATATTTACTTCATGTTAGCAGTCCCTGGGACTCCGTATATTGGTGTACATTGATGAAATCATGTAAAAAAAAAAGTGTTTGTTACTTCTCTAGTGCTGTTAGCTGCATTTTCATAGTGTGAGTCAAGTTTGGTGCATCATAGTGATATTAGTTTGATTCCTTTGTTAAGCTGTGCAAGCACATATATGGCTATTGTAATTTAGCAATAAAGTAAAGAAAAAAGCTAGAACTCTGAGATGGTTATAGCTAAAATAAGAGTCTAGTCACAGGCATTGACAACTCAGGAAAATGAGGAATGCAGGAGCACAGCCGAAAAGGATTAAGAGCATTATTAGCAGAAACGCTAGTAGCTGTGGTTCTGCTTTTTATACCCATCTGTAGCCTTTAGCTTGTTAGTATCTCGGAAGTTTGTTATTAACCCAGACTGGGAACAACAGGGCCAATGAAGAAGTTTGGAAAAACACATACCTAAGTTGTGTTGCAGTGAAATGCTGAAAGGTCTCCTGGCAGATAGGAGAAAGCAGACATATAGCCCGGTCTGGCATGCGTCTGAGCACACAAGAATTCCCATGTCATAAAACTTCCTCCTCATCAATGTATTTATCTCCTGCCCTGTTTGCATCCCCATACTCCTCTAAAGTCTTTTATTGTTTTTTTCTCTCCTCCTCTCCTTTCTTTTTCCTCTTTTTCCTCTTTTTCCTCTTTTTCCTCTTTTTCCTCTTTTTCCTCTTTTTCCTCTTTTTCCTCTTTTTCCTCTTTTTCCTCTTTTCCTTTTTTTTTCTCTTTTTTTCTCTCTTTTCTTTTTTTTTTTTTTTATTTGGTTTATGTTTGGTTGGTTTTGGGGTTTTTTTTTGGCCTTTCTTTGTCCACTTTGTCATGGAGCCTGGAGCTCAGCCTTCACAAAATGAGTGAACTTGAAATCGTTTGCACCATAGTGAGCAGGGAAAGAAAAACGGAGAGGGCTGAGAAGTGGCAGTGAAGGAGGAAGGGACTGTCTGTCTGGTCTGTTAGTCACAGGAAAAGGAGGAGGAGCCTTGACTTGAAAATGAAGGGCGTTTATATAGCACACCCGAGGTAAACTGTTGGCGTATCAGAGTCAGAAATAACGTCAGCAAGCTGAGAAAAGTTAACAGCGGTCTGCTATTTATTTTTGCTTTTCCAGTAAGTTCCCACACCGTGATATAAAGCTGTAACTTGCATTTATGATGTGTGTACTGTGCTGTATGTACTTGCAGAAAGGTGTCTAATTTCACAGCTAGAAATACAGATGATTGTATAAGATAGAATGGAATTAATGGAAAGTTTCTTTGTCTATTCAACTGTTATAGAACTCGTCTTCTGTAGGATTCTGACGAATGTAATAATATTTCTTAAAGTGAATAGAAACATTTCAACTGGGAAGACAATTTCAAAGGAAGAATTTGGCTAGGCATAAGTATTAGAAGTTTGCTTAGTTTGTCCAAATCGATAATAAAAGGAAATATGAAGCCAGCGTTGGTGAAGACTCGTGCTGAATTGTAGAATACTATAGACTGTTCTGAGCCTGAGGAAATTCTGTATTCATTGCTGAGCGTTCATTTGTATCTACCAAAATGTTCTTTTTTCTCTCCATCCCTCTTACCTTACCCAGATTTATATTTTTGAAAATAACATCTACTATCAGCCTGATGTAAAGAGTAGCTCATTGCGCCTGACATCTTCGGGAAAAGAAGGAATTATTTTTAATGGAATTGCAGACTGGTTATATGAAGGTAAGCTGGACAAATATATCTGTTTATTAAAACAGATGAGAGATTCTTGTACAGACCCAACAGCACAAATCTATTCATTTCGGAAAATGCTATCTAAGGTTGTTTTTGCTTCTTTGCCTTCCCATTTTCTTGCAAGATTGCCTTTGTGTCTAGTCATACTTTGTATTGACTGCGGTTTTGCATATAACAATATTTTCTGAGGAGGAATGTATTTTCAACCAGAACGTATCAAATGTATTATGAACACTTGGTAGTATGTAAAAAAAAATGCTGTAGTAGTGAAATCTTGATGTGGGATTTTACTACCGACTTCAGTGGGGCTGGCATTGCAAATAAAACTAAACACCCTGTATGATTTGCTTATCTGGAATAACTCATTCATACCTTTGGAGCTATTCTGGGTTTACAACACAGGTGAGGAGGGAAACGACTCAGTTTGTTGCTTGTCTGAACAACAGTGTGGATCTGGTTACAGTTAACGCATCCCAATAGAAGGCGGCACAGAAGAATCGTAGCGTTAGAAGCAGAATTGGCTACGTTTTCTTTTTTACTGCTGGATACACAGTGAAAGGTGATGAAAGATGATAGTGCCCGGTGCCTCGCTTTTTTTTTTTTTTTTTTTTTTTAATCGGTGCCTCTCCTTCAGCCTCAGTGGTGGTTGGTGTGCTGTGTGTTATCATGACTCGGGAGAGACTCCACCCCTCAAACCGGGCAGTAATGTTGTGCTTGGCTGTAAGAACATGCCTGAATCCAATTTGAGTGTTTTGACAAGATCTAAAGGTGTCATACTGTTGCCTCAACAGTGGCTGCTACTTTTTTTTGCTTAAATCAACCTGGGCTAGACTCCTGGAAAACTTGCTGTTGCTGGCAAGCAGTGCCAAAATGGAGTGGAGGACAACTCAGTCTGTGATATCCTCTGGCTTCTGAAGCCATCTTCTGCTTAGCACCACAGAATGTTTCCCTCTGCACCCAAACTGCTTTTAACATAATGATAAATTAAAAAAAAAAAAAAAAAAAAAAAAAAAAGGGGGGAGCAGACTATCCACCTTGGTACAAGAGGTTAAAATTAATACACAACTCAGTTATTTTTCCTATGGGACTCCTGAATTTTACGGACAAATATCTCAGTGTTAACTACGCAGTTACCTGAAATATAGAACTTCTCCGAGGCAGAGTTCTGAATGGCAGCGGTTTTTTAGGAATGGTGTTATGCCATACAGCAAGGAGCTTCAATGGGATCCTTAGAAAAGGTCTATCCTTACCTCGTGGCATTGCAGTAGTTCGGAGCAGATAGCTCTCACATGGGGATTTTTTTAAAATCTTTGCCCAAGTAAACTCTGAAATTAGAATGGTAGTTTACATCCCTTAGCCACATAAATGTGTGTGCCTGATAATTACCCACTTCCAAGGTTTCGATTAATGTGTTGAAATGTTTTAATGTGGCAGCAAAGGACATCTTTGGAGTGGAATATAGTTTTATATACACTTCATATTCTTTAAATCTAACATGACTGCATGCAAATTGAAGAATTTAAGCATATATAGCTTATTGAAGTTGATATAGTATATCGAGTTTTTGCTAAAGCAAAGTGAAGTTAGTAAGATAAGAATTACAGTCATGGATGCAACAGGGCGATTTGGCTCCCATTCCGCAAGCATTTTGAGGACAGCTGTTGAGAAGAGGGCAGCCTGTGTTTCTCCTCTCTTTGGGGTGCAGCTGGGTGCAGCGTGGAGCTGCAGTGAACGACGTATAAAGAAGGATCTATTCCGCAGAACAACATGTAATATGAGTTTCTTTAAAAAACATTCCTTCCTAGTCTGCAAAGGATCATAAGGATATCATAGGATAATTCTGGCTGGAAGGGACCATGAAAGGTTACCTAATGCAACTGATCAGTTCTGTTTGCCAGGTGGTTTATTTGAGCTGTCTGGAGGGGATGGAGTAGATCCCACCTAGAGAATTACACAGATGGAAGACATATTTTAAACAAAAAAAATGTCAAGGGGTTTGTACAATTTTGGCCTCCGTGTTGATTTTTTTTTTTTTTTATATTTCAGCTTACCTGTGTGTCTCAGAAACAGTATCTGAGGTTGATGTGGATTTTTTGTCACTTCGTTCGTTTTAAAGATGAACAATGCTGTTGATAAAGCAGATGACTGTTCCTTTAAGCTTCATATTTTCATGATGAACAGAAAAAGAAAACAGGGTAACTTGGAAAGAACAGGAGCAGCTAGCTCAATAACGGCAATGATGCTTGTCTGAGGTTATGCTCCTGCTTCTCTGTGTGTGTCCATCATTCCTACAGACATATTTTATTAATTAATATTTGGGGACTGAAAGGCTTTAAAGCTTCATAGAACTTCTTAAGCTGACAACAAAACGCAGAACTCTTCATATATGCTGTGGGTGATTTTTGCCTCTTAACGCATGGATACACAGGTCTCATACAGGGCTGATTTCCAAAAGGGCCATGAGCCTGCTTCTCCTTTTTTGAAAAGGAAGCCAGGCATATTCGTCTAAATATCTTACATTTCCACATCAGCTGCTGCCCCAGTTTGTTCTTCTTACTCCCTGTCTCTACAACTATACGTGTATCTTTGTCAGGAGAAAGAAAAGCAAAAAGTGTCCAGTCTGGGACTAGAATGTTTCTGAAATGGTTTGAGAGATGATATTCATCCCAAAGCCTTCATCCTGATGCATGTTATGTTGTAAAGCCTTCCTTAAGTGATTTTGCCCATTCTTTTCAAAGTTTTTTAATCCCTCTCCCAAACAGTTGTTGTATTTCCTGACTTACAGAGAACTCTCTGGGTTCCCAGGGATGCAGGCAGGCAGGCAGGCAGTGGGCTCTTCTCCACAATATAGATGATTAAAGCCAAGGTAAAAAGGAATTCTGTCTGTACACGTTGGAGGACATCAGTCAGTGTCTGTTGGCATAGATGAATATACTGCTTCTTTGCCATTAACCATTGTTTAAGTTAGATCAGTCCTCTACTTTCAGTAGTGTTTTTAATAGCATCAGAAGCTGAGCGGGCTGAACATTGTCCAGGTAAATTTAAGAGATTTTCAGTTGAATTGAGAACTGTTCCTCCTTTTGACCTCATTTGTTTTATTATTTGCATTAGTTTGTTATTAGCATTTTACCTTACAGAAGCATTTGGGAATAGCTTTTCTTTGTGTGAATAACCTTGTTTGAATGCAAACAGTAATATTTTAAAACAAACACAGTTGTGATTTTTGCTATCTGATATTCACCGTTCATTCTCTGCTGTTCTCCTGTGTAAAAGGTTTTAGTTACCCAGCCAGGGAGAGAAGCGTGACACAGAATATAAGACTTTGAATATAGGTCCCAGCTTCATTGCACCTAACCTTAGATAATTCAACCCATTAAGCCGTTTCAAAACTTAGAGTTTGATTAGCATCTTGGAGAGCCTCCATTGACAATTTAAGTAGTTTTCTAGGTGGGCTCTTAAATTAGGTATGCAGTCAGGCCTTTGGTCCCATTAGTATATTATTCTCAATTAGGTTTCTGGCCAAATTCTTCAAATTTAAATCCAAAATGCTTACCAAACAAGTCAACATATCAAATATGTAATTCAGAAAATCCAAATCTTTTCACAAGTGGAATGCAGAAGACCTGTACAGGGTGAGTTTCTGCTTTGTTTCTTTCTAATATGAAGTGCAATGACAATAAATGTAAGAAAACATTGCGTGACATTTTGAAGAATTACTTTCATTTGGAAATCAAATAAAATTTGGATAAAAATAAAAATTTTTGTTTGGATTGTCAAGAAATTACATTAAACTGAACTTTAAAGCTGACCGTTAGACTGAGACAAGAAAGCCGAAATAACTGCACTCCAAAAATGATTACATAGATTTGACTGTGTGAGGATCTGCATGTTACCAGCTGCCCCAGCTCAGAGAAATCAGGTATACTACAGTTTTATATTAAAAGAAAAAAGGAAAGATTGACAATCCTAAAAAAACCTGGTCCAAATCGTTTCAAAATTAATTAAACACATTTAATGGAATGCAATAGAAGTAAACATATGGCAGTTACAATCATGTTTCGCGTTTAAATGATTTATTGACGTCAATGAAAGTATTCATTTGAGGAAAATGGTTAAAGTTTGGTCTTTTGATATGCCTTGTTATCCAAACATTCAACCCAGGATAACGTGAAATTACTGAAATTACGACAAATGCGTTTCAAGTAGGCACAGAAAGAACGAATCAGTGCCAGCTGAATGAACTGGAAACTATGTGATAGTTATTTTTATGGACCCTAAGGAGATCTGGTTTTGCAGAGGAACTTCTTCATTCTCACGTTGCCCACTGGTGGTCTCCAGACGGTGAAAGACTGGCATTCCTGACCATAAATGACACCCTGGTACCGAACATGGTTATTCCCAGGTTTACTGGAGGCCTGTATCCAAAAGGAAAACAATATCCGTATCCTAAGGTAAGATGAGTGTGAGTGCAGCCCCCACCTCCTCTTCCTTGTGCAGTGAGAGTATCCAACCGTATGGAAGGAGTGTTTCTAGACAGTAAGAGATGCTGAGTTTGTTCATGTTGCTTTTCAGGAAATATTAATTACTTTTTTTTTTCAGCCGACTGTAACACCTTTTGCTGGAAAGAAACTACTGGGTGAGGGAACAGCAGACAGGCTGTTTCATAGTAATTTCATCATTGATATACGGCTGGTAAAATCAATCCACCACTCCTGAGAGAAGGGTAATATGTTTGAAGGACTGCACGGAAAAAAAAGATACTGTCACAACTGCACTGGAGTCATAGACGCTGCGTGCAGAGTGCAGGGAGTTGTATAGATCTCAGTAAATTATACTGTTATTAATAAATGTGAAAGACTGGCCTTGGATAAGATAAGGCACAGTAAAATCTTTTCCTGGCCATCAAAATGAGAAAAAAAAAAAAAAAATATATATATATAAGAAAATAGAGCTATCACTGAGTTTCAGAAGATTTAGAGAAGGGTTTTTAGATTCCTGTTGGAAAGTGACAGAGCAGCCCAGGCAGGGATAATGTCTGAAATCACTCCTCATTTTCTGGGGATTTCCTGATTAGGTGCCTCCCTCGCTGCCAGTTTTCTGCTGAGCTCCAGCGCTGGTATTATCTTCCAAGTTATCGGTTTATCCACCCCTTGCGTGCAGTTTCAAAAAGCCTGAGTTCCTCTCTGACAGGATATGTAGGTCCACGTACGTGGTACTCCTTTGACATTTCAAAGGAAGTTCATTGAGGGCTTTAGGAACTATCACTGTTCCCACATTCTTGCTACTGTTTTTTGGAGATGACCCGTTATTCTTAATGTGGATGGACAGTTAGACAGTAGCAGGTACTAAGAAACAATAACATGCATGATATAATGTATTTGTGCTATGAAGTAATACTCTGAAATAATGAATTAACAGAATTTTTAGAGGTAGTTTACGTATTTGCACTGCAAAAGACCTTCAGTGACAAAGCAAAGAAAAAAATAAGGAATATTTTTAAAGTCAGCTTTGTAAACAAGAAATGAAAAATTCCATTTCGTTAGCAATTCAGCATAAAAGTGATACACAATACGACTTCAGTAATTTCATTAAAGAAAAAACATTATCTTTATTTAATGTCTCCTTTTAATACCAATTTAGCTACCCGTTAAACATCATTAATTGTTAATGAAGCTTGCGGTATAGCAACAGAGATGAAAACAAAAAGGGTTGTTTTTTTATTATAGAGTGAAACTATTGGAGAAAATTATATCCATGATTAAAAAATAAAATGACAGCCTCATCTGTTTTTGAATACTGGAACATGCATATCTGTGTACATGTCATATATGGAGACTGTATTCTTAAAAAAAAAAAAAAATTAAAAAGGCAGTTTAAATTTTGTTAAATACATTGAGAACAAAGTAAGATTTCAATGTAAAAGGTTCTTGCACTACTGTACAAATGTTTGAGGTATTATACAACATTTATGCTATTTAGCTTGCCGTGAGGACCCCGAGTGGTGGAGGAGTTGAGGCTGTTCACTGTTGAGGGAGAGGTGTGGGGATGCGAGAGTTTCCTACTTGGGTAGAAAAAGCGCCTTCGGCTGCCCGAGTCCACTGCAGGCTGGGGGAGTGTTCGATGTTCGCCCCGCTGTGACCGCGGCACCTCCCCGGCTATAGGACAGACCTTCTACTGAGCCAGAAGCCACTGCTGTAGAGCTCTAGCTCAGACCTCTCCGTGGAGCAGAGTAGGACACACCGTGGATATTCGTAGCAGAGACCGTAGGTTGGGGCGGTACAGCCCTGAATGGACACCAGCTCGGGCTGGCTGCCCACCATGAGTGCTGCCCGTGCCCCAGAGACCCCTCTGCCGGGTCTGGAGCAGGGCTGGTGATTCCAGAACTGGGGTGGTGCTGCGCTTCTGCGCTTCGTGTTCAGGGGCTAGGACGGATCTGGCCATGCCCGCTGTGAAGGCACGCTTTGGAGTGTCTCTCTACATCTCACGCTCACGCTGGATAGTAATTACTCATGGCAGCCCTCCCAGGGAGAGTACTTGGATACCACTGTGCGGTCAGTGTAAGGTCCAAATGATATACGGAGACTGCACTTGCGTCCCAAGGACTTGATCTTTCAGTGGTTTTCTTCCAGTTTTGCATTTGCATAAGCCATGTTCATGCACAGGATGTCTGTGAAAGACCACGTTGCTTTTGAGGCAAACGTAAAAGTTTGTATATATAAAAAAAAAATAATTCCAGGAGTCTAATTAAATCCATTTTCAAAACTTTTTTTTAGCACTGGTAAAAATACACAAACGTCACTTTCTCGTCCCCCATACCACTCAGAAATGAGTGGATACAGCATTCAGACTATGTTTTGAGATATTTCCAATTTCTAAAGGGAATTTGTGGGTGTATTTCAGCCAAGCTATTTTGCATTTCTAAATACCCCTGTGAAGAGCCAGATATACAGCTTTGTAGTTTATTATGATTAAATCTGCAGAATCAGTGATGTTACTTCATCCTTCCAATACTAAACAGGAGTCGGCCCCCTTGAGAGACACGCTTTGCAGCCCCCGTATCCCCAGGGTGCTATATAGTGTTGTGTGACTCCTGTGCCGTACACGACAAAGAAGCTGGAATATGATATGGCTGGGACAGGGATGGGGGGCCAGTCGCCAGCCCTGCAGAGCCCTGCCGTCTGTCTTCGGTCCTTTTGCTTCCTCTCAGGAACCTCCCTTGGTGATGAGCCATGTTGCTCGGAGAAGGACAAATCCCAGCTTCCTGTAGATCCTTAGGGTTTATCAGACCCTTCCCAGTGGATATGTATCAAACTGCCATTTTATTCCCCTTTAGCAACACCAAGAATTTTGTTTCTCTTAGAGCTGGCCTGCTGAAGCAGCTGGGTCCTGAACAGGGCCAAAAATAGAGGTTTCCATCTCAGCAAGCCGGGGAAGGAAGCCTGGGGGAAACCGCTAAAGAAAGAGGAGTAATGTTATCCCAGATACAGGACAGCTTTTTGGAAGAAGGAGCAGCAGTGTCTGGAAAAGACTTTGCTGGAGGCTGGGTTTGACAGCTGGTTTGGGAACTGGCTGTGTTTTTGCAGCTGACTTTACTGAACTGGGCCAAACCACTTCTAGTGTTGGTCTCTTGCTCTGCACGGGAAGGTCTGCCATGGGTAAAGGGCAGTGAGAGAATTACTCAATTCATACTTAATTTTTTAAACCATGTAATTCATACGGCTGTGAAATCAATTTTTAAAATTTAAGATTTTTACACTGTAATAATTTCTTGTTATTATAAATATAATGAATTATGTTAATGAGTGATTCTATTTAGCAGTCATTGATTGGGTGCCTCTAAAGCTCCTATTGTCTTTTTTTCAAAGGCAGGTCAAACAAACCCAACAGTAAAGCTGTTTGTAGTTAATCTGTACGGACCGGCACATACACTGGAACTGATGCCACCTGACAGCTTTAAATCAAGGTATATAATTTCATTGTTTTGAAACTCATGTTTAATTTAACCTGACTGTCTCTCAAGCTAACGGTTGCCTTTTTACCTCAGCAAAACACTTATCTTTGACTGGAATGCACTTGATCTCTGTTCCCGTGGCTGAACATAATGATGATAAAATAAAATACAGCTGTATTAGATTGATGCTCCTCTTAAAAATCACGGGGATCTGAGATTTGCTTATGTCTTATGTCCTGAGTAGCTCAAATTTGCTTGAACTACTTGAAATTAACAATCCTAAACTATGGTCAAAGGGGCTGAACATTGCCCTGCTTCTGAGGTTGCTACTGCTTTCGCTCCCAGCCTTTCCTTGCTGTCTGCCAACTCGTTGCCTTCGGTTTCTGAAATGAGATTGCTGAATACAGAAGTGCATTACAAACGCACAGAGCACACGATCAGGGTGTTCCCTCGTTTAGAGAGCAATATTCTGAAATTTTCAAATCCAGTAGGTTACGAGAAGTTTCATTTCTCATCATGGCTGACAGATGCGGTGAGGTGACAGAAGGTGAGATGCGATGCCACCAGGTCACATAGACTGAGAAGGGCTCTGCTGCGTTTTCGAGGAGAAACTGCTTCAGAACTGCTGAGCTAATTTAGCAGTCCCTTTGACTTTGGGGCTGAAGAACTGAGATCTGGCTGCAACTGGTGACCCTCCTGCTAAAGTTACTACCTTAAGCTGAGCTTCTGGTTATCTGTCCTCACTTGAGATGCCTTGAAAATTTTGTTTAAGGGCAAGAAAATTTTCATCCCTTCCCATATATTCCCATATATCGTATTCCAGTTTGTAGAATTGCGGTTGTGTTGATTAAATCCCCATTGTGGTTTCAGTGCACACGCTCATGATCTTCTAACCCTAAATTATTATATCATATAGGTAATAATAACAATAAAAGTGTAACCACAGTCCAGATCTGGCTGCAGTCTCAGTGCCAGGGACATGCAAATTCCTCTCTTCGCTCAAGGCATTTTCAGATGGGGAAGGACGTGGAAAGGATTGGCAACCATAAAGCTACCTCAAGCTAAAAACACCTCTCTGAATATACTTATTGGTTTTGCAGTTCCTACAAAACCCAAAAGATTTTTTGGTAATTGTTCCCAAAACAATCGAGGTGTTAACGTGGGTACTGTTTCACAACCATTGTAACCAATTTTAAGCTGGCATAGCTCTCTTCTACGCAAACTGAGGTACCCGAATTAATTGCAGGAGTAACTTAATAGTGAATTATGCCTTGCAGTTATTTATGTCAGCTGGAATGTGTACTGACTGTTAGTGAAGGGAGTGATTTTGAATGTTTTGTGCTTTTTGAAGTATTTTCTTTCTGTTGATGGGCCACTACTGAAAAACATAATAAAATCTCTTGCTGCTTACTAACCCTTCATTAATTTAAGTGATAGCTTAAGATCTGAAAGAGATTCCTTGCCATTGCGATTAGCATCTTAACTCTCTTAAACAACATTACAGTTGTCCTTTAAATGTCAGAAGTTGTGAAGAAGTGAAATGAGAAAGCAATGTGTAAGTCCCCAAGAAAAAAAAATATTGATAATGTTCAGATGTTATGGTTTCACCCGAGATTTTTCAGATTCATTGTTGCTTCCCAGCGTATCGAAAATAAAAGTGGATCAAATGAATGAATATTGGTATCTTAAAACCTTTTTTGCATCTTGAAGCTGAAGGCTAGCAATAGTTCAATTTGTGGAATTTCTTTGGTGAGCCTTAAGGTGCCTCTTTCCAGATTTTTGAGTCCTTGATAAAGATATTGTTGCTGTTTAATTGAAATAATAGTCACGTTTAAAATTCTGTTTCGCTGCCATATCAGAGACTAAGTGAAACTATTTAAACCTGGAAAAAACTTAGTTTCATCTTAATTCTGCCTATTAAGGTATAATGTCGGTGCTGTAAAATTTAGGAAGATTGTGTAGTTGTGAGCCAAGTATGCTGTAAATCTTGCATTCTGAGTCTGGATTTGAGTAGCAGTCAGTCATCACACTGGTCATCAATCCAAACGTACCGTTCTCCTTATATCTATATATATACAGGTATGAAGAATTACCTTTGAACAGGCCTTTCTAGAGTGGGAATCTTTGGAGTTTGTAATGGTTGGGAAGGTTTTATTAAAGAAGTATTAGCTTTTTGAATAAAAGTAGTAGCTACTTTTAGCGGTCAATTTTTTTTCAGTGCCTTTCTAATCAGTTTCTTGATGGAGTCATCAGTACATAGGTCATGGGAGACGTTCAGAATTAGATTGAATGGGACACCATCATATATAGTTTTATGGATCTTTCAAGGCAGAAACATTTTGGAAATACATATTGTACAAGTCATAACCAACTGCTGTTACGGGAGAGATTCACTCCTACACAGAGAAATCACACAAATGGGGAGGGAATGGGGTTTCTTTTATTTATAACTGTAAAAAGTAACATTCAGATTCTCAGCTCTCCCCAAATTGCGTGCAGTGCAGGACCTCTGAAGACAGAAACCTGTTTCTCCGCTATTTAGGCCACCTGGGAACTTGATGGAAGATTGACTAAATTCATTGTTCTGCCTTCATTTACTTCTTGTAGTGATTCTATAAAGGTGCTCAGTAATACTTCCCAATTTTTCGTCAGGTTATTCTGATACAAAGATAGCAGTAAGAGTTGTAAATTTACTCCTGAAATTTTTCTTCTGTGGAAAAATTTACCATCTACTGTGCACGGTTAATGCCACGAAAAGACTGAAAGTCTTCCTTTAAACATGTGGTTGTATTCTGTGCAATTACTGCTTCCCCCTTGGTGTTTCTATTCCACGTGTACAATTACGTTATGTTTTCTTCAGTGGCAAACATGATTTTGTACTGCTGGGTTTTTTCTTATTAGTCCTAGAAAGCCAATACATATGTACGATGAAATATGCGTACATTCTGCTCTACAGAGGGATCTGGACAGGCTGGATCGATGGGCCGAAGCCAACGGTATGAGGTTCAATAAGGCCAAGTGCCGGGTCCTGCACTTGGGTCACAACAACCCCATGCAGCGCTTCAGGCTTGGGGAGGAGTGGCTGGAAAGATGCTCGGCAGAAAAGGCCCTGGGGGTGTTGGTGGACGGCCGGCTGAATATGAGCCGGCAGTGTGCCCAGGTGGCCAAGATGGCCAATGGCATCCTGGCCTGTATCAGGAATAGTGTGGTGAGCCGGACTAGGGAAGTGATTGTCCCACTGTACTCAGCACTGGTGAGGCCCCACCTCGAGTACTGTGTTTAGTTTTGGGCCCCTCATTACAAGAAAGACGTTTAGGTGCTGGAACGTGTCCAGAGAAGGGCAACAAAGCTGGTGAGGGGTCTGGAGCACAAGTCATATAAGGAGCAGCTGAGGGAACTGGGGTGGTTCAGCCTGGAGAAAAGGAGGCTGAGGGGAGACCTTATCACTCTCTACAGCTCCCTGAAAGGAGGTTGTAGAGAGATGGGGATGGATCTCTTCTCCCAAGTAACAAGTAATAGGACAAGAGGAAATGGCCTCAAGTTACCCCAGGGAAGGTTTAGATTGAATATTAGGAAAAAATTCTTCACTGGAAGGGTTATCAAGCATTGGAACAGGCTGCCCAGGGAGGTGGTGGAATCGCCATCCCTGGATGTATTTAAAGGCAGGTATATGTGGTGCTGAGGGACATGGTTTAGTGGTGGTTTTGGCAGTGTTAGGTTAATGGTTGGACTCGATGATCTTAAAGGTCCCTTCCAACCTAGACGATCGTATGATTCTGTGATTCACACACTGCTCGCTCCCGAGTTGCAGTTGGAAAGCTAGTAGTCATCTTCTGCTGCAAATCCTGAAAAAGTGATACGGTGTGCACGTGGTCAGTTCAAAGCACTCTAACTTAAGATACCTGAAGAATCATGTAACTGGTGATATTAAGATATAAGATAGTAATATGATATTAAGAAATTATATAGGCTGCTTTTTCAAAACCCATGCTTAAATTTAGACCTGTCAGGCAGAAAAATTCCTTTTTTTTGGAAATGGCTAAGACAGAGAAAAAGTGAAACAACATATGAAAGAAGTCGCAGTTCAGTTATTAGAGTAGAGCTGTGCTTCCATACATGATGAAAAGATGTTTCTGCTAGAACTGTATTGGCTCTTGAAAGTCTCGGAGTGGGGGTCATCCACTGCTTTCCCCATTCTCAGCCACAGTGAGCAGCCTGCGTTGGCTCTGCACGGTTCCCGGCCACTACTCACCAGGTAGTTTTAAAATGCAGTATAAGAAATTAAGTCAGTCCTTTTTCTTAATTTTTCCAGTAGTATTTAAATTCCTGAAAAAATGCTAGATGTCCACATTCTCATTTCATATAAACCTGCTTTTAAAGATACTGGAATATACAGTCAGACCCTTTTGACTTTGTATGGCAAATTGAAATATTTTTTACTGATTTTAATTCATCTTTTGTAATGGAACTGAAAAAAACTTAAACAATTGAGTTTGTATAAATTCAAATAATGCTCTTACAAGCCTCATCAATGGTTTTCTTATCCACGCATTTCCAAATCAACAAAATTATTTGGATATTTCTGTACTTCACCTTTTGAATCTAGGAAGGTTGGGTTTATACTTCTAGCAGCCGGTTTATCTGAGCCTTGCTTTGGAATAGAAAGCTTATTTGATTATTTGATATGACTGGAAATGGGAAAGATCGAGGGTATGTGCAATTTGATATTAAGAAGACTGGGGTTTTCTTTCAGCTTTTCTTAGATATGCTGTACTTAGTCATTTCTTTCACGCTTCTGCCCCTGCCCTCTTCTGTAACTTGGCAATAACAATACATATCTCACAAGGTTAATGTAAAGGATTATTTCATACCTTATAGCAAATGGCTGTAATCAGCTGTTCAGCCGAAGCCCACAGGATAAAAATATGTCCGCAGACTTTCTTTTATTGAAGCTTTCCCACACAATGCCAAGGTGTTTATTGATTATTCCCTTCCCTGTTCAGTGGGAAGAAATGCGGGTTCTGCGCTTGGGCCAGGACAAGCCCCTGGGTCAGCAGGGGCTGAGATCCACCTGCCTGCCAAGCCGTCCCACCGTGGGTTTGTGTTTGGGGCTGACAGGGAGACAACAGCACCTGCTTATGGTCACCAAGGCTGGACCGCTCTAGGAGGAGTGCGGTCAGCAGACTGAGGGAGGTTGCTCTGTCCTTCTCCGGTAAAGGCAGAGCATCACCCACGCCAATTTGGGGATTCAAGGGGGACGATGAGACTTTGTCAGTGGGCTACCAAGATGGTCTCCTTGCATGGCTGTGAGGGAATGAGGAGCAGAGCTTGTTAGTCTGGCGAGGATGATGGCCACCAGCACCCATGGAAAGGGGAGCTAGAAAAGCTCCTTCCACACAAATACACGTGGCTTAGTCTCAGAAGAAAACTGCAGTATCTCCATCAGTGTATGCATAAAGTCACATATAGTATACCAAAAAACTAACAAACTGTAATTGTCTTGGCTACCTTGCAGGTCGTGTCTCGATTTGTGTTGTTCTCCATGTGTGTTTCTGAGAGTGACATTTTCTGTTAGTATCTGTAAATTCTCATGTGCTTTTCAATACACATTATAAATAGTTTAAGAATATAGTAACTATTCTAAAGCATTGTGCATGGGGCCAGTTTCTGTTGTTTACCTTCTTTGATAGCAACCTGCCAGCAAGATTGTAGAGCATAGTAGGTTGGCTTTCTTCAGGTGAACCCTGTTGTATTTATTATTGAAATCCAAATCTATTACAACAATCAACAGAAGTAAGATTTCTTTTACCATTGCCATAAATGTTAAATGTCTTCCAACTATTCTTATGAGCAGATTTCTTTCATAATCAGTTCATTGGCTTAAAGTGAGAGAAGATTTCTTCATTATAGTGGATGGTATGAAGTTGCAAAGTTTGACTCTCTTGACCAGTTTCTCATTTTTAAGTCTAATACTGTGGCTTGTTTTCCTGTGATGTTAGTCTGTCTATTTCAAATCTAAGTATCTAATTTTCAAATTTAATTAGGAATGTAACTATGCTTCCAGTGTAATGCAGTGCAAATCCCTTTCCTTTGTTCAGCTTATTGTCTCTGTTGACTTTGCTAAGCACTTACAATAACAGCCAGCAAGATACACACATATATCTTTCTGCTCACAAGCGTCCCAAAATTACAAGTGAAACAAGACGTGCTGGACATTCCTGAGTGATGATAAACGTATTAGCAAACTGTTAAACTGCCTCCATAGGACTGTGTATCAACTGAGACAATAAATAAAGGAAAACATTCTGTAAGAACGACAGATTTAAAAAAAATTATCGTCAAGCTTGGCAAAGGATGATAAACACCTTTGATATTTAACATGTGTTTTATCAGCAGTGAAAAATGAATCCAGATTTGATCAAGTTACAAGTCTTTGGAAAAAATTTAATTGCCATATGCTCAGGAACGATATTTGCTTTCTCGAGACCTACAGTCGGAATTTTTTTCTTACTGAATGTCCTCCATCCCCCTCAGGCCCCAAGTCCTGACCTTTCTTGGTGTGTAGCACCCCCTCAGCACACGTGAGATGTTCCAGCTCCTCCTGTCGAGCTGACTGCATACGTGTCCTGTTCCTGGTTCACAGGCCTAAGGGAAAGCTGTGCCTTCTTATATAATTGCCTTAGGCCGATTTAAAGCCAAGCAACAGATTTAATTACCAAATGTGGAATCAGAAGTAGCTCTCTGTTTGGTCAAGGAGCTTGAAGGCATTGCCTGATTCAATCCAACGTCAAATAAAGTGAGTGATGTGCAGGCTTCTTCCATATTGACTGATCATGGGGTGCTGTGGAAGGAGACTGCCTTTTCTGTGTTTTCAGTGTGTTCTGTCTGCTTGTATACAGAGTAAAGAGGAAAGCTCTCTCTTTGGAATTCAGAAAGGAAAACACCCTAGGGCAGATGAGAGGGAAAGACTCTAAATAAGAACTTGAATAGACCATGAAATGGGGACTGGCTAAAAAATAAAAAGGCAGGTCTATGAGGCTGGGATTGAATGAAGCTTTCTTGACAATCAGGGATATAATGGGAACCCTGAGAGCTGGTGAGATGGTGGGGATAGAGAAGATGGGTATCAACAAACGGGTTTTATGGTTCCCACGATCATCTTATAGTGGCCCTGCAGTGAGAAAAGGGATCGATAAGGAAAAACCTGAAACTAGCTACACAAAGCGTAGGAAAAAGAAAGTTAGGAGTGGGGTGAGGAGACACAGCTTGAATAAAACAACTCACAGCAAGAGAGAAAAGTCTGCTCTTATTGGGCCAATTGAATACTACAACTGGATTCTGTCTCTGCCACACAGCCCCTGTGTGATACAGTGAGTTTAAACTAACATTGCACAGATGACCGGTAATTGCGTTACTCTTTGGACATGCAGTAAATTAATCCACAGTCTGATTCTAGAAATGTTCCCAAACAAGGATGAAAGTTGGGCTCTGAACATGCAAAGTGCTGTAGAGCACCTAATTAAATGGGTATCAAATTGAGGATCTAAAATGAGTGTAAATATTTATTTAATAACCTCAGTCCTTTTTCCAGAAAGCGATTGTAATATTTTCTCTTTAAAGTGATGTTGTGAGGAAACTCAATGTATGTACAGATGCAGAGGGTCTAGTAATCCTAGTACATTTGTGTATTTGGATCCGGAGGGAAAGAGAGAGTGCTTATTTTCATTACTAGAACAATAGATTAGTTGCAAAAAAAAGCCTGATAAGTTTGAAGACACAAACTGATAACTGCTTCCTCAGAGCTAAAACAGTTTTTGCCCTGCAGGCTTCTCTGTTTTTATTCAACTGTATCAGCCAATCTAATAAAACATACGATTTTCTTCTACAAACTTTGTCTTTGTTGTATCTGTTGACCTGCAACAACAGTACTCTGTACGTGTGTATGTGCACTGCATATATGAAACAATAGATTAACTGCAAAACTGTGAATTGCAAAGAGTCATTACCTGGAAACAGTATTTAATTTCAGAAAGGTATGTGCTTCTACATTTACATATACACACACTATGCTACAGTCCTGATAAACAAGTCATAATGTAGTGAAATGTGAACATATTTTTAAGCATAGTTGATGGAAGGGGTGAAAAAAGGAACTTTTAAATGATCTTTTGCTTTCACTTCAGTGATCGAGGTGTTTGTTAGTGATGGATGATGTTACAATTTCATTTGGACTATTAATTACTATATCGTCTGGATTCTGAATGATTAAATCTTCAATTTCCATCCCTCACTGAAGTTTTTTTTCAAATGGAACAGCTCAGGCTCTATTTTGTAGAATTTGGTTCTGGGATAATTTGGGCTTTGTTGTCAGTGGATGCTGTCTTACCTTGGTGTCTAAGTACCGGTAGAGGGAGGCAACCCTTGTATACATGTTTTGGACATTTCCTTTTGGCTGTCTTTGGGCTTCAGTATGCGCAGCTGCGATGGATTTGGACAGCCTCATGAAGACACGACTGCAGAGGGAAAAGTTTTCAGCTCTTGTTTCTGGAGTCCTGCAATGGGGAGCCAGTTACCCGAGATTTGGTGTTGCACTCTTTGGTTTTTTTGTTGGATCATTGCTTTGTTGGCGGTGTCATCTGGTCTCGTGTTAGATCTTGTGTTACTTTTGGCATAAGTTTTTTCCTCCTCAGTAAGTTAAAAAGCTTTTAACACCCAAAATCGTAACTATTAGAATATACCTGAAGTCACCATTTTCAGTTGTCATTCTGGTATTCACGTGTGAAAATATCTGTCTTACTAAAAGAAAATCTGAAAGCCAAAAGCAAGTTGTGCATGTTGGGTTGTTCAGCTGTGTTCTTCAAATATGGCACCAGCCAAGGCTGGGTGAAGCTGCTGCGAATTGCTGTCTCCTGCGTATCCTCTGTGCAACAACAGAGTTGTACACAACTTGGCTGTTGGCGCTGCTTAACACCTTTGATCTAGTGAGCAGGCTTTCCAATGTTTAATTAAATATGTGTTGTCAAAGAGTAATGAGATTTCCATCAGTATTAGATTAAAAGCCTAATTTTATGCAAGCTAAGACCCTTCTTTTAAAGGGGGGCTGAGTTTCCAGACAAGTTCTCTCCACCGTTGCACATAACTCAGCTGGACTGTGAAAGCTGCCATGAATAGAGGAGTGAAGCAAATGGCCCGGGCGGGATGACAAGCTGCACCGCGTCTTCCTCTGTAACATCCCCAGTCTGACGGCCTGGCAGGATTTTGGGAGGAGGGAGGCAGGCACTCTGTTCCATCGGTCTGCACCCAGGAAGCTTCCCTAGCTCGGCCCTCCCGCGGGCTCCCTGAGGGACAGACCGTTTGTCCCGTATTATGAGCTGTTTGGTAAAATGGTAGCTGACACACACTGAGCAGAAGTCCCATTATAAACACTTGTTATTTTATAGCAAGTGACATTTTAAAGTGGTCTTGCCTGCCCCCCGATATTAGAGACTTTTGTTTGTTTGTTTGGCAGTAGGGCTGGATTCTTCTGCAAAGATGTGTGTCTCCGAAGGTATTTGGTATGGGAAAAAACTGGCTTCTGTTGGGATCCAGTGTTCATTTTTAAGCTGAGCAACAAGTACACGGTTCCCGTGTATTCGCAAACATATGTTCCGTAAGTACGTGTTTCGCAGATGGTGAAGTTTATATATTACAAATGGCTGAGAAGGAGATGCTAACGGAGCAAAATTTCCCAGGGGAACAGCGCTCTAGGACTGAGCTTTCCCGCTTGTAGGAACAGAGATAATGGGTCTTTGGGGTTATTTTCTCCATCCCTCAGTACTGACGCTGTCATGCAGTATAAGTCCAGCATTTGATGGCGTGTATATATTTTTTTTGAAAGAGTCTAATCTGAAATAGGAATGATCTGAACATTGTGTTTTCAAATATTTACTTAGGGAATATTACATCACCATGGTGAAATGGGTAAGCAACACCAAGGCTGTGGTGAGATGGTTAAACAGACCTCAGAATATCTCCATCCTTACCGTTTGTGAAACCACAACTGGGGCTTGCAGCAGGGTAAGTTGGATTTTTTCCTAAGTTCTCTTTTCAAGGTTTCTTCCTGCACTTTGCTTTCATATTCAGAAAAAGATTTTCAGAGATGAGTTTGCAGATGCAGGGGCTGCAAGCTGAATATAATTAGTCAACAGGGAGGAAATGGATGTGAGAAAATTCCAAATCTGGTGAAATGATTTCATGCAATTAGCAACTCTGAGTGACATTTGCGGAATTACCAAGCTTTGTTCATTCATTAACTTCAGTGGAAACTGCAGTTGCTGAACATGGTGTGCTTTGGATATAGCTAATGCCGTGAGAAGCTTGTCTTCCCTCAGATATTTTCAGCTGTCTGGTTTCTCCTCTCTCCCCCTACAGTTTCGGATCTTTCTGTCTCTCACAGCTTACGTATGTTTAAGGAAAAGGTGTAAAATTCTGGTAATCCCTGCAAATTCGATAGCAGAATTAAATAACTTCAGAAAAAAAAAATAAAATTGAAAGGCAACAGGGATATTTAATTTTGAATGTAAGCCAAGCTGAAATACATTTTTCAATTCGAATCCAGCCGCATCCCATGCCTTGACCCAGACTTTGACTTCTGACACTGCTGCATTACATCTCTCCATTTTCACAGTCAATCTTGCAGCTTGAATGCCGTTGGCCACTTTCCCATTCTGAGTTCCAGTCTCTTCCCAGAACTTGCTAAAAGTATAAATATTTTCTGAACATGCTAATATCAGTACCAACAGATGCTACAAAATAGAGGGTATAATTTGGCGCTGTAAATGGTTATGAGTGATTAACGTAGGTCTAAGTTTGCCCTCTGAGTCCAAAGGTGCCCATCAGTGTCTGCTACTGAAGTCACTCATGTTAAAGTGTTCGGGATTAGTTCTGAGCTTTTTGTGCTTGTTAATGCAGGTTGCTTTTCCTGACTCCGAAACTGTGAATAAGTCCCTAAACTATGGATTAAGACTGTGAACATGGAGATTTGGTGATTGGGTTGTTTTTTACCTGCTTCCTGCAAGCCTTGTGCCCTTTTATTAAGGTCAGGAACCAGTGTGAGCAGTCGCTTCTGAAAGGAAACCCTTGTGTGCTCCAAGGTCAATTGGACTAGTTTGAAGTAGGTATCCAGGGAGCTGTAATCCAGGACATAATATAAGAGAGAGAGATTGAGAAGCCCCACTCCAGAAGAAATAAAGTGTAACGAAGGACCTTGTAGGTCCTCCGACTGGGCTGATGCTCGTAAGCCTGCACAGTTCCTCCGCTGCATCTGCTGGGATAAGGTGATGCTCTTGAATTCAGTCAGGGATGAGGAAAGGCTGCACTGTGAGAATTTAACATTGTATCCCACCAATTCATTTAAACTGGAAACCTATTTTTTTTCCTTTTTTTTAGCATTTTGCACATATTCTTAATTCCAAAAAGTACTGTAAAATAGCAGCTGCTATTATAGCTACAGATTTTTCATTTTTTCAGGCTGTATATGTACAGATGCTTCTAAAGCTAATAAATGTTCATGACTTCAGTGTGACTGTGACCATTTAAAACAATTGATGTATATTCTATATTTTTTTTCCAACAATGTGTGCATGGTATTTGGCGTTTTTTTTAGATGACGTGGTATGAAATATGAGTGTGACCAATAAGAAACAATCACTTGCATTTATTTTTTTTTTTTCTCTTCACTAATGCCACACTACAACCCATTAAAGCAAGGGATTGTGATTTGAAAAGGTCTCACACTTTGAGCTTGATGCTGGCTGTTAGCCCAGCGTTGATGAAGGACCTGAAATATCCAGTTGTCAGATGATGCCTAGAGGTAAAAAACAAATAGAACTGCCTGTGTAAAGCTGCTTGATAGCTAATCAGAAAGGACTGAAAAGGCATTCTTAGGTCCCCTGTGGTGTTCTAGCAAAAACTCTGAATAAAGCAGCTGACTTTATAATTAAATTATCGTTTGTTTCAATGTAAATGCCAAGGAAGAGATGTGAAGATTGTAACAAAGTAGAAAAAAAACCTGAAATAGGTAGAGACCTTTTGCTGAACGTGGAAAATATTTTTGATCTATAGCTATTCCATAAAAGCAATTTTGTCTTTTTTAGAAATATGAAATGCAGTCAGACCTGTGGCTTCCTAAACAGGTATAGTATAAATGCTATTTCTGGATGTTTAACGTGTTATTGCGTCATTGTCATTTTTATTTAATTATATGTTATTTTATAAGCTATTAAAAAACATTTCTTTTAAAGTTGAATGCTTTTTAGAATCCTAAATTAATTTAACAGCTGAGGATTATAGCAGTGTCTGTAAACGTTCAGGGGGCAGCTTGTTTCTCTGGTAGTGGGAATCCTGTCACTTAGCATCACACAGAGGACGTTTCACTGTCGAGCTGACCGCGTCAGGGCTGGAAAGAGGTACGCGCTTCCAGCGGGCTATTCAGCCCTTCGAACTGAGACGCCTGCCTGGGTTCCAGAGGCAATAGTCCCTTCAGTTTCCAATCTCTCCGCAGTCAGTTACGTAAGAACTGAGATGACCAGCTGATTAACTACCCAAGTCTTGGATGGTTAAAGATAGGTCGGACGAATCCCGTTCCAAGCATGTCCTATATAGTCCGCTGATTTTTTTCTGATTAAAAGAGAACCTCACCCAATTAAACACAAAGGAGTTCAAAGATTAGAGCTCATATGGGCTATAATTGGAATGCGTAAGAATATTTCTAAATTTATACCCAGAACAATATGTTGAACTAATATGTCAGCAAATGATTCTATTTTTATAGCTTCAGAAGAGCTATCCAATAAATGGATGAAACACATTCTATTTAAAATACATTTCAGGCTTCATTTTGCAATGTGCAAATGAGAAATCATTTTAAAAAATCTATGCTTTTATAGCAAGCCGTTTTTCTTTAATATTTCTGTGTAAAGTTAGACATGGAGAGATGGTATCACATCAGGCTACAATTTATGGTAAGACCGTGATTCAGACTATCACTTCAATGTGCTCATTTTTTCCATACAACTTTATCAAAATCAGTGAGTGTTAAGCCTGTACTTACTAATGTTTTGCTGAGTGCAGACCATGGAAACATTTGTCTTCCCCATCAGTAGTAAGACTTATCTCTGTCATTAATTGTGCGTCTGTAAAGGAATGTAAAAGTCCCGCTGCATTCTGGATCAGACTATGAGACCTTTCACTGTGAGGGAGAGTTTTGCAAGGGCTGTAACCCATGCTTTAGGACAAGATTGCACAATGGTAACTACTAGCATGAGCTACAGTTAGCTTCAGCCACCACGTTTTTGTTAATCTTAGCAGAATATGTTTAAAATCAAAGGATTTTTCTCCAGTTGTCTTATGAGCACAGCAACTACCAAAACCAAGGAGACAAAAAACCCCAGAAGCTGATGTTTTGTTACGAAGTTTAGTGGAAAGTGGGACAAACTAACGCAATCTTACATTTGCAGAATGAAGAACCGGTTTTCTCCAAGGATGGCAGCAAGTTCTTCATGACTGTCCCAGTGAAGCAGGGAGGCCGGGGTGAATTTCACCACATAGCCATGTTTATCGTTCAGGTAAGCTTTGGTTTGGGTTCAGGCTTTTTTTGATATCCCAGTGGTCATCTGGGACTTTTACTGAGGACACATGACCCGAGCAAAGGCTTGCACTTCAGTAGAGTCTGAACACTCGCGTCGTGGTCATTTGTCCTGTCCAGGTTGCCACTTGGTGCGGAGGGACATATTTATAACTTGTTGCAGAGTAAGTGGAGCGCTCTCTCTTTTCTTAGACCTCTGCTGTGGTGGCACGTAAGGTCTGTAAGTGAAAAGTACTTCCAAAGTACTCTCTCTGAAAAATTTCATGTTTTCTTTGTACCTCTATAGACAAGCAGAGATATTTTCTTCTGAAACCCTTCTGTCAATACTAATGTTTTGTAGGCAAAGAAATTCAGGAGACCTACAGAAACACAGGTTTTACCCTCTTTATATACACTATGTATGCATAAGTATAATTTTAAATGTCAATTCAGAATACTCATAATTCTGGTCTTAAACACAACAGTAATGGGAGGCAATACCCAAACCTTCAAATTTTGTGAAAATTAGGACTTTTTTATTATCCTTTGCAATATTTTCCAGTGGCTTCCATTTCCCAGGGTCATTGCTTTTTCCAAAGAAGAATTTGAAAGAGGATAAATTTGCACTATGACATTGAAGGTCACCCATATGAAGATGTGATGAACTAATAAAGGAAATTATGCCCTGGAACGGAGCACTCCAAGGCATCTATTTAAATCAGCAGAGCATTAATCCAGATACTTTAGTGGAGCCATATGACATAGGAGGGATTATTAAGGTACCCAAAACATCAAAATAGCAGACTTGGCACCAGGCAAGTCTATTATCCCCCTTTATGACAGTGTTCTGGTATGAACATTATTAAGTCTGCAATGCATTCACAGTGACTTCAGACAGAAAAAGAGCAAAAGAACTTTAATGAAAATTTAACCTGAAGAAGCAAGAACAAGATACTCATTCACTAGGGTAAATATAGCAAGAAAGAATCAGACAAGAAAAAAGGGATCAAAGACATGTCAAATTCTGTCTTCTGAAGAAAACGGTAACTCAGATGACAATCTGGTAAAGATGTATTAATGCGGTAACCACACGAAAATTCATACCAGAACAAATCCATTTAGTCAATCAAGTCTTATTTTGGTTTCTTTCCTAATATGAATAAGTGTCTTTAAAATACATGAAGTAATAATGATGTAGATCTGAAAATTAACTTGGAGCATTCCCAAGGATGTTACAGATACAATCGAATTTGCCTTAAACCTGTGGGCTCTAACATTTTTCACTACTAAAGAGCACAGGAGACTTGATCCTAAGTCAGAAAAATGTTTAAGCAAAAGATTAAGCCCACTCGTATTCAATAAGTTAATTAAATAGATACCTGATGTTAAATACATGTTTTAATCCCACCAGAATATTGTTTAAAGCCAATCTTATGATTAAGAGTTTAGTATTCTAACCCTTTTAGGCAGAATTAGAGCCCTGGATACTGTACAGCTCCAAAAATCAAAATTAGCTCTATTTTGACCACCACCACCATGAATATAAACAAGTCTGAATGGTATCACCAAGTACCAATTTGGCTTTAAGGATAGAGCTGCTTGTGAGAAGAAGAGGAAATGTGATATTCCATGTATCGACCCTTATTCATCAATAAGCAACATTCCGTGTGGTAATGGAGCTGATATAGAGCAATAAAGGACAGGAAATGTGTTTATATGATGTGTTTTACACACTGCATTAATCTGATTGTCCATTATTTCTAAAGCAAACATGGAGGCATAAAAATTATATTATCCGTTGCACATAAAGTCTTCTGTCACATCAGATGTTTGTCACACCTTGTGAGAGCCACAGCGGCATAACAGGTGCCCTGCAGAATTTAAAGCAGTCAGCAGGATGCCAGTACCCAGATGATCCCAGTTTTTTTCATGGTGGAGCTCGGGTAACATTGGAATTTGGCATTTGGATTCTCATTACTTCTCTGTACTACTCAGTACAGCTCATTGATGGAAATCAGCCTCCAAGTGCAGGAAAGGTAACACACAGAACCAACGTGAACGTACAGTGACAAAGAAGTGAATTCCAATGGCGTGCTTTAGATTCATTTAATCACTGAGGCTTATTTGTCAATCTTTCGACACGTGCTGACACATGATGGTCTTTCTTGGGCCGCATTTCTTTGACTGCACTTTAGAAAGGCACGTGTCAATGAGATAATCAAAGAAGGTTAGCAGGACCGTCTAATTAAATCTTCTTGCAAGGGGAGGTTACTGTTTAAAAGGTTACTGTCTGTCATATATTATTTACTGTCTGGATGTAGAGGTCTGGATGTGGGTTTTATTGTTTTCAAATGCTTTTAGTAACTTATGAAATATTTAAAAGAAAGTCATCTCAAAATGGGATTGAATGGAGTTGTGTATCTAGAAATTTCTTACTTGGGGTTTTGCAACCCTAGAAAGTCTGTTTTTTCCAACCACAAGATAAGAATTATAAAGTAACTTTAATGGATCAAGGCTAGAACTTTCTGCAAGCTTCATAAATTATGTATTATGGCTGTAACCTTGAAAAATAACCATGTTTATTAACGCTTGGCTGGGCTTTTTATTGCTGTTTCTTGTTAGATTCTGTGATCTCAATATTTAAATATCGTTTTCAATAGTTGCAACTTCTCTCTCGAGAGAAGAAATAGTCACTTATAATAAATAAATCACTATTTTGGATTTTAATCATTCACGGAGACAGCACTGAACATGAGAACCTTCCTGAACAAGGGAGCCGTTGTCGTAAACATATGTACAGCACCTAGCACAGCGTCCTGAATTCAGCTGGTGCTTGCAAGACTTGTCATAGTTACTACATCATTCTTTTCTTTTTTTTTTTTTTTTTGTGGATCTGTTAGAAAACAGATCAGTTCTAAGGGACTTGTTTCTGCCTTGCCATTTCCAGGTGTCTCGTAAGTGTCCTTGAGCGTTTTCTGCTTTCTAGTTATTGCTGCTACTGATGCAGAGCTCAGAGTTTACAAAGTGTGGTTCAGAAATACAGGGATTAAAAAAAACCTCTTTGCCTTCATGACTTTTTGTAGGCCGCAGAACCACTGAGGCCGCTGCGATTAGGTATGGACTGGTGGTCCGGATTCACAGGGCGCAAGGCCAGAAAGCACCGTTAGATCCTCCTTCTGACCACCTTTGTAACTCCAGCTCCTCAAGTTACACCCTCTAAAGCTGATATATAAGCTGAAGTATCCCTTCTTTTCTTTACATTTGTCTTGAATTTGAAAACTAAGACTTTTTTTTTATATCCAGGCCAAGCATCATAGCCCTAGTACAGAAAAAGCCCTCTGCAAGTATGTTCATGGTTGAAGTTTTAATCTTCAGAAGCCTACGCAAGAGATTTATCTTTTGTGTTAGGAAGCACTCTCAAATCAACTTCTCATTCTTCAGGTTTCATTGTTTTTAACCTGTGCCTCACGAGAAGTCTTCCGCAGCTTCTAGACAAAGAGTTTGGTTTTACCTCAAGGTAGATAAGCATTGCACCCTGATGTTTCCTAACTCAGTTTCTGGTGCATTGGCTGAGAAAACTGCCATCGCTTTCTTTGAGAGAGGTTTTGAGTTTCCCTTTGTGGCAGTTATTTTCCTAGGCTCGCACCGGGATAGAAACAATTCATGCTAGGGAGCAAGGGGTGCTCCCCGACTTGTAAGCATTTGGTTCAGCTGCCAAAATTTGAAGGCCACTCTTAGACTCTCCTTACAGACCCTGGATAAAGAGAGGCTTCTCCAGAGTGCATGGTGGAGCAGGGACTTTAACTAAGAAGATTCTGTGAACGTCTGTGTCTGAATTTGTGTGGTGCGTTCCCCGTAGAGGTTTGCCTGCCTTCTCGGGTGAGGGGGGGGGTGGTCTCCTTGCGCAGCATCTTTGCGGTGATCTTGGCTCGGTACGAGCATGTGATAAAGGTGAGAGCTTGGTGAGCACGCTCTGGTGCACAGTTTTGGTTACAAGGGTCTGAGTTAGACTCCCCTGCTATGCTCCTGGCAAGGAAAAGAACAACTAAGCGAAACAAAACTTGAAGCATATGGCTTGTATTGTCTGCTGGCATGTGGGCAACCGAAGGAAAAATTATGATGGAAATTGAGATTATTTTAATGACTTTGAAAAATTTATATATGAGAGGGAAAGGATTCTTGAAGTTCAGGCCTGTCAAAATGTGAGGTTTGTGATTTAAAGATGTTGTGTTGCACATTAAAGTTTAAAAAGATGTAATCGGTAATGACACGCAGACAATGCTGCTAGGCAAAGAAAAACAAGTGAGGTTAAAGTTGATATTTTCCATCTCTCTCCAGGCTAAAAGCGAACAAATCAGTGTGAGACACCTGACATCAGGAAACTGGGAAGTTATCAAAATCCTGGCATATGATGAAAATACTCAAAAGATGTAAGAACTATTCTCTTTGTTTATTTATGAAAATATCGGAGCTAATAAAGCAGAATCTATTTAACTGGAAATAGTGTAGCTAAAATTAAGTGACAATATTTCTTTCATTTTTGAGCACTACCATAAATTTTACACTCCCAAGTACATAAAATGCGTTTGTCAGACAATTTATCTGTCAATGTATTACTGCAGGTGTTTTTATGCAGAGGGAAAAGGAGCACACCGTGGCATCGGTTGACTAACTGTATTTTTTAAATTAAAGAAATCAACACACAATGCAGCCCTTTTCCGGATTCCAGAAAAGAAATCATAGTAAATTTTTACTTGATAAAATCCCCAATTCTTCAGTTTTCATGCTTGCTTGGTTACTCCGTGAGATCTCTGGGCTTTGTCTGGGGATCTGATCCAACCTCATAAATTCAGATTAAATGGAGAGATTATGCAAACCCCTGATTTTCACCCAGATCAACCGGAGAGAAATCTTTCCAAAGCCCATCTTAGCACTATAGTGGGAAGGAAATGCAGCACATCATACTTGGTGATTTTTGGGAGCAGTAAAGAACTGACACAAAACATCCGAAGGCTCCACGTAACTTCAGTGGATCTTGGTTAGTCTTCAGGTGTGTCTGCGCATGGCAAAAAACGAACAGATGTGTCTATTTCTGATTTTCTTTAAAATAAATCATATTTCAGCAAGGACCTTTTGGAGGCTGCAACAATGCCTATTATCTCCCCTGGTACTGGAGAAACACCCTTTCTGACCAGTCCTTCCATGGGTTTTGAAAATATATCCATGGAGAATTCCTTGATACTTCTCCAAGGTTCAGATGAAAAAATGTGGGCTGTCTCAGCCACTTGAGAGGACTTCCTTACCCTCCTCCTGCCTCTCAAGCAGAAATTTTGTGGGGATCTCGTCTGAGGCACACCAAGGACTTGTCTTGATACTTTTGCAGCAGGTCTACTAGCCCTTTTTCTGCCCATGCAGCCTTGTCTGTAAACCATCGCCTAGGGTGCTAGCTTCTGTCTCTAGATAGAAGTCATTCTACAGCTCAAAAAGACTTTCGAGTATCATAAGGCCTATTGTAAATTATGATATAATTTCATTGTGACCTTTTTCTGCTCCTTGGATTTATATTGCAAACTCTTGGGCTGAAGGAGAAACTTTCTCTTCTGTATTTGTAATATGCAGAACGGGGTCCTGGTTGCTACTGGAGCTCCTGGGCACTACAGGAATTAAAGAGAAACTATGAACTATTGTGTTCGTCGCTGTTTTTATATGAAAACATATAGCATCTGAAATAAGTACTCTCTATACCGAGTCTAAGTTTAATTGTAGAGCTTAGGTTTATATATAAGTATTTGATCTTCATGCATATTTGGGAATTTTTAGTTTTAAATTTTAATTTTAAAGAATGTTATTTCTGATATCTTTCAGTTGTCTAAACACCACCCAAATCAGACAGTTTACCAAACTGAGTTTAACTTTCTTTGTCTTTTGGGCACAGTTATTTCTTAAGCACTGAAGAATCCCCAAGAGGAAGACAGCTACATAGGTAAGAAGTACATGGGGCTGTGTTAGCAGTGTCTTCATCCCAAGCCATAAGGGCTATGATGACGTTCTGTGAGCTTAATTGCTGCTTTGGGACTTGGGTAATTTTTATATTATGTAAAAAATTAGTACACTTGAGATGTAACAAGGAAAGGATCACGTTTTTTCAAAACTAAAAATGCTGATGATATTTTACATTTTTTTGAAAAATTGAACAGATTTTAACACATAATGTTTTTACCGCTTATGTCTTCCTTGGTACTTTATAAGCATCTAAAAAAGCTAAACCGAAATGCAAGCATGTAATATGACTGTTTTTAAAAGTAGTGAAAATATTCTAAATAAAAATAATATTTATGGGGTCTAATCATGCAGTTTAAAGTGTTTGGGCAAAGCACCTCCTCCTTATACAAACCTCGGTGCTTAAATCTGAAGTTAATGAGGCTTCTCGTGGTTTCCTACTGACACTGTTACCCCGCAGCACTGCTAGTTATTGGAACTCCGGTCCTGCTTTGGGCAGGTTTGGATCCTGTCCGCATTGCCCAATTTACAGAACAGTAGTCCACTGAGTCATCTGAAAACAGTTTGCATCGGGCACAGAATAAGACAGTGATATTATGGCAAGTTTAGGGACTGAAACAAATGTTACCACTCTGATGACCTAATTATTGGTTTATTGTATTTTATTCCAATGGAAAATGTTTCTGACCATTTTTTTCCATAGTGTATCAACAGTGGGATCGTTGAATCGCCAGTGTCTCTCATGCAGCTTCTTGAAAGACCAGTGCACATACTTCAGTGCAAAGTTTAGCCCCATGAATAGGCATTTTTTACTGCACTGTAAAGGTAAGTCAAACGCACAGCGTGTAATAGTGCTGTGTTTGCTTCCGAATTAATGTATTCCCTTGAGAAGTGCACTAGGCTGGAGTCTAACATTTAGCTCAGTAGTGGATTACTCAAAGGGCTGTACAGGGCTTATTCCAAGACTGTAAGTAAAGACGTTCTGTGTAAAAGCTAAACAACACGTGATATCAGAAAGCTGCTCCAACCCTAATCTTTTAGTCCTAGGAAGGGACATTGACTTTTAAATTTACCCTGAATAAAAATTCTTCACCAAAAATTGTGGAATTTACAGTGATGGTACTGTGGTTCATAACAGCTTCGTTATAGTATGTATCGGGATTGATCTGATGCAACTATACCTAGTTAAAAAACGAGGGCCTGCTTTCTCTAACACCACGTCTCCGTGTACATATAAATGTATTAGTATAGTATATCTATACACACTCACCTACGTATGTATACATATGTGTGCATGTCAGTATCCACCAAAAACCAGGTATGGTTTAATCCACATAGACAGATCCTCTTTATCAGTAGAATTGCAATAAATAACTTATTGTTAGCTGCGTTCCAGTAGCACTAAATGGCACCAACTGGGTTCAGAGCTGGTATGTATAAACAGAAAGCTAGAACCATCCCACACTGAGAAATTTATAACCTACACCCAGGAAATAAACACTGATAAATAAGTAAGATTATAAAAACAGGTTCAGAAAAGCATGAGACAATCAATAATAAAGTGTATAGCTGGACCTGTTGACCTTGAAACATGCAATATTTTACAGACAACGTTCTTCCAGTATTTTTACTCAACTACCATCAGATTGAAAACAGTAGAGCACAATTCATCTGAAATACATGTGAATAGCCCATTCTATTTGCATGCATTTTCCTATTTCTTTTGCAACTGTACTTTTTTTTTTTCACAAAAATAAAGTATCTGCCCGCTTGAGAATTGAATCGATTCAAACAAACAAACTATGAATATATATTGGCTAAAATAAGGTTGTGGTTGGTGGGGTTTTTTGGTGTTTGTTTTTCTTTGTGGAAGTACACCTATAATACAGAGCTGATTAGAAAAGAAAATATACCAACTGTATGGTTTGTACATGGTTAAAGCTGCAGCAGAAGTTACGGAGCAAATCCTGAGACCCTTATCTGAGTAAAGACCGCACTAGTAATGAGCTCCTCGTGGTTTAAGCAGAGTTTTCCCTGGTGCTTGACAATAGTCCCTGCGGGGAAAGTCTCAGATTCCTGCAAGGGGGAGGGTGGTAAATTGGGAAGAGGTTTTTTAGCCTGAATCAGCAATGTGCTAAGGCCCCAAAACATAGCTTCTTGTTATTATTTTAGCAAAGTATATTCAGTCTGTAAATTTTAACGAGTTCCTTTGATATAAAAATGTGGATGCCAGTAGGACGTTGCACATGAAATTGCTCATGAGCTCGTGACTTTCAGTGACTTTGGGGATGGCAGTTCTCTGTTTGAGCTGATAAGACTGTAGATCATCCTCCCAGGATTAAACCTACACTCCACTGAGTTGCAACCAGTAGAGTGCCCTGAGCTGCTGGTGTTGGGCAGGGATGATAAAGCACCATCATTAAGTTTTCCTGTCTCAAACATTAATGTCTAGTTGTCAACTTGGGGTTATTCAGAGGTCTTCTCTTGTGTTTCGTTAGAGCTTGACAATTATGGCAGCAGAGTGGCCCCCACCTACTGCCACAGCTCTGCAAAATCCCTGTGGTGGGGCGGGTACTTTGCAGTGTCAAAGTTGATGGCAACATCACCTTAGAGCAGGTATTAAAACTCTTCTGCAGGGAGTTGCTTGTAAGAGTACGAGGTAAACTGCTTCAAGGAGACAGATGACACCACACCTGTGTGTATACCCACTCGTTTTCCAACACAAAAAGCCTGACTGAATTGTTACAAAAGCAATTTGCCCAGCAAAAAAATCTCTGGGGGACTCTGGACTGGTTTGATCTATACAACTTTCAATTCTTCCACCTCCTGTTTACCCGTAAGCGCCTTTATTAGGATACTTTTTCCTTCTTAGTTACCCTCAGCCAGGAGATCTGGCTCCGTATACGAGCTGTATCCGTCTCCGGAGATTCTCCTGAGTGAGGAGTCATTTCTAGCCCAGTAGACAGAGGACCGGCTCTACAGCCTCTCAGTTTTGGCAAGTGCGTCCTTTACACTTACTTTCCGCGCTGCTTGTGGATTTTTCCTTTAGCACTTCATAAACACTGTCAGATGTTAATCTCTCCACTCAAATAAGGTACTTCACAAAGGGAGTAATTGTTTTTCCCATTTTACCCGGCAGGAAACAAGTTGTGGATTTAGCGTTAGTTATAGGAGGTCAATGGGCAATCCAAGTGCTGTGCTTAATTCTGATGAGCTGTAATACAAAGTCTGTAACACAAGTCTGTCTTTCTCTTTTCTGATGGGCTTTTTAGTCTGCTGTGATGTCCCTTTTTCAAAATCTATCATCACCCTTCCATCTTTTAGTATGATAAATAGGGCTGGCCTGGAAAATGCCAATGCGTTCCCTTCCAAAAATGGTCTTTCTCAAATCAGAATTCAAAGCAAAACAACAAATTCAGAAGTAGAGAGAGCTGGAAAAAGAAAAAGAAACAGCTGAAGAAATTATCTTTTGAAGAGCTAAGGCAGAAAGCTTTGATTTGTCAGCAATCTACCTGTAAGGTTTTTGTCAATAGTCTCCCTTGAGGCAGAGAATGAAATTGATGAAAATCTTCAGCGGAGGCTGTCAGAGGCTGTGAATGGCATCATGCTATGTATTTCAGGTATTTAAGTTTCCCTAGGCTCGTGCCATAATTAATTGAGAGAGACAACCTCCTCAGGATGACTCAAAACACATAAATTAAGCTCGGTCTCTGAACTGCTCTCAAAGGGAATCTTTTTGTTTTCCCCAAAAAACTCCTAATTTCAGAGGGTCCGTGCCTTCATCTGCCATGGGGTCCTCGGGGACTTCAGCTTTCCTACATCATCCTTCCTAACCCAATAGCGACTGCCTGCATGTAATTCAAACTCTTGTCTTACTGAGATAAAACTAAGTTTCCCGTGCACAAATTCCATGCTGGGGGTGGGGACGCAACATTTTCTTTTGCAAATTTACACAAGGGGGGTTCTCAGAGCAGGGACAGCAATCTCAGCTGTCCTTCGGAGGATGTTGAATGTTTGGTCACCCCATTTTTACATGCCATCTTGTGCATTTGCGCAGTACCTATTGACATGGAGAATTATTCCTGGTGCTTTTAGTTTCTTAGTGGTACAGTAAAAATATAGTGTCTGACATTACCGTGAAATAAGATTAGATTACATTACCCCTAGACTGTGATGGTCTTGGTCTTGCAGAGCTGGTGTACCAGAGGAGCTTCTTAAACAGATAATCAAGTGAAATATGTGATAATTTTTCAACACCTCTGTAGCTTTTCCATGGAAAATATAAGTGAATATTACCATTAGTACACTTCTCAGTCAACCTGAAGTTACTGTTTCTGAATGTCAAAGTGCTGTATTTTAGACAGTGCCATTAAGTACCTCCATAATTTTTTTATTCTTCACTTATAGCTAAAACATGAAGTTTTGGAAAAAAAAAAATATATACTCCTCCTAGGTGCAGAGGTCTCGACTACTTACTGAACAGGCAGAAGGCTGAAGAAGCCTCTGTTTCACGCTGTGTTGGTACCACAGCCTAACCTGTGTCTTTCCGAAGAGACACCAGTGGAGTTACTGCTGTGTTTGAAGGGAAGCGTGTGTAGAGGGCTTCCAGGGTCTGGCCTTGCGTGGTCAGTGGTGTTCTCATTCTTTGTTGTTGACCGAAATACTGAGTACTAACTACCCGACACCTCCTCAGTTTTTCTTCTCTCCTCAAAACAGGGCCAGGCGTTCCAGTTGTTAGCGTGCACAGCACAAGTAACACTGCAAGTGAGTATTCCTTATGGAACAGGTATATTTTATTATCGTCCTTGGTTGTTTTGGAGGGTGCGGGGGAGGGGAAAGGCACTTAGAAGTAAATGGAAAGGCTCATTCATATAAAATTCTATTAATTACCTTTTAGCAACATCCACATCTGCAAATATAAGGAAAGGTTAATCAAATGACTAAAACATTCCCAGGCTTTTTGGGTATGTTTTATGCTAAGTGCATATCATTGATCTTCTATTTACACTTGAGTTAATTAGATGGCAGGTTGGTCTTCATCCATTTCACTTTCTATGTAAATTATGCTGCCATTACGATACACCTTCTGTACTTTTAGAGATGTTTATAAAGTTACAGTCCAATTATCCTGAAGTAAGGTACAGGTTTTGGACAATTGATCATCAAATCTGACCTACATATGATGAACTTAGTCCTCCTCTTGCATTTCTCAAATCAGAGCGACTCCACTGACATTTTCCATGATAGCAAATCCAAGACTAAAGGCTTTTTAGGAGGGTATTCAAGACCTCTAATTTTCAAGTTTCACTGATTGCTTTCTGTATATTGACACCAAATCCGTTGCTGAGTCCTGGCTGCCTGAGGTGCTTTGTAATGGAAGACTGTCCTTCAGCAGCAGAATTTTCCTCACTTAAGTGTTTCTCTGGTGCAGTAGAGGTAACAACTTTGCTACCTCCAACTCCACTGTGGCACCACGTAGCATGAAGGCGTGGATTAGAGGAAAGGGGACATCTTTCATTTAAAACCACTAAATCAGTCCTTACCTATTTTAATTTCATTCAACACATTATCCACAGAATTTTTCCCAGAATCCAGAAGTCCTGAACTGTACTTGTCTGCATCCCTTTTGTCGTGGGCCATCCACTGTTCAGCCAGAACAGTGGACCTGACGTTGCATGTTCGGTGTAGCATACTGATCAATAGTATCACGCTACCAAGTCTTAACGAACGCCTGCACTTTGGCTTCCTGTTTGGTGGTTTTGATTGGGGTTTTTTTAGTGTTGCTGTTGATAGTATTTGCAAAGCTGAGCGCCACAGCGCACCAAGGGGAGGGAGTTTTGTCCAACTCAATAAGGGGTAGCTATTACTGCTCAAAGTAAATTCATTTAATTCTGTAGAGCTACTCAATTCTGTGAAGGTAGACTTTCGCTCTTTATTACTTGCATCTAAAATACTCTTGATAGCGAATTATTATAAAAGAGATTTATGTACAGAATCTTAGAGCAAAACAAAGCAAGTCAGGATAGAGGGACATTGTTTGTTGTAACAACAAGAAACCAAATAATAGAAGAGATAATTTAACGTTAATGTTTCAGTGCAAGATTAGATTATCCTCTTCAATTCATAAAAGAATGATTAAGGATTACTTCAATTATTCCACCCTCAGACTATAATTACACCATTTTGGTTGACTGCCCAGAACAAACTTTCTTTTTAGATTACCCGTTTTGGCCCTACACGGAGGGTTTATTGTTTAATAAAAAAAAATCTACAATTTGGAAGCAAGATCAGTAATTTGAATAAAAAAGAAAAAAAAAAAGAAAACAACACGTAATTAATCATACTTTCCTGTGCAAAGGCATTGCTTCAAAACTGCCTGCGGCTTTAAACCAAACTGAAGCCTCGCTCTTGGTTGAAGCGTAGAAGACAGAGAGGGACACGCAGTGATCAAGTAGAGCTGCGCTGGCTGAATATTGACTGGGAGTATGCAGCTTGGAAAGGATGCCTGCCTGAGGCTTAGGATATTGCCCACCCGACTAGCCTTTCCCTGCAACAGCTGCTCTTACTATTTGTCCTGGATAGTAGTAGTCATGTTGTTCATCAGCAATTTCATTGTGAGTGCTTAACGAAAACAAAGCCTACTGAAGCCAGAAAATGGAATAGATGTATATGTTTTGAATTAAGCTGATTGCTCAGTTCCTGAATTGCAAAGCAGTTGCATGATAAAAAAGTATTTACAGAAGGAAATCATTTACAAGATTTATCATTGCACATTTGTCTCTTTTTCTTTAATTTTTTTTCAATCTTGATTTCTCTCTGATGTGATGATTCTCTGTACCTTTCAACTTGCTTTTTCTTCCTGTTTTCTACAGAGTTTTATATTTTGGAAAATAATGCTGTGTTGAAAGAAGCTGTTTTTAAGAAAAAGAATTCCAGGACTGAAATTAAAATGCTTCACATTGAGGACTACGGTAAATTTAGCAAAATGTTATTTTAACAAACCAAAAGCTTTCTTACAATGTTACTCTTTTTCATCTGTGTAACTACCAGCCTTTAATGTTTTGCTCTTTTCTTAAAAGAACTCCCTTTGCAGTTGTCACTGCCAAAAGATTTCACGGATCGAAACCAGTATGCCCTTCTATTAATAATGTAAGTATCTGTGTAGAATCACTCAAAATAATAAAAAAAAGTACTTCATAGAAAAAATTTAGCTCTGTATTAGGAAAATGGTTTTACCTTATGGATTTGAGTTGATAAATCAAAAGGCTTGTTTTGGGGCTTTTGTTATTGGTGCTGTCTGATAGAGATGCCTGGGGTTTTTTGAACTCGTCAAACCTATCTCTGCTTTGTAGTACTTTTGTGTACATGAGGCACTGGCCCTTCTGATGGAGGAGCTGTGAGTTGTTCTGCAGTCTTTCCTGCACCCATACTGATCCCTACCCAGAGGATCTCATTCCGAGCATGTGTTCCTTTTTTTTTTTTTTCCATTTTATCCCTGGTAGAAATGGATAGAGCTTGTAAGAGGAGCTCGGTTAAGATGCATAAAGCGAAACTGCTTTTTGGAGCGCTGGAAAGAAGAAAAAAATATTTTTGTGCATCAATGGGTGATGCATTATAGGCATAATCCAAAGTCTGTATTGATGTTTGTAGAAAACTTCTATGGGAGGAAGAAGGTACTCCCTAGGAACCTGCGCTGTCTTTTTAAAAAGAAACAGCGTATGTATTTCTTTCAGAGACCGTCAGCTTTTAAGTTGCATGTCTACAGAATGTATATCAGTGAAAGAGTGCAGTCAACACCGTACCTGCATCCTTCCTAGGAAACAGTGATGGCCATCATCAGGGGCATCATTTGTTGCTCTCCACCTGAGCTCAGCATGGGTCTGCCATGGGTGTAGAGGGGCTTTCCTGTACCCACAGATCTTCTTCCAGTCCCATTTGGAAGGCATTGATGTGAATTTCAGTAACACAGCTGTAGGAGTGCACTGCTAAATTCATGAAAACACCACATTAGTGGAGCTATATCGCTTGGAGTAGACCTCTCCTTAGTGCCAGCGGAGATACTTATTGTTGCACGTGAGGTCAAATTTACAAGCTTGAGCTGCTGAGTGATCCCAAATCCCTCTACTCAAATCAGATCTTAGATAATAGGGCAGGGAGGCATAAAACTGCTTATTTCTAAGTCCAGTTGGTGTTTAAAACTCAGGTTTTTCAATTGTAATTACCTGCAGGTGTGGAGGCTCTCTGCTTTTTAAGTGGCTTGTGAATATGTTTTTCTTTTCTTGTGGAGAAACAGGACACATGGGCTGTTTTATCTTTGCAGTATGTGTTGGCGTGGGCTTGAAGCATGATTATATTTTAAGCAGCTCTTTTAAGTGTGACAAAGGCAAACCAACTTTCTGAATTGACACCAGCAGCATTCCAGCGAGTTGTAAATACTTGTGCTGATTTATTTTTTTTTCTGAGAGTAAGGAAACACAAAGATGTTAGCAGTGTAACGCTTTTTTTTAAAGTATCCTAGTAAATACATAATCTGCTATGAACAATTATGGTAGAATATGAGGTTATGTGCTCATGTAGAGCCTAGAGAAGTCAGGAGGGAAGGATCAGAAACCTGGAGGAGGCCAAGGCCAAAAATTACAAGAAAAGGAAAAAATATCTAAGGAAATACTATTATGAAATGTTTTTCGATATCAAGAGTTGAAATAACTGAGAACAATATTGTGGCAAGGTCTGAGTTTAAGCTTAACAAAGTTGTCAGTAGCCAGTGAGCGAGTAATGTGGCCAAGTCATAGTGTATGGATAAGTTTTATTATTGTTTTGGGTTTTTATGATGCATATGTAGGATAAAAAGGAGGTTCATCCACTTACGAATACAGATTGTGATATCTACATTTATAATGTGGAGACTTTGCCTATTTTTAGTCCAATCCTTACCTTTGCACTACTGAATTCTCAATGTTAGCTTTAACAGGAGTTATTTTTAGAAAACCCTATACACTAATGAAAGCATGAAACTGAAAATTTGGAATCGATCCTGGCTCATGTAATGTTGCCTGTGTTGTGTTCCCCTCTTCCCTAGCAGAGGAAAAAAAAGAAGTTATATTTCTTCAGCAGCTTTTTACAGACTTTAAAACTAAGGTTACCAGCAATCCTGTTTTTGAACTAAAGATGTCCCCAAATGAGATATAAAACTGAAAACTGTCACTGAAGTTATGGGAGGGTCCCTTGTGGGATGATTAGTTAAGCCTAATAAATTCTGCGTAGCTCTTGAGAAAGAACAATTGGAAATCTTTGTGCGTGCAGAGAGTAATTTGTTGACCTACACAACTCCAAACTGGCATCTTAAAGTTTATTTAATTATCGGAAGTATTACGTTCAAAACAAACAAACAAAAAAAAAGTATTCAGGTCCAAGAATCCAAGAACATGTAGCTTTTACAGGAAACACTGATTAGTTGTATATACGGTATTATTTCCCAGATATTTGACTTTCCTGAGTCCTAGATTGGTACTGTTGGGACTGATTGAGAAACACCCTGTTCCTACTGCCACAAGTGTTAGAGAGGAATTGTGTTAGTGGCTGATAACAAGCGCTGCCTTTCATATTGTTCACCTGCACCTACTTTCTTGCTTACCTTCTCAGCCACGATACAGTTATCGTTATATTCCAGCTATTAGGAAGGTTTGAAAAAGAATGCTTACCAATGTCCTTGGTAAGAATGTTGGTTTAATTGTATATCCATTTTTTGGAAAGGAGACTCTATATAACATATCGATCCGGGCAACATACCCTTAGATGTATATAACGAGAAGAGATATATCTGGAAAGATGAAGTATTAGCAGATATGAAGTAGCCTGTGCTTTCCATCTCAGTAACATTTCAGTTTGACAAGGACTTAAGAAAAAGAGAGGGAAGGAAGGAAGGAAGGAAGGAAGGAAGGAAGGAAGGAAGGAAGGAAGGAAGGAAGGAAGGAAAAGAGAATGTGATTTTAAACTTGAAATTCACCTAATATGCAGTCTCTGCAGTGCAAATTAAATGCCCAGTTAAGTGCTTATAAGCTTCTAAATGCATATAGGCACTTACCCCCTGTTTGGAGGGTAAATAAGGTGTATAAGATCTAACAGGCTCTGTTTGGCTGCCGTGATTGCTTCAGAGACACTCCAAGCCTCTGGTGAAGACTGATCTTCCCTGTGTCATAGATTTTGCCAGGATTTGGGTTGCCTGTGTGGTGTCAGCCCTGTCTATAGGATTTTTGCGCTGGTGACTAGTTTCACTGGCTCAGAATAAAGTGAGGTTTGGTGGCTGAGGTTCATAATTTTACTGTAAATTTTCAGCAGCGTCTTCTGTGTGGTGTTAATGTGCTCTCTGGATCAATAGGGTTACAATCACTATTACAGAGGTTGGAAATGAATAAAGAGGAGAAAGTTTGGTATTATTTGGTACATTTTTTTTCAGATCACTGAAAGCTAGTAGCCATATCAAAGGTGCACGACTATAATAAGGCTCCTGTGTTCATGCAAGGATGCCTACAGCTAAATTTGAACTCCCAGCACATGGCACGCGGGTGTATGAGTGTTAAGGCTGAATCCTGGAAGGGAACCTTTTCCAGTGGATTCTGGTCCTGGTGTGTAACCCGGGTGTGAACTCAGTAAAGCTCCATGTAGACACAACAAGCTCAACTTAAGGGCCAGGCCCCGAATATCCTGTAACCTCCATTCATGAGGATTTTGTGAAGATACATCCATTAGCAGTTGCAAAGCATGCTGCAAGCTTAAATCAGTGTATCGCTATGTTAAAATTTATGTCCGTCTGTGTGGCTGGACCGTCTAACAGATAGGTTTCGTGTAAAAACCGGTTATGGCATCTAGCACTATTTTTCTTTCCAGAATTGTGTTGCATAGGCCATAAAATGCTAAATAGATTATAATACTCTCCTTTCTTCCATTTGTTCTCCTAAACCACTAATACATTTCTCACTCAATTTCCTTCTGATATAATACGTACAGGGTAGCTGTAGATTAGAGAGGTGTACAGTAATTGCCTGAAAGAGTGATTATAATCTCTTTTCTATATAATTAAGATCAAAGTTTAAATTTCAGAACCTTGATTTTCTCATTATGGTTCACCTTACTCATTATAAAAGTTGGAAGATACACTCCTTGGTAACGCACAGGAAGTGATTAAGTAAAGACTCTGGCATTTAATCTGGATAATAAAATGAGAGGTGATAATCATTCTTTATTTTTTCTTGAACATAATTAACCTCATTCCTTCAAAATCTGTAGATAATGTATCTTAAATGTCAACATTTATTATTTAACGCCATTTAAAATTGTCTAATATGTAAGTGGATATTGTAAAACTGAATCAGTGGAGAGATTGTTCTCATCTTTGAGGGGGAAAAAAACAACAGGTATTCTCCAAAGTAACAGGGAATTGTCTCTGAGAGGTTTCTGTTTGTTTGTTTACTTGTTTTCTTATATTTTGGTAATAAAAAGGAATCACTTCACCTGTTATTGAAATGATGGAAGTTTTAGGCCTTGCACAGGCAATCAAACCTGTTTATGCCTCCAGTTAATACAGTCTCGGGACTGACAGCAAGATAAGACAGTAAGGTTGGAAGTGAAGATTTGTTTTTACAGCTTCGGGAATAACTCATTAAAAGACAAGAAGAAATGTAGAGAGGCATAATGCAAGTATTTGGAAATGCTCAAGATCTGCTGTATGGTAACGCTTTGTGTATTAATAGCTGTCTTGTGTACCCTTCATTTGTTGTAAAGGATTTTACTTCTTCTAACTGGCAGCCGGTTGCAAGTGAAGGAAAAATGCTCGGTGATATGGTGAAGCGTAAAAATATGTGGTGGATTCCACTGCTTTGCAGCATGCTTGTAGGGAGGACATCCCTGAAGGCCTTTTTGTTTGGCCGGTTCTTCCTCTGGAAAACAGCCGCAAAGTTTACTTTGCTGGGGATGCCTCACTCGCGTGCATGATTAACTGCTTTGCAAGCCGTCCGTGGAGTGCCTGTATTCATCCCGCCTCTGCCGAGCGTGGCAGTATTTTACTGCTCTGTTGTGTTTCTGTCACATCAAAGTACTCCCTGGACGGTCTTTTCTTTTTGCTTTTTTAGATTTTCTTCCCCATTCTTTGAACTTTGTAGTCCTTTTCAAGGCCCAGAGGGAAAATTCATTTAGCTTGGGCTAAAAGAGGGTCTAGGCTCCAGCCATTTCGTTTGCAGTAGCAGTCCTGATGCTATGGGCAGTGGTGGACCTGCTCACTCCCTTCCTCTTCAGTCTTATCCCCCAAAAATGCTGGGGAAATAGTTGAACTAAGATCCATCCCCTTTCAGCCTCCCCTACCCCCACCTCCCCCACAGTAGTACGCATCTTACTATGCGAATTAAATGCTCATTTAATCTTCCTAAGAAAAACAAGAGGAGATTCAAAACACCGCTTCCTTTTCTGATGATATAGGACAGTGTTTCATCTCTTGTTCTCAAAATTGCATTTTCAAAGTCTTCAGCCTCAAAGGTTTCAGAAAGATATTTTAAGAATAACAGTTTTATTTTTTGTACTACCCTGTCTACTTCGGTCCTGTACCACACGATTCTACCCTGGTAATGGAATCACTTCTGGTGATGTGTTTTAATTTGTTTGGCCATATCTGCAGAGAGGAGTTGTAAACAAACTATCTATTTTTGGTTGCAGTCTGCTATATCTAAACAGGGTATATGAACAGGGAGAAAACATTTGGGATTTTCTGTCCTCGGTGTTCGAGGCTATTTAGGTTCTCTGGTGTTTTGGCCAGTAATGATGGGTGTGCTCGAAAGCTGGTGCTTGTGAAAGAGATGCTCGTGAAATCTGAAAATGAAATGGATTTTTCTATTACACCACTTTTGCAAAATGGTCTTCTTTCCCCACTCAGTTTCACCGTAAGCAAAAGATGACTTTTATCAGTGATGTTTCTTTGCGTAGATTTTATCTTCTGAGTTGTAGTCTTCTCGTATATTTGCTATCAAGATACCTTTTCCATATGGTGCATCAAATCCACTGTTTTGCAGAAATAGAAAGAGATGTACTGGAAATTACGCCGCGATGATAGCAGTTATTTGCCATGCATCTTTTAAAATTGTTTTCCTCCCCCCTGCTTGATCAGCACTATAACTCCTAAAATTCCTATTTGAAATCTTGCCACTTAGTTTTTAAGTGGTGTAAAACCTGGAAAAATTTTGCTGCAGTCATGATAGCGGAGCGGCAGAGGAGGATTGCTCAGAGTACAGAAGCAACAGCCTCTCCGGTAACACCCTATTATTTCCTGTAGGCTGTAACTCAAGTCATGAACAGAGACTTCAGTTTAAGCTTTTGGATATAGAATCTGAAAGAATGGATTCTTCTCTTCTCTTTTCAGCAGTACATGAACTTACAATGAGCTGCCCCTTTTTCTAGACAGCCTGAGATGTATGTGACTGCCTTGCAAGAAGCATAGAAATTACTCACTAAGGTCAGCCATATCGGTATATTATTGATGGCTTCTGTCTATTTAAATGGTACCTCAATGGTGAACTTGAGCATTATGCCCGAGTCGTCCGCAGTTGCGCTGCCACGGTGGACTCATAATCTGAGTGTAGTCGCTGTCGAAGACACACACAGGCAGCTCTGAACCTTGAAAGTCAGGAGCAAAAATAAAAAAGGGACAGTGCAAGTGCTGTCACTTGCAAGGAAAAAAAAAATTAATCAGGAAGAATTCGGCGTAGCCTTCATTTGAATCCTTCTGCTCTTGTTGTTTGACGCCGGAGACGCTGCTGCTTAAGAAACCTTTGAGGGATGCGAAAAGCCTGTAGCTGTAGCTTTGCACAGCCCTCTCAGCGCTGCCTTCGATTTTGCTCTAGTGCTTTGGCCAGCCCACGGTTCCATTATGGCCATCCATCGTCCGGTGGGAAGGTGCCTTCTGCTTTTGCATTACGCCCGAGTGTAAATGGCACGGACTATCTTCCAGGCTTACAAGCGGGGTCAAGAAATAATTCTATGAAGAGATTACCACTGAACAGTGGTTAATGGTAATTAGGCTGTAAGTAGTGATGAGCATAAAACACAGACTGACCTTTGAGATAGCTGTAAATCCCAGGACAAACTTCACAAATCAGGCCGTGCATCTGCGCGCTGTAGTAACAAACCTGCTTTGTTACGGAGCCCTCGGGGTGATGTTCAAACTTGCATAAAGGATTAATACCTTGCAGAAGCCCCGTTTAAAAGGTTAAAAGTGGGACCTAAATGGTGCATAGACTATATGCTGTGTCTCTGTGGAGGACAGAAGCACACCTCAGATAATCAGTGTCGTTTTATAGTAGCAGCTGAAGAGTAAAGAGACCTTTCGATGCTAATAGGAATTTTGACATGTACCTCTGGAAATGGCTTTAAATGCCTGTCACAGACTACTTATATGGACATTCTTGAGATAAATTAGCCACTGGAAAATTGCTTCCAAAAGCAATACGTCAAACAACCCGTCATGCAGAAGTGGAAGATGTATAGTGTTTAAAGTCTAAGCTTAAAGTAGCCCAGCTATGCCCTCCAGAGAAGGAGCTTGGGAAAACATCAGTCAGTTCTCACCCCCTGAGAACCCGGCTGAGGTTCTGTCTGTTGTTCCTTTCTTAATAGAAGAAATTATCTGAGGGTGTCATCTTTCATTTTAAAACCCTTTTTGGTTTTAAGCACTTTCTGGTATAGAGAAGGGCTTACAAATGTAACGGTTCTTCCCCTATTCCCATGTGCCTAGATATATAACATATACGTGCGTATACACATATGGATATACAACCAGGTATGTAACACGTATAAACCAAATGCAAACACTGTATTTGTTCAGTGGGAGGGAAGCAGGCTGACTCATGGCATTTTCCCTTGTGTGGGGCGCGCTAAACTGTTGGAAAGACACCTAGAAGACAAGAATATTTCTGACATACTACTGTGGAAAGTTGGAAGAACTTTAAATAAAAATTGTAACTGGTCTGAGGCTGCGACTATTGGAAGCAGTGGTAAAAGCTCTGTGAAAACATCTATGTCAATGTAGAGGGCTTCTGAAAACCTTGCTCTGTAGAATAGGCATAAATTGAAAGAATTGTTCTGCTCCTGCTCTTACTGTAAATAATAATGATAATATACTTCTGAATTGTGTGTTTTCTGCAGAGCTCCCTTGACAATCAGTATTTCCAAATTCATTGCTCTGCATTGTTAGCAGTTAGTGTAATCGCAACTGAATTGGTTAAGCAAACAAAAGATGCCCTTCCTTTCTTTTTATAAAGCCAAGCATGAACTTGAAGCACAAGATAACAGTGAATCACGCGTAAGATGTTGTGACTGAGTCTATAACCAAGTAACCCCGATTTTAGTGCATGATACAGCAACTACTTGGATAGGTCTGACTGAATTTAAGAATCTACGTATTCATCATATGCTTGCTAATTAATAGAGCAATTACCTTGAAGGTGGTCCGTGTTATCCACAGCTAAAACCAGGCATTGAATCAGCACCTTGTTGCACGTATATGACAGTAGTTATTGTAGGAGATTTTTATCTCTCTTTCCTCGCCCCAGGTTTATATAAGTCTCTTTGGCAAAATAATAATTTCTGCCCTCATCTTTCTTTCTCCTTAGACAGGATATTCCCACAGACACTGTCCGATCTAATTTCCATACAGCCAGCACAGACACTTTTACATTTTAATTTGCATTCAACTGGCAGATGCAGCCTGCATAGGAGTATTTTGCGTTTCGTACAACTTCATGGTAGCCTGCTCTCTTATTCTGTGTTTATCTTGGGGAAAAATAATGACAAGCTTCCTTTTTAAAACTGACATTTTATTTTCTTTGGAAGGAAAATAGTATATTTGGCTTCAATAGAAAATGCTTATTGTTCCTCTAGAAACTGCAGTCTCCCATTCTATTCCACCTTTTTGGCTGTAAACCACCTTGGGTTTTTTTAGTCATAAAATAAATTTATCACTCCTGCCTGCATCCATTTCTTGCTATGAATTTGGATGGAGAAAATATGTTTTTCTCCAATGTGTACTTCAGTCTTCTTTGTACCCTATTTCAAAAGATCCATTCAAGGATACCATAATGCAATTATTTTTGTTTTCTAAGATGACATCTTTCTTAATAGAATTATATATCCTACAAAATTGTAATCAGGGTACTGAATGAATTTTCCTCTTTGTCTGTTTAGTGTGACTTAACAAATTCTACACGAACCTTCTCAGAACTGAGCTAGCTGTTAGTGATTGTGTTATTTTTTTGGTTCACTTTATTAACCTATAAGCAGCACTATGTGCTTTAGTTTTCTGTTTCTTTCTGTAAAGTACATTCAGGTATTGGCAACACTGCAACGTAGTGGTTATAAAGTTAAAGAGGTTATTTTGCTTACTGCTACTGCAGGGTACCGGCGCTAGCTAATGTGATGGTGTCAGTGCAAGTGACAGAAATTCCACAGGATTGCATAAGCGACCGAACTCTGCCATCTAGGTTAAATAAAATGTCGGAGAACGGCAAAGTGCATCACATTGTCAATAGTCTTCGTTTGTGTCTGGTGTGTTGGTATTTGCAGTGATGAAGCTCCAGGCAGCCAGTTGGTTACAGATAAGTTTCACATTGACTGGGACTCAGTGCTTGTCAACTCTGATAATGTCATCGTAGCTCGATTTGATGGCAGAGGGAGTGGATTTCAAGGCCTTAAGATTCTACAGGAGGTCCACCGATGCTTAGGATCCGTGGAAGTGAAGGACCAAATAGCAGCCGTAGAGTACGTATGTGCAAACTTTTCTTCTCTTTCACTCTGCTTCCACCTTGATGAATAAGCGTTTTTAACTGAAACTACCTAGGGTGTTTTCTTTGCGTAGTGAAAATTGTTAATGTTTATTTTTAATGCAGTTGCGAATTTTGAAACAATGATCTTTTCAGTTCAAACAGCAAATAAAAGATCAAAGAGGTGTTTGCATTTTGTGCTGGCGCTTCTCTTTGATAAAGCTGTCTTTCCGTGTGCAATCTAAGTATGCCGTCTGAGCTAATTCGTATTTGTCTATATTCCTTAGGAAAATTTATTGCAGTGCACATGTTAATGTTTAAATGCATTTGTGTTACAATATTTTAGGTTCATATGACAGGATACTGCTCTCATTTCCACCACAGAGCTCTGGAGTAATCGGACAAAGCAAGTGGAGTTATAATCGTGTAAATGAGAGCAAAATTTGGGCAAATGCCTGTTATTTTGCATTATCATTCTTAGGCTGATATAAATCCAGCGGCTGCAAAAAAGAGTCATTTCCATCTGTGGGGTAATCACACGCGGCTTTGACAACACTCTTTACTCAGGGAGCACATGTCAAAATGGCTAATATCAAGGTCTGGATGGACTTTTTCTAGGGATTCTCAAGGAAAGACAGATTTTAAGCCAGATATTTTATCTTTTTTTTTTTCTTCTTCTTCTTTTGAAAGGGGTTGACGCTTCAACCATTGCACGAGTAGGCAGCTGTCTGACATGTCATACCTGGGCGATAGGGCTCCCAGTGTGCGTGTTGGTCAGGAATGGGCTGCGTTGAGCAGAGCGATTGACGGTGACCCTTGCGAAAGGGCCATCAGGAGCGGGCCATCCGCTGTGCTGTGAGAACTGAGCTCTCTGCTCGGATACTCCGATGTTTTAGGCTAAGTTACATCTGGCCTCTTTTTTGGATGCGCTGCATGGGAAAAAGGGAACGTGCCCTTGGCTGCGAGGAGGTACTGCCGCTGATTTTGTCTCCTCAAAAGCAGTTGGATTTTTGCCCTCAGGTTGTTCTGGCTTTTCTGTGTAAAATTCACCATTGCTGATTAATGGTGGCCTTGATGAGAGAATTAATTATTAGGGAAATTATCTAGATTCTAGAAGTTGCGTTCATCTTACCTTCCTTTAGCTGGTGAAAAAACTAGGCACCTGGTGATAACCAGCCATTTAAGTTCTGGCCAGTGGAAAATCCTCGCCTTTCTAGAGGGTGATCCACCCCAGACTGGGAGAGTTTTCCAATATGGGTAGGAGGAATGGCTCTTTGAGGGTGTCTCTCTTTTTTCTTCTAAGGGAAGAGCAGCTGTAAATGGGCAATTTAGACTAGATGCTCAAATTCAGATACCTGAAGTTAGGTAAGTCCAATGCTGTTTGCCATATAGAGAAGAAATTAGAAAGCAAATCACATTTCTCAGTGCAATAATACTTTTATTGGTATAATTTGTTCTTCTACCTGATCTGCGTGTATGACAATTCCTTAACGTACAGATAATTTTCTTTATATACTAGATTAAACAAGTATAATTCACCATTTTACTTTACCAAAGTAAAAAAAAAACCTTTATTTTCTTGCAGATCACTATTGAAACAGCCCTTCATTGATCCTAAGAGACTGAGTATATTTGGAAAGGTAATGTGCAAAATAGCAGGATGTATCATCCTGATTCCTTAAGAACATAAGCACATACTATCAGTTCATAAACAAATATATTTATCTATTTTCCTAAGAAAATTTCAGTTATTAAAAGAGGGGAAAAAACCTGCCATAACTTACTCTATGTTCTGTATATTCTGAACAGGTATTTGAGATTAATCAGACCAGTTTTATGGCACTGCAGTATGTGTTTCAGAATCTTCAGAAGAAAGCACTTATCTGCTTCAATTAGAAATTTTCATATGGGCATAGATTTTGTGAAAGTTTGTTCCTTACCCTTCTACATTTGGGCTGCAGTTAAATTGACAACGTCCGTCTAATACAACTTATATATCTGAATGTTTTACTGACCCTTGAAGTTAGCTGAGGTACAGCCCTATGGTACTGCCAACAACTTCTTCTCCGTGCCATCTGCTAGAAATCTTGTCGTCGCTATTTTGTCAGCTGGCTTCGCTGTGTGGTGTTCCGTCGCCTCTAGCATGAGATAGAACAAGGCAAAGGCTTAACCTTTAGTAATAAAACGAATAGCATTTTACTGATGCCTATTAGAAAACAGCAATTAGAAACACCACATAATTGCTGCTACTTCTATGAACTAGCGTGCGCAACCTTTTTTTTTTTTTTAAAAAAAAAGTGTTTTCTTAAAAATGAAGATGTTTTGTGCCTTTGACCTCAAAACAACCACAAAGCCTTATGGAGTACCATGACGAACCCCCCAGTCCTCAGTTCTAAGAGCAGCATGTGTTCTGCTATGAAACCCCTTAGTTCCCACCCACGCTCTGCTACTGACTTGCTGCGTGCCCTCGGCCAAGGCACTTACCAGCGCGTCTCTGTCTGAATGCAAGATGAGAATATTCATATTTACCTCCTGTAGATAACATTTTGAGAACTAATTGGTGTTTGTCAAGCGTAGTGAAAATGAAGTACTGTTATTAGCATTCCACATGAGTGATCTTCCTCAAAGATTTGAGCTCCTGCCACACTCCTTGAGCTAAAGAAACTCTCCTTGCAAGAATACCAGTAGCATCCAAACCAGTATTTGGTTCATAGGGCAGTGGCCAGAGGTTTTTCAGTGAGGATGTGTAAGAAGGGCTGATTCTATCCAACAGATGATCTTCGCAGACATTCCTGTTTGGGTTTTAGTGCCCATGAAAGTACACATGCATATAAGCATCTACGCTTCTCTATATCCTCTTCACACAAATGACTGAAAATGTTATTTCTGAAATGAAATCACTGAGCACCCTAAATTGCTCACTTGTTTCTGACTTCAGAAATTCTTGTAATTGCTACTTGAAAATTTCAACATGTTTTCTGTAGCAGATTCAGCAGCATCTTGTTTCCTGACAGTGACGTGATGAGATAGTTGTCCTAGGCCATATATGTAAACGTGGTTTTACATATCTGCCAAAGGCTACCCCCAACATTTTTTTTCTTTCACAAAATATTATTGATGATGGTGTTCCTGCATTTATTTTCTGGAAGAAAGATTGAGGAATGAAAAGCAGAAGTGTGAGAAAGCAAAGAGCAAAAACTGGGAAGTTCGATAAGCTTCAATGCTGCTTTGAATTCAGAGAAGTTTACCCTTCCAAGTTAACCTCTCAGAGTTGTTTTCTACTGTGAAACAAAAGTTCACAAAGTTTAAAAGCCAGTTTTAGAATTAGGAAAAAAAAAATCTATTTAACATCTTCCTAGGGTTAATTGTATTTCCCTCTACTCTGCTTATTTCAGAGCCAATTAAAAATATTTTTTAAAACTCATTTCCTTTCTACTATGTACAAGGTGATAGAAAAATCTAATATTTTTTTTATTTCTATGCAATAAATTGGGCTTACTGATGAAAACAGAATGTACACTATGCTTGAAAATAAGATGGCTTTGGAATTGCTTAATGCTCATCCCATAAAGCTGGGCTCATGCACGCTGCCATGGAGCTCTTTAAGAGGTTTTAGAACTACACAGAACTAAAATTCTTGTCACAATCAGTAACGTAAACTAGGCACGAGTGTAACAAGATTGTCCAGAAGGGCTCAGTGTGGGAAAACACCTACTTCTGACTGCCAGGCAATCTGCCAATGCCACCGTGCTTGTCTCTGAGAGGGGGACAAGCCCAAGTGATGCGCGATCCAAGGGCCTGGCTGAGTGGTTACACAGGGAATTGCGTTTCCGCGTAGTTTGTGGGTTTTGTCATGGAAGTGGAAAGACAGCTTGAAAATAAGTTGCAACTTCACAGCCAACCAGCTTCTTGAAAACGCAGCAATTAGGTCGTAACCACAGAAATCCAACCGGTGCGTGAGGCACCGTGTATCCTCGCAGCAGAACGTGTGAACTACTTTCTGCATTGTCATTGTGAAGTGCTTCTAAAAATGTGATCTCACTGTGTAATGTTTTTGTCCTGGAAAGCCTGGCTAGAAGCAAGGGCACAAGCGCAAAGGAAAGAAATTCCCAGGAGAACTAAACCAAGCTCTTAATGAATACAAGGCATAAATAATAAAAAACCTGGCAATAGCTATCCTAGGATGAAAATTGTGCTGTGGAGCTACTGGGGAAGACACAAACAGAATATTAAACAAAAGCAAAAGTAGAGAACCCGGAGACAGAGGAAAGTTGCTATTCTCTTAAACTCTTTGAATTACACAAGTTATGGGTGCCCACTCAGAAATTCTTTCTTAGGAGAAATCTACTCCTGCCCGTGGACAATTCTGGGTGGCTCTTGACCTTCTGGGGTGGAATTTCTATGAGAAAGGGATAACTCAGTTCCTCATGCTCCCTCGAAAATCCGGCGCTTATTCTGTGTTTCCTTTAGTGTGTCCATTTGTATTTTCTATAGCTTGATTCCAAAGAACTCTTGGAACTCTTGAACTCCAAGAACTCTGCTTATTTTTCATAACAAAGTTTAAAGGATTTTTTGATATTCCCGTTCTTCCACAGAAATCATCTATTCAGTAAATATTTAGGCATGGAGAACATGAGCAATCAGGATTCAAAAAAGTCCATGAGAAAACTCTGTGAGCATTTGACGCACGATATTCTTTTTTTGGGTTGGCTGATGTTTTATATTCTTCTTTTCACTGTCATGGGACAATTTCTTCTTCCTGCAGTGTGTGTGCCAAACACAAAACAATAACAACAACAACAAAATACCTGCAAAAATCAATTCTCCAGCACTGATGAAGGGAAAGCAAAGATGGCAAATAGAGAAATTTGAAGACCCAATAATATATGAGAAAATCATCGATCCCAGACTTCACAATTCAGAATTTCGTTTTCTATGGGTCTGGAATGATTATAGGTGTACAGATATAGATTGCCAGTGTCATTCAAAAGAAATCAGTGCTCTCAAGTTAAAGCTTTCATGTTTTCATGCAAAGCAAAGCTTTCACGACTCTCTTTTGTGTCACAACTCTTCCTGGGGAGGTGTATTACAGACTCTGCAGAGGAGATGATGAAGAGATGTGCCATAAGGACAGATAAATGTGGTGAGGCAAGGAGAGAGCTCCCCCCCCTACTGCACCATCTCTCCCAGCTTCTTCATGCCATCTGTGCTCCGTTCTTTTAACACAGCTGCCTGATGGGTGCTCTTGTGGCCAGAAAGTGCATCCAGAGATTAGCATACTATTGAGCACTGTAGCTACATACAGCTTTTATTTCTGCAAAGCAGTGCAGAATCTGTACCTCTCTGTGGGATGTTTGACAACGCTGCAGCAGAAACCTCTTCAATAGCGACAGGATTCAATCTGTGAAGGTTCCAGTGTCAGGGGGAGGACATACTGCAATCAGTTCACAGGTTTCCCCCATACCCATATTGTCTGTCCTGTCAGCAAAACACTCAGCATGTCCTGGTATTAGCAAATATGTACATTAAATATACCGAAAATTGAGTACGAATCTTCCTGTCTAGGCTGTGTTCCCAAAAGCTGTACCTTTGGGTTTTAGGTTGGGTTTTTTTCCCTGTAATTTTCAAACCTTTTACTAACTATAGGCTAGTCTGCCATGGTGGAATTATGGAGTTTAAATTGAAATATACTTATTATTATTAATTGCACGGTTTAAAGATCATGAGCAGGCCAGATGAGATCTTTATTAACTCTGAACTATAGGTTTGCATTTCTTTTAAAAGCAATTCTTGCAGATATAAATACATACTGTAAAATGATACCATCAGATGAGCGCAATGGCCTTTAAATTTATTGTTGTCTATGAAGAAATGAATAAACAAAAATCTCAGTATAATTTCCATTGTTAGGGATACGGTGGCTACATCACATCAATGATCCTGAAATCCAGTGAAAGGCTCTTCAAGTGTGGAGCTGTGGTGGCACCAATTACAGATATGAAGTTGTACGGTGAGTATTCCCTGCCCTACACCTCTGCGGTAGTCTATTCAAACCATCCTTTGTTCACGGAGCTACTATTCATTTTAACTAAGGGCAGATAATGTACCAATATCAACTAGGTTTCACCTCACTGTCTCATTCTCTTCTTTAAAAGAAAGGGCAGCCAACACTGGGACAGTTTACCAAAACAGGCAATGGATGTGTTATTGTTAACACCACTGATTTTCGCAACGTAGTTGTATTTCCCACTTCCCGCTGATATTCAGGCGGGTACCCCATTTCCTAAGAATCCGTTAGGTATATCAACCTGAATCAAAATTTCTAATAGGAATGATTTTTTTAAAGTTAGTGATAATTTCCTTACAATATCAACCATGTCATCATTCAATCACAGGATATTTGACTCTGCATGCGAAGTATTGGGCACGGGCTACGGGCTGCGGACTGTGATACGCAGGAAATCAGACTATAATGATCTGGGGGGTTTTGGGGGGGGAGTTTCAACCATTTAAAAATTGTTTTAAATGCTACATTCTGGTTTTAGAGGAACATCTCCTTGTTGACTTAATGGCTTAAATAACTTCTCCTGACTCTAGGTCAGAACTGATGAGTATCAAAATAGAAGTAATTTTGATGAATTCACAAGTTTCTGTCTTTACTTTCACAGCATCAGCTTTTTCAGAAAGGTACCTTGGTATTCCATCAAAAGAGGAAAATACGTATCAGGTAAGTTTGCATAAATGGGTACCTTAAAATGAGTTTTACTCCTAAAATGCAATTCAGTTACGCCTTTGTGTGTGTTTGTTTGCTAGGCATCCAGCGTATTACACAATCTTCACGGTTTAAAAGAAGCGAATTTGCTAATAGTCCATGGGACGGCTGATAGTAAGTATTTACAGATGCAATTACGTTTGGCGTCAGAATTTTTATTAGGCGGGCATTCAGACAGATTAGCACACACCTAGCAAGTACGTGTTTAGTTACCTTATCGCTCCGATAGGATTTTTAATTTTATGTCGATTGTCACTTCTAACTCTGAACTGGTAACGCTTTTCTTTGCCGAATATTTGTACCTTTTAGGTGCTGTATGTTCTAATTTGCTTAAATCTTGCGGGCTACTGTCTTGCTAGTGAAAGGTATTATATGAATTATTAATAGAACAATATACATTTTTAATGGTATTTTAAATTCATAGAGATTCTGCAATTGAAGAAAGAATTATCTGTACAGTTGGTGAAGTACAGCACCAAACGGGAAGTTAAACTTTTCAGCTAATTAATTACAAGGTAGTGCCAAAGCATTTGAAGCTGAAGCTATAGGGAACCTTTTAATAGCATCAAAACTTTTAGCGGTACTTTAAGGCAGAGGAGGAGTACAACAGAGCAAGTTCTAGCACTTTAAATTGAATCATAAGGTGTGTCAATCAAGAGAGAATTTGTAATTACAGATTTAAATTTAACTGCAGTACACTTTTCTGAACTTTTCTTAAGCGATGTAGGTCTAAAGAATGAGCTATGATGCAGGCACAAATTACAGGGCTGCAACAAGCTCCTCTCCCCAGATTCACACTCATACCGCTTTCCCGGGCGTTTTCCTGGTGAAGGGGCGATAATACACAGTTTCTTACTCCTCAGTCTGGAGGGATAAGCACCTCGCGCTGACAAGGGCTGAGCTGAGAGTGCCCGCACACGCAGTTGGCACGGTGAGGATGGCACCCGCCAGCCTGTCACCCCTGTCACAACTGCTCAAACTCGTGTTACGGTTCCCACACGCAACCAGAGGGGTGCAAACACTGTCCGGTGTTTCTTCCCAGAGCAGGGGGGAGAGAGACAGAGGAGATATACTGGGTGACTGAGCAGGCATGAGGATCTCAGACTTTGCTGATTGCAAAAGGCAGCAGCAATTTCTGCCCCTCTGAACTCGGCGTTAGAGGGAATTGGGATTCTGAGAGATGTCTGAGCAATAGAGTGCGTTCAAATCTAGGACTCCGATTGCCTGCTGCCCTTGCTTAATGTCACATCTAGGGACACCGCCCAGCCCTCTTTGCAGCGTAAGCTCTGGAGGGTTAGGTTAGGACGTGGTAATAAAGTTGCCTGGGTTTACCACACAAAGATTAAGTTACTGATATGTTGCAGAAAGTCCATTAACTAAAGACGTATGGGCTGTAATAACCCTGTGCAAGCAGTAGAAAATCCAATGTGCTTTCCTGTAACACAATTATAAACTGTCATGATGTTCAAACAGAATGGTTTTACACACATCTGAACTATCGGAGTGTGTGTAAATCAAGGGGAGAGAGAGGAGTCCTCAAGGAGTGTCTGGAAAGCATGGCTTCCCTTGGGGCTTCCAGCTCCTTCTCCAAAACCTTTGCTGTTACAGCCGGCATCGCTGTTACTGGTGGGGCTGTGCGCTTCTGGCCCGAAAGATAGTCATCTTCCGATCTGGTAATTACAGAGAGTTGAAATGCTTTCAGTCCAAGCTGCTCAATATATAAGCATTTCATATTAGCTTAGCTTTTTCTAATAGTATCCAAATGTCGTTGTCTTGCAGCTAAAGTCCACTTCCAGCATTCAGCGGAATTAATCAAACATCTAATTAAAGCTGGAGTTAATTACACTATGCAGGTATGTGCAGCTGTGACATTTGTTATAAACGTAGTTCGACATTTAACCTCATATTGCTATTTCTTCCCTGAGAAGGACCCTCCCTACCACAACGCACCGGTATTGCCTCATTTGGCAGATAGAACTCCATTTAACACCATTTTCCTCAGTGTTAGTATGGTCGTCAAGAATCGTATCATCTTGTTGTTCTTCTGGGCTCTTTCTCCTGTCTTGCATCTTTCTTTTTCCCACCGGTTTATCCTGCAATGCTATACCAAGTGCTTTGGAGTCCATATGCACTCTGTAATATGGAGATATTGCTATTTTAGTCCCTTTTTACCTAAAAAGTTATTGAGTTACTGAAACTAATCTCTCCTTGTTTTCAACATTTAAATTTATTAAAAGGTGGCTAAAAGGTAAGAGCACTGTTCCCTCTCTCCATAGCCGTACGGAAGGGGAGGGTGCTGTGGGGGACGGGCTGGGGAGAGCAGGACGGGACATGCTGCTCATGTACAGCCTTGCTTCTCACCCGCCGTGGAGTACACGGAGGTTGCTTGCCAAGGGTTCCGATTGCATTCACCTTCTTGAGTATCTTAGATGATGTGGTTTTGGGTCACTCCTCCGAATATCTTTGATGTTACACATTGAAAACCTCGACCTTATTGAACCTTAGGTGAACCTGTAGTTTCCACAGGAACATGTGAACGAACTCACATCAGGGAGGAGTTGGTAACAAGGAGATTTGCATCACTTATGAGTGAAAAAGGACTTTCTGCGTGGGGCAGGATGAGTTCCTGCTGTCCCTGTGATCTCAGCTGAGGTGATGTGAAGGTCTATGATGAGAGGAAGAAGCAGGAATGACAGAGGTCTCAGAAGAGCCCTGTTGAACAGGTCTCATGCAGCCTTGTGATAACCTGAGCCTGAGGAAGCAGCTGAAGCTTTTTGCCTCAGGCCACCACAAGTCTCTTGTCCTAAATCCTGTGGCCTGGATTTCTTCATTCGGCCTGCAAATTTTTGTTCAGCCTCACTTGGGAGAAATTTCCAAGGGAATTTGAATTAAGCGAGAACAATGCCCGCACCCATCCCAGGAGAGAGAAATGATGGGCTTTAGATAAGATAGGAAGATAGTTAAAAGTATGAATAAAAAGGTTTTTCACTGAACACTTGGAAGCTGGGGTACTGAGAGGTCCCTAAGAGCATGCGGTAGGTAATCCTCATTGACGTTAATGGGATTTGGATGCCTAGACACTATTGCAAAGTCCAGCTAAGTAAACTGTTGTAAGCACAACGAGTGAGAATATACATTTTTTCACTTCTGCAGATCCCACTGCAGTGGTTGTTTTATATAAGTTCAAATTCCAAGAGAATGAGTTTTACTTTGAGTTTTATTAGCTTTCCTTGATGCCATAAAACTAAGGTTATCATCCTGTTGTCATCTAAAACATTTTGAAGATCAGAGAAAGAAAATTAGAGCCCTAAATATTTGAAAAGCCTTTAACAAACTATTTACTTTTTTTCCTTTCTCCCCTGCTAGATCTACCCGGATGAAGGTCATAACATTGCTTCTGAGAAAAGCAAATACCACCTTTACAGCACAATCCTTGGGTTTTTTAGTGCTTGTTTAAAGGAGGAGACACCGATTTTACCACAGGAACCTGAAGAGGATGAATAAGGAAGCCTATTTGTGCAGTACTGGAGGGGACTTACTTCGCGGCTCAATAAAACCTTAAATAAAAGTGACTGTAAGATTGCAGATTCTGCAGAAGCTCAAGGGCAGCTAAAGGATATCACAGTGGAACAGCACATTCACAGACAATGAGCTAATAAACTGGAATTCGACTACGAAGTCCAAACATATTACCAAGGGACAAAACCTTTACCTTTGTGGAAGGTCAACAGTTGGTTACAGTTTCCTGGAAGAACTTAGTTTTGCATAAGTGTAGGGTTAGTGCATGTTTGTTATGTTAAGCCTCACTGTTGGTTCTGTAAGTGGTTGCTCGTCTTTTAATTTAAATGCACATCTTTATTCATCTTTGCATAATGCACAACCTATCATAAGTATTATGGCCACTAATATTTTAAAAGGTGAGCTGCAACCTAACACTTTACTGTAATGTTACAATAAGTGCAATTCTTTCGCTGTCTATTATACATAAGAAACCACAGAGATAATAAAGGGCACGATATTTTCTCTAGTTTCTGCTCAAAGGGGATATATTGTCTAGTGCATCATATAACATTGATATTGAAAATGATTTCTTTCCCAATTTCAGCATTTACTATTATTACTGTACCTACTAGTAACCAATAAGGGACTTTTTGGTAGTGTACTCTTGGTCTTTATGTATATACCCAGGACTCCCTAAGCAGAAAATCTTTCTGAGCTTGAAGAAGTTTTTCCGAGACATAATTAACAGCTGTATTTAAAACAATATCTGCAATTGAAATCTTTCCCCAGTCCAAAATGTATCTATTGTTTCCTTAAAATATGTTTGGGTTGTGTTTTGGTATTGTTTATAGTAGTTAATAGTTTGCTGGTTACACTCTAATTTTAGAATATGCTTCTTTGTCACATGTAAATTAGACACGTAAATATTAAATTATAGTTTCAGATAAAGAAAATTTATTAACAATGTATAATGCCACTGAGTAATACTTTACTCCTCAAATGAAAACATATTTTGTATAGTGCATCTTCCTTTTCTTCCATCGGGTCTCAGATGTAATTCTAACGTTCATCAAGGTGGCCACGTAGCTGGAACCCTCCATTAGTTTTTATTCCAGGGAAGCTCATTAAGTCTGTTGCAACAGGATTTAGATTCAACAGCATCACAAAGAAATGAAATGTTTTTCATTCAAGGCAAAGGAAGCTCCTGACAAGTTAAATGTTATTATTTATTCAGAGGGTGAGCCCCTCATACATCCGTTTATTTGCCAAGGTGAATTACAGCAATAGCGATTGAAACTATGAAATAAACAAGGCAGCCAGTTTGGGCTCACAGAATATTGACTCTGATCACTGAAATCAAGTACAATGTTGACTTAATTTAAGGTATCTTCCTGAAGGTATGTGAAAACTCATGGCAGATGCTGCGCCACTTACAGGAGGTTTTTCTTTCTGGATATATTCCAAATACTTTCCTACCCAATTAAGGTTTTCTTTCTTGCAAGATTAAAAAGAAAGTAATTTTTTGAAGGTAACTTATGCTATTTAAGATGCAAAGTTCTGCATATTTTATGAAGAATGGGAATTGTTTTTAATGTAATCAAAAATCACCTGAAGCTTTTTACTCATTACTTTCTTCTGGAATATTTTCTTTCACGGTTAGCATTTTTTTACGATGCAAGTAATTAATTTGTCTGAAAGGTGTGGTTTTATGGAACACTGGAAAGTCTCTGTCTTTTAATGTTTAGTATTTATCTTGTTTTGTTAGCAATGTTTAACTATTTTTCAATTAGTTTAATACAATTTTAATGTGCAATGATGTCTTGTCTGAGTCCCAATGTCACCACAAAGTGTGGCTTTGCTTTGTGGTATTTGTAGTACATATGAAGTACATATGTGTAGTATAGGTACAGTACATATGTTTGGAGGCTACTCTGTGCGCTATGATAAGACCATACACAAAAAAAAAAAGGTAAGAAGAATTCGAACAAGGTTTTGCAAATCCTGTTTTCTATAGAGGAGCAACATTTTAAACTCTTTTATTGGCTGGGACTTCTAGATTGTGTTTTTATAAATTACTTAATAAAAGCTCACCTGATAACAGCGATGCTTTTCCTAACCAAACACAGTAAATGAGGTCCTAATCCAGTGTAACTCAGTGAGGTATTTTTCCCGATTTGAGCCAAATGCAGGCGAAGAAACCACAAGCTGTGTGCACACGTGGAGCGTACCCCATGGGCTCAGCGTGCGGAGGCTACAAAAAGGTTAATTCTTCCCAATGTGCACTGGCTGTTTCTCTGCGAGACGGCCACTATACATTCATATTTACTACGCTTTGCATATGTAGCCTTCAGTTACCCGCAAAAGAAAACAAACGAGGCTCGTGTCTCAGCAATAGGATTATGCACGTGCTCTGGAAATATGTTATCTCAGATCTGTGGAGCCCACACGCTGTCTCCTCCTTTCCCCATAGCTCTCTGTTTCAGGCCCCCATTCCCTACTCTTTCTTCCCCAACGTCTCACCTCCAATTTTGATCAATTTACCTGAATATGAAGGTGGCATGAGCACATGGCTTCTGTAAGAATGCTTTTGCCAGGACTGGTATGTTTAAAGTCTCTTATCTGAAGTGTGGGTTATCCGTGTGGAAATGCGGTATGCTTTTAATGTTTTTCATATTTCTCACGCTGTCCTACAAATACAGGTATTTTGCTATGAGTGCGTATACGAGGTTTAGCATCGGGCCCAGATTAATGGGTCTTACTGAAATTTTTATGTATGAGTTAAATTCGGACGTTGCAAAAGTATTTGCAGATGCAGCCTCTGATTGTAGTTAGACTGAAGAATTTGGTGCAAGGGGACACCCAGAGCTGTCTCTGCTCTTGCTAACCACTTCAACTATTTCTTCCACTCCAGCACAACAGAATATGGTTATCTGTCAGAATCTACATACATAACTAATGGCAATCACTCATTAATTAGTCTATGTGATCTATAGTATTGATCAAGAATTAGCACACGTTGCACAGAAATGGCATGAAAAGCGTAGCCTATTTCATAGATTATCCATTTTAAGCACTGTGATGACATTCTAGGTCTGAAAAATTACTGTTTGATTCAGCTGTCCTTAAAATATGACACTTATTAGACTAGACCTATTAATTTATGGAAAGCCGTGGAATCAGCATATCCATTTACTGCTTGTGAGAGCTTATCTCTACCTTCTTGATTTCCTCTCTCCTTGTGCTGCTATTAGGACTTGCAAAATCTATGAAACCTGTAGGTCATATTGAAATTTCAATTATATTACAAAATCAAGAGTAACTGCGTGTCAATGGGAATATCTTTTTCCAGATTGTTGAGTACAAAGAAAGGCTGATTATTTTAAAATTCTTTTTTTTTAAATCTTTTTGCAGCGAGGAAAGAATTATTTATGATCTGGTTTGATCAACGTCTGCTGTGATTTCCTATAACCAACTGCTCGTTGTTCTTGTGGTTTTGGCATATGTAGATCTACCCATGTCTGAAAATGAAGATGATTGTTCTGTCATCCCTGGCACTCATTAGGAGTATGGAGGCAGTTAGGTTCATTTAGTTGAGAAACAGTGCCTTTGGAGACAGAAGAGCTTGTATTTGATCCGAAGCCAAAGATTCTCCATGGAAACTTGGGAGTGTTGAGTGTTGGCTCCTTTAATAAAATGCAGAGGATACAAGGTGTGACCTAGTATCCCTCCTCGCAGGTTTATTAGATGTTACTGAAGGAACTGAAGCAAGAGAAAGACTGGCCCAAAGAGACTGAATACAAGTTTCTTTTGCACAGCCTGAAAACACATAGGCGAGGTGCAGCGGTCCCAGCATTTTCTATTTACTTCAAGTAACTCCTCCTGTCAAGTCAGTTGCCTCTGGGGAAGGAAGAACCTCACCGGTATTGATTACTGGTACATCTTCTTCAAAACATCTTTCAGTACCGTTAAGATCACTCTTCTTTTTCCTTTGAAGGATTTCAAGAGTGCTTCAGAGAATGGGGAGCTCGTGGGATGTGGCTAAGGGGAGTCACAACGTCCAAGGTGCCTGGAGCTTTGAAAAGAAAAGAAAGGATTTAGTTAAACTTCTATCTGTTGCATTTCGTACATGAAAGTCGAGAAGGAGCCTGGCTTCAGGGAGGTAGGTGGATGACAAGTGTTGGTGAATCACTCACCGGGGGGTAACACAACGTGCTTCCCACAAACCTAGTACCAAAATTTTTCAGTGGTGAGTAAAATAAATGCCTAATTTCCGATGCCTGAAAATTACAGTGCTGTTAGACAAAGCTGATCAGGTATTTGGATAGAATTAAGGAAATGAAACCACCTGAGCGTATGCTCAGGTTTTCCATTAAACTTTGGACTAGACTTCTTGCCTGTATAATTAGTTTAGAAATCCAATATCCTACTACATAAGTCCAACTCAACAACAACAAAATTGATTTAACAATGGCTATACCCCATGAGGACACAAATGATATGTACATTTCTTTTTAATTAAAATATCCCATAAAGTGCTAACAGCCCATTTTTAGATTCCACGACCAAAGAAAAAAGAAAAGGTTTTGATTGATAAAACCAGCAGAGGCAATTTGATTGGTAGGAAGATGCTCAGGAAATAGTTCTCTAAGGAAAGCAATTAGAAAAATGTTTTCTGCTGAAATGTATTTTGTGTCCTAAGCGAGCTCAAAGTACAGCTGTCAGGGTGCTTCGGAGAGAATTTAGTAGTTGATGTACAGCTGATATCCCGAGGGTTCAGGTAGGAAGCAGATACCTGGATGGGCAGATGGCCCCATCCTCCACCCACTGCAAAGCCTTCGCAGCTCTCCGTGAAGGAGGAATGTAGTCTGTGAGTTTAGGCCACCACAGTCCCCTTTGGATCCAGCGCTAGCCTTGAGGTTCTCTGATGGTGAAGGAACACTGGAACAGGAATGCAATAGGCAAAGACATGAAATCGTTACATCAGGAATAAGAAAAATATTCTTAAAAAATGTCTAAGCAGTATGGTCATCTTGCTGTTCTCCGGTTAGTGAAAGTGAGGGTGGGGAGCTTGGGCAGGGCACTCGGTGATTGACTCAAACGCAGTCCGGCTCAGGGAAAAGCTGGCAGAAATTACAGCTCCAGCAGCCTCTAAATGCTCCAACATAACTGTGAAGAAAAGGAAAGGGAATATATGCACGGACAGATGACTTCGTTTCAATATTGCAGAAGAGTAGCTTTAATAAAATGGGCAGATCCTTCCAAAATCTTGTCACAGAGCAGAACAAGCCTGAAGAAACGCGTTGGATTCTTCCAGCAGCGGCGCCTGTCAGCCTGTTCCCGACAAATAAAATAATGCGTAGGATCCATTCTTGAGAAGGTTTTCACCACCATTAGGAGAGAGGTAAGAGAGAAGAGTGTTGTGAGGAGACAAGCAAAGAGACATTTTATTGTAATATCTTACTCTATTCAGAGCTTTTCTCTAAAATAAAGTGGTGTAACGTGTACCATGAAAACTGGTAACCTTAGAGACAAATGTAGCCAACGCTTGATTCAATCAACTTTCAACTAAAGCAGGAGAGCCAGAACATTCAGTTACTTTCACAAAAGAATGATGAATTACATGGTTTCTTATGGATTTTTAGTTCTGTGTTGAAGTTTAATTGATATCCTACATTTTACATAGTCATTATAAGATAGGAATTGTTAAATATAGTACCACATTTGAAATAAGCAGTTCCGGTGAAATCTTTTGTTTTGCAAAACAGTGCAAATTGTACATTTAAAGCTATTGACATCATCACGTTAACTGTTACTGCTTTTGGGTTGTAGAAGATGCTACATTTGTTGGGCTGATGGGTTGACACATTTTTTATTGGAATGGAAATAGTACTGAACTTGGACAGAGGGGCTTCTCTGGTTTTGTAAGAATTGCTTGTGGAAATACAGTGAATCTGAATACCAGTGAAATATTTGAAGGAGGTTTTCTAGAACATCATATGAAAAATATACGATACCCTAGGAAGCCGGCGACCACAAACGAAGGAGCGAGTTCGATCATTTGGCAGTGTAATCAGAATGAAGCAAGACAAAAGAAAAGGCAGTGTGGAAAATTGATTGAGGCAGAACTTTCAGGCTTAGAGGGAGCACTGTGAGAGAGTATTAAATTCTGTAGTTTTGCTTTATCCTATGTTTTGGGGTTCAAGAACTTGTTTCTGAGATGGGGCTGGAAACAAGGTTGTGGTCAGATTTTTCTGACAAGGACCCGAGTGACTATCAGTACATTTTCTTTATGAAAAAAGTCAAAGCCCAGAGTGTAAGATAAGAGCTTAGCAATAACAAATTGGAAGAGCAGGAGATTGAGCTAATTGCAACGAGCGGCACAGTGCTTCATGAAGAGGCCTCACCACAGTGGGAAAACAGAGCAAGGTGCTATTTACCCTGAGTGAAGAAATTGAAATGTGGTTCATAAGCAGCATTAGGATGAGACTCTTCTCAGTCTTAATACAAAGTAATGAGAATAGGATGAGAAGGTTTAATTCCTTTGGTATGCTAATGAGTATTCATTAATTATAGCAGAGACCAAACTTGTGAGGCTGAGCGCCAAACGTGTCCGGTGCTGCGTAGATGCACAACACAACATCTGACAAGAAGACTATGTCAGAGTCTTCTCTTAATAGTTGACTTGCTTTCCTGCGCCGCTAGAGGAGAAAGGGTTAAAGAGCACCCACGGGGGGAACAGCAGCCCAAAGGCCTCCTTGGGAAAGGGGGGGAGAAAGGGAGCTGCATGGTTGAAAGGAGAGCCCCCTCCTCCGCTTGCCCTCCTTGGGGAACAGGGAATCTTTCAAGGGAAAGGTTTGGGGTAATATTTGGGGTTGGAGGAAGGCAGTTCTCAGATCTCCTCTTGTGTCCCTGTGGGGCTGTTCTGCAGAGGGTGGGTGAAGAAATCCTGCTCTTCAAAGGGAGAAAGGAGAGAGTGGAGTTTCCTGAAGCGGGCCTGGGGATGTGCTCCTGACCCTGAAGTGTTTGGGAAGTAGGTGGTGGTGCCTGGCTGTGGGAGAGGGTAACCCCCCAGTCCTTCACTCACTCTGTGCTCGGCAGGGAAAGAGACCTTGGTGGAAACCACGCAGGACCAGCGCTCCTCTGTCCTGTGTTGTGAACCAGATGGTGGCAGAGCGCTGTGAGGGAGCTACTGCTTATCTAACCATGGATCGGTTGTGATTTTTTCCTCGTTCTTAATACTATTTTATATTTTCAATAATTACGTTTTTTTCTCTGAGTCTTAAGGTGCATCACAACTTTACATATATCCAACTAGTTTTACATTTTAACTGGATCGGTGCGTGTGAAAGCAAGTAGTAGCAATTTAAAATGTGATAGGTGAGGTAAGGAGACTCTACAAATGCACCACACAGAAATCTGTGTGAAGCAGAAGAACAGGATGTCTCTACTCAGTACAGGAACAAATAGGCTGATTGGAAGGAGGAAGCTTAGAAATTTCCAATAAAGAAAATTTTGAATATTCCTTTTATTCCAAACAGGGCAAATCTGAAGGAGAGAATAAACAAACAAATCCAGGAAACATTCAAGTCTGATTTAAATAACATTTTAAATACCAAAAAATTGTGTTAAAATGAAAATGTTCCTGAGGAAAAAAAAAGGGGGGGGGGGGGGTATGGGTTGTTTCCACCGCCCACCCCCCCAGCACTTGTTTTAAAACAGGAAGAGACCAGCAATCTGCTGTCAAACCGGTCTATGACACATCCAGCCTGCTATTCTTTGGCAAAGTATCAAAGAAATGCTTTGGTGAGGAGAGGAGCACGGTCCTTAAATGCAAGCTCTCGTGGATGGACCAAGCAATAGCGAATTCTCAGTAAGGGACCTTCATGTGGAATATCTACAAAGTTCAAAACCTCAAAAGCCCTACTTGGAGGGTGGTAAAAGAGAACTACAGCTGAACTGAGCCATCCCTGAACAGACGACTTCCCCCTCCTCCCTTTTAAAAACAAACCAAAGCTTTGATTGGGTTATTTGACAACTAAATCTCTGTTCAAACCTAAGGACTTAATCTATGAATCAGGATTGCTGAGGGAAGTTACTTCCAGGTCCTTACTATTCCACAGTTAACTGTTAATATTATTATGCCCGTTAAAAGTGGGTGATGGGCAGAGGTGGTGGATATTTTCGCTCTTGCTATCGGACTCGGATGCATTGCAGCCTTGGGTGCCACCCCCTGCGTGTTACTGGTTGTACCCACAACCGGTAACGCATGCAGTGCTGGAGACCACGCTAAAGATTTGCCAGTTCTTAGATTTTCCCTCTGTGCAACCATTATTTTAAATCATTCTGTCTCTGGTGGTGGGAGGGGGTATGGCAGTGAAGGTCTGTGCCATAGTCTTCTGTTGAGGTGATCAGATCTCTTAAATGCTGGCTGAAGCCCCTCATTTCTCCTCGAGAAAAGCCGCTAGCAGGCAGACAAGGATATGCTGCAATAGGCAGTTCAATAATTTATACGAGCAGGTTTTGAAATATAGCGATGGCAAGGCAGAAAAATGTGCAGTGCATCTTTTACACGGGATCCTTCAGGCAGCAGAACTGTCAGGGCTAAACGTGTGTTATGTAAAAACGGCGTCCGTGCTTAAATGGCATGCGGTGCTTTGACGAGAAACGCTGCTGTGGGTAAGTCTCATAAATATGGTATATTTTAGAAATATTTCGGGTTTGTAAATGTTAACTTTTCTGTTAAGGACTGGTTTCCTATCACATTCCAGGTCTGTGTAGGTAGTGTTACAGCTAGGCTCTCCGTCTTCCCAAAGAAACCTTACCGCTGCTGTGCTCCGAGTCTCGTTTAGGCGCAAGGAGGAAACGCCTCCTGTACAAAGACCGACACCTTATTGTTCGTGTGTCAGAAACACGTACCTCCTCCTGACCACAACGTTTGTCGAGCACTGGGGACTGTGGCATCCTCACCTGGGCACAACCAGAGCTCCGCCGGCAGCAGGGAGCCGAGGGCAGGTCGGGCTCTCGCCTCTCCCGCCTCTGCCCCTTCCCTCCCCCGGGCTGCGGCAGCATCCCTCCGGTGCCCCGGCTGCTGCAAATCAAACACCTCTGCCCCTTCCCCACCCGCTCCAAACGCAGCTTTTTGCTCTCCGGAGAGGTGCGCGCGGTGACTGCCTCTCCTGCGGCGTTGTGGAGTGCGCTCCTGCGGCAGACCCTCTGCCAGGACCTTCAAAGGCTCAGCGGAGCCCCCGGGCTGCGTAACGCCCAGGGCTTCGAGATGCCTTCGCTCTACCTGCGATGAATCCCTGTTGTGTTCCCTGCTTCCGTAGGCACAGAGACGTGAGCGACGCCTGCGGATTAGTCGCTATAAGTAGTGCCTTCCTGCCTATGTAACACTTACCTTCCCTGCCACAGCTCATTGCATTTTTCCTTAATTGGATTCGTAAACCTTCTGGGGTGGTTTGCACACAAACACCAGGTGTTGCTGCGTCTCGTTTGGAATCGGGCCGAGTGTGCCGCTTCGGTGCGTGTTAATAATTAATGTAAATCTGCAGTAGCCCGATGGGGTAACGACGTCCAGCGTGTTTGTGCAAAGGGCGGCAAATACTCCTGCACGTGTTCCGGTTATCCCCTGTTGGATATTGTACAAATCCCATAGCTCTTACTCATTTATTTATTTTCGGTGCCTTCAGAGAACGTGAATTGTAAATTCATTATTGAAGGGCTGTAAAACTGCAAATCGCCCGTGAGCTGGGCAGTTCACCCTCAAGCGGCGTTGTTGCCTACGCCCTGCACGAGGAGCCCTTTCCAGCTGAAGGGGTGCAATGTAAAGAGTCCTCAGATCCTGCGGGTAAGGACCTGTCTTTGTCAGCTGCGTGATACTGGAGAGGATGACCCACTCCTCCTGTGCTTTGGCTCTGCCAAGGTGATGGATTAAGGGTGGCTGCCATATCTAGCCCCGTCCGTCCATGAAAGATGGAAAACAAAACGGCAAAACCAGCCTCTTCTGGGAACTCAATTTCGGCTTATGGTTTTGATGAAAAAATAATGCAAAAATAAATGTAAAAAAAAAAAAAAACAAAACCAAAAACAAAAAGGAAAAATAAATTGAATGATAAGCATCTACTTTTTGACGAAAAAATATCTTTTATACTTTAATCCACCCGCAAAGCTAACTTTGACTGTCAATTGGCATTTTTCAGTATACCACTCCTGGTTTCTCTGTAAGTGTCATAGTGTGCGTACAGCACCCCGGGAAGGTAAGAGAGCATATCTCAGAAATACTGATATGCAAACTGCATTGTAAAATATGGCTAGCAATCAGTTTGAAAGATTTAAGAGCACTTTTCTGGAGTCCTAGCTGAAGCTTGTAATTTCTGCAGATAAATATTGATGTTGTTGCCATAGAAGCCTTCAATTCTTCATCAACTCTTGTTCTGGGTTTTGCTCAGTGGCAAACTTTGGGATGGGGGGGAAATACATGAGTATACGTTTGCTGAGAGCCAGGGAACACTGTGTAACACACACTTATGATGTGTCACCCCTCCAACACTGGTTCCAGCTTCCGTTAATTGAATTTTTTCTTGAACTAACTTTTGAACCCAAGCGAGCTGTATCATTAACCTGCACTTCATCCTGCTATGGCAATAGGAGTCTGGAGCAACAAACATTCTGTTTGTAGAGGAAGAAAAACAACTTGATGCCTGCTGAGATATCTTGGTATATTTCCGTATAAATGTATAAAAACATCTTGGTACTAATTCCAGATACCTACTTATTCTGAATATTAGTTTGAGAGGGGATGTCCAGAAGGAGCGGAAACATGTTTGCAGTTCTTTTTTCCTTCTTTATATCACTGGAACAGGCTGCTTATTATGGATGCTGTACGGCATTTGTGTTTTGTCCCAATTAACCTGCCACCTTCTCTAAATGAAGCTTGTACAAATGTTGCTGTGCATGACCACCAAATGTCACTGCAGCTCAGCACACTTAACAGAGAGTTGGCTGGTTTATGTTTTCTTTATTATAGCGTTACATTGATCATTTATACATTGATTATTAGAGCAAGGTCATCAATTTAATGCTGTAATAAACTTGGTATTGAGCATAGTTTAAGACATGTCAATGTATAATAATATGCATATGGCTGAACACTTCTGAATTGCAGGAACATGAACGAGACAGAGAGCAAAAACTGAAAGCTATTTGTGACATTTAATGACCTTATTAACATCCCTAATAGTAAATGACAAGGTAATTAAGGTGGAACAAATATCCCAACAAAAGTGGTTTGAGCAATTACAATAATGTCATGAAAGTAAAAGAACACATCTAACTTGAGGAGGGGGGATCTTGGATTGTCCAAGTAAATGGATTATTCAGATTATCAATGTCTCATTTAAGTATCTCTAGCTGTATAATGTAATATATGAACTGGCACCTATGACCATTTTAAGAGAAGCAGAGAATTATAAACTCCACTGGGTGATGCAGAAGTGTATCTACAGGTGATACAGGTACCACAGATACAGAGTAGATTAACATGGATGACAAAAAAAAAGGGAATGAGGTTTGCTGCTCTGTGGGAAATCTGTGCTGGACCCAGATTACTGGAGTGTCTAAATCCAAACCTAAGGGGTTTGTCTATAGAGAGGAAGGTTATACTTGATGCAATAGTATATTTATGAGAACTATCAGTTTGCAGTCCAAAAGGTTGGATGATCTTGCAGCAAAGTTGATTGATAAGAAGCCAGAGATACGGAGACCTAGTTCTGCTACTGCGTTGTGGTGTCTTTAGATAAGAAACGGAGAAGCTCCCATGTCGCAGCATCTGCTGTATCCGCATGCGCCTTCTCTGTGTCTTCATTTTCCAGTTAATTCTGGGTCTAATATATCCCTGTGATGTAGAAGTACAGGGTAGAACACGCTCAGGTACCAGGGGCAGGGGGGTAAAACAATGGCAGCGAAACTGGAAAGATACATTTTCTTTCTGAAGTGATGCATCTCCTCTGGTGAAAAAGGGACAAAAATCTGGAAAGTGAGGCTTCTGGAGGGTGACTCTGACATCAGCACTTTTCGTGCTTCAGAGCACGAGACACATTTGTGTTCAGTTCTGCGCACCGCTAATCACTGTTTGCGAAGGAGGGAGAAGTGATAAGATCTGCCCTGTACTTCCTTCCAAGGGACCGAGCCCCAAAATACACAGTTGTAGAAAGGGTTTCTTTCAGGCTTCCAGCCCTGATATTTCTGCCTGGAATGGAGACATTCTATGGGTGCACTGAGTCGAGCTGAAATGTTGGTACTAAAAGTGGATTTGAGGACTGAAGGTAAGTGATGCAACAGATTTGGGGTAGGCTACAATGCCTTGACTATCAGAAGGAAGGATTCCAAACCCTGTGTTCACACCTGGATGAAAAAGCCAAGGGGACAGACCAATAATCCAGCTGTGCCAGCTGCTTTCAGCTTCTATTGTCCAGCTTTCAAGTGACAATCTGTTGAAAGGCTACGAGAAAAGCAGCAGGTCAACTGAAGTCAAAGGCAGTGTTTAGCGCCGTGGGGATTCTAAAGTGCAGCATGGGTGCCCAAGGCATATGGATTTCTTCTTTTAAAGCTGGGGGCTCAGTCAGGGGACCTGAAGGCAAGAAAAATCTCAGCTAAGTAGAGGGGGGGCAAGTCTGCAAGCCAAAGGGCCTTCTCTTTTGTTATTTACCTACACACCCCAAAAAAGCTTCCCCAAGGAACCAGAAGGACTTGGTTCCTACATCAGTCAAAACTTACAGCTCAGAGGCTTATTTCGGTAGTAATGTTGATACCACGGGGCTCATTCAGAGCTTACATCCTGCCCTTGGCCCCCTTGAATTCACTGGTTGTTCTTGGGCAGGTCCTGTGATAGTCTTCTCCGTACCAAGGTGAAAATGCTACCTCAGCCCTTGGGAAACAGCCCTGTGGTAGGGACCCAAGATCCCATAGTTTCCTGCACTCTTCGCAAACGCCCTGTTTATCCAAACGACCCCGGTTCCTCTGCTCCTTGGATTCCTCTGGGAAAACGTGCATAATATTCTCGTGTTGTCTTCTCCTTTTGTCACATGCCGTTTTGTTTTGCAGCTCTGGCACAAGATTACCTCTTGCTAAACCGCTGAAAAAATACTTAGGAGTTGTTTATCCCACTCACCTCCCTGACACTCCCCCCCCTCAGTTGTCTTTCTGTATTTTAATTACTCTGTTATTTGACATTCGCGTTTTTCCTTAACGTGTATCCTGCTCCCTTTCAGAAAGACAGAAGTGAAACTGTTATCTTTATGGGTGAAAGCATTTTGACGAAGTTTTTCCAAAGAACACGGCTAAAACAAACTTCTAACTCTCTCCAGGTGACGCAGTAACACTTTATTGCGCATCTCAAAATGCCTACAACATGGAACTAAAATTCTGCTGGAGATCATAAACAGTAAAAACCCTACTTTTATGACGAAGTACAGTGGCTAAAGAAAAATATCCAGAGAATTGGCCTGTTCTGTTCCTCCTCCCTCCCTGCACACATACACCCCTTTTCTCCTTCAGACCCAGAGAGGGCTCTGACATGAGCTCCTCAGCCTGTTACAGTGCAAGAAATACATAGCACAAAGGCTTTTGATGGATAATTCAGGAAAGAGATAATCTGGCAACTTAATTTGTTTCTGTAGCAATTAGTTTAAAAAAATGCAAAAAACATCAAGGCTAATTTTTTTCTCAACATAATTGCACTGAAAACGCCTTCAAGCGAAAGATTATCCTGCCTAACTGATTGTCTTGACATCTTTGCAGTTGGTTTTGTGCACGTTAATAATAGCTGGGTTCCCTTTCCAGCTCTCTCATTCAGCACGACGCTTAAATTTAGAGCAGCTGACGGGAGGAGTATGGGAATTGTCCCCTCGCTCCCTCTCTCTTAACCCTCCTCCGCCCCGTACCCATGCTTTCTGCCGGGACGGTCGGCCTTGCTGCACCCCACCATCAGCCCTGCAGCCCAGAGTTCCGTGGTGGTGTTTTAGCAAGCAGAAACCCTGCCGTGCCCGAGGTACGGGGCTTTATAAGAAGTCTTGCAACAGTGCCAGGAGCTCTCGAAGGGCTGTTTCCAAAGCCCCGTGAAGTCAGCAGGTACCTTTTAGTTGCCTTCAACGCCTTTGGTTCAGACCTGTCCTGCTCTCCCGTCCTAAAGTCTCTGCTCTGGTCTGGTGCAGATCGTACCTGACAACACAGAAAGAGCCACATTGGTCTTATTACAAAATATTGAGCAAATATATGGAGTTCTTTTATTTCCTTTGAGAGCAGAAAATGACCTACTATATTTACAAAGGTACTTTTCCTCAGCATCTGAAAGTGCTAGAGGAGAGGTTCAGGATTTTAGTGAAGCCAGTGCAAGCTCTGGCGGGGATTTTGGGCACTGACGGACACAGTGTTGTTCTCTCAGTTCAGATACTTCATGTGAGACAATGACTTCTTACGTGGCTTATTCTCTCCTGGAGCTGGGGAGATCTCTTTTGCTGTGCGCTGTGCGCACGCTGTTTCTGCCAGAATGAAAATGGAAAGCGTGGGAATCCAAGTCTGGCTCACCCATTTGTACATAACCCCTCTAAAGAGGAATGGTAAGGGTTACTGGGGTCCGAGCCAATACGGAGGAGATTTTTCTGACTTGCGTTAACAGTCTCCCTAATCCGTTTCTGGCCATAGTGAAGCACAGCTCTTCCAGCCTGAAAGACCAAGCTACTGTATCCAGTGGAATTGCCAAGGTACCCTAGCTTGGAAAAAGAGTAGACATCATAAATTTCCAAATGTATCACAGGTTTATTCTTGTTGTTTTACATTACAACACGTTAAGAAGAGCACCTAACTGCTAGGACTTCTGTTTGCCCACATGCAAAGCAGAGGAATGGGTACACAGTGCTGTGAAAAAGCACGAAAAAAAGGAGTGATTTATTTACCTTAAATGCTTAACTCTAACCTATTGGCGTATTACCTATTTATGCTGTACCAACAGAGTTTTTGTGGGGGCAAGGGCAAAAGGATTAAGCAAAATAAATCGACTGGATTATAAATACGGCTAAATAATTATTTGCATTGATTCTTAAAGCATTTATGCTCAGAAGTGCAGTGCATTACCACTGCCGATTGCACTCTGTTTTATCAGAAGGTGGGAATAAAAGGCAGGAGAAACCCATCACCACCGTACCACTCCCAGCTGAGCATCTCCTTCTGGGTGCCTGGTGAGACTGGGGTATGGGATGGAAACTAAACACATTGATGTGGGTTTCTCCTGGTTGATGGACATCCTCACAGATGACAAGGTTGAGTGCTGTGTGGAATAGTAAATGCTCAGCAGGAGATGGGAAAGTAAAAAAAAAAAAAAAAGGTATCACAGTAATTAACTGGCCCAGAGAAAACTGTTTCCAGACAAAATATCCTTTTCCTTCAGCGGCTGTGGCATTCCATCCCATGTCTGCTGTGGTTGTTGCCTGTTTCATTTCCTCTTTGTTTTAACATCTTGTTTGGAAATTTTATCATAAAGTCACTGGAACAGAAAAATAACTGCTTAACTTTCCTCCTTCCTGCTGTTCTCCATATTTTCCCCCTCCTGTTTACTAGTGAGGAATCAGGTCCTTTACATTTCCCTGTGCCATCCTGATGGGGGAGGTAGGACATGGCTAACTCACAGCGCTAGCTTCTCTCTAACTGTTTTGGTTTTCCATCTCCATCCTCTCCAACCTCTTTTTTTTTTTTTTTTTTTTTTTTTTTGGTAAGAGACTGCACTTGCCAGCTCTCATGGGTGGGAGGTGACCTGGAAGAATTATCAGGAGTACAAATGCTTAAATGCCGTGGGAAAACCTGCTCCTGCACTCCCCTCATTACCCATGGACAGAAATGACTTCTAGTTGGTATCTCCAATGCTGAATGACATCCATTTTGCAGGCGCCCCGTGGCAGCACCACTGCAACGTAAGTGGAGATTTTGGCTTCCTTCTGCTATTCTAATCAGTGACTAATTTTAAACAGTCTCCATGGAACCAAAATATCCTACCTCTTGGCAGCATTAGGGCTGCTGGCACCTACCTGGTGGGGAAAAGCACATGGGATCCAGAGGTGAAGCATCCCTGAGCGCAATGTCTCCTTCTCTGTAGCGCACTGGAAGCGTGGCCATCATTGTGCATCAAGCTCCCAACTTTAAAAATGGACGTTGAGTCTGGTCTTAAGTTGGTCCAGAAAAGGAAAGATTGTTGCTGATCTGGCAGAGAAATTATCAGAGATTTGAACAGTTTGGTCATGGTTATATGAAGTGCTTTTTATGTTCTGTGCGGGTGGAGGCTTTAGCCGGTGTTTCTAAGGATACTTCTTCAGAATGAGTAGGAAAAAAGTTCTTCAGATTCATTGAGATAAACTGGTGTTTCATCTCCAGACTCTTGAAAACCCCTTTCCTTGGTATTTATACGGACAATTCTCCCCATATAAGAGATTGAAACTCTCTCTTCAAGAGATCGAAGGTCTCTGACACCAGTAATCAGTAGTATAAAAAATGAAGTATAGTTTTCAAGACCCGCTCATCCTTATACTTCTCTCAGTGACATCCCTGCTGTCTCTTTAGGAGACATCTCCTGATGAACACATTTTTTGCTCCTGCTGTTGACAGCTCTGTTTCCTGCCAAAAATTTATTTTCAGGAAACATACTTGTATAATATTTTGAGCTCTTTATCCTGATGAAAACTAATGAGACACACTAATGCTCCCTCATTTGTATTTGATGGGCATTCAAAACTTGTAGCCTCCTGCTGTATTAATTTACAGTCTCCCCCAGCAATCGATACCGTGAGCCAAATTCCCTGAGAATTATGGCCACTTTGTACTGTGCTGCCTCTATAATCTTGTCCTAAAGCCTGCTTAGCTTTGGTGGATCAACTGCGTTGATTTGCCTGAGCCACGGGGGCTCAAGGTAAGCCACCTCTCTACTCATGACAGGGGTCGATAGAGGAAAGCAAAATAACGGGAATACTCGCGGGGTTGCGTTAATTTTCAGCGGTGCAGGGAGCACCTGCGGGGCTCTGTGTCCTGCTGCTTTGGAGAGATGTCATAGAATCATAGAATTGCCTAGGTTGGAAGAGACCCTTGGGATCATCGAGTCCAACCATCTACCCTACTCTACAGAGTTCTCCCCTACACCATATCCCCCAACACCACATCTAAACGTCTCTTAAACACATCCAGGGACAGTGACTCAACCACCTCCCTGGTGTCCTCAGAGAGGAGGCAGAGGGAGGGCAGTAACAGGATTTGTTCTGTCTGTAATGGCTTTGAGTAGAGATCCTTGAAGACACTCTAGTTTACATGTTAGTCTAGAATTGTCCTACCGTTTTAAGGGCTTAGGCTTGCACTCACAGGACCACAGGTACCTACGTGAGTGAGGCCTTTTGTAAAACGGGGCTGTGTCAATACAGGTGCAGTAAAAAAGAATATAAAATGGCAAGTCAATGTTATTTTTTTTTTTAATAACAAAAGTCACAGAGGCCCCTGGGGGCAAATTCAACCACTCTGAATAATCCATTTATCAGATTTTGATATCTCGTTCACTCTGCATCACATGTGCACATAGCACAGTATATATTATACACAGGTTTCTCTGTCTCACTGATGAGGGCTTGACAGAAAGGGGGATAACAGACTCGCTCCTATGAAAACTGCCAACAGACCTATGGACTCCCTCTTTTCAAACTCTCATTTGGTGTTTTGCATGGATGCGAATTGGCAGTATAGCCAGCAGAAAGAGGGTGTCACATGCACAGTCCAGCGTCTTCTACACATGCTGTCCTCCGCTCTGAAACAGTCCCTTCTGGAGTGGACTGCAGGGTGCAATTGCTCAACTTCTACCTGCAGGTCTGTTTATGGTGTGAGTCTTGAGAAGACAGCCTGTTATTACTGGGTAAGTAAAAAGGCTAACCATGCGTTATGCGCAGTTATGCTGATTGATGAAGGGACACAAATGTTGTTACTTGCAGTCAATAGCACGGATGTGGCGGCTCTGAGTTGGATTCTCTGCTTTCTACCATCTGCTGTAGGTATTTCAGGATGCAAAATTCTGAAAGCAGAAACTGCTTCACCCAAAATGTCCACAATGCTGAGTGTTGTTGTAGTATAATTTACAGAAACCAAAATGAACTTTCAGAGGGAATATATAGGAAATCTGATGTTTCCAAAAAGCAGAATTCTTTCCAACACCATGTGACAATTGCTGCTTTAGGGTAGATTTGTGAATTTAGGGTAGATTTATGAGTTTAGGCTACTAAACGCTAATGCGTACATGTAGCATCCCAGTTCTGTTACCAGTTTGCCTAGTATAATTTTTCCATTTCGTTCCCTTGTTACCTGATTTGCAAATGCAAATCCCCATTTGGGAAAGCAGTGGAAATAATGAAAAGAAGAGCTCACTTTGAACATCTGCACCCATGGTTTGTATGTGCAAAATGATCAACCTTTGTAAATGAGGTCCTGGTTTTCTTGAATACGACTTTCATGTAAGGGTATATAGATCTGCACTTTATTCCAGCATCCTGGAGCAACACAATTGATTGTACCCAGAGGTTTTGCTCTGCTGAATAAGCCTTCACGAGCCCAGCAGCATGCATGACACTTCAGCAAGCAATGTAGATTCTCCAAGTTTAATGTAGGAGGAACCATTAATCTGGTCTTCTTTTTCTTTATCTTACATCCATTTACCAAATAAGTGGACTTTAATCCAAATAACTTGGGGTTATTTAAAAGATAAGATTGTCTAGAGAATAGGAAACCGGTCATGATTTGCAAGGATCAGGAGATACATTCTGTTCCACTTTTCCCTAAGCAAAGAGGATAAATACCAGACAGGATTTGGTGAAGAAGTGACATTTTTAGAGAAGTTAATGCTTCTTTCTTGGATCAAGTAAACAGGGAAGCTGAAGGAGGAAAATCAGCTGGTGATTTAGCTGAGAGTAGTTCACTGAACCTTGCATATGATTTAACTGTAGAAGAAGCTATCGGTATCAGTGAACATTCTACATTTCTGTTCAAGATCCTTAGAGCTGAAAAATACACACAATAAAACCCCAATAGAGTAACTTTTACCTTTTGTAGGGGGAACAACAGAATGAAGAAAAATGATTAAAAAGGCAGCTTGCAGGGGCAAGGAGTTTGTTTAAATATATTCTGTTAGGTGCCTTGGAGTAAATGTAAATACCTTGTTAAAAAAAGAAGTTTGTTTAGAGGGTGAAAAAAAGTTGTCCAGGTAAACCAGCAGTGTAGAAGATGCCATTAGGAATAATAAAGACACCCTTTAAAACATGAATAACATGTAGGAATGGGAAAAGTAGAAAAACCCACAAAGTTCTGGTAGCTGAAATGTAAAACCACAGCAGATGGATTGGAAAAGGTTTTGAAGCACGGCTTCCTGGAGGCCTAAAAGCTGATCATCATAGAATCATAGAATGGTTTAGGTTGGAAAGGACCTTGAAGATCATTGAGTTCCAACCCCCCCGCCATGGGCAGGGACACCTCCCACTAGACCAGGCTGCCCAAGGCCACCTCCAGGGATGGGGCCTCAACAACCTCTCTGGGCAACCTGGGCCAGTGTCTTAAACCTGGCCAGGCAGAGAGCCCACAGGATGCCTGCGGGGTGGAGGTGGAGGTGGAGGAAGGGCTGTAAGGGAGCATCACAGGGAAGTGCGCTGGATCTCTGCACGAGGGTTCATGGCAGAGGTGGGACCTGCACTGGGCTGAGACCTCAGTGGAAATGTTTTTAAAGCAAATCATTAAAATTCTCACAAATTGCCAGGCCCAGATGCTTTTGTCCTAAAGCTCTCTGAGGAACTTAAGTGTAAAACTGATGAACTACTACTAGTGGTATGTAATGTTTAAATATATCTTAGCAGCAGAGGGGAAAGTGGCAAACAATACCAATCTTTAAACGCCCATAAAGAGTGGTGGCTGCATTGCAGGAGACGTGATTTCTGCATCCGACATGGAAACCTGAGCTATGGAAAGAAAGGGTTGGAAAGACTCATGGATATGGGTGATATAGTGAGGAAGAGGTTCAACGGATTTTGCAGAATTCCCTACTGCAGTAAGAGCAAAGGTATGTGCGCAGAACTGTTCCATCACTCTTAGCATCACGTGCATGGATTTTTAGCAAGGCCCTTCCCCAAATTTTCTTACTGACCTGAAATTTTATGTCATAGAAGAGCAATGAAACTAGTTAAAAGGGGTGAAACAAAGGTGTTGATGAATTATCAGGTTTTAGTTATCCCAGCAAAAGCTCTGTAGGGATCTGTTCTGCTCAAGGTATCCATAAAAGATCAGAAAAAGAGACAAAAAATGAAGCCAAGAAAACAACTAGGCTGATGATACAAAATTGCTTTGTTCTGACAAATCCAACACTCTTTGCCAACACTTACAGAAGGATCCTGCAATCCTGGACAACTGGGCAATAAAATTGCAGATAAAATTCAGTGGCAATAATGCAAATTAATGCATAGAGGGGGAAAATGATTCTATTTTTGTGCCTGGTAGGCTGTAACAGCACTATTATTATGCAAGGGAGGGATCACAAAGCTGTTCTGGATCGTTCTTTGGATACGGCATGGAGTTTGACAGCAAGAAGGGCAAGTAAAGCACTGGGGATTATCGAGGAGGCATAAAGCATAAGGAGGAAAACATTATTATGCAGTTGTAGAAACCAGGTTTTTAGAAAGCCATCCAGAAATCTTGAATGCCATGTGTATTGTTATGCTCCCTCAAAAACATGTGGTAGAACTAGAAACACTGATAGTAAGAATTTTTGAATATTTACTTTATAAAGGGCAACTAAGATGATTAAGGGCTTGGAGCACCTCCCTTATGAGGAAAGGCTGAGAGAGCTGGGACTCTTTAGCCTGGAGAAGAGAAGGCTGAGGGGAGACCTTATTACGGCGTACAAGTATCTAAAGGGTGGGTTGAAGGAGGATGGAGCCAGGCTCTTTTCAGTGGTTCCCAGTGACAGGACGAGGGGCAATGGGCACAAGTTAGAACACAGGAAGTTCCGTTCAAATACACGGAAACACTTCTTTACGGTGAGGGTGACAGAGCACTGGAACAGGCTGCCCAGGGAGGTTGTGGAGTCCCCTTCTCTGGAGATTTTCAAGACCCACCTGGATGCAGTCCTGAGTGATGTGCTCTGGGCAATCCTGCTCTAGCAGGGGAGTTGGGCTAGATGATCTCTAGGGGTCCCTTCCAACTCTGAAGATGCTGTGATTCTGTGATTCTGTGAAAGACGATGCACAGAGCTCATAATATGTGTGTTCTCAACATCTAAATCTTGGGACCTTAGTCAATAAAGGTTTGTTAGAAATATTTCCCAGAAAGCATATGTACCAGAATTGGCCAACACTGTGTCTAAATAATAGTCAATTGCTGTGACTGTTACTAAACCGTGTGGACATTTGGAGAAATTTGGTCTAACAAGGTCGATTATTGTTCCAGATACAGTTCGTGCGTGCTTAGCCAAAATGCAGTTATCAGTTTGTGCATTTTTATCCAAAATTTTATACCAAGCAGGCACGAAGGATCCGCTGTGAGAGAGGTGGTACATGATAGATAAATGGAGAGAACTGGGAGAGCCGGCATTACATGAAGAGTTTACAATTTGTTAAGGATGAAAGGAAAGGCTTGGTGTGAGAGATGTTGTACCCTACAGATTGTGGCATTTTTTGCATTACTTTCTAATGGTCTAGAGATGTTTTCCTTGCTGTTTATTTCCACAGATGCTGCCTTTGAATTCCTGCTACGCCAGGCACGTGCCAAGTGATACAACGATACTGCTCCCCGGAGGGTCACTCTTAGAGGGTCTAATCCCTCGTGTAACGTCAGAGTAACTGTCAAACTACTTCACTGACATCCCAGGATGTTCCCAGTGCTTTATAATTCTCATGTAATTTCCACACCTTTCAGCACTGTACTGTGCAAAAGTCTGGCTTATATCGAAATAAAACAGAATTACAAAACAATCAGCAGAGTAGTCATTTTGCCATACAATGGCACATAAACAAACTAAAATTAATTAAACTTAACTTTAATTAATGTTTATATAAGCCAATAGAAATCTAGGTTATGAAACATTGTTTAATACCATCAGTTGTTTGATTTTCTTTTATTGATTTTTGTGTTATAATTCATAAGGAATCCCCAGTTCTGGCATAGAATCATATGATAAATCGCAGCTGGATGAGGCAAATTGCAAGTTAATACAACATTAAATAACTGGAAATGTTTTCCATTCCATAAAAATAGAATGGAGAAATGCTAAAGCGTGCTCTAAACTGCCTCTTTCATCATGCTGTTACACAGTGTTAATACATTATTAGAGTAAAGTGGTAATTTTTCAAGTATTTTACTGAATAGCACCTATCTGTTACGGAGCAATGAATGAATTGAGGAAAACGAGATACAGAAGCAAAGACTTTTCAAATGAGCAACAAAAGGTCAGTTTATATGGCAAGTAAAAAGTACAATAGACACGGTCTGTGGCACTTGGGCAAAATATATACACCTAGAAATGAGAATTGTCATTAACCTGTTAGGACTCTTGAACTGAAGCCCTACTGCCACCAAAGTAAGAAAGAATTGCTCTTGAGCATCCTCTAAGGGAGGCTGGGCTACTTAAAACGCCTCCATCCCTGGAGGTGTTCAAGGCCAGGCTGGATGGGGCTTTGAGCAACCTGGTCTGGTGGGAGGTGTCCCTGCCTATGGCAGGGGGGCTGGAACTGGATGATCTTCAAGGTCCCTTCCAACCTAAACTATGCTATGATTCTATTATTCTAAAACAAACCCCCAATGGAAATGTGTCAAACCAGGTGGCCTTATAGCTAGATAGCCCAGGTACAACACTTATAACCTCAGCAGCTCAGCAAATCCTCATGGCAGAGCAGTTATTTCCATTCCACAGTTTAGGATCGGAGTATCTTAATGTATTTGACTTGTTTACCTCTTAAAGTAACGAGGTGCCTGAAGTTTTCTAGACACCACAGGTATTTCCATCATTTCAGCTCAGCTGCTGCTTATCTAGTGTGCAGGAATTTGACGGTCTATTTGTCTGGTGGTATCTCTCTGAGACATGACGTGCAGAGCCGTGGAGAGATGGGATTGACTTGGAAGTGCAACATGGGCGAGGATTCAGTTTCTCATTAAGAAAACAGTTGGTTAGGTAAGTGGATGTGTCTGTCCAGTTGAAAACGTATATAATTTTGAAAGACTTTGGGTAAAAAGCACTATATGACATAATTTATCTCTCATTGTTGCCAAAGTGAGGGAGAGGTGCCCAGTTTACTTTTTACATAAATCCTGAGAAGTTGCAAAATTATTGAAAATGAAAGACAAAAAGAAGGTAACTTACAAGCTTTGTTTTTATATGTTTAAAAACAACCAGCTGTTGAAAGGTTTTGCGTTTGAAACCATATTTTTTTCCCACACTGTGTTTCTTCAGAGATGAAGAGTAACAGCATGTCTTTTGCTTGGGTTATTTCTTGAAGACTAACGAGATCAGGAAAAAGTTATTTGAACGCCTTTTTCCAAAGGGCTGAGCTTTGGCCTGGGTAAAGCCAATTCTACACAAGAAACATTCCTAAAATTGCTCCAAATGAAACGATGATGAAAGAAGGTGCTCAGGAATATAGATATCATTATTCTCAGGTGCTTTAGACCCAAGCTGAGCTGTGGGTAGTGTGCCGCAGAAGCGGCTTGTGGCAGCAGAAGGCCGCGGGGCTAATTCTGGTCCTGGCAAAGTGCACTTGGCCTTCTGCGGGAGCACTTTGGCCAACTCTGCCGTGGGTTTACAGCTCCCACTGGGAGACAAACAGTATATACGATGCTCTCTGAAGCCGGCCTAAACTAACGTGTCTCAGCCGTCAGATTGGTTTGTTGGGGCATTTTAAGACGTAAGAAATGCACTTAGTTACAATATACATAGGCTGTTGTCCTCTGCCTGAGCTTCCCAAGAAACAACCAGCCTCCTTTCTGCTGAAAACACCCCCACGGTTGCTTAATTAAAGAAAATGACAAGCTAAAGCCTTAGAGAAAATGCATCTTGGGGGTGTGTTCTCTGATTTGTACCCAAGGACAAGGCAGGGCTGAAACACGCATTAGAGTACAGGAACAGTCCTTTAGGTGAGTGGGTAACTTAAAGTGCCTGCACAAAAGGGAAAAGATGCTGTGAAATTACTACCTTTAGATACATATTTATACATGTCAAGAAAGAGAGAAATGCGTTTCATGAGAGGTACTTGAAGGAAAACGGAATTTGGTATTTTGTAGCTTGTAAACGAGAAACGTGCCAGGTAGTGTTATTACTACTGGATACATGATAGTAAATCAAGGCTTTTCTTTAATGGATCAAAAATGAAAAATACACCTCAGATTAAGAAATTTTTAAAAAATCTTTAAAAAGTCTTTTGTGACAGTGGGAGAACAGCTCTAGTTTCTTCATGTCTGTGCCATGAGAGAATTCCACAGCTTCTTGTAGAAAATCAAGGCATGATTAGAAAACTCTTCACTTTTATCCTCTTCAGGGAAAGGTCTGGCTGTAAAAGCAGTGAAAATCACCATGTTTTGTTGTTGGTTTTCTATCTAATGACAGGTTGGTGGCTGAGATTAGGCTGTCTGAAGATATCACCCCAGCTCAAGATCTGTACAAATCATTGAAAATTGCTTTTTTTTCCAGACACGGAATAAGAAGTCCTTGATGATTTAAAATTTTAGGATGATTCTTATAGTGCAGGGTTGCAATTTGTAGTGAAATGTTTCTGCTTCAAAAATCCCCTTCCTCCTAAAAAGGCAGCTAAGGAAGCTCCGTCAGCCTGCTTGCTCTGTGCTCGGCGGAGGAATGTTCAGCTAAATCAGACGTCGCATTTTTTAAGTGTACCTCTGGGATGCGGGCAAGGGATAAATCTGAAATTGCCTAACAAAACTAGAAAGTGAGAGAACTAGAGGCAATTGAAACTCAAAAAGATGACGTGGATACAATAAATTCTTCAAACCTCCCGTTTTCTCTATAGAACCATCCTCAGAGATCTGTAACTCAACCTGCATCCAACAAAAGTAAGAAAAACAAATCCCAGTAAATAAGACTTTATTTTTTTAAAGGTTTTAGATTCCCTTAGGAACCTTTGTAAGAATAAAGTTTGTGTGTGGAAAACCAAATTCTGTCCTCACCAGTAGGTCTCTGGCCCCTGCTGCATCCAGTTCTTGCACATTTTTTCATACGCACCCTTAGGGAGACTTCTAGTGCAGAAACTGCAAACACTTGTGAATTAGGAATATTTTCTTTATTCTCATGCTCATTTAAAATATTCTCTCAAGCAGTTAATAATGTTTATTTGTTTTCGGTTTGATTATTAAAGTTTATAACATTTGAATACTTTAGAGAATGGGTAAAGCTGTTTTCTCAGTGCAGTGAAGAATGGAAACATAATAGCATAAATTAAATGAGATGTGGAAAGTTTATCTTTTGTTTTGTGAATCTGTTCATTTGCAATGGCTGAATTAGTTCATTTTGCATTTTGATAGAATGTCTTATTCAATCTTGGAAATCACGTCCAATTAATTTTTTTTTTCTTTATTAAAGGTGTCTCATGCAGTGCATACCATTCATTTGAGTGGAAGAAGGTATTGTCAAAGGGAAGGGTCCAGGGGCAAATTCTGACTTGACTTTGCTTTGGATTATATATTTGTATACATCTGTCTGTGGAATTACTCTGTTTTTTTACTGTAATTCATAAAGTCAGACTGCAGTGAATCTATTTGCTGGTTTCATAGAGCTTGTGAATACTTTATCTCTCTGAATGATTCTTACATGTTTAAGTACTGCAGGTAACTATCTGGCCCATCACATCTGGCTCCTATTTTGCATCAGATTGGAGTCTTATGACTATGTTCCTGCCTGGGATCCTCTACAAATATACCTCTTCGTGTTTCCCTTAAGTTTGATCAATCAGTCATTACCAAGGTATACAATTTTTCTAGTTCTGGATGTTTGAAGGGTCTCTGAGAACTGTGGTGCGTGAAACATTCTTAGAAAGAAAAAGACAAAATAACTTCATTAAATTAGTGATGTGTTTGACCTAGTTATGTTATTATCCTAGGGTTTTTTTTCATGTCTCTATATATCTATCAGGGGAAATGGGTTTAAACTAGAAGAGGGCAGGTTCAGATTGAACATTAAGGAGAAGTTTTTCACTGTGAGGGTGGTGAGGCACTGGCCCAGGTTGCCCAGAGAGGTTGTTGAGACCCCATCCCTGGAGGTGTTCAAGGCCAGGCTGGACGTGGCCTTGGGCAACCTGGTCTAGTGGGAGGTGTCCCTGCCTATGGCAGGCGGGTTGGAACTGGATGATCTTCAAGGTCCTTTCCAACCTAAACCATTCTATGATTCTATGATATTTATATCTATCTATCTGTATGTGTCTCCTGTGTATAAATATAGCACATACCTAGCTCCTAGTTATTTGATCTAGTTGGTGTTGTTATCTGTGTTCAATGTGGACAACTGTAGTTGAGGATGTAGAAAAGAAAGCATTTTATAGTTTTGCTGATGTCCTTAGCCTTTGTGGTTTTTTTTTCTTGTCCTTTGAAGCTGGAAACTGTGTCATCCCTTCTGACCTTCTGACACAAAATTTATTGACAGCCTACCGAAAGGAAAGGGTGATGGGTAACAAGAATAGGAAGAGCAGTAAGTTTGATGGATGGCTTGGATCTCAAAAGTCTGTGATCAGTCCAGCAATCCTCTTTGTCAGTTATTTGCATTATTCAGAAATCACGTTAGTCTTTTCCTTTTCTCATAACTAATAAATCAGATGTGTTGGGACAAACGTGTATCCCGGTAGTGTGTGTACAGCCTGCTGGAAGGTTGGGACTGGGGCAGCAGGGCTGGGGATACGTGGTGGAAAGAAAAAGGTGTCCTTTTCAGGGTTTGGCGTCCTGCCTCATGCTTCCCATTGTCTGCTTTTGTAGTTGTCATAAGCATTTTACACAGGCATTGAAGAAAAATCATATGACCACAACTCTCTTTCTAGGTTGCTTCTGATGGAGGTATGTGCCAGTTCTTACTTTGACAAATTAAATCGTTGGCCTAGATTTCATTCAACAGACCTGATCGCTTTGTTCCCTCTATGTTCCATGGCTTGCTTTGATTGATTAGTCCTAGAGGTACAGGAATAGTCATGAAATCCTTTTTTTTTCGGGGGGTGGGGGGGGATTTAATTCTAATTTGCCAGTTTAAATATCTAAAGAAACCACAATCATTTAAAGAAAGCAGCATGAGAAATGGGAAAAAACTCTGATTTCTGTCTTTCTGAGAGATCTCTCCTCACCAGAGTGTATGGCCTCTTCCTCCTTATTCCCCTTTCCTTCCCACCGACTCTTGAATTACTTTTTGTCTGTTGGTGTAACTTTATGGCAATACCTGGAATTCTTTCATACGGATGGCCCCTGGACCGGCCACGCGGGGCACCGGGGGGGGAGCCAAGGAGAGCAGAGGAGCAGCTCTGGCTGCCCAGGGGACTTCTGTATTGGCTGATGGGGCTCAGGGAGCGAGACCGAGGCCTGGGGTGCAGGCTGGTTTGGTTCAGCATTGGGTTTTACTGGGTAGATTTGCGTCTTCTTGTAGACCCACAAGCGCTGAAAAATTTCTTGCATCAGTATTCAGGCAAATCTGCTGCACTGAGGTTTGCTTAAGAAGAAATTTCAGGAATTGGCACATCTTGATGCAGCTGGCAGATTTGCTATTTATCAATACAATTTCGATGAGGTGTAGCTTGCTTTGCACAACACCCACACATGCTTTCTTTATTCTTTTTTTTTTTTTTTAAAGTGGTCACAGATTTCCGAAAACTTCTTAATCTTTAATTTATCCTAATAGATCTTATGGAGTTATGTTGTTTAAAGCCTGATATGCAGTGGGATATTTATTTTTAAAATATTCCTAAATCGTATCAGCTCACGGAGCAGAGAAAAGAGGAGAGGATTCTCACAGAAGCAAGAAAAAAAATCATAAAATGTCTCCTTTCTTCTTGGTGCTTGCTGCAAGTTTTATAGCTATGCATATTTTGTAACATCGTCTATAATTTAGCTGTTGGTGACTGCCAGCTGTTGGGGACTGTGTGAGTGAATAAGATACAGGGATATCTTATATATCTTATCTTTATATTCCAGAGGAATATAAAGTCCCTGTTTCTTAGGAAGAATCAAGTGTAGATCACAGTTTTTTAACAGGTTTTCTCTGCCCTCCCTGGGTGGTTAATGGAAATAAAAGAAAATCCAGGTATAGTGCTCAGCTGTGAACACTGACATAAGCTCTTGATCACGGACCAGAGGAATGTGCAAACATACCAGGTGAAGGGACTTGGCCAAGCGCAAAAGTGGAAGGTCTTATTTGTAAGAGGCCCACTGGGGGCCTGTGGGGCACCTCAGGCTGGAGCAGAGATGCTGGAAACACTTCAGGGTAGGTAAATCCAGGCTTAGGACAATGGTGGTGAAGAGTTGTGAGGGTACTGCTAATGTGTATGTGAACACCAGGAGCTGGAGGGACAGGTTTGCCCAGCTCTGCTGGTCCTGCTGACAGCAGGCACCTACCCTTCCTCTGCCCACCAGGCCTAAACGCGATGCTTCCACAGGTTCGTGCATAAGCCCCAGGGGACCAGCACAGCCTTGTTACGGGGACCAGTGCCAGGTGTAGTGTTGGCATAGGTGGCTGTAGGTGTTCCTGGAGCCTGGGCTGTTTCTATTAAGGCAAATCTCCTCCTGTGCAGTGAAGTCACCACACCCTGCTTCAAGCCAAGAGAATCCGGTGGAGGAGCTGATCAGTGAAGTGCACCTGCAGCACCCTGAAAGCAAACCCGCCAGTGCTCGCTGACCAGCGTGATGGGCATCGTGCGTGTCACTGAGGTGTGCTGTGGCCTTTCTGGTGTGTGTGAGGGTAGGAGGGGATGTGTGAAGTGGAAGGAACTCACCTGGTCCTGGCGGAGGTCCCACTCACAGCTCCTGTGCTGCTCCCACCTGAAGTGGTACACAAAGTGCCTCGCGCTCTCGCCTTCCTGAGCTGCGTGGGGAGCCTACAGGGGCGCATTAGTGGTGTTTGTACAGAACACCGGGCTCTTGCCTGAAAACCAAATAGAGTGTTTGTGCATACATTAAAGAAATACAACTTCCTTCCTTACCTTTATTGAAATTCTTTTATGCGAAAAATGCGGGCACACCGGTTGCCTGGGCATGGTTCAAATCTCTAGAAGCATAAGACAAACTATAATGTTACTTTGGCAGAAGGCACCCGGCAAAACCAGGCTGGAAGGGGAAGGGTAGAGGCGGGGGCAGGGAGCCTGCAATTTAGAGCTGCTGCTTTGACTGAAAAACTCAGGTTCTCACCCCAGAAATTCCCTGTGCGTCTCCCTGACCCTCCTGATGAGTAACAGAGGGTGCTCTAAGCGGACCTATTCTTTCCTCCAACATCAGCAACAAGAAGTGAATGCAATTTTTTCCCTATTTCTTTCAGCAGAGCAAGAATTCCCTACCCCAGTGCTCTGCCTCTACACCCCAACCTGTCCTTGCACTCAGCGACCCAAATGCTCGTGGCTCGCGACCCCCCTACTGATGGGGCTCCAGTCTTGAGGGGTGATCTCCTGCTATAGCCTAGCTCACCTCAGAGCTGTCCTATTGCCAGGGAAGTGCCAGGGGCTTTATTGTGATCTTCAGTCTTGCTGACAATAAATGACAACGACAAAAATAAGTGCCATCAGTACTCCCCAGATGTGTTGGTAATAAGATCCCAATGTATTCCTTTGGGGTCCAGCATAGTCCTCTCTCTGTAACTAAGGCCACTTGCACTTCTCTTCCCGAAATGTCCCTCAACACCCTGTTTGCCTGATTGCAGTCAGCCACCCTGGGTCTGCACAGCTCCTCTGCTCTCCTGTTACAAAAGCAGTATGTGATGATGGGGCCACGTGACACCCCATGACGTTCTTCCCTTGGGATAATGATGACCCCCGCTCATCTGTCGGTAAGATTCAACCACATCAAGTGAGGCAGCAGGAAAAGTGAAAAATGACCCTGTCAATATTTTCCCTTCCTCAGCCCCCCCTTCCCTTTTCTGCGGCGCTCACCCTTGTCTCTGGGAGAAAGGACTAATTCCAAGGTGGCTGTGTGCAAAGGGAAGTCTGGAAGATGTGTCGAGGTCAGTGTGGCAGTCTCCCGTCAAGACAAAGCCAGTCACACCAGAGGAAAATAGGAGAAACCCAGGATCAAGAGTCAAAGAGATATTTCACAGTGCTCCTTAGGGCTGCACGACAGAAGCGTGATAGGAAAGGCGAGAATGTGTTGGACATACGCAGCCTTTCTCCTAAGCCTGCGTGAAGTCGTTGCTGAATCTGGGGAGTGATTAAAGAATTCAAAGCACCATCCATCACATAAGAGCAAGAGCACAGGGCTCTGTGCCAAGCAAAGTGCTCTGGGTGGTAGCCGAGGCGAGGCTGAGGTTTCTGTGGTGTGAGAGGGATGTACAGGAATTGGGGCTTTACTGGTGTACAGTACTTCCCCCCTCTTTTCGTAATTCCACCTGCGCTTTCAGTGTTCAGACTAAAATTCTCTCTCTCTCTTTTAATAGCAATGACTTGGGCAGGTTTAGATTGGATATTAGGATAGGTTTAGATTGGATATTAGGAAGCATTTTTTCACTGAAAGGGTTATTAAACATTGGAATAGGCTGCCCAGAGAGGTGGTGGATTCACCATCCCTGGAGGTGTTTAAGAAAAGGGTAGATGAGGTGCTTAGGGACATGGTTTAGAAGTGGTGGTGTTTTTATCAGCGTAGGTTAACGGTTGGACTTGATGATCTTAAAGGTCCCTTCCAACCTCACTGATTCTATGATTCTATGATTCTATGACTTTGTTATTTTATTGTTTCCATTCCTCCAAAGGTAAATAATTTCTCCAATGGTGGAATTGTGTCTAAGCTAACAACCTGACTTACCCTCTGCTGCTGTCTGGTTTACACTGTGCTGGGGAGTGGAGGAGTGTGAGCTCTACTGTTGCTCGATTTGCTGTGAGCCCTTCTCAAATCGAAAGTCATGTCAGGAGTTGAACTTTGGCAATTATTTTTTTTTTTTTTAGGCTCTTATTTTTGCTGGTTCAAAATGAATCACCTTCTGCCACTGTGTCATTTATGACAATGGCACAGGATCCCAGAAAAATCACTTTCTGCTATAAAACTGACCCAAGAAATTTATTAGAAAAAGGGAAACAGTATTAGCCCTACAGCTATTTTCTCTCTTTTCTTTTCCTTTTCCTGAACAAAAAAAAAGCGTTCATGATGCTTTTCTCTGTCTCACTTCACTTGGCTTTCTCATGCAAGTTTAAAGAAACAGACACATTCAGAATCTAGCTTAACCAGGCCACACCTGGAAGCATAAAGGGTCTTTCTGATGAGCCAGTCGAGGTTTATACTTCTAAAGATGCCATTCAATTTTTTGGTCCTTCCCACTTAACTTCTTTTTCAAAAATGAAAATTTTAGAGGTCAGTGGCTGAAAACTTTCTTAACCAACCTCCTTGAATCCCCGGTGCCTTAGGGGACACTCAAGCCCGCAGCCATGTCAAACGCTAATATAGCCTTTGAAATACACTTGCTGACAGTAAGCCGGCAGTTAACCTTGATGTAACTTTTGAAAGTTATTATTCCGTTTGAGTTGTTTTATTAATTTAACTGGAAAACGTAGAGGAGACTCCCCTGCAGCTCGTGGTGAAGACCACAAAGAGGCAGACTGTCCCCCTGCAGCCCGTGGAGGATAATGGTGGAGCAGATATCCACCCGCAGCCTATGGAGGATCCCACTCTGGAGCAGGGCGATGGCCAAAGGAGGCTGTGACCTCATGGGAAGCCTGTGCTGGAGCAGGCTCCTGGTGGGACCTATGAACCCATGGAGAGAGAGCAGCCCACATTGGAGCAGGTTTTCTGGCAGGACTTGTAATGCCACAGGGGACTCATGCTGGAGCAGTCTGTTCCTGAAGGACTGCACCCCGTGGAAGGGACCCATGTTGCAGCAGTTTGTGAAGAACTGCAGCCGGTAGGAAGGACTCAGGTTGGAGAAGTTCATGGAGGACTGTCTCCCTTGGGAGGGAACCCACATTGGAGCAGGGGAAGAGTGTGAGGAATCCTCCCCTGAGGAGGAAGGAGTAGAATAGACAATGTGTGATGAACTGACCACAACCTCCATTCCTTGTCCCCCTGTGCCTCTGCGGGGGAGGAAGTGGAGAAAATCAGGAGTAAAGCTGAGCTTGGGAAGAAGGGAGAGATGGGAAAAAGGGAGAGATGGGGAGAAGGTGTTTTAAGATTTAGTTTTTATTTCTCATTACCCTACTCTGAGTTCTAATTGGCAATAAATTAAACTCATTTTCCCAAGTCAAGTCTGTTTTGCGGTTGATGGTAATTGCTGAGCTATCTCCCTGACCTTATCTTGACCCACAAGCCTTTTCTTATATTTTTTCTCCCCCTGTCCAGCTGAGGAGGGGAGTGATAGAGTGGCTTTGGTGGCCACCTGTGACACAGGTAGGGTCAACCCACCACACAAGTGTGGTTGAACACAGGAGCTGTTTTCCAAAGAGCTGGTGGAGTCTCCATCTCTGGACTGGAGAAGGCCCTGAGCAAGCTGCTCTTGTTGGTCCTGCTTTGGGCAGGACGACTTCCAGTTGTCACTTCCAGCCAGTTATTCTGTGCTTCTGTCAGATATAAGAGGTGTAAGGCGAGCAAGCTGTGAAAATTTTTTGTCTCTTTCATCCCCTTATCAACAGGTCTGTGTATTTCTAGAGCCAAAAGAGGACAAGACCAAGGCAAGACAAATTCTATGGCAGTTCCATTGTGATTTAATGAGCTATTTCAAGCTTACTGATGATAAAAGAGTATTTCTTATTTCCAGTTTCACTGTGAGGAGGAATGAAAAAAAAAAAACTTAACGTATTTGTGACTTGGAGAACATTGTTTTAGCAATCAAAAGGCAGCAAAAGCAGTTGTTTATAGTCATCTTGCAAAGCTGTTCTCCAAGGGCTGGCAAAAAGCTGCCATCCGAAAATGATTTAACTGCTGTACCTGGGCCATGCATAAAGTTGTTTTAGTGATCGAAATAGGTGCACGTGTGTGCTGACCACACATGCCGCCTTCTGTAGCAAAGGGAAAAGGCACCACAGAGCCAGTCAATACAGGTGAAAAAATAAAGCACGTGGCCACTGCGCCTTTGGGGATCCCAGAAGAATCAGTGCAGCCCTTAGGTATGTTAGGGTGAAAGGATCATTAGTATTTGCCTGCCAGCTTAGATTTTAGAAGTGGGTTATATCTTTTATAGTGTCCTACTGTCAAATCTAAATCACTCTCCAGTATGTTAAAGAGCACATTGTGGCTTTTACTATTTGCAAGGATGATTGGTTGAAGGTTGATAACACTGACAGGCACTGTGGGAAAGGTATAAATATTAAAATTTGCTGAGATGGCATAACTTATCCTTCTGATAAGAACACAGACTGAACGCTTTTGCATGCCGGAAACAGTTTACCGCATCATGTATCACACAAAGGCTCAAAAGAACCATCTTTCTCTCACAATACTTAGTGGAAAACTTTTCTGTGGGACAAATGGCCGAGCTACTGCAAAGAGGGAGCTGGGGAGCTTTGTCACTAGTCCTGGGATGTGGCTGATGTGATGGTGCTAGTCCCTCCCAGGCTCTGCCAGCAGGCTTGTTACGTGGCTTCATTGGCATTGGTGGTGACTTGGGTCACTTCTGCCACCTGGAGCTTGGATTTTCTGGTGTGAAACGGGATGGATAATATCCTATGTTTATCTGTAAAGCATGCTGGTGTCTGGAAGATAAACAAAAAAGTAGTAGTCAAATAAAGAAAACGTATGTGATGAATACGAGGTCATCAGTTGCTCTGCAGGCAAAACAAACAATCTATGTTCTTTTGCAGAAATACAGAAATTAGTTCAAACTGCACAGGTTTTGGATTGAGGCTTCTTCAGTGAGTGCTGTTTTTGACTGACGGGTGTAATTTAAAAGAAGAAAAGATGCTATAAATATTTTTAAAGCTAACATAACTCCATCTCTGAGTATTCAGGTCTTTCTGCCTCACAAACTGCATATAAAGATGTATGTCCTTAGGAGACAGTAAGTAAAGTAGTAGTGAAGCTTTTATCTCTCCAAACCATAAAATACGATGACAAAAACAACGGTTATTCACATAATATCTTATAAATGGAAAATGGAGGACCACTTAAAATAATGTTGTGAAATATATGCATCCTGTATGCTAGATCTGTGACATTGCATTTACCGCTTTTTTGATTGCTAATTTAATCAATCAGATGTAATCATTTTAATTATCAGGAATACCTGAAGTGTTTTAGTGTTTTTGTTGATTGATGTGATGAATGATATTTTTCAAAGGTCAGCTCGTTAACATTAAAGATGATGTTCTGTAGAGCTGGGCTCCATAGCATCACCTAACGTCTTTGGTTGAACTACCTGTTTTGTGCTTTGTGACGATGAGGTGAATCTCCCCCAGACAGCTTTATCACCCTGGAGTTTCTGAAGTAAGCAATAGATGCTCACGTGAAGAAAAACAGTGCTTGCCAGGGAAAAGATATTATGATTTACCATATGAAGAACCGAGTTCATTCGCTCTCACGGGGCACCTGCTTTAATTGATTCTTCTAGAAAATCCTCCCAACACTTTTGGATTATTATACAAGCCGTTTGAAAGGGTCAGTCCAAGGAATGGGGTCATATGAATGTAAGCTTGCCTTTCATAGACAGAACGGACAGCTGTTGGGCAATATTAGGCCAGTTTGTTATGAACCCCTAAAAGCCTGCTGTGGCTAACCCGTTACTCACCACCAGATGGGCTGTGTATGGTATAGTCCCCCCTGATAAAAGATTAAGGAAGACCAATAGATTTCACCAATTGAAATTTAATGAGGAGTGGAAAGAACTAGGTACAGATTTGAAAGATGCTTGCCTGATTTTTTCCACCTTCAAAACGACCTTGCATTTTTAATGGCTGTAGATTAACACCAGTTATGAATCCCAAGTGTCTAATGCACATATAGACTGGGTTCAGAAAACATTAAGGGGTACCTAGGAAGAGTCATAGATTTTACACGGAGTATAGTAATGATCTTGCAGACAAAACGTTAATTGTTTAAGGAAAAACAGAAATGTTGTTCTCATTCCCCAGGTTAAGGAAAATAAATCAGAAATGGTTGCTTTCCCTAATTACTTGGTTTGGGCTAAGAAACCTGAGATAGTTTTAATGATAAAACATGAAAGGACTCAGAACCAGTGTCAACACTCATTCAGTGACTGCTGGCTCCTGCTGTGATGACTCACAAGCGCGGTGCCTTAGCTACGTTTTATAGCCGACTCCTGTTGGAAGGCTTATGTCCTTTAGAGAATTAACAGAGAATATTGAATTATTAATTTGGAAACAGACGTGTGTCTGTTGCAAAGAAACACTGCTCTTCAAGCTCCGCTGAACAAAATACTTTCATTTCAGAGGAGGAAGAGGTAGACTTGGGAGAGAAACCATCCATTGGTACATGTGAGTACAGCTGTTTGAGGAGTTTCCTGCAGCCAGGCGGGAGATGTGACTCCAGCATCTTGGGCTTTTACTTACAAAGATGTGATAGCTGCAAAACATTTCTTACACCTTCTCACAACATAAGAGTGGTGCCTACTAGACTAGTAAAGGAAATGAGCTGAGGCTTTGGAAGATCATCTACCTGGACTTGTGCAAAGCATTTGACACTGGCCCACATGACATCCTGGTCTCTAAATTGGAGAGACATGGATTTGACCAATGGACCACTTGGTGGATAAAGGATTGGCTGGATGGTCACACTCAAAGAGTTGCAGTCAAAGGTTTGATTTCCAAGTGGCGACCAGTGACGGAGAGGCATTCCTCAGGGGTCAGTACTGGAATGGTGCTGTTTAACATCATTGTCAGCAACATGGACAACGGGATTGAGGACACCCTCAGCAAGTTTGCTGATGACACCAGCTGCGTGGTGCAGTCAACACGCTGGAGGGATGGGATGTCATCCAGAGGGACCTTGACAGGAGTGAAAGGGGGTCCGTGCAAACATCATGAAGTTCAACAAGGCCAAGTGCCAGGTCCTGCACGTGGGTCAGGACAATCCCAAGCACAAATACAGGCTCGGTGGAGAATGGATTGAGAGAAGCCCTGAGGAGAAGGACTTGGGGGTGTTGGTTGATGAGAAGCTCAACGTGACCTGGCAACGTGCTTTGGCAGCCCAGAAAGCCAACTGCATCCTGGGCTGCATCAAAAGCAGCGTGGCCAGCAGGTCGAGGCAGGTGATTCTGCCCCTCTATTCCGCTCTCATGAGACCCCACCTGGAGTACTGCGTCCAGCTCTGGAGCCCCCAACATAAGAAGGACATGGACCTGTTGGACTGAGTGCAGAGGAGGGCCACGAAGATGATCAGAGGGCTGGAGCACCTCTCCTGTGGAGACACATTGAGAGTGTTGGGGTTGTTCAGCCTGGAGAAGAGAAGGCTCTGGGGAGACCTTATAGCCGCCTTCCAGTCCCTACAGGGGGCCTACAGGAGAGATGGGGAGGGACCCTTAATCAGGGAGTGTACTGATAGGACAAGGGATAACGGTTTTAAACTGGAAGAGGATAAATTTAGATTAGATACTAGTAAGAAATTCTTTACTCTGAGGGTGGTGGGACACTGGAATATGCTGTCCAGGGAAGTTGTGGCTGCCCCATTGCTGGAGGTGTTCAAGGCCAGGCTGGACGGGGCTTTGAATAACCTGGTCTAGTGGGAGGTGTCCTCCCAGGGCAGGGAGGTTTGAACTAGGTGATCTTTAAGGTCCTTTCCAACCCAAACCATTCTATGATTGTAAGACTTACTTGCTGCAGCTACTTTTCTCTTCCCCTTCTTTCCTTCCTGTCCCTTTCTAAATTAGAGATTGACCCTGAAAATTTTTGTACTTGGGGGCAGTCACAAATCTATGTGTCTTTCAGATCAAAGCATAGAAAAAGCTGAGCAACAAAGCTAGTGGAGGCTAGAAAATGCTCAGGCTTTGATGCCAACTGAAACAGACAGGAGTTAGCACATGGCAGTTCACGAAGAGCTTAATTTGAATGTGCTGATACCCAACAAAATGAGACGGAAGGATGTTCATTAGAACTGACGGCTTTAACAGGAAACCCAGTCAAACCAAATGAAGACGGAGGTGGTGACTGAAAGGAAAATGGCTAAAAAGCAGCTTTAGGAACATTAGGAAGTGTGGCTCAAAGAATACTTTTTCAAATTCAGAGGAAAGACTCTTCAGAAGCCCAAAAAGGTTTGTTTGGAATAAACAAGTTTAAAGAAAAACAAATCGTGTTCCTATGAAAATTATAAACAGATTATAAGAAAGCTGGTGGGAGAGAGAATACAGTAATACAATATTATCTGATCAGATTTGACCAGCAAATGCTTGACATCCCACCTTGCGGGCTTTATCAGACTGTTAAAGGAAAATATTTCAGGCAATGCTATAATTTGTAATGAAATGATATATTCTCTCTATAGATGGAAGTAAAATGATTTCTTTCTTTGGGTAAATTTTGAAGAGCGTGAATATCAACTGACGGGCCTGATCCTATCCACACCTGCTGAAGACGGTCTCCTGTCTCTAAACCAGTTAAAGCTGCATTCCTTGGCAAGTTTGTCATGCGAAAGTTCCAAAACATTACAGCACTGAAAAGTTTTGTTGTACAAAGTCTTGGAGCAGTGACAAAATATTCCTACCATAAAAGCAGGGTGTTGTTACACAAAATCTGATGCTTCCTCAGTCTTCAATTAGAGCTGCTGGTCGGGCTGGGAGTGCTGTGAGGAGCAGTCAAGCTGGGATGAAAGATGACTGAAACAGGACTCTGCTCTTAAAAGGATTTCTTCTGCTTGCCTCAAAACCATAATGATCTGGATTATTTTTTTTTTTTTTCTTGTGATAGGTTTGGTTTATCTGCGCTATGGGAGAGAAGGGATTGCCTTGGCAAGTCTCTCAGTCCTGCACAGTCTGGGAAACCACCAGAGTACACCACAAGTGATCTCCAAGTTGCGCACCCCGGTTTCTGTCGCGTGGTGTGCCTGGTCTGAGGAGGAGGGTGACTGGGAGAAGGTGTGGGGTCAGGTCCCACAGCATCCCAGGCAGGTCACGTTGCCACCACCTGCAAACACCATTTTCATGAGCTGAAGAGATGAGAGCTGTGCTTCTACCAGGCTGTGAGTTTTTAGTCACAATATGTTCAGTGTTTGCTCAAGCCCATTCATCTTCCCATCAAATGAGATGCCTTTTCCCACTCTCCAGGAAATGTTGTTGTATTTTATTGTGTTGTGTTCAGAGGTTGTCTGTGATCTAGTTTAAAGCACCACAGAGGCTCCTGTGGGTCATTGCTGTAGTTTCTGTGGGGCTGATAGTGAGACCAGACATGTCACCTGGGAAAAGTGAAAACGTAATCTTTGGTTGGAAATAGGTTGTATACTGCTGGGTTCAGTGATTGGGTGGAAAAAACCCCTACATTTATTGCTGTGTGCTGCAGAGATATAGCCAATATGATGATAATGCAGTCAAATATGCAATTTGATGTTTTTTTTTAAAATGTGAAGGGCAAAGTTCAAATTCAAATTCATTGTGCAAAAATCAGAGATGCTTTTATCTAAAAAATAAGCTGTTTCAGTCTGTACAAAGTCAAAATGAGAAAAAACTTGCTTCTCATTAAAAGTGAGGCTGTAGGACAGCTAATATGAGCAAGGAGAACTTGAACTAGTTTAAAAACGGACTTTGATTAATGTATGAAAGGGGATTATAGGGTGTGCATTTATGTGATAACTGAAGACCAGGCTTGGGGCCCGAGGATGACTTTCTGATCCACTTCCTGAGCTAAACCTCACCTGGGCAGGAAAGAGATTTGGGGAAAACTACAGATTTGCCAGAATTCTAAGATGGAGTTAGAAACCAAAGGGGGAAAGTAATAATAATTGTGTAAAAGTAAAAATAATTGTGATATAGCAGCATTTCATCAAGTGCTGAAAGCAAAACACTGTGAACTACACAGCATTAACAGCTGTACTTTGTTACGCAGCTGAAATAATCCAGCAACTTTTCTTCACCCGTACTAAATATGTTGGAAAACTTTGATCCATGGTGCTGCTGTTTCCACATTGGTTAAATTTAATAGGAAAGCTGGAAGGCAGCGCTGCTCTGGCTGGTCTCTGTCCTGCTGGGCAGGGAAATTGTTCAGCGACTGGGATCTTCATACCAAACGGCTTATGAATTTTTGGCTTGCAATTGTAATTGCTGTTCACCTCGCAGAGATATTCCCACGTGCCTATCACCTGTCCGCGTGGCCGGTCCTGGCACTGACCGAATTATCGGCCAATTTTCAGGTTAACAGTTGGTCCGTATATGCAGGAGCGGTTCTTGCTCAGACACCTTCACGCTGCAGAAAGCCTGCAACTCGTGCTTGCCCCGCGGCTACTGCAGGCTGAGACCTGCCAGGGGCCACAGCCGGTGAGGGCTCCTGACCCACATTCCCCAACCCCTTCAGGGTCTGTCTGCTGCTCCAAGGTCATTCTTTTTTTTTTTTTTTTTTTTTCATCCAGGAACCAGGATGAAATCCTCTGACCCCAACTAATCTGGAAGGTTTTTTTTTATTCAGAGGTCTGTATTACGTGGCCAATATGACATGTATATGTGTATAATACTTATTCGTTCAAACTATGGCAAATGTCCAACTGATCCCTCAGCAGAGTGTGCCTGACATGGCTGCGTGTAAAGAGTTCAAACTAGAATTTCACTTCATGTAGATTTAACCAGTTTCTTATATAGTGTTTCATATATGTTCTTCCTGGTTATTATTTTTTATCATTTTTTTGGGTGGGTAATTCCTTTTCTGTATGGCTCCAGTCATTAAGAACACCATGTGTTCAGTCTGTGCTATATATCCATTATGCTGTGTTTGTATGCTTCCCAATCTGTGCGTCCTCCCCCATACAATACCACCTCTGCATCTATAGACCTTCATTAACATTATGGTGGACTACGATATCCTGTTCTTTAGTGTTTAAACTGTTTTTCTGTCTCTCAATTTCCTCATTATTGCAGTTACACAGCAATAGTAGTTGGGTTTGGCATTTTTCACAGTAATACTTAAGCACAAAGTGAATGTCAAGCAGCTTTAGGTAGGTGATAAACTTAACTTTTAATTTTTTACGTGTACTAAAAGAATATGTATGAAACGGCACTTCTCAGCAACAGGATACTGAACTGTACAGCTTTCTGGTCTGGCCTGGGAGGACCATTTTAATGTACCACTGACGTGAAAAGTTATGCAGATGCCCAATCCTGAACTCACATTCATGAAAATCCCATTTTAGCTATCCAATCTCATCAAGATGGCATGAATTGTTTGAACCATCCTTGCACATCATCTTACATCACTCAAGAAAGGCAGTAAAACCCGTGTTTGTAGCTAGTGGGATATGTTGGATCAATCCCTTTTAGTGTACTTGTTAGATATTTTTTTTTTGTTCGGCTGCTGTTTACACTTGACTCATCAATGTCATAAATGAGGAAATGTTAATTCAGATTGTATTTCCAGTGCTTGATATGGTCCTCATTCTTTGTCGTGGTCCCTTACTAAAGACCTGACATCATATTATTTTTCACACAATGCATTGAATGAATGATATAAAAAAATCCTGGGACAGGTACAGTTAAAAGATTAGGAAATGCGAGAATTTTACATAGGCAAAAATAAGTTATTGAGGCTGATGTATAATCGTATTGAAAAGGACTAATTTTATGCCAATTTAATGTAGGAATAGCAGATAATAGTGCAGCTTAGATAGAATTCTCAAGTAGAGCAGGAGGTTGTTCATTCTTTCGTGGCAGGCAGTGTCATGCCCGAGCCTGGGTATATTGCATAAATGTTGTTAGCATCAAATATATCTCGAAGAAGCAGCCAGATGATGAATCATCCAGTTGGAGAGGTCCCAAGCCACCGTTTATCTTTATTTACCTGCATTTTTTTACAGACATTTGGTGCTTTTGCCTCTGTAGAGAAAACTTTATTATGTGTAATCTGTGTTTCTATTTTTTTCTTCTTCTTTTTTTTTTTTTTTTAATATGTTAACAGGAAAAAGACTTGGCAGAGATTGAAAAGGGCATGGCAGGCATGGGAAAACAGGTATTTCTAAGACGGAAATTCTGTTCTACAGCAAGAGTTAGAGAAATTGCTTTTTTAAAAAAAAGTAAACTTTATTATTTTAAAACATGGGGGATAATAATTTAGAATCTCTCTTTCTGGTTTGTGTTATTTCCTTGTTCAAACCCCAAGAGAGTTTTGGAGAGTAACTGAATTTGATAACTGTAGGAAGCCATATATACTTATCTAAATTTATATCAGTATCCCCTGGACAGTTTGATATAAGCATTGGGAAACACTCTGTGTGACAATGGATGTGATAAGTTGCCTAAAAACATGGAGCACCAGATTAAGACAGGGAACGACATTTTGTTCATAAAAAAACCCAGCTGTAATCCCAAATAGGTCATCATGGATTTATGAATGGCAACAGGAGGTGGTAGGCGTTTGCTAAGAGGAAGATGCAGTTACATTCTCTTCCCCGGTGACTCAGGAGGAGCCTCGTGGTCTCCAAGGGACTGCTTGTGAAGTGAGGTGCAATTCATTATGAATAGAAGTACTGCCATAGCTTCTACATCAGCCCGACTTCCAGAATTCAAAATGACGTCCCAGGATAAAAGTGTTCAAAAGCTGGGTCATGACATTATCTGTTTCTGAGGCAAAAGCCTTCACTGGACTCATATAATGGAGAAAAGCAACTGAATTGTTAGTCAAGAGAGCAAATGATAACTTAAGCTCTTCTCATACTGTCCCTCAGTGCTTAATCCTGAATTTAAACGATGAACGACTTGAGACATAGCTAAGAGTATGATACTGTAGCCTACATTTAAGAAAGATGCAAGAAGGAAAAAAAACCAGTTGTTCAAGCTTGGTCTCAAGGGATTTCTTGAGAAAATAACCAGCTGCTACCTCCTGACCATTATACCTATCTTAGACTGTGATCTTGGGGTATCTTTTATGTTATTCCCTGCCACCTTCTTTCTGGGAACAATTGAAGATATGAGAAGTTGTCCTGGCTTGAGCTAAAACAGAACCAATTTTGTTCAGTAACTTCGCTTCTTAGCTGGGCCTCTTCTAACAACTGAAATTAACTGCATATTGTGCAGAAAATGTTCACTCTCTCTGAGTGATAAGACCAATGTTTATAGCCGATGCCCGGGCATGGGATGCAGAGGCTCCTGCTTATTGCTATAACAGCCAACGCCAACCAACTTTGTTATTGGCCCCGTTGGAGGGTCGGAAGCGGAAAAGCGCAGTGGGGTCCCACCTGCGGGGAGGAGCGGACAGGACAGGTGACCCCAAACTGACCAACGGGGTATTCCATCCCATCTGCCTCATGCTCAGTATAAAAGCTGAGGGATCAAAGGGTCGGCTCTCACTCTTCCTTCAGTGGCCAACGTCTGAGGAGGACTCTGTTCGTCTGCCTGTGATCCCGATCCTGAATCCACATCCGGAATCTAGTTCCCGTCCGTCACTGAGTCCAGCCTGGGACTTCCCCAGTGCCAGCCGGTGTCGTGATTGTCATCTCGGGAGCTTGGTATGGTTTTGTATATTTTCCATTATTTCTTTTTATTTTTTTATTAATATTTCATTAAAGCAGTTTAGTTCCTTCTAAACTCATAAGTCTCTTTTTCCTCCTCTGCCTCTCTCTTTGAAGAGGGGTAGAGGGGAGCATCTGTCGGTCCCATCTGGGGTCCCCCAGGTCCGCAGTAGCGGATTTTGGCCTAAACCACGACAGAAGTGGAGAAATTTTCACCTGTTCAGGCATGCAAACACAGAAGCAGATTTAAACCAGAAAAAAAGTCATTTGTGTGTCTGAGGACAAAATATCATCGAAGTAGAACTATTGGCTCCCCTGGTCCTTATGGTATTTCCGAAATGCAAATATCTCGTAGTACAGCCCATAGGCTAAGTCCTTCTTTCGGTACTACCACCGTGAATGCCGAGCACCTCTTTGTAGATCAATTCAGTTATTCTGAGAGCAGAATATATCCCTTTAGGAACAATTTTAATAAAACTGAAATAATTTTTTTTTTCTTTTTAGCTGACAGCGCTTCATTCCCTTAAGGTACAACTGAAGTCAAGAAAGCCTCTTGTTCCTAGCCCTCAAACTCCAGAAATTTATAATTAAAATGCAGCACATCATCTTCTAAATCTGTAGTTGAAAGAACTTTTGATGCACTAAAAATGAAGTTCAGGTAGATGAAGAAATCTGAGGGGAATTGGCAGCACAGTCCCTTCAAAATGCAGTAAGGCCAGTCTGTTTTCTGCATATCACTTAAACCCAGAGTAAAGACAGTTGGTATCAGGTGACTGCACTAATGATGACTAATTTAGATTGGGTCCTGAACTGTGTATGGAATTGGCAATGTGCAGGTAGTGATGAGTCTGAACAATGCAATTCCAGGCAAAAACCATCCTGATGAAATCAAGTCCAACAACTAAACAAAAACCGCTTGTGCCACTTTTGGAATCAGATATTCAATGACGGTGTTAAGTCCTTCATTCAGTGTGGTGTACAGAGACTCATCTCTGTCTTTATATATGTGTTTTGGTGCATTGCATGAGAAAAGTACTCCACAGACTGTGCTAGTGACAGTGCTAAGCTTATTCTATCCCAGAAATGATCTAGAGAAGAGGCTGTCCTTGTCCTGGCACACTTTTTAGTTTTAGAAGATGTTATGCTTTCCTCTGCTCTTTTACCATTTGGTGAGCCAATCAATATTCATTGATTAAGATGATTGATTTTACATGCAGAAAAATTTAATGCATATCAGGATTTAAAGTTTGTTTTCTGCTTTTGCAAAATGACAAATGACTTTCTATCATTGCACGTAGGTCTGTGTTCCCAATAAATTTACCTGCTAATGCAGTGACAGTTGCAGCATCCATTTTCTAGGTATTTATCTCTCAGAGTTGAACACAGAAACCTGTTTTAAGTAGCTGTACACTCTGGATAGTGGATAAGAGGAACTAAACTCCTCAGCGTGGGATCCAGAGCCATCAAGGTGAGCTAGCGATAATGAAACATGCAGGATGAGAGAAGGTCCTTGCCTTTCTCCTGGCCTTATGTGTCTTACGAATGATGAAACTCAGTCTCCCATGTCCTGGATGAGTGCTCAAAACATTGATCTTCTCCCTAAGTGTGGCTTTTCTGAATGCTGTGGTCAGAGATGTGCTTTATGTCGGGGTCATTCATGCTGGGGACAGTCTGACAGATCAACTCCTTAGGGAAAACAGGAAGAGAAATTCCAGATTTTTGGATCTTGGACATCTCAACCATGAGCTAAATTGTAGAAAAAAGGAGAGGAGAGGAGAGGAGAGGAGAGGAGAGGAGAGGAGAGGAGAGGAGAGGAGAGGAGAGGAGAGGAGAGGAGAGGAGAGGAGAGGAGAGGAGAGGAGAGGAGAGGAGAGGAGAGGAGAGGAGAGGAGAGGAGAAGTAGCATTGCCAGGTTGTGTGTCTTGATTTCCAGAACTGTAGGGAGACATAAGTAACCCTTGTTTATGTCTGTGCAATTCCACACCATGCAAGAGTGTGTCTCCAAGCTGTCCTTCCGTTCCTGCAGAGCCCTGCTGGTTTTACAGGGGGGAAGACGAGTACTCGCATTTGTAAAGGCAGCTGGGAGATTGCAATGAATCACAGCATCTGACACCCGGCCTGGTCATAGCCTTTCTCTGTCTAAAGCGGTTCAATTTTTAGTATAAACTGCACTCACTTCTGCATACATCACACATTTTTTAAACGCTGCTGAAAAATGGAGAGTTGGCACAGAAGAGCCACAAAGACATTATTTGCAATGTCTGGTAGCGAGAGACAAAAAGAACCCAATCTGTCGTACTGAATACCCTTAACTTGGTAGTGAAAGGCAGAAAAAGAATCTACATTTATAGAAGAAACATAAACTGGACATTAGGCAAAGATGGAAAACCTTGAATTAGACATAAGGGTCATTTTTTGGGGGTGTTTGCAGAGGTGGAGGGAGACAAGAGGCAAATAATTTTGTGTGTGGAGGGAATTAACCATCAGAACAAGCTATTACAAGCAATGCTGAGTACCAAAGCCCTCTGTCTCTTCCGATGACAACTGGATAACTCTCAGGAGGATGTACATGAAACAAGAACAGGTTATGCTTTGACCAAAACAAGTTATTGTGCTCAATATGCAGCTGGTAGGTAGTGGTTAGGCTCACGGAAGTGATCTGCGGTGATTTTATGCTCCTATCAGGCCTTAATTTTCTTAGACATATTTATCTGTGAGAAGCTCTGGCCCCCATCACTCCCTTGGCAGAAGCAGGCCCTTACTTCTGCCAGCCCAGCCTCTTCTCGTGGTACGGTTCCTGCCATGAAGGCCCTGTGCCAGGATCTCTTCCAGTGAAAGCAAACGCAAAGCAGAGCTGAATCTATCTGAGGCTGCGCAAAGAAAAAACCACCCCAAACTACCCATGTGTTCAAGACTCATCCCAACATACCCATAATAGGCATCCCAGTATCTGAGCACAGATCTTGAAAAGAAAGAGGGGGTACTGCTTCCAAATATCCATGAGGAACGTAGCCCTCGTTCTGCCTGTAGAAAGGTGGCAACAAGTAAACCGCAGTGACTGCAACCAGACTGTGCTCAGGTCTAAAGAGAGGAGGGAGACAAGTGGAAGGGAATGCAGAAATTTCCAGCTTCAGCCCTCACTTGCCTGTTGTTTTGGGGATGTACGAGGCATAATTACCCTCTATAGGTGCCAAAAAGCTTCAGGGTTTTTTGCTTTTTACCATGCCCGTGGGGCAATCAGTAATTTTTCCTCTACCCAATATAGCTGTATCACAACACTAAATGTGGAGAAACTGGCGCCAGCCAGCCCAATACCATCCCACCTTAATCACAAAGAAAGCCCAGAGACAGTCACCTTTTATTGTACTGCAACAAAGAAAGCTCTGAGCCTGATCTATGGCCAGGGAGGTCAAAAGAAATATTCCTATTGTGTCTTGGGACTAGGAGACAATTCCGCCTTCCACTAAGGTCAGATTGTCTTCCACATCAGCAGGCATAACACAAATGAAGTTGGTATCAAAGATGTTGCACAAGCCTTAAGCAGAATAAATATTTTTTTTGTATGTAAGAGAGAAAAATCAAATCTGTCACCTGGTGTTTCTATAGAAAGTTCTTTATACATAGGAATCTGTCAGCCTTCATTATGTCTCTTTGAGTTGGTCTGTGCAAACCCTTAAGCTAAATATTGACTTCTTACATAAAACATGTGGTGGTATACGTAGAAGACGGGTCAGCAGGCCAAGAAGGAACGCAGCCTGGGCAGCAAATCAATGGTGAGCATCAGTTCTTCGGGGTGTAGGATGAAGCCAGGCATTTCGCTTGTGTAACTCTGCCTTGTGGTTTAGAGATGTACAGAAATTAACTATTTCTCCAAATGCAGTTATCCCATCTAAATGTTGTTGATTCTTTAATGCTTATTATCCTGGACTGCTGAAATCAATGCATTTTAATATAATGGAAAGAAAGATTAAGCCTTTAGATGAAAACTATTCCCTCACATTTTATTTTATTTTTCTCCTCCTCAGCAATACATATACATTTAAGCAGCTAAATTTCTGGAATACATTTCTTCTCACATTCTTGGATCCTTTTTATATTCCCTTCCGGTCTCTGCTTGTTGTCTTAATGTTGTCTTAATTTGCCTTGAAACAATCTGTATTCAGCTATAGGTATGTGTGCATACATATATGTGCATATATATTATATATTTATATTTGTACAAAAACCTCTTAATCCTCTTAAATAATATCTCATACTGAAAATATACTCTGGGTATTGGCCTAAAGTGTTATAACAATATAAACAGGTAAGGATAATGCATTTATAGATAGTACTTCTAAAGGCCAATTACGGGCCTTTATCATGAGAGTAGCAACCTGAAGAATTTTTCTTTAATGTGTCCTTGATTTTGACAGAACTACACAAAATGTATATTGTAAGTCTGTGGCAGTCAGAGCTGATCACTAAAGTCTAGCCCAGATTCTTTAATTCCTCATTACAGCTTTCTCTTTTATCAACCCCAAAAGCCGTGCCACTTCTGGCTTTCAGTTAGTGAGGAATTTGAGCAAATTTTCTCTCTGTTGTCCTTTTTTTCATTTTTGATGCTGGAATGGAAATTTTCCCTTTGACACCATGCATTTTAGTTCATCCTACTGAAAAGGTCTAAGGTAATTGCAAAAGTTAATTCAATTTGTTTTCCCAATGCACTAATGGGACAATAATAAATGAATGGCTTTTATACGAGACAAAATGTATCTTGAAAAGTTTGGATTCTGTAACCTCGTTTAGATAGGTATCAGCACTTTCCAGAGCAGATTTAAACAGTTGATCTCCCTGGAGCTCCAAACATTGCTCTTTTTTTTTTTTTTTTTTTTTTTTTTTTTTTCCCAGGGATCTGTGAGAACTAGAGAGGCTGAAGAAGAAAAGGCAAGACTTGATCCTTTAGCAGGGTTTCAGTCCTGCAGCGGCCACGGTGCAGAGCAACCTCTCCTACGCAGGTGCTGGGAGTGCAGTGCACAGCCAGAGGTAGGCTTCAGAGAGGAACAATTCCTCCTCTCCCAGGGACAGTGGGAAATACACAGGTAGCTGATGGCTAAGCAGGGTGGCTAAATGTCCACGTAGTTGCTGCAGCTATCTGCACCCTTTTGAATAAATCACTAGATTTTGGTGTTATGGTCGTACACACAACACGTGGCTGAGCAAGAACCCTATGGATGAGAACCTGCACCTCACCACCAACCTCCTGTAGCACAGCCTCACTTGGAAGAAATATCCCCGGCCGTGGTGGACCTGCTGATTTAGCAATACATGGAGCTTTTCCTCACTCCTGGGCTGCTGAAACCCGCCTGAGCCCATGGCTGGCCTGGGGGGAGGGGGGGTGGGGTGGGTACTGGAGGTGACAGGGTGGTGGGTGAGTGGCTGCCTGGGGAATTTCTAGCTGAGCCCTCTTCTAGCTGAGCATATCGGCCTTCCCGTATCCCGGAGATGGTGCCAGTCCTGGATGTGCTGGGGAGGGTGAAGGCACGGCTGTGGGAATGTGCGGCCCTGCTCGCTGGCCCCACGGATGCAGGAGGAGGCCTGAGCCACCGTGGCTAAACTGGAGGCTGAGCTACCAACTGGTGAGGCTGGGAAGCCAGCCTGAAGCCAGGCGGTGAGTTAGAGGCAGGTATTTCATTACCTTCTGGCCCCCAAAGACTCTCAATACTCAGACTTTATGAATCTATTACCGCTTTCCACTCAGAAATGAGGGAAAGTCATTTTTACAGATATGCACAGCCCAGGGAAGTAATTAAGCACCAGCCACATTTTAATCAATGTGCTTAAGTAGCTTTCTTACTCAAAATCATAATAGCCATCTACATATGCAAACTAAGCGTTGCTTCCATTTTCATGGAGTAGTTGTAAGTTCAGGAGCTGTTATTACAGCCTTTTTTCATAACTGTATTTATTTTATTTTGAACCACTTGTTGCCTTCTATCCCGCTAATTCTGAATCACCCGACTGTAAAAACATGGGAATAATACCGCAATTGCAAAGTAAATTCACTGTGATTATCCTTCTTGATAATTAATTAAGCTAAAGAATTCCTCAACATAGCTTCATATTTTATAAGTATAATTTTTAGGAGTGGAACTCATTATCTATATTTTATTTAAGCTGTGATAATTTTCAGTCAGTAGTTAACCTTCCAATTACCTGATTTAGTTGAAATTATAACCATCAAAAAGCATATGTGGTATAATTAGAGCCATGCTAGAGTTACTGCAAAGAGAGGGTAATAAATTACTCTCCATGTCCACTTAGAAAAGTATAAGAAATAAGGGGATTAATTTTCAGCAAGTGAGATTTTGGGTTGGCTTCAAAAGAACTCTGTAATGCTGAGCGCAGTTAACAGTAAAACAGTAAAAAACCCCCTCTGGACTTTCCATCACTGGAGGTACCAGGTTAGACAAACACCTCACACCTCTAGAATCCCTTTCACCCCATGTTCAGTGCTTTTCTACTTTTGCTTTGAATTTTCAGTGTCATTTTCTTCTTTTGTACAGTTGTTTTTGAAAGAAGATTTAGGAAGCTTCATTGTGCTTTTACTTTATTAAGCATTTTCTCAAAACACATATTTATGACTAGCAACAGATTCTTGAGAACAGGGCAGGTGATGTTTTGGTTTCATTTATATGGAAATTTTGAGATTATAAATTTTCAGTGGTGTTACTGCTTAGTGAAAAATGTTTCCTAGAAATGTTATTTTAATGGAGAGTTTCAGCTGATCTTTTAGTCTCTTTACCGCAGTGATGTGCAAAGAATATGGAGAGATTTTGCCCTTAATTTAGTTTACATTGTGTTCACTGAGGGACTTCCTACTGACACCAGGAGCTTCAGAGTGAGAGCACTTAAAGAATAAGGCGGCAGCTGAAATACATATACATTAGTGTTAAAGACAGTCGTATGCTCAGAGCATCACTTTCCAGGTTGCTTATTGCTTATTTTCCCCAGGCAGTATTTTTCACGTGTAATAGATTGTCCTATCATTCCTTTTCTGCTCTCTTAAATGGCTATTAGAGTGTTAAGGATGTAATTATAGAACAGAAGCAAAAGGGGAAAAAAAAGGAAGATGGATTTCCACTTAGGTAAATTGTGGTTCTTTGGCAGTTTTCTGAAAGCTTTTCAGGTTTTGCATTACATAAGTAATTCAGAACAAAACAGGGCTTGATAAGCTTTCTTTTGTGCAGCGCTGACAATGCATCTATTCGCTGCAGTTACCAACGTGTGCCAAAACTGGTTGCAATAAATAGTTGCCTTTTCATAAGACGAACTGTAAGAATCGGATTGTATTAGTATGCAAAGTGCTTTCCATTTATTCATTATACACTTTCTGACATTTGTGCCTCTAGAGATTCTTTTGTGGTTGGGCCAGAAGAAACTCAGATACTCAAAAGATATAAAGTGGACTCAAATCACCGAATGACTTCCGAAATATCTTGTAGTATATTAGAAGCCCGTAAGTATAGGATTATACTGCGACTATTACAAGAAGTAATGTAGGCTTCAAAAAAAGCTTGTGTTCTTTAAAAAAAAATAAAAATCAGGATTTCAAAATACCTTCCCTAAGCTATTTATGATTAAGTCTAGAATCTCCCAGGGCTTATACTGTACCAGCCCATTAATCAAGACCGTTATAAACACACAGAAACATTCAAAGGCTGATAGTGACAGGTTTCCATATTGCTGGCAAAGTACTAGAAAAGGGTAATAAAGAGAAATACTATGAGCTTTTATTGTTATTATTTTATTATAATTTTATATTTATTATTATTTTACTATATTTTTATTATCGTTAGAGCATAACTGGATATTTTAAAATTTTAATAGTTTTAATCCAAGGTTAAAAAAAAAACCCAACCCTACAGAACTGTGGGGTTTTTTAGTTAACATTTACCTTTTTAGTGTAATTAGAACTGTTTCTAATTTGCAGGGCGGCCTCTCATTTGTTATTGAAGTGGAAAGGCTGAGAAGCAAATTTTACTCATTGACGTGGCTAATGGAAAAATAGAATAATTAAAAAAATCCCACCTAAATTAGGCTGAATAAGTCTTCCCTTCTTCAAGGCTCAACAGGGTCTGAGGCACTAACGTTCAGTGATCCTGAGCAGCATCTTATCATACGAATTTTGGATTCAGTGCAAAGCAGCGCATCCAGATCTGCCCTGTATTTGTTTGCATTTTCGCTGGGCTTTGCTGCGTTTCGGTGCTCCAAGCTCTATTTAACCTAATTGCGCTTAAGTTCTTTTTGATCCTCTAAGAGCCTCAGCTACCAAGATACCAAAATAATATTATTAGGGGTGTGTTTGTAAGGGAATAGGTATAATCGCGTTACTCGAGTGATATGAAAGAAGACTGCTCAAAGTAATATAGATTGCATTAGAGGAAACAGGTCTCCCGTGATCAATCTCCCCATATATCTTATTATGTTTTTTTTTCCTTTGTGATTACACAGGCAGGAAGAATCAAAACATGAGAGGATAGGAAAATAGCACCATTTGTTTGATTTTTCCATACAAATAGTGGAGATCATCTCCCTCGGTCCCTCTTGAGCCCCCTGGGAAGCCACAGGGGGATGTGAGCAGCTACGGCCACCTCGGTGCCTGCAGCAGGTACGTTAGTAAATCAGTTTGTAATATGCTGGCACTCTCCTGCCAAAGCCTTGCTGCTTTCACATCAAACAACGCTTCTCTATGGCCATATGAACCCTGCCCCTGTTCCTTCGTCATTTCACGTTGGGGAATGGGGCTCAGAAGAAGAGCAGGGCCATGTCCCACTGTGTCCTGATGCCTACGCTTTCCGCAGACACACCGTCTTGCCCCTTTCTTGCAGGATTTTAGCAGCGCTCCCCTCTTTGTCGCTTTCCAAAAGACTAATTTATCTTGGGGTTTTTTTCCCCTCTTTGAGTTATCTGATTTTGTCCTTTTCTCCTTTCACGTCCATCTTGCTCAGCTCTCAGCAGCACAGCTCTGGCTGCAGGTTCTCCCTTGGTGAAGCCCTACAAGAGCTATTTTTTGCCTCAACAAAACTTCACTGAATCTGGCAAACGGCTGCAGAGTGTTTCTGTTTATGAACTGACATTTACTGCTCAGAAAACACTTCGCTGTAAAATCTCCACCCAGCTATAGATAAGGTAGTCCTTTAGATTTTGTTTTAAAGCTCTGATCCCACTTCCAGGCCTTTGTCTGAGCGGGCTGGGGGAGAAAAAGAAAAATGACAAAGTTATCTCTGTTATTTATCTTTTCGAGAGCAGAGAAAAATCTAACAAAGGCAAAAGAAACCCCATTGAGACCATTTTCACAGCCATGTATCATTGTAGGGTAATACATCCCTCCCTGGTGTAAATACAGGAGGAAAATGTGGATGGATCTGTATGGTGTGGTTCCAGTTTACAACGAAGTAACCTCTGCAACATTAATGAAAATTATTTCTAGGATTGTTTACTTGTTATGAAAATTCATCCCATGCAAGGTTAGTCTTGTCATAGTTGCATGTGATGGGCTTTTAAAGTCAGCGTTTACCATCTGACTTCAATTGCTGCATAGCGTGAAAAAGTAAAACTTTGACATCAGCTAAATATGAACCAAGTAGCAAACTATCTTTCTTGAGATGAGCTGGGTAACTGGAAAATCATGAGGCTAATCTCAATTGACATGCAAATTATGCAGCCTAAACAGGGAAAAAGCTACTCCCTCATTTATTCTTGGAAAATGCAATTTGGTCTGCTGTAACCGGCGCTTTCCAAAAGATAAATTTCTCAAAATTATTAATATTTCTGGCAGAAAATTATATCAGTAATATGTGTAGAGCACAAAGGATGCTTGGAGTAATGTAGTTCTGCTCAAAATTTTATTTTTTTTTTTTTTTTATAAAAGAGAAGGGTAGATTATGCCTTCTCGTTAAGCCATTACATACTGTAATGTGAAGCGGTATATTAAAATTCTACACTCTGTTTAAAAAGGAATAAATTTACATCTGCAGGTTTGTAAACCCTCAAGGTAGTGATTTAAATGAAAAAAGTGACATTTTGGAATGGGCAAAATTTTAAAATCCCAGCAAAAAGAAGATTCTGAGTTCTTAAAATTGCGTTTTGCCCTGAAAAACCTGCCCGTGTTGCTGAGACCCCCAGAGAAAAGGCATTGATGGGTCCCTTTATTTTATTTTTTTCAAAGGAAAGACTTTCCCAATCCTAAACTTTTAATACCAGTGTAAAGGGTTAGAGGAAATTGCAAAAATGATATTTTTATTAAATAACATATCTAGTCCAAGGCAAAGTCCCCTGAAATGGTGCATAGGGCCAGCTCAGCACTTATTCAGAGTGAAGCTTCTCCTGAATCCAGACAGACGACCTGGACTTTAGGGGTTTTTTTAATATTTTTTTAATTGAGCAAAGGGATTATTGCACCAGACGTGAGGTTCAAGGCCAGGTGCCTGTGGGATACTCTCTGTTTTACCAGAGTTAATTAGCTATAGGACATACTTGTCAGAGAGCGGGAAGATACCCTTTGCCAAGAATTTAACAACATTAACAAATGAGATAATAGGGGTATATCACTTTCTTCCAGGTTATTGTTTTTGCTTAATAATTAATTATAGAAATGCAAATTCAAAAGAAGGTGCATGTCTCCCATACATAAGAAACATAAAAGTAAAACTAAGCAATCTCACGTGCTCTGAGGAGACGTTTATGTCTTGATTCATGTGCCGGCTGAAGAGAACTTTTACCATCACCCGTGACCCAGGTAACCAGGGATTTTGGCTGGCACAGAAGGAGACTGTCCCTCTGCTCAGCTGATTAAAGGTGCCACAGAGGTGTCTCTTCTTACTGCTACTTCACTATCAGGTAGGTAGTCCAGATAGTCCACCCACACACCTGCTTCTGCATTAGTTTCATTTACTGGCTGGATTTATTTTGTGCTATACATAAAATGCAAAAAAAATAAAAAGTTCACGATTTTTGATGCTATGAGGCCCTCTGCCCCACAGAAACCTAGAGGAACCTGATGGGAGGTGGCTTACCCCTGCCCCGCTCCAGGAGGAGGATTTGCGGCGCAGGGTTCCCTCTGGCCTCGCCTGGGTTGGAATAACCACGCGCTCTCCCTCCTCCTTCTGAACACGACGGGAAACGGAGATGACAACCTACAGCCAGTGTTATACGTGTTGGGTTTGTATTATCTTCCACTTCACGCCAAAATAACCAATTTGGCTGGAAAAAGTACTGAGAAAAGATTTTTTAAGTTGAGGGATAGACGACTGAAAATAACCGATTTGGCTGGAAAAAGTACCGGGAAAAGATTTTTTAAGTTGAGGGATAGACGACTGACGCAGATGAATACTGCTCTTCAAGCGCGTCATTTCAAAACCCACTCCTCTAAATAAGATGGTAGCGGCTATCGACACGCACACACACACACACAAAGGCTTCCAGTTGTCTGAGCTTACGCCAAACACTTTTTTTCTCTAAAAGGAGATGCCTGGCACTAGCAGGTATCCTCCAGCGGGAAGGTCCCCAGCCCCTGTCCTGCTCTGGCTTCCCCTCCCGCCGGAGGGGGTTTCCCTGCGGGGCTGTGCTGCGGCGAGAGGTGAGCAGTCGCTGCCTGTGGCTCCGTCGCTGGTCCAGTCTCCACTTGTTGTTGACAGGGATCCCGACGCCTGTGCCAACAGGTGTACTTCTGAAATCAGAAGTCTGTGGGTGACGGAGAGTCGTGGGGAAGGACGGGAGACGCATCAGCATTTGCCCAAAATCTGAGCAGACCGCAGGATTACCCAATTTCATTCCTGTGAAATGCTGTCAATGTTTGCTAATAGGTGTGCTTCCTGAATACCGTTTTCATGCATTTTTCACAAGGTCTGCTCTGCAAGAGGAGGGAAAGCCTCAGACCACTTGCCCCCAGAGCTGCTGCTGAGCTGGTGTCCCTCCAGCAGAAGGGAGCCCGGGACCAGCTCTTCGCTTTCCAAGGAGTGACCACTGGTCGTTTGCTCCTCTTCAGCAAAGTTTCTCCAGGTGAAAACTGCCGAGGTTTTGTCTTTCTGATGAGCGGAAGACCCAAAGGCTTTCAGCCCCATGCCAAAGGGAGATTGAGGTGAGAAACTTTGGCCTCAGCACACGTGAATGCCCCAGCAGGAGACCTGGCTGTTTCCGGAAGGGTCCTTCTTAGCTGCAGGGCCACCAGAAAGGCTGGACTACTGTGTTTCTAAACTAGCCGAAAAACAGAAAAGACAAAAAATCAATCTTCTCATCATCTTTTGCTGAGCATATCTCCTTGTTTCACTAAATCCAGTGGCAGATGCGCATATTAATGTTGGATCAAAACCTTAACAACTGTTAAATTTTTAAGGTTTTTTCCATTCTTGCCTTGAATGTTTTTTTTTTTTCCATTAAGCATTCCAGGCAAAGCAGCTATTACTGGGCACTGTAGTAATTATTCGGGATATAATGTATTTGATGTGGATTTTGGAGACAATTATGTGTTTAAGCACTGCACTGCAGAGAAGAATGTTTCGCTGTTTGATGGTGGGGAAGTGATGGGCTCTCACTTGGTTTTGTGCAGCACAGGGGACCACAGCCTGGCCCTGGCCAAGTGGAATGACCACACTGCTGAGCTGTTCCTGAAGGGCTGGCGATGGGAATTTGTTCACGCCGGGCTACGGCAGAGAGGCAGAGCTCCTCTGCAGCTCCTCCACCACAACGCTGGAGCGCACCAGCTGTGCTCTGGGCGCGACAACCGGGTGAGCGCTTGTGAGATCTGTCTCAGTTACTCCTTGGAAAGGACAAAGCCTATGATTTCATTATTCTCTATACCTTTGCCATCCAGCTACTGTTGTGTCCTGCCTTTTTAAAAGCCAGCCTTTCCGGGTAAGAGCTGTACTTATTACGAACAACAGTTGGTGCAACAGCGTTTCGCCCGACTCACCGCTGGCAGCTACCACAATGTCCCGGCGATAACAATACTGCTGTTCTGTAAGACATAACAGCCAGTGAGACTTTTTATTTCTGCAGCTGCCACATGCCATCCCAGCAGGGTTGCACAGGAGTTTGCAGATTCCTTTCCCCTTAACAGTCCCTCTACAGCCAACGGGGTGATGCTTCTGCACGGCTGTGGCGCACTGAGCTGAATTCGGCGTGGGAGAGGTGAGGATCCCGTTTATGAAGGTATTCGTGATTCTTGATATGCAAAGGTTCACAGGGTGGAGAAACAGATATTATGATAAATGCTCTCAAAAAGAAAAGCTGGAAACTGCCAGGCTAGCTCTGAAACGCACGGGATTAAATAAGCAAGTGCTTTGCAACAACTTTACGCACGCCCAGAGAGGTGACGCGTGCAACGGTCTTTTAGGTGCAGTCTCATTTCTTTCGGGGTTGATGAGGTTTCTAGCTCTTCAAAACTGAAATAAAACTAGGATAGGAAGATCTCTGAAAAAAATGGCATCCTCCTTACCTTGCATGCACATTTTTTTTGCCGCATGCGCAGTTTTTGCTACATGCACAAAATTGCAGTGTAAATCCTTCCCCAGAGTGATTCTGATTTATACTGGTGGGCGAGCGAGGAGAATCAGGCCTGACTCTGGGTTGCTGAGCTGTGTAGCTTTCACTGCTTTTATCCAGAGAGTGTTTCAAAGTGTTATAATAAAAAGCCAGCTCCCTTTTCACAGATCACTGCTCTGATTTACTACCTCAAGCACCGTGGAGAAACTTGGGATGACGATTGTAATGATTGTGGTCCTTCTCTGCCATAGGCCTGGTCGATTCCTTTTTCTTCTAACTTCCCCTCAAGGGGCTTTGGGAACTATTCTGCGTTTTCCAACAAAATTGCTTTTGTAAATGTCAACATTATAGCCTCTTTAAACAATGATTAATTACTAAAAACTAAGTCCAGGGCAGACACCAAGCAGGTAAACTTCCACCTCACTGCTTAATGTCCCTTTATTCCACTCTAACAAGTTAAGGAACGAAGAAAGAACAGAAATCACTATGTCTTCATTTCTGCCCATCTGATTGCAACACAGTGATTTCTGCTGGCAGATATCTGCACAAGTTACAGTAGTTCCATTTTCAGACAAGCAGAGCCTAATGAGTGGAGTGTGAGATTGGAAAGCCGGTCATTAAAGCTTATAAGTAATTGGCTAGATTTTTCTGCTGGTGCAATAAGTCCCAGCTCTATCAAATTTATATCACCTTCAGGGCACCAAACAAAGTATAGAGCAGTAATTCCCCTGAACCTTTAGCACAAAAATCTGTATGCACTGTGGAAATTCAGGACAAAAAGATTTACCATTGGGAAAAAGGCATGGAGTTTAGAAACTGAGACATTGCAATAGAGTACTGTGGTTGTGCCTTCAGCCACAGACAACTAGCTTACTAATAGACATAGTAAGCTGGTTCTCCTGGCTCTGCATGGAGAAAGGGTATGTTCATATTTCCACTTGGCTCGTGTGACCAGCCGTTAGTCAATGTATGTGTTCTTCATCTGCAAATTTTGCTCCCTGTGCGTTTGACTTTTCTGAAGAACAGAATCTCCTGCAGCCTCTCAGATTGAATTGCAAAGTATGGCAGTACAGTCATGTTGACTGGAATGACCTCTGCTTTGAAAGGGAAAGAGGTAATTGGGTTTCCAAATTCAAAGCTGCATCTAACATCAATCAGTTGTCAAATTTCATTAACTCTCACACCCTGTGTTCCGGGAAGATTGACTGTACATGCCTTTATGGTTGGGAAAGCACTGAAGCTCTGACAAGCCTTGATAACCAAAGTTGCTCCAGAGAATGTCTTTAATAAATGCTGGCTCACTTTTCTCTATGGCCCAGATTTCTTCAAGTAAAAGCTATTATCCCATGCTATAAATATGTATATACATGAAATCAATATGTGTATGTATATAGGTATATATGGAGAGATATGTATCATTCTACATATATTTTTTATATCTATACACACATATATACATACATACATATGTGTATATATACATTTAATAAAACTCCTAGACCTTCAAAGTCGCCCCCGAAAGCAAAGCCTCCTATAACTTGCCAGAGGAATGGACCCACCACACTGATTCCATCGTGAGGCAACAGTGTTCAGCTGCTCCTGCAGAATGAGCCAGAGGCATGGATGTGTTAAAAACATGCTAAAAATACTCCTTAGGCTTAAAAGCGTGCATTGCGGGGAAGGGGGGGGGAGAGATTTGAAAAAACAGTTACTGTCATTCTAATGAGGAAATTCTTCCACCTTTAACTCTTTGACCCATGTAAGGGGTCTAATTGGAGCATATGCATAAATTACACCAACGTGGTAGCATTTCCTACTTGCTATATTGTTTCATTACTGGTGACTGCTTAAAAAAAAAAATAAAAAAATCCTGGAGATGTTTTAGACTGGGGTGAGCAAACAACCTTGAGTAGATTTGTCCGTAATGAAAAGAGCAGCAATGGTGACTCTAACATGACATTGTTACTGTGTCTTTCTAAGCTGTGCTGAACCTTGCCAGGCATCTATTCCAATGAAGTGGATTGCCAGGTCCCCTCTTATGTACCAGATGCAAGATGACCTCGGCTAGTAACGTTAACATAGCAAGGTCTTTTAGCAACACGAAAGTCTTTATAAGGTTTCTTATCACTAACTGTTCCAACGTAACTCCTATTTCCATGATGGATGCGAGGCTTTTTACGTAGTACATACAGTGAAATGTATTTTCTAGACACGCACCTTCTTTCCCCTGAAATTATAGAACAAGATATCTTGAGCCAGGAATAAAAATAATTCAAGTTTTAGGAATGAGAATACTAGTGCCAACTTCAGAGACTGGATTAATCAGCATGTTTCTAACACTGTAAGTAGTCTGTTGTAACGAACCTGAAGATTTCTTTATTTTCTGACGCAGATAATCAGAACAAAAATTTGGTAAAGGGTAAATATTATCAAAGAAAGCAAATGACAGGATGTTTTCAGTTTCCTAGTTTCCTACTGCCTCGGTGCTTCTATCCAAATAAGTTACTCTGTTCTTGGAAGAGTGCTGGACTCCAGCAAGACATGTTCACCGCTGACGTTGGGACACATATGGTCCTCAAAGAACTGCTAAAGTTCTCAGTTTGGAAATCAGGTGATCAGAAAATATGTCTTTTCATTTCCTAAAACAAGAATTCCCCAATTAAGGAAAGTTAGTCCCCACTCACTATCCATGCATAATTTTGGGGGGAATCTAAAAAATATAGTATACATTTGTGGACTTAGTAGCCCACAAAAATTCATACTCAAAGGAAATGCAATGACTCCCAGCTTTGTCTGATGCGATAAATAAGAGCACTAGATCTTTGGTAAACATTTGACTTGCTCCATTTTTTGTTAATATCTTATCTTCATATTCTTATATCAAGAATAAATTTAATTCACCATTATACCAACCACAGCGGCTGCTTGATCATGCTCCTTCACCTCCCTATAGCTCCCCCAAGAAGCTAAAGTCAACCAGCCTATCACATATTTACTTAACTTACGTAGCTGGTTGGAACAGTAGATCTGTAATTTTTATGTGCTCCATTTATGTCAGTAAAATCTTAGAAATTCAGCTGTATACGTTGTATACTGGCTTGTATACGTATCAGCAGCCCAGAACTCATTTTAGATTCTAGTTATTTATGCTCATTTATGGCAATGACTGCCTTTTTTTCCCTCCTGTCATCCATTCTTTACCAAAAAGTTGTGATTTCCTTTTTGATGTCCTGGTTGTTACCTATAGAAATATTTTGAAGGTTCATGTAAGCTAGAGTAAATTTGAAACAATCAATCCAGTTAAAAACATGGCAAGTAGCATTTTTCTAGTAACTGCTATACTGCATTACCTTTCTCCTTTAGCCTTTCAAATCCCAAGATCTTCTTATAAGAAAAAAAAAAAAAGTCATAACTTGAAATAAAGTAGGTTCATGATTAAGATATTCATTATAAATTCCATACACATTGGTTGTTTGCAGTGATTTTTTTCCCGCTTGTTCCTTAGGCAGTAACAGTAAATTAATGTGTTTGTGACATTTCTGCAATTCTAACTTTGAATGAGACTCGTACCATATATTGCATTATAAATACTGACTTACATTAAGTCCCATGTGTGCCTCTCATGTAGAAATGAAATAGACAGTATAGTCATTATTCAACTTAATTTGCAATATTTATTACCCTTGGTGGATATGAATGTATTCGTTACATTCGCAATAAATGACCTCTGGGTTTCAGAGATATGCATTATGTTAGGAAAAACTTGCAAGGAGTAAATAATACCCTTCCCTTTCTCTCCGTGAAGCTTCTATTTCTACAGTGCTGCTATAGTGTCCTGTATCTGAATTTAATTTACGCTAAGCTGAAGGACATCTTGCTCTTGCTATGGGGTGAAACAAGGGTATTTGAGTAAATGGGGTGAAAAAAATGCAACCATGTGACTTGCCCTGGTGACATTCAGAGAAAAATGCGTATAAGGACCAGCGGTAGAGTAGATGTGACTTAATCCTGGGTAGTGTAAAAGCTGACTTGTCCTTAGGTTAAGAAAGAAACAGCAGAGTTCATTATCACTCAGAGCCGGGTGGTTGGTCTGTCCTGTTGGCTGGTACTCGGAACAAAGATCTTTGCATAGGCATGACCGTAACATCAGACTATCAGGTCCTTTATCGTCATGGATTGGAAAACACAGGGAAATAAGAAGAATTAGGCATCTTTCCCAGTGTTTTCCTGTTACTGGAAGCTGCATACTTGTCGTGGTCAGAGCTAAAATACCTTACCCAAAGGTTTAGACCAGAAATGTCAAGTGATTAGTTCATTTATGAAACTTTGTATTCAACATTCATAATCCCTAGACTGCCGGTGATCATTTTGAGAAACTTGTAGGTCCAGTTTGAACTTCCCTAATCTAAACGGCTCCATCTGTGCTCCTGCCCCAAAGGCCACTGATGCCAACACCAGGATTTTGCAATGGTTTCACTGGGCAGTGGAGAAGCTTTTCCCGTCCCCCACCGCAGGTCTGCTAGGATCGCTGTGCTCCTCTGCAGCACTTGGGGTGCAGCCCTGTCTCTTCGCCGAGGAGACCCAATTCGTTTGTGCTCATGAATTCCAGCAGGATTTGCAACCTTTGCACCTCTTCCAACTGATGAAGGGTTAGTGCTAAGCTTCTCTCAATAAACGTCAAGAGAAAGAAAATTATTATTATTTTCACCTTACAGCAGAAAATAAAGTGACAAAGTAACTCATCTGAGATCCCATGGGAAGTCTGTGGCAGACTGAGGAAGCAGACCCAAGTCTTTACCGGGGCATCTCTAGTGCCCGGGTTACTAGAATAAGATTTCCTCTTGCACTGAATATTAGCCTGAGTAAAATAAAATTTTACCTGCGTTACCCGCGTTTTGCTGATGAGAAAACTGAAGTGAAGAGCAGAACTGAGGTGAAGAGCAGAGGAGTTATTACAAGATCACCGGTGCACTAGTTGCAGGTCCGGCATTCACATTCAAATCTGCCGATTCCCCACTGGTGCACCAAATGCTGGTGAAAAGGTGGTCTCCAATCCAGAGCCTCAGCTCATCCACAATTGCTTTCAGAAGTCTTACAGTTTATGACTACAGGAGCCTATCAATGGCAAAGCAAAGTTTCTTCAGACATCACCTTCCAGAATTGCTTTAAAACTCTTTGTGCAGTGGATAGGCCTGTTTGGGAGCACAATGTAAGGAATTAACTGCTGAATACTTGTCATCTTTATGTAAATCCTCTGGACCGGGACTAATATTTCCTTAAAGCAATGTGAATTTTTCCAACAGTATCATGGAATTTTGGATAGGACCCTGAGTCGGCAGCTTTTGTTTTTATCAGCTGCTTCTTTTATTTTATTAATAAATCTCAGATAGAAGTGTTTGTATGCTACAAAACAGATGAGCTCTGTCGTGCTGTTGATGCCAGAACTGACATAAGTGGAAAGAGCCTCCTCCTTTCCCCACTAATTCACCTCCCACGTGATTAGTGCGGGAATTGGTTTAATCCTCTAAATGTCTTCTTTACACCACTTCGCAACGCTCCAGTGCTGGTTCTGTAACTACAGCTCGTGGCAGATTATTGCATTCCGAACTAAACTGGGTACACCACTGAAAACTTTTAATCACGTGCACTGTAGTTGTAACGCACCTGCCCTTAATTTCTTGTCATTACTGCATACTAAAATACAATCAGGGTACTTTAAATAGTCTTTCCCCTTTTTTGAAATACGTGCCCACATACGTATTTTCTCTGAACTATCCATGGTAATTCTGCTCACATTTCTCTGGAGTAAGCTTAATTTTTATACTTTTCCTTACCCTTTAAAACTCCTTCCTTCTAAAACATTTCCTTCCTCAATTGTTTTCTCTAGGCTTCTCTCTGGTTTTACAGTGGATTATACAATGTATCTGGCTAAAAAAAAAATAAATTCTAGTATTATTCAGAAAGCTCGCGCTTGTGTCTAGACTGTCAAACAAAATGTAAAGACGTCCCCAGATGCTTGTCGCTGAAGAGTTGGAAAACGTCCCTTCTTGCTGGGAGCTTTGCATCAGTGCTGGCCGCATCTTCCCCTTGGTCCCTTGCTGCTGTTGTTGGCTCGTAGGAAAAGTGTTCTATCCTCCGATGAAATACAGTAGTCTTTCTAGATAAGACTACGTTGTGCAAGGAAAGCACAAGAAGTCATCCTCATCTCTTAGTTTTCTTAAGCTCAAGCTGAAACTTTTTTTTTTGTTAGTTTGTTTTGATATGCGGTAATTTTTATTCCTTGTTCTGGAGGTATTTAGAGCTTCACGTAATTTAGGTATTTAAAATGCAGACATCCATGTAATCTGGTGTTGAAAAAGGAATTTCCTTAAACCAATATGGTTTTGCCTACAAAAATTAAAAATTGCAATACGCAGGTGGATATCTTTAAGGAGTTTAAACTGAATTTATTCATAAGAGTTTTTTCTTGTGCCCAGTAAAGACAACAGTCTAGGATGTCAAAAAAGACTCTGCAATGCAAGCTGAATCAATTATTTATTTATTTTGCCCTGCGGAGCCTGCCAGAGCACTTGCTGAATGATCCGCCTTTTACCCAAGGTCTATATAACGATCGGCTCAGTTTGTAATCAGTAATTTCCAATTAAACTACTGCTTTCTCGTAATTTGTAAGTCAATGGCGATGTCATTAAAGGTGTGTCTTTCAAATGCTATGGACTGACTGTGAAAAAAATCCCATGTTTCAGAATACTCCTGTGCATCACAAGCTCCCCGGCTTACCAGTGCCTGGAGGCAATTGCTGTCAGAGAAACTATGGCATTGAGCATGGGCAAACGGGGTTGGTACAGTCAGCATCATAGAATTATAGAATTGCTGAGGTTGGAAGGGACCTTTAAGATCATCAAGTCCAGCCATTAACCTACCCTGACAAAAACCACTTCTAAACCATGTCCCTAAGTACCACATCTACCCTTTTTTTTAAACACCTCCAGGGATGGTGAATCCACCACCTCTCTGGGCAGCCTATTCCAATGTTTAATAACCCTTTCCGTGAAAAAAAGTGTTTCCAAATATTCAATCTAAACCTCCCTTTTTCCCTGTGAAAGAGGATGTCTGGCAGATTTTGGGGGAGAAGTGTCAGAGAGGTGGTGACGGAGAATGCCCGCGATACCATGCTGCTCAACAGCTTGCCAGGGCACTGATTTCCACTCCAGGGAGTTCCACCCATGTGGCATGTTCGTCTGGGTTTATATCAACAAGGCGAAAGTTAAGATGTAAGGATGTATTAGATTTATAAGTGATATGTAAACATGCTGTATAATCAGCAGTGATGTTTCCTTTCCAAATATTGGTCATTACTCTTAATCCCATATTTACTGTGTCATACACTGTATTATATTTGTTTAAAGAAATCCAGAGTATGCTATGATCACAGCAAGGAAACTATTGTCCTGGTGTACGTCAAAAGTATGTGATTATTCATCAGTGAACGCAAAACATGTTTTGGCTGCCATAATTAATTCTTTTTGAAGTGCAGAATTTTTATATTAAATATGACCTTGGGGAATATATGAAGGAATAATGAAGAATGGTTTATGGTTAATGTTATTTTGGTATTTAAATAATCTTTTATATCCTCCATCTAAGCATTTTTTTTTTAATGTGAAATGTTATTAGCCTTATTTTAAAAACAGTAATGTTTAAAAAAGTTGCCTGGGATAGCAAAGGTAATCAGTGTCATAAACTGGTAAAGGAATCACAAATACTAATTTATTTCTTATTTGTGTTTTCATAGTGATTTGGCACAATAAACTTATACCTGGAGCCCATTTTATCCTATTTTAGAGCCACTGTACAAACCAGGAACAAACATCCTTGTTGGGATCCTAAATGAGTAAACCTCAAGAATATGGATGTTAATAAAGAGAGAGCTTTACTGTAGAACTTAAAGTAATTTAGACTATTATATTAGTTTGTAGATATGACAACAGATCCATTTACTTGCAGGTGTGTTCTTTTTTTTCTTTTTCTGTTTTGATCAATGCTAGAAATGAAACCAAAAGAGTTTTCTGTGAAATGCGTTGAAGCCATAAACATGAATAAGTTTTGTTTGGTGGGGTGTTTGTTTAGTTTTTAGACTCAGTGCATGTTTGATTTGAGTCATATCCCAGCTGTAGCTGTTCTGGCTCCAGCAAGATAATAACCCTGTACAAAGAATGCAAATTTTGGGATCCAAAGACAGTGAAGGAGAGAAAAGTAATCTTTCAGTTTTGTTTGCAGGGAGCTAAAATCCAGTCCAGACTACCTACAGTTTTAGATAATAAAATAAAAGGGGGCAATATGAAATAGAGACTCCACTAAATTAAAATTAGCTTTTGCTTTCGGTAACACGGATGGCAATTCTGGCAGTGGAAAGCTTCAGCGCTGGCTTTGCATCTCTCTGGCTCTTTAGGAAAGGAAGAGGTAAGCCTGGCCCCAACGCGTTTTCCAGAAAGACAGGCAACAGACCTGAATATGCCATATTAAACAAATACGTTGAGCGTGGCTCTGCAAGTAATGGCACTGATGTAAAAGACACCCTACGAGGAAGCTCAGCTTCTCCATGAAGCCTTCCCCAGAGAATTTGTTGTCGCACATCCATCATCAAGTGAAACATTTTAGAAAGCTGCTCTAGTAAAACCCTCAAACGTCTTGGTGCAGAGACGTGCCAACGCTGCGCTAGACACACAAATGCTTTGTTTTCTATTTGTTTAGCCCCTGGTTGTGGGCCACCTGCTGCAAGGGGAGGCTCTTCTCTCTGTTGGGGAAGGAGTGTGACAGAGGATACTACAAACGTCTGCGGAGGTAACTAAACCATGAACATACGTAAGTAAAAACTTCTTGCGCCGTTGCTTTGACTGTGACTTTTGATGGAAGATATCGCAGAATACACAAACATGGCTGCTGCTTACGGGTCTGAAATACAGCACAGGTTGTTGTGCTCAAGGCATATTAGAGAGCAGTCTGACTCAGAAATGCATGGCACCATATACTATTAAAGGAATAATTCAGCCCGTTTTGTCATATCCTGCAATTACCGTAAGTTATATATATTTACATTACATAGAAGATTATGGAAAAGAAGTGTTTAACGTGGGGCAAAGTCCAGAGATGCCTTTTATGCATTGTTGTTTCCTTAAAGTTACTGATATATACCTCGATTTCCAACTTAGGACACCACCCATGGATGTCAGTGATGCCAGTAAGAGCTATTATGCCTTAGAAAAATTAAGCCATTGATTTCATTGAAATCTGACTAAACAAGATAATGCCTCAGATGAGAGAAATTGAAAAGCGCAAGAGAGTCCTATGATAAAACTCTGGATTTAAATCTCACTTAAATTAATCAGAATTTTGCTGTCCATTTTAATCTGGCAGTGAAAGACTTCGAGCCCAAGGGCATGAAAAGGGAAGGATGGGTTATGGGGATAGACATCAGAAAGTGCAGTCCCCTTTGAATATTTTGTGCTTACTAATACAGGGCAAAGATTTTGGTAAATGGGGTTACTAATTAAATGATCTACAAAGGCGGCTGGTTTGAAAACTGACAGAGAATTTGGATTTGAGATTTTAAGATTATTTTAAACTAAACATTGATAAGTTGGAAGTCAAGAGAGGATGGGAAGAGAAAATTTCTGTATTATATACAAAATAGGAACAAAGTGTCACTCTTGGAAGAAATATATTAGGATATACTTCATAACTCCTCATGTTTTTCAGCAGAAAAGAAAATCCCCGTCTCAGGAATTCATGTTGCAGAAGGTAATTTTATTCAATTCATAAATCCTTGTACCAAAGATTTTTGCTTTCCCAATTACCCAGTCATTCAGTTCACAGGAGATAATGAAGTATGTGGTAAATGTTTGAACCGACCTTATTTTAACATTGCACCATCCATGTGACAAAATGCCATACATAAAACCTTATATCAGTTTTTTTATTGATGTAAAAAAGTGATACCTCAAAACATTATGCATGCTCATGGATGAGTCTAAAATCAAAACCCATAAAATGTGTTATCGGAGGCTGTGTTGTTCATAAATGGCAGCTGAGCTCTCCTCCCATAATGTCACTGCCAAAGCAAAGCGAGATAAGAAAACTCATTTTTCTTTGGTTTATTTTCTTTATAAATTATATAAAAACAAATCATATATTTATTGCCTTATGGAAATGTTTTTTAGCATTTGATACTTACAAAGAAGAGCTACAAAATGTCCTCTCTGCCTAAGACTCACAGCAGCTTACTGAAATGAATCTGTAGGCTTGTCTTTGACCGTTAGACTGGATTCTTTGCTTTTAATTCAAAATATGGATATTGTAATTATCCAAGGACACTGTAAAGGTGTGTAGTGCATTATTGTCTAGTTCCTGCTCTGAAGAAGTTACGCAGCATAACTTAAAAAGCAGCAGAGCAAAGCCCTGTAATTCTAAATAATGCAGTCCTACTACACAGTTACATTTAGACATAAAAAGCATTGCTTTATCAAAAAAATCAATAAAAAGGAAATATGACTGAGAAGTGTCTGTTAAGTCAGCCTGAGACTAGTTAAATAAAACTAGCTTCTCCGACTCCGAACTGCCAGCAACAGTAGATATGAACTTCACCAAACGTAGACAAAAATCTCTCAAGCTCTGGCTCACCGGACTGCATTTGGGAGCACATTCAGTGCTATATTTTCTATTTCTGTACTATCACATAAAAATAGAAACTTTGCTTAAACTTTCCCAAATACTGTTTGTTTCCAATTAAATTTTATTAGTGGGAAATGTCCTACCGAGAAGCAACTCCCCCGGCATTCCTAACTCTTAAAATGTGCGTTATCACTCCAGAGAAATAATCAACTCTTGCTTCACTGCGGCCAAGAAGAAAAACCAATTGAGCTCATTGCAGGGCTCGACAGAGCTCCTTGTAGAGAGGGTCAAGTTCAGAGCAAGGAACCCTCCTATGTTTATATAGTAAGTATAGGTACCGGCATCATCTAACGCCGGTGTGGCCTACTGAAGGGACTTTTTCCTGGCAGCTCTTTACTTTCTTACTGTTCTTCTTTTCAGCTCTTCTGACCTGGTTTTCACTCTTTTATGGTCCCATTCTTCTCATTCCTGGAGCAGAATATGGCTGCAGAAAGACTGAGCGCTGGATGGGAACTGCACTAACAACAGTGACAGAGTTATAGCATGGCTGTCTCTGCAAATGTCTTTTTTGATCCTTACTAACAAACAAACTCTCTTTCACTGAGTTTATGTTGGCATTTCTCGTGGGCTGAAGCAGCTGTATATTGAAAAGGCCAGCCACAGCCTCAGCTAAAATCTAAGTGATACTTGAGATGTGCACATGCATAAGATCAAGGATTCCTTTTGCTAGTTTAGAGACCCACCCAAAGCCATCTCAGGACTGATACAGCTTTAAAGCGGTATCAAAGAGGCGGTAAACTACGGCTACCTGGAGCTGCGTCAGTCTCTAGTTCTCTTTAGTTCTCTGCAGAAAGTAGCATCAATCGCTCTCACCACTGTATTCCGTTATGCGTTAGCTCTTTTTTTTTCTAATTTTCCGAAGAGGACATTTTTTAATGGTGCGATTTCATTCCTACGACGCAAGGATGCTGTCTTGCGAAGAAGCTAGGAAGTTCCACAACTTTCTCGTACACTTTGAACTTTAAGAGCAAAATTTTGAGAAGTGGCAATCTTTTTCTTGCCATACCTCTTCGAAAATGCTTGTGACAAAACAGACAGGGCAGGCGGCTGATCTGAAATAGCCAGCTCTTCAGCTCTAGCATCTGACAGCAGAAAATATTGTGCCCTCCTAAGGTACACTCTTACTTTTGCTGAGGTCTGACCAAGATCAAACCTTTAAAGAGTTGTCTGAGATGGTAGTGAAAGCTATGAACTCAGAGCCAGAGATTTATAAGGAGCAGTAAACGCAACAGAGCACTCTTTGATCCTTGACTCTTGCTGAGATTCGCCAGTGCATCCCTCTCCCTTTCCTGTAGACATACCTTCACAAGGTGTTTCCGTGGGTAAGTCAAGAAGCAGGTGTGAAACAAGGTTTAGCTTGAAAAGGTTTGAATATTTTTTGCAGTTTTGGTGGAACGCTCGGTTTGGGAATCATAGTTAAAAGTCTTCAGATGCAGCGTGACTTAATGGTAATTAAATCCTTAAAAATCCTTGGGGGGGGGGGGGGGGGGAAGGGGAGGTAGTCACCTGATATCTACCATGTAACTTTTCCAGATATCAAATGAGAATTATTTTATGTTGTCATTTGGGAGAATTCAGTACAAATGTGGCCAGTAGAGGTGCGTCTTGTCATGACCCTCTATATTTCCTTCTGTTTTAAGCAACCAGAAAACCAGTCAGAAATATCTCTTTGCAGACCAGCTGGACTGCACTTCAAGAACTGTTAGAAATCAGATTTTACCAGATATGGAACAACCAAAGCAAAGAACACACACGCTTCTTTCTGTGGGAAAATGCCATACCTTGCTTGATGTTGAAAAACATTTTCTAGGGCTTTGATTTCATGCTGTCTTGTTGCAGCCAAAATTTAGGAGACTGAAAAGAGGGGAACTTCTTCAGTTTGTGAAATGTATCAACTTCAGGTGCTTCTTATGGAGTCTGAGAAAACAGAATTTGAGGCTATGACTTAATGATGGTAACATTTCATTCGTAAGCAAACAAACAAACAAACAAACCCAAAGCCATTGAACAATTCTCATTGAACCGGTCAATTTATTACTTTGCTTTCTAGCAGAAGGCTTTACACAGGTTCTGAGGACTGGATTTTCCATCATAAACTTCTACTAAAATTCCCAAATAAAATGTTTCTTATTTTTAATTGCTGCTTTTGTAATTTTCGTTTTTTTTTTTTTTTTTTCCTAATAATCAGCTTCCAATAATATGACGGTGCCTTGAAAATGAAGTGCACGGGACATGGATTTTGAAGATGTTGTCCTGAGGTGGGTATGTTGTGAGACTAAAATGCCTTTGCGCCCTACAGAGAAGTCTTTGGGGCACAAGAGTCAGTGACCACTTGATGTGATCAGCTGTTATGATACCACGTATTCCTCTCAAAGCCCCGAGGCACTGACTTGCGCTGGACAAATGAACAACCTCAGTCAACTTCACTTATATGTTGTGAACGTGTGGGTGAAAGGGAGCTTATATATCTGACCTCTCTTCTCCAGTTAAACTCAAAACCGCTGAGATACATAAAAAGGTCTCCGGTTCTACTATTACATAAAAACTGTTTTTATAGGCCAGATTCCTGAATTCTGAAAGCCTTTTATTGGTAGTATTTTCACTCTTCTCTGCTGAATTTCTCGACATGTATAACAGCATTGACAGTGTACCGGTTCTTGGGCATCACAGGAATTATATTTTACGTCAGCCTCCAGGCCTGGGCCCCTAATTAGAGAGCTGAAATGGCGCTTCCCGTGATTTGTCCTGCTCAGCCAAACTGCTGGGCCATTGTCTGGTTTTTAAGAAACTTAATTTCTTTCATTAAACCTTTTGACTGTAAAATGAACTGGATTTATAAAGCACTCATTACTTGCGAATCTGGGTTGAATACCTTGTGTTACATCCCTCTTTATATGGTATTGAAACAGCCTTGGGCAAGATTGTAAGGCAGCACTCCTAGTGAGCCCCTCATAAAGATGAGATGTTCCTCTCATCTGGCAATTGCTGAGAACAAAAAAATGATAGATAAATTATTTTTAATGGCACCTGGAAATGCTGCTCGCTAACAATAAAAGCGTAATCCCTCTCTCTTGCCTCCCTTCTGTGCTTGCGCTGTAACATCCTCAGCAATAACCTTGGGGTGGAGCAGACTTTGCAGAGCAATTGTGACAACGCTGGCAGAAGCAATCGTTGCATTTGCCGTTCCTTTCAGGAACGAGTACGCTTTGTTTATTTGAGCTGCATGTTGAGTCTGTTTTGTAGAATGTCTTAAAATTTTCTAGAGAGACCTTCCCCACCTAAAACAACCATAGTAGAGCAACAGTTAAATTTAATTTCAGCTGAAAGAACAAGTTACCTTTACTTTACTACACCAGTAAAATGGATACTAAACATATGTCGAAAGATCACAGCTGGATATGAAGAAAGATTTTTTTAATCACTTGACTCTCAAAAATTCAAAGCATTCTGCATTTGTGGATACAAGCATTCTTTTTTTTTTTTTTTTTTTCTTTCTATGGGGGTGTTAGGTGTCACATTTCTATAAACTTCAGCGCTGCAACTTTATGTTATTGTTACACAAGTACGTAGCTATAAAATAGCTACAGACTGAGAATTTTAATGCAGGCTTAGATGCCAGACACCACAGAAAGAACATAAACCTCAGTCAGAATGAAATCAAAAGTTAATCCAGCTGCCACTGGGCACCTTCTGCTCTCCTACAACTGATGTGTGTCAAAGACGGCACACCAAAAGCTTTCACCGTTCCTGCACGCTTTGCAAAATTGTGCCTCCAAATGGCTCTGCCTGCCCGGAGCCTCTCCGCAGAGATCCCGCTCCCGGGGCAGTGGTAGATGGTGTGGTTTAAGACCCATTCTCTTAAGAAGGAGGGTTAATATTACAACTTAGAACTGGATGTTGTTATATTTAGTGTGACTGAACTCCTTGCTGTCAGGTAGGAAGAGAGTGGCTAAGGTGACCGCCTCGATGAAATGCCCCAAATATAACAGACGGCTGCGTGAGCCACGCAGATATTCCAGACCGAGCAGTGAAGGTGAAAATGAATTTGAAGTTGATTGATCTGAATAGGAGTCGAGACAGAGCAGTGAAGAGGAGATATGAAGCAAAAAGATTTAAGACTTAATCAGCCTGCCGAAGACACCGGGCTTCATACCACTAAAAATGTAATAGTTACTGACTCACTTTCAGATCTGTACTGAGTTAATAACTAAGTTAGTCTTTGCCTTTGTTGCCTTTTTTTTTTTTTTTTTTTTTGTGGCTTGCTACAATAGAAAAATCAGCTACAAATACAAGGTTTAAGTGTAGGAAAAGGTAACATTTAAAAGAGTACCTTGGTATATAATAGGCAAGAGAGTTTTGACTGATGAGGGAAGAGTGTTGGCAGATGCTGGCAGGAGAAAAAAAGATTTAAGCTGAAAGTATGATGGATTTGTTGAGGTACGCTACAATAAATATAGTATAAACCAAAATTAGTTATGAAAAGAAACTTTCACAAAGGTTTTCATTTTTGACTTTGAAGAAGTTCCTATGCAATACAGAAACATGGGGCGGGGGGGGGGGGGGGGGTAGAAATCAACTTTTCAGGAAGATTTGAGATTACATAGAAGAAGAAAGAGTGTGTCCTTCAAGAATGTTGGTCTTTAGCTGAAGAGAGCAAACGGGAAGGTATTTTCCTAAAATACCCTTTGTAAAAGGTGTGTTTGGATTCAGATATATGTTCATTTGTGTGGGAAGGAGGAGGAAAAGTTAATATGTTTTCAGTTTTCTCCACAAAGACCTAGTATTCAAAGGTCATTTTACTATATACCTCACAGTAATTAACGTGAAATGAGAGCAATTAGTAATCCTTCATTAACACGTCTTACATTAGATTAGTCGGCTTCTATTTTTGTCAGATGCTATTTAGCATGTTTTAAGAAAGACTCTTTTTTTTTAAGGCTTCAATCTTCATAAAAGTTCCAGCTGGGAAAGGTGTAGAAATAGGAATTACAGCTGATCAAGTTTTCCCAGTCTTCTAAAGTGAAGTATTACTGACTTTGCTGAATCAGTTGTCTACTGAATTATTTTGATTTTAGATAATTTCTAAGGTTCAAAGGCAATCAGGTAGCCACACATCAACAAATCAATGGGTCTTCAACTCCCACTTGTGCCTTTCAGATTTTTACTTCCACTGCTAAATATCTGCCGGAAAAAGAAGTTTAAAATTCCCATTATACGCTATTTTTTTTCTTCAGGATATTTTGAAAATGTTGGTCTAGGAGACTTTGTGGATGGTGACTGTGACTGAGTCTGTGCTTGCTCACGGTCAGGAAGGAGAGTGCAGGTGAGGATTCACCTATCTGCTTGTGAACTTCACCAAGTCATTCACCATTCTCTGCTCGCTGTTTTCCAGCTGCTTCCTGTGTTCTACCTGCTACATGGGGTGTTGTGAAGTTTAGATACTGTTTTAAAAGCTTTATTATAATATTTGTAAAGGACTTTTTGAAATCCCCATAGGAAAAATGAAATACAAGTGCAAATTATGATTAGTACTATTCCAATCTGTTTAGTATAAACACCCAGGTAAAACAAATTACTCATCAGCTGACAACGTTCATGTTCTCACTGAATCTTGAAATTCAGTTACTTCTTCCATTATTGGCAGGTAAACTGGAGAAAGATCGCTAATGTGAAATTTGATCCTTTCATCTCAGGTGATGTGAAAGCTCTTTTTCAAAAGTCAGAAAAGATGTGCTTGCACGTGCACTAGTGGTAACTATGTACCGAACCAGACACTAATTTTCTCCATTAACATCTTGCTTAGTCCAGATTTTGAAATTCTGCTGTTAACTGCCTCTATTCCTGAGTGTGAATTAGGTGCAGTCTCTGGTCTTCGTTGCATAAACCCCCCCAAACTACAGGAAACTCTTATTTCATTCAAATTTTGCTGACAGTAGAGACAGCATGTATGTGGGGATTACTGAATTTCCCACAGTGTTTTAAATCCTGATCACTTGTGGCAAAAGCACATGCATGGAAACTTTATGTCAAACAATGCTGCCGTAGATGGTGTTGCTGTGATGTGCCAAGAGGGAGAAGCAGTTACACGTTCAGTGTAATCTAAGCTGCACGTCAAATGAACATGGACATGTTTAACAGTTCAATAAAATACAAAAGTCACTTTGTTTTCACTCAAGTCGATTAAGCTTAAGTACATACTTAATTGTTTTGTTAACTCAGCCACCAAATAGACTCAATTCTTATGGCAAACTGAGCAATTGCACCCCGCTTTCCCAGCAACACAAAAAGTTGTGTGTTTATGAACAAAGGATCAATGTTTAGGAGAAAAGCATCCCTCTTATTGATCTGAGATTACTGTCAGCTGTTATAATAGAGAAATTAAAAAGCAGGAAAGCATTAAAGCTTTGGAATTGCCAAGCTGAAGCAAAACGTCTGCTGTAATTCGCTGCTGCTACTGCTCCAACCAAAGATATACCTGCCAACAAATCCTCCAAGAAACGTTCCAATTAAGTCCTTGCTCATTCTGCAGGCAGAATCAGTCCCAAGAGGTGCTGCATGCTGGCAGGTAACCCGAGGAAGTGGAACAGTAGTACTGTACAATATCAGAAACAAGTCAGCTCGAGGTTGAAAATACTAAGCCTAGAAGAAATAATCTTTGATGAAAATATTGCCCCTGTAGCCCAGAAAATCTGCGAAGAAAAACAAGTCTGAGGTTGGAGTCTTATTTGAAGTCAACAGCTGATTACCTTCTACCAAACTATTGGCCTACACACTTTATCAGACTAAATGTCAGAAGGCATTACAACACCCTCAGAAATGTGACTTTTTGAATTTCCCAATGGTCCAAGATACTTTCATCAAAAAGGAAATTTAATATTGAAACCATACAAATTCTTTAAAGCCTGTAAAATAAGGTTTTGTCATCGTTTTCTTTGTTTTTCATTCCATCTATTTCTATAAACTTTAACATACAATATACCAAAACTCCAGATTTAAAAGACGAAGACGTCACGTATACTATTACAACTGTCAGACTTAAGAATTCATATGAACTGTTTGTTCTGTGATAATCCACAACGCTACCACTCACAGATGTTATTCTTTTTATCCATAAACACTACCAGTTCTGGCATTTCATATCTGTTCAAAACTGGTATGAAATTATTTGGTTTAAACTTGTGTATTTATCTTCTACATGCGATGTGAAGAGGTAGTATGTATTTGATTTTTCTTTCTTTTTTATTGATGTAATGGTATTTGCTTACTTATTTTCTGATTATTTTTGGTAACAATATTTTACATAGCATAATTTGTAGTATGGAAGTGTTTCTTGCTGGGATGATCCATTTCAACCCACAAATTTTCTGGAAAATGTATTTTGCAACAGCAGATTTTAATGATGTGAAGATGAGTTGTTTTATTGAAAAAAGATTGGGTTTAAATCTCTTTGTTGCCCCATTCCCTGGGCAACACAAGCAGAACCACGGGCTGTTTAGAGAGCAACCCTGTCAGAAAGAAGGTTTTGTTGATGCTTAGGGAAAAAAAAAAGAACAAAAAAAAAAGAGAACTTCTGAAATACTCTTGTCCAAAATAACAATACAATTTTTTTACACCACTCTTTGTTGGGTCAGTTAAACAACAATAATACCTTCTTAATTTCCTTAATGGCTATATGATAATCACTAGTTCTTATACAAAGAGGCAAAACAGTGAGATTAAGTCATTTCTTTGAATTCAGGGTACATCAACAGGCAAGAAATGAGAGCAAATCGACTTTTTATCACCTAATGACAGAAGGTAATAACCTGTGCTAGAAAAGCCTGCTCTGTTTGGGCTCCCCAGGTACTGCTGCGTGGCCTTGAATCATCCCTAAGAATGACCTAACTCCTCTGTAACTGATACATCTTCTCAATTTTTTAAAGCCTATTTTACTCGAAGTTTTTAAAATGTTTGATCAGTAAGAACTATTAATTCAATTTATTTGAATGAAGCTTGTGGAAATCCATCCATGACATTTCCAAAGCACTACCCATCATGGCCCACATGGTTGACTCTCAGCTGGAAATTGCTGGGCAACGTCATGTTGGGCGTATAAATAGATGTCCTGGAAATTGTGTTAACCTGCAGTTGCAGAAATAAAAATGCAAAAATCAAGCCTATGAGCATTCCAGTTGCTGATCATGTCTGCTTCTGCGCAGTGTAGAGCAGGTACTTATGCCTACATGGATCTTCAATTAATATGTAATATTAATTATGCCAATAATTAAAAACATGTGTAATGCAAATCATGATTATATTCAGTTACTGAAATAAGTTTTGAAACGTTTTACTCTTATTCCACATTTTTTATAGATAGTATCTATCGTTTGATTTGCCTTCTAGACCCAGTCATACACAATCAGACAGAAAACTCCTAAAACACACACAAAAAAAGAAAAACCACGATGCGATTTTTCCTTTTGTTGCAATAACAAAACCCTCTCTAAAGAAACCTGCTACGAGTTTGTGCCAGAAGACAACTGAATAATTTGTAATTCATAGGCAAAACGTATTTCTTTGCTTCATTCACTCTTGAATAATTAAATAATTCTTGGCATTTTTCAGACACTAGTTTGCTTTGCACTCTTCTGGGATGTTCTTCACATGGTGACATCCTTATGAAAAAGCACATGACCATTAAATATTGGGACAAACCCGGTGGTCTGATAAGCGGGTAGATTACAGCACGTCTGTCTCACAGCACTTTCTTGAGACACACAGGACTAACATAGAATTCTTAAATCCCTAAATCCAGACAATCCCATGATAAAATCCTTTTTATAAACAGCTCAAAGAGTATCTTAAAAGTAGAGTTTGTTTACTTTTGCTCTAATGGGAAGACTGACATAGTCTTGTTGCTTTGATCTTTAGTTGTTTGTTTTTTTAACTAATTTCCAGATTTAATGTAGTAAGAAAAATAATACTAATTTGTTCATTTACCAGAATGACTTTTTTTTTAGCTTAACAGCGTTGTTGGGGTTTTTTCCTTGATGGTTATGTTAGTTTTTCTGTAGACTGCACGCCCTCTTTTCAGCCTGAATTTTCCTAAACTAAGCAAGTTGAAGGAGGTGTTTTTGTCTTCCATTTTCAGAGTTGTTCATCCCTTGGATCATTCTAATATCTCTTTCTGTACAATTTCGTCTGAAAACTCACTTTTACTCTCAGCCTGTGTTGCAGAGGATATGCCACCAGTGCTTCTCTGCTTCTCTGATTGGTGACGCTTTCACGGCTGATGGAGTTGAGATTCATAGTCATCCTATAATCCGCTAATCCTGCAGACCTTCCTCAAAGTAGTGTCCCCAGATCTTTATCACTTTTGTCATTTCCAGCTGATAGAGTCCATCTTACAGTAGAAATGTGTACTGTTGTGCTTGAATCTGCACTTTAATCCCCAAACCTATGATCTCATTCCTCAAGGCTGCGCAGTCAGTAGAGTACAGTGATTATTACCTGTATTGACGATGGCTCCCACCTTTGTATCATCAGCAAATCTCAGACTCTTATTTCTGTGCTGATGAAGTAAATGCAGGTTAACGAAAGGCATAGTATAACCAGATCATCACAGAACCAGCCCTTGGCAAATTCACTTTCAACCTTTCCTCTCATTTGATACTTTCCCTTTGATACTTCATCTTTTGTTATTCTTTGTATTCCTTTTGTTTGTCAGCTAGCTTCTATTTAAAAATTGTCATGCAGAATCATGTCAAATGCTCCATGAAATTCAGATGCAGCTGAGTTACTGTATTTCCTTCAGACAGTTAACAAAATGAAAAAAGATTTTAGTTCATCTGGCTATAGCTCTTTCTGTCCAGTCCTTTTGCTTTGTCTTCTATTTGCCATTTACCTTCATGTTTTTAATTATTCTTTCAGAGTAATGGATCAAAGTCAGACTAATAGACCAAGGTCAGAAGTGGTTTCCTGAATCGTTTTCCTCGCTCAGCCTTCTTCGTAAATGCAGGTATTTCATTTGCTGTTTTTGACTCCTACGAATCTGCTTTCATTGTTGTACATCTGTTATAGAAATGCAACAGCAGACTTATGGTCCCCTCAGCCCTCCATCCTGCAGAAGGGCCGGAACAGGAAGGTTATCCTCAATCTGCAGATGTCGCGCTGTTCCAGGGTCCCAATTTCCACGTTTACCATTCAGCTCCTTTGCCGCTTGCATGATTAAAGTCTCAAGGTAGTGAGGCTTTCAGCACAAACTCAGCGCAAACCTTTGGCGGTTCTGTACAAAACTGAAGGAAAATCCACTGATTCCAATAATATTACTCAGGTGTCTTCAGGTTAATGAGGCTTAAGTGCTTTTCTGGATGGGGGTCTAAGGAAGTCACAAGTTATCTTTGTGTGTCCGCTCTATTGAAGCTGCTCTCTCAGCCCTGAACGTGCTTCATAATTGCTGCTGTGACGATGAGCACCCCATGAGCTCAGGTATTTCTTTTACCCCCAGGTCTTCATCTTGCTTGTGCAGCCAGTGGAGACTGCGACAGCCCCAGCCCATCCGCTGGCACCAGAGCTGGAAATAAAATTGTGTTCATAGTCAGGTCTTTAGCAGCTTTAAATTCTGTGTAGATTAGATCTTAGGAGAGTGCTTTTGTACTACATCATGTGAGTACAGGACTGACAGCCATATTAGCAAGGTAGAAGGGAATCAATAAGTGGTGAAGACCATTAGCTCTGTGGATTGGCTTAAGAAGGAATTTAAACACAGGCACAATTGCTTGTATGTAAGGTATACAAAGCATACCAGCTTGAATACTTCGTTACAGACTTGGTTAATATGACGTGAAACTGGCCATAATTTTTATGTGTTAAAATAAGACAAATATTTTTACAGAATTATCCATTCATTGGAAGAGTCACCATTTCCTTTATACATTCATTGGAAGAAGATGTTTCGCCATTTCCTTTGTGATTTATTTCTTTGAATCTAGTCTGATTAAACACTGTAAGATTTATTTCTTCAATATTATATTCCTCATAGAATTTTAATTGTAGAACAGTGGGAAAAGACCTGGAGCAGAATAAAAACATATTGATTTAATTCAATTTTTATACACATTTCAAGTTACTTTACCTTTGGGGGTAAGTGTGTTTGGAGATGGTGAAGGAAATAAAAGCTATAAATTCTACTTGATTGATCAGTAATAAAAATAAATGATATCATTTAAAAATTTACAATTAAGCAATGAAACATTGAATGGCCATATTAGTTTGACAATAGGTGCCATGGGGCATATATAAAAGGCAGTAGTGACAGAGCTGCAAAAAACTAATTTTAGTCAAAGAACATTCTCCATTATCTCTAGAAAATATAGCTTTTTTGGCACACTTTTGGATTCATCTTCTTGCAAATGGAGCTTTGAAATCAATACCTATTACCAACAGAGATCTTTTCTAATAGTACAGTTGTAGCAAACGGAAGAAATCAGAGGATTTTCTGGTCAGGATTTGTTCAACTTCAGGTATTTACAGTAATAATTTTTGATACAAATGTTTTTCTTAATGGTTTAATTTGAATTAGTGATGAAACCCTCCATACTGGATTAGTTGCTGCTGTAATTGGTAGTATATCACACAGGGTAAATAATTAAAGCAAGATATTTTGAAATGACATTCAGAGACCTGGAAATTCCATGAAATTATACAAACATAGAATGGTAAGATTTGGAAGGGACCTTAAAGATCATCCAGTTCCAGCCCCCCTGCCATGGGCAGGGACACCTCCCACCAGCCCAGGTTGCTCAAAGCCCCATCCAGCCTGGTCTTGAACACCTCCAGGGATGGGGCAGCCACAACTTCCCTGGGCAACCTGTTCCAGTGTCTCACCACTCTCAAAGTAAAGAATTTCTGCTAATTTCTAATCTAAATCGACCCTTCCAGTTTAAAGCCACTAACCTTCGTCTTATCATGACACTCCTCCTCATCTTTCCTGTAGGCCCCCTTTAGGGACTGGAAGGCGGCTATAAGGTCTCCCCTGGAGCCTTCTCTTCTCCAGGCTGAACAGCCCCAACTCTCTCAATGTGTCTTCATAGGAGAGGTGCTCCAGCCCTCTGATCATCTTCGTGGCCCTCCTCTGCGCTCAGTCCAACAGGTCCATGTCCTTATGTTGGGGGCTCCAGAGCTGGATGCAGTATTCCAGGTGGTGTCTTACAAGAGTGAAGTAGAGGGGCAGAATAACCTCCCTTGACCTGCTGGCCACACTTCTAATGCAGCCGAGGATACGATTGGCCTTCTGGGCTGTGATCGCACATTGCCAGCTCATGTTGAGCTTCTTGTCAATCAGCACCCCCAGGTAATTTTCCTCAGGGCTGCTCTTGATCCATTCTCTGCTGAGCCTGTATTTGTGCTTGGGATTGCCCCAACCCAGATGTAGGACCTTGCACTTGGCCTTGTTGAACTTCATGAGGTGCACACAGGCCTACATTCATGTCATCGGCAAACTTGCTGAGGGTGTCCTCAATCCCATTGTCCATGTCGCTGACAAAGATGTTAAACAGCACCATTCCAGTACTGACCCCTGAGGAATGCCACTCTGTCACTGGTCGCCACTTGGACATCAAACCTTTGACTGCAACTCTTTGAGTGCGACCATCCAGCCAATTCTTTATCCATCTAGTGGTCCATTGGTCAAATCCACGTCTCTCCAATTTAGAGACCCGGATATCATGTGGGCCAGTGTCAAATGTCCTGCACAAGTCCAGGTAGATGACGTCAGTTTCTTTCCCCTTATCCACCAACACAGTAACCCCTCGCAGAAGGCCAATAAATTTGTCAAATACAATTTGCACTTAGTGAAGCCATGTTGGCTGTCACCAATCTCCTCCTTATTTTCCATGTGCTTTAGCATGGTTTCCAGGAGGATCTGCTCCATGATCTTGCTGGGCACAGAGGTGAGACTGACTGGCCTGTAGTTGCCCAGGTCTTCTTTTTTTCCCTTTTTAAAAATGGGTGTTATGGTTCCCCTTTTCCAGTTGGCAGGAACTTCGCTGGACTATCACAGCTTCTCAAATGTGATGGATAGCATCTTGGCAACTTCATCCACCTGTTCCCTCAGGAGCCGTGGATAATCTTATCAGGTCCCATGGACTTGTGCACCTTCAGATTACTTAGATGGTCTTGAACCTGGTCTTCTCCTACAATGGGCGGTTCCTCATTCTCCCAGTCCCTGCCTTTGCCTTCTGCTACGTGGTCGGTGTGGCTAAAGCCCTTGACAGTCAAGATGGAGGCAAAACAGTCATTGAATACCTCAGACTTGCCCAGTCCTGGGTGACCAGGTATCCTGTTTCTTTCCAGAGTGGGCCCACATTTTCCCTAGTCTTCTTTTTGTCACCGACATACCTATAGAAGTTTTTCTTCTTGCCCTTGATGTCCCTGGCCAGGTTTAACTGCCTGGGCTTTAGATTTCCTAGCCCGATCCTTGGCTGCTCAGACAATTTTGCTGTATTCCTCCTAGACTACCTGTCCTTGCTTCCACCGTCTGTAGGTTTCCTTTTTCTGTTTGAGATTGTCCAGGAGCTCCTTGTTCATCTATGCAAGCCTCCTGGCATTTTTTCCCCAACTTCCTCTTTAGTGGGATGCGTCGCTCCTGAGCTTGGAGGAGGTGATCCTTGAATATTAACCAACTTTCATGGCTCCTTGTCTTCCTTCCACCTGCCCACTTCAGCACATTTATTTTTGGCTGGGTGAAGTTTACTATAAATAATTCTTGGTATTTTTATTACTGAAGCATTTTGAGTCTTTAGGCATGGCCTAGGTCCCCAGACTGCTTGGTCCTGTGCAGAGCAGATTAACACATTGAAGCAGCAAACAAAAAAGTGCTGTATTATTGATCAACTTGTCACCCCTGGAGCCCACAGGCTTTTTTCTTGGCTTCTCAGCAAAGGAGATTTTTCAAAGAGGAATCTGATGGACGTTAGCTCCTGATGAGGTGAACTGTGATGCTGGAGACATCAGGAAGCCGCTCCACGGCAGCTGCAGTGACACTGTCATCTTAGGCTGCTGCTGGGGAAAGCATCCTCCCCCAGGCAGGTATGGTGAGTAAAAGGAAGATAACTTGTGAAGTTTTTGAAAGTGAGAGTTATGTTCAAAGTAATCAGGACTGGGGAGCCAGCAGGGTCACACCTGGAGAAAGGTGACTTACCAAGACCAACATGGTAACTATCCAGGAGACTAACAGAGAAGAGAAGAAACTGTATTTGAAGCTGTCAAAGCCAAGTGCTGTTTCAAACGAGACAAAATTACAAGTCTAGAAAAGAATATTCATCTCTGTTGAGAACCGAGCAGGATAAATAGCGGAAGAATTGAAATCTCAGTCTCGTGAAAGAAAAAATGCTCTTTCTGTTGGAAAGGGAGGGGTTTTGTGTGTGTATCTAGTTAGTGTTTAAAGCTGGTGCAAGCGAGACAAACTTTCCCAACTCTGATATTGCACCTGAGCCAGGCTAATGCAATTACTGGCTTGTTTTGGTCTAAAAGAATGTCCTGAACCCAGCAAAATCTATGATACATTTTTTCACACGGTTATATTTTTTAACAGGAGAGAATAGTTGTGTTTCATATTTTTCTTTTACTTTCCACTTAGAATGATTCCTCTCTGGATCATGTTTCCTTTGTATAGCAACTCTCTTTAAGGCAATGGGTGGGTCTCCTCAAAAGTTTGAAAATAAGCAGTACCATGAATTTGATTTTCAGGCACGCTGCATAGCTTTGATTCCAAATAACGTTTATAGAACCAGTAGACACTCAACACTAAACATGGACATCTTTAAGTGTTTTTTTTGGGGGGGGTTAATACCCGTGGAAGAAAAGCTATAATTTTAATTTTATAATTTCAAGTTTCTTCCCACATGTTTTAACCATATTACAATTTTCAGACTCCTCTTCTGAGTTACAGACATGTGTGTGGCTCAAGATGTAGCCTGCATCCCTAGGAGTAACACTTGCTCCTGCACTTTAATCTTGCGCTGTTGGAGTTTTACCAGTGTCTTCTCAGGTAATTAATAAGCAAACGTTTCATACAGTGTTGTCAGTGGATAATATTATTATACTGTTCATCATGAGTTTAAATTAAAATAGACAAAGACTAATCCTTACTAGTATCTTAGGAGATTAAGCAGGCTGGAAGATATCTGAACATTATTTCTAAGGAAAAGATGAAAGTGTTTCACAGCATATTGATCTGTACCTGAACATGAATGATTAATATACTTTTGGTCCAGCTTCAGCTGGACTTCTTTAGATAACAGCCAAGAAGCAGCCTATGATCTCATATCTATCGATAGATTGATAGGTAGCTATATATATTTTTATATATATATATTTACCTTAATCATATGTCAGGTGTTGCATTATAAATCAAGCCTTGGCAAAAAGGAAGGTATAGAGATGCCAGATTTCTATTGTATGTGTTTTAGTATTTCTTAATTTTAATTTTCACTGTGAATCTCTTTCCATCCTTTCTCATTTTTGACTGAGAACCACTTGATAGATATGATCATTTCCTGAGTTTTCCTCTGTATCGAAAAACTGTCAATGCTACCTGAGATGTATTATGGAAAGAACGCCAGCTCCCCATTACTCTGCTTAAAATAAACCCTTATTAATGGGTTGATTTTTTTAAAATCTCCTTTTCCTTCTAATATAAGTCAAAACAAATAAAAAGAATTGAAGTCGACTAGAAAGTTGAAATAAGGAAAAAATGGGCACAAAGGATGATTAATCAAAGCAACAAGGAGCGCTTCAGTGTCTTAACTGAACATCAGGGCCTTCAAGTTGCTGGGAGAAGGAAGAGTGAAATCCGTGTATTTCAAACAGCATCACATAAAATTGATATGTTAAGTAATGTAAGTTGCTACGTTAATCATTTTTTCTGGCAAATTGCATGGGAATTTTGTATTTATTTCTTCAGAGACTATCTTCTAAAGTACCCTTTTCCCTGTGTTATCATTACGACAAGTGAACCTCACTATGTCAACAGAATAATTCTGCTTTCATTGTCACGCACAACAGATATTGCTTTTAATGCCTAGATTATGTTTCCAGTTTAATACCTAGGAAAAGAAGAACTGTTTTGAGAAGCTTTCAAAATAAGTTTGAAGTCTCATAACCAACTCAAACTGCAAAGAGTGCGGTGGTGTTTTTTTTTTAAGGAATGACACTTCGCAGCCGAATACTCATAGCTGCCCAGAAGTCTTGCACACAATTATACAACCTGTTTCACATGCCGGTGGGTAAACATTAAGTCAAAATGGTCATAAATATGTAATCCGAGTAATCTGATATGTCACTTTGAAACATTACTTGACTGTCATATCTTGGACGAAGCTGCTGTTTTTGTGGAGTACTTACATTTCTATCACAATAATCCACCGCAAACCAATAAAAACGGCAAGTAAATATGGAAATTATACTGCCTAAGGAATACCTGCCACACTCCGTACAGTGATAACCAGCTCAGGCAATAGGAATCCAAGTGCAGAAAAAGCTAATTCTGTTTCTTTTTTTTTTTTTTAAAAGAAGATAGGAAAAGTTATCTTAGTATAATGACATACGGCCCATATGCGCAAAAATCCAGTGATGCAAAGTGATGGAAGACCCAAAGGCTCTCCTGTTACTGGGATCTGCAATACCTTTAGGATGCTGCGGAATAAATTCAACCTACGTGTAACACCAGTAAAGTTACGGCAAGTCACCAGCGAGATCTGGGCCTGCTACGAACTCGTGGCTAGGCTATTTCTGTACGGCAAGCTCTCCCACTCTGAGCTGCCCCAAATTAGCTGCATTTCAGAAATTGTCAGCCCTGACTGGACTAAAATGACTCTATCCCTGCTCCGGGGGTAGCTCAGGGGCATGTCACCCAGGTGCTTCCACACCCACAGATTGTGGGAATTTGGTTCTGTGTTTTGTTTTCTCCCAGGTCCCACCAGTGTGAACGCACCCTGCCCCCGCACTGGCCATCTTCACCCGAGCCCTTCCTTCAACCGATGACGTCGCTTTGATTTTCCTCCTCTGCTTCAGAAACACGCTCGGTTTGGCCTCATGACAGCAGAAATTGTATTACCTGGACGTAAGAGGGTCCGGGATAATTGCGTGGCTCACATTGTGAAGATGAAAGTACTGTCTGGTCTTTCTGGTGCATCCTTGCTTTGATCTGCAAAAGCGCTGACAACTGAGCCCTTACCCAGCCGAATGCCTCAAGGCTGCTGGCTTGCTTTGGCGCTCGGCTTTGTCTTTGGGACGGAGAGGCGGAAAGTTGAGCTTATTGATGGTAATACCATTCACGTTCAGCGTACCTACAATCTCGAATGGGAATTAATCACTTCTTTTTTTTCACGATTGCGTGTCACGCGTCGGAATAAACCTGGTGTGAATTGAGGCAGCTTACAGCTTGACGGCAGTATCCCCAATAAGGCTGCAGATGCATCCCGTTTAAAATGCTGGGATTTTTCAATCAGGGGTATTTGAATTTAATTCTCAAGAAAATGAAATGAAATTCATTCCCCACTACCATTGCTCAGTTTAAGAACAAGGCAAGGCAGGAATTACTCATATTTTCTTCCAGGGCTTTTTTGTCAGATCAAACAGTTAAACTTGGGCTCTGCATAGCTGTCCGTCTGTCTGTCTAGCTATCTATATCTGTCTATCTGTCAGTCCTTTGGCCTGCTTCATGAAGCAACAAGGTTGACAGTTCTCGGACAAGTGCACGTAATAATTCATGAGTGCTAGTTTTTCAAGAAAGAGGTTGCTCCTAGAGACAGTGACATGAAGCCACAAGGGGTGTGGGGGGTAAACAGGCATTTTTGCAGAAGTGACTGTCTCTTGTCTTCCTCAGGATCCTTGAGTTGTGAACGTAAATCCACTGGGATTATATAATTTCATAGCTCAGAAATTAATGTGCCACATTTCATTAGGGCCTGTGGCTGCTTCAGCGCAGAATATTTTCTCTTCTTCATTACGTCCGTGACTTGCAGTTGGGAATCCAAAACAGATCAATCTGGGATACTGCTACAGTGCAATCCCATCTGACAAACCGCTTAATAAATGCCATGAAGAAGTGACGTACAGCCCGCTCCTAAATAGCCTTTCGCCAGACGCCAACAAAACTATCTGCATCTGCCTGATAATAGGAAACCATAATGATTTTCTTGTCATGTGGTTTGTGAATATGGAGTGAAATCTATTCCTTCACTGAGCTGAACATGGCTGCTTGTATGTTGATGAACGACTCGTATGTTACTAGCCAAAGCTGTTGACTTGTTTGGCCCCCGAATACCACTAACTGCAAACACTGCAAGTTTCCAGTGGATTCCAGTAATGGCGTGAAAAGAGCCATCATTCTTGCTTGCTATAAATACACTAATAACCCTCCTTAACGAGCACAGAAGTGAGGTATAGTTTTCTTTGCTGATCTGAATGCACCTTCCCGTTGTATTCTCATGTAAATGAATACAGCACATGGATGGGACAAAAGGCTGCTAAGTGGGAAGAGGAGCATGTGAGGGAAGAAGCAGAAGAAACACTGGAAGTTAATCTCACCTGCAGTATTTCGGTAATTAGCTCACAAGAACACTGCAGAGTGCTCGCAGCTTTTTGTAAAGGTTTTGTGTAGGCTTTGCTCATCAACGGTATTGAGAAAGGTTTGCTATTATTTTTAAATAAATTGCTAGAGGTTCTTCATGGTAATTTATTCAGGCTTTCCTAATGTTCTCGATCATAAAATATGCACATTAAGGATCCCGTAAGTGCTTTTGTTCAATATGTCATTTCAGGAAGGGATTTAGTGAGATTGTGCCAACTGACTTCACTGCAGCCACACGGAGATAATTATTCAAATATCTTCACTAGAAATCAGGGAAACCTTTCTTTTGGCATTTTATCATTGATTCTATTTTGATGCATCAACATGGTGTATGTCAGGGTGGTATTTCAGCATGACATTTTAAGCATGATCCGCTGCCTACATGTACACAGTTCTTCCCTGAGAGCTGAAACTGCAGGCAAGAAAGTTATTTAAAAAGCAAAGGAAAAATGTCTTATTTTGAGAAGTGATTCCATTTTTTTAATCTGTAAGGGTCCATATTTCATGGTCCTGCTTTGGAAGAATTATGTGATGTTTGCTTAGATTATGCAGCTGGTGGCATTTACCCTATGCTGCCTTTGAAGCAAGGGACTCCAGTCCTCAGACTGGTTTTACCTGTTGGCCTTTTCTGCAGCCCAGGTGCATGCTCTGCAGCTGCAGCACCAGTCTATCCCCAGGCAGAAGGCAGAGGAAGAGGAGGATTAAGGCTACGTCTCTCAGGACCAGCTCGCAGGGAGCTGGTATAGGCCAAAGAATAGGTAGTGGGTATGACTACGGTGACCTTACCCCACCAAAGGCTGAATGTGCAAGCTGAGGACATCACCGCAAATTTGCAGGCAATGTTTCGATGTATCTTATTGCTATATTTATAAATAAAGAGGATGAGACAATACTGTAGACGATAGGACCTATATATTGCAATGATTTCAAAATTCTTCATTTCCTTAATACGAAAAATAAAAGAAGAGTGAGAGCTACAAAATGCTTGAAATGTGCAGTGAAAGCATTTATTGCAGCATCATGATCATGCTCACAAGTGAAATCACAAATTCGAAATAGAAGGAGCAGGATATAAATATGCAAGGGGTGTTTGCATCTACGGCCTCGCACTCTGCATGCCATCCTTATAAATCTTAAAAGTTATCCGCCTGCTGCTAAAGCTATTAAACAGTTTGAATAGTTACAGGGACAAAACCACAAACACTGCTTTCTTCTCCATGGAGGTGTTTTATATTTGTTCTTTGCTGTTTCCCTTTACTACAGTAAACCAGCTACGCTGCGCCCACTGTGCATGGGAACCACAACTGAGCGGCAGATCTTGAAAGCTGCCATTCAGCTAAGCCAACCACGTGCTAATCAAGTTTTCTATAAAACATCTAAAAATCTCTTTGGATATCTTCATTTAATTTCAACCTAATGAGATTTCCAGCGCGGACGCATGAAGGCCGCTTCTGCTGTGTGCAACGGGGACGCTTGGTGGTGCGGGCACGTGTGGATGATGCTCCAAAAAGCTCTGTTGAAGGCTTCAAATAAGCTAAAACAAATGCCAGATATCTGTCCACGTCCCGAGAGAGCACGTTGAGCACAGGCAGAGGCTCTCCCATCAGTTCCACAGGGCCGAGCGCTTGTGAGTTTGAACTTCCTACATATCAGATTGTTTTGGAAAGTTTGATTCAGGCACCAAGGCTCTGCATCATTCATGTCAGCATTTCTGACAAACGTGGGGCTTCTGCCGTGCTTGTGAAGCTTTAATAATGTTTGCAATATTCTTCAGACCCCTCAGAATACAACAAAAGCTATTGTTTTTAAATAATTCCCTATCATATAGTCCAACCCTTTGAAAAATCAGCTGGGAAGGTCTCCATCTCGCAATAACCCACTAATTAAGGACTTACTTCTATTGTCCAACTTTATTTAAAAGCAAAACTCTCTCTTTTGTTGTAATTTTATCTGGATAGTCCATTAAATGGAAACAGCTTTTCCTACAGAAATGTCTCTTCCAAGATGTTACTTCCCCAAGACTAATAGGATTCCTTCCTTTTATTTGTTTTTTCCCTTTTGCCCTTTCCTGTATTAGTGAACTGTCAATTGAGTTCAGAAGTTGAAAAATGCAACTAAGTCATCCTTACCCTGTGCCCCCAGTGCATTCATTTCTGTCACATGCAAAGGGGTCTTTTCCGTTCGACGTATTCTCTGTTTTCTGAGCAATACTCCCGGTTACCTCGCTGTCAGGCTTGAGTACCTACTCGGAAAGGGAGCTGAGAATATAATGATATTTTAGTGTTCTGGGCTGAGGGGAGAAAGCACGTGTGACTTTCCTGCCCCACACATCAATGTGATTGCCCCCCCCCCCCCAAAGTAGGCAAGACCCGAACACGGGGTCCCAGCATCCTCCTACTCGCTAGAAGCTGAAGAGGGCATTTGTGCCTTCTTTCCTTTTTGCCTCCATTGTTTTCTCTGAAGTACTTCCTCTTCTGTGAATGAGTTATTTTTACTTGACGTGCCCTTTATGAGTATTCCCTGAGGACTCACAGCTAAAATTGTCTGGTAGTTTAGACAGCTTTTTCCTGTTGTGATATTTAACCTTCTTACTTGCCTAACTTGGTGCCAAAGCTGTTATTTTCAGCTCATAAGACAAGCTTTTGGTTTTGTCTTCTTTTGCCCTTTTTTTTTTCCTTTTATTTTATTTTATTTTTCTATAGAGTTATGTTGCAGCCTTTGTAATTAATTGCAGGCATAAATCCTTTCCAGTTCAGCCGAGTTCCGTTATAAACCTTATGTTTAGCTCTTAACAACTTCGTTTACAAAAATTGATCTGCCTTGAAAATTTCTCAGGTTAATTTTTTAAGAAAAAAGTCATTTTAAAGAGCTTGCCGAGAAAAAAAAAAAGTTATGTTGAAATGGTTCTCCATTTTTAGTAAGTGTCTGAATTTCTATTGTGCAACTACAATTCTACTGCTTTTAACAAGGTGGTAATTTTTCGCAGATAATGAATAAGGGAATTTAAAATGAGAAATTTTGGAATACGACTAGGTGTTTTCTGTGAAACTGAGGACAAGTAAACCATTTATAAGTTTGAATTGCTTTAAAGGTACCCGGTTTGCGGTGCTAACCTACTAAATTTGTTGTCTCTCTTCAAACCCCTCACCCCGAGACTTCGTACCTGTAAGTGGTTGGTAGATTGCAGCGCTTTTTGAACTTTTGACTGGATTCCCTGAACCGGAATTTGTTATGTGCAGTTGGGATGGCAGAACAGCCTTTTAAGGAAAGAAACAGCTTTCTTATTTACTTTTTTAAAATCCGGGATAGTCTGGGGAATATGCCTGAACTGGTGTTTGTAGACTTAATGTTTTGCTTTATGTTTGATCCAAATAGCCAGGTATAAAATAAATGTGTGTCAGTTTGCAGACCATAGAACAAGTAAACCGTGCTGAAGATGCTGAGTGGGCATAGTTTGTTTCTAGAGGAGTGAATGTTATGTCTTATCTGCGTGCGTGGATTCAAAAGTTTGATGATCTATGACAATCTTGGCCGAGAAATTTAAAAACGGTGACATTTTAGAAACAGACCGTATGCTTACCTCCTTATTACGCCTTAGCCCTGGAGTTTCACAGCGCAGGTGGCAAGGTCACCTTTCAAAGTACAGATACGGCTCTTGTACCGGCTCCCTTCTCTTTCCCCAAAACACGGTCCTTGTCATTCAGTGAAGGATTTGTTGAAATATGGGCAAGTTAAATCAAGCACAGAGGCAGCAGGCAGTCCTGAGCATGGTTGACACTATTCACACTGATTCAAATAAGTAGGGAAAAAAAAACCAAAACGGCCACATAAGTGCAATTCTGCTGAGTGCAACAGGAGTATGAAACAATATTCCTGTTCAGAAAGAAGCTCCCTTCTGCAAGAGTGTGTGCCTTTGCAAAATCTGATCGGTTCTTGTAAAAACAAAGGGAAAAAAAAACCCCACTTTTTCTGTAGTGTTGTTGAGACTTATAAAAAATAAATTTCAAATCTATGGAAAATAAATAATTTCACTGTGTTCTATTACTTGAGATAATGCAAGGTAGTAGCTGTAAAAATGCAAGTTTCTTTTTGATGTATGCTTTCTTTAAAATGTGCCCAACCACTTAAATAGCAATGTTTGCATTAAAGGAGGCATACTTAAGACTGTAATGTTTAACGGGGTATCATGAGATATTGTACCAGAAGGTAAAACAGTGAAATAACATTGGTTCTTTTAACAAATCAATTTAAACAGAATTTCTAAAAACATAAAACTGCCAACATTATTTTTATGTAATATATTTATTTTAGCAACCAGTATATGGAACAATAAAATTTCTGGGAGAAAAGCATAACCCATTAGCTAAAAGTAAAATGTTACTACTATCATTATTACTACTCCTATAGTCAATTGTTACTATCTGACATTGGAGATGGGTGGCCAAAGAAGTCCAGACAACAATCACTGAGGACTGAGACTAGAAAACTCCAATTAAAAAAAAAAAAAAAGGAGAGGAAGAAGGAAAAAGAAATCTTCTTTTGGTAACTACATTTTTTTTTTTATGGAAAAGTTCTTTTGGTGGAAAAGTTCTTTTGGCAGAAAAGTCTTCACCAACTGAACAAGAGAAAGAATACGAATGTCTGCAGTCTGGGCCATATCTCTTAAATTGATTTGGCTTTCAAAGTACTGGGTTGGATTTAAAATTAGATAAAATAGAAAAAGAGAAAATTTTCATAATTTCATCTTCTTTTCTCTTTCATATCTGAAGTCCAGTCCCTCTTCCATCCCCAACGGATGGATACCAAGTCTTTATTCTCATGGAAAGGAGTGTCTTGATTTTCAAGCACTTCCCAAATATTGTCTTCAATGGGAAAAGTCAGATGTTGACAGATCTAGTCCCGTAGGTACACCCCTGAATACAGGTGTTCAGCCTGATCTCCCAGCAGACCAACTTCTCCCTCCGCGTGGTGTTATGGCAAGGGGCTCGGTCAGAGCTGTGCGACGGCTGCAGCAATTCTCACCCCAGGGCTGGGGGCAGCTGCAGAGACCGGCTGTGCACAGGTTCTCGAGATTCAACCCCAGCAATCTCCCTTCCCTCAGCTCTCCCAAATACGCAGTCACAGGCAGTTTTTGGTCTGTGGCTCTTCATTATAGATTGGGTGTGGAAAAGTGAGCTAGTATTTCTAAGCAGAGGAGATTCCAGGTTTCTTAGAGAGGGGCATTTTCATCTTGAAACCCAAGATATCTAAGAGAGTTTAAAAACCGCGTCGTCTTTCTCCTCCCCAAGTTCTCCACATTATGCTATGAACGACTAACAAGCAAAAATAACAGTATATAAAAATGACCCCTTGTCCAATGCCACGGTGGTTCCCTGGTGATTGACCCTGCAGTAGGAGCAATCTGTGATGGCTGATGTGTAGGGTGAATCACACAGAAACTGTCAGCAAAGGACTGACTTAAATTTTCCTTGCCAATTTTTAAAATTACTTACAAAAAGGAAAGGCAGGCATAGTAGATAGAGTGCAAAGTATTTTGTGTATACATATACAGATGGTACATACAGATGTAATACACGGTAATTGTAGAGTTTGCATTGCAACTTTCCCGCCTAAACTGTTCTGCACACGAGTTGTGGTATTTCTTTTCCTCCTGACAGCCAGAGCACTAAATGAGGACTGTCTCGGAGTTACTGAAACTGGGATATCTGAAACGGCACAGGACAGCAGTGTCCACGAAATGCAAGCAGGCCTCTTCAAATTGCAGTAGTAAATGTACCGCTCTAATTGCTCTTGTCAAAGCTTGCTAATCCTTACTTACGCTGAGTCGTACCTTTTTCTGTGAATAGTCACGCTGAATTTAAATAGGAACTTCTGCAGAATAATAGGACAGACCAAGTGATGAGAAATTGAGCAGAGGATTGAGAATGCCATATAGCAATGCATAATGCAGTAGACGTGGAGATAGTTGTAGGGTGCCCAAGATGTCTAATGGTATACCGAGAGACCATTTACAGCAGTAACTAAAAACTACCCCACGTGCTACTCAAAACAGGTAAGAAAAGCTGTTTTTGTGAGGATTTTACAGCATAAAGACCAGTGGAGAGCTGCTTTAGTTGCTGGGGAATATGACAGACGTCAGGGAGCCGGTGTGAGGGACGAGTCCTGGGAGTCCTCTCAGCAAGGGAAGGAATTACTGTTAGCACTTAGATCTGCAATATTTTCCTCATCTTTTTGCCTCGAGAACAAAAGAGTCAGCCAGACTCTTGCAGGAAAATCTTTAATGGAGAAAGAAAACAAACTGATTTTCAAACCCCAGCTTTTAGCTGTGGAGGTGGAAGTCAAAACAAAGACATTGACCTTGCCCTATACTTCTGACTTTTAAACGAAGCAGGTTTGAGCTGCCACCGCTAGGAAGGAATAAATAAAGCAACCCAAGAGATTAGCCTCAGAGCCGTTTTTGTGACCCTACCTGATCTTTACCTGAAAAGCAGCAAATCCTCCACTCCTGAATGAGTTCTTTTCCATAGCGAACAGATGGAAATATCAGCTAGAGTTGTACTATCTAAGTAACATTTTTGTCGCCATTTTTATTAATATGATAATCACAGAATGCTTCAGCATCTTTCCTAGTAAAACCTTATTGTTAAGGTTTTAAAACCAGTTTTAGTAATTGACAAATATATTATTTCAATTTGCCATGGGAACAGGAAACTTTCCTAAGCTATTTTGTTCCTACATTTGTGTGTACCTATGAAGTCAACAGAGCAATACTGAAGCTTTTCCAAGCCCAGATAGCCTTCCTGTCTTTTTTTTTTTTTCCCCACTACTGAGATACAACTAAATGGAACATCTTCAGAAAGTGAAAAGAATGAAAACAAAGGATGATAAATATGGGAAAAGTAGGCTGATGAGAAACGTAAAACTGGCCATCAGCTTTGGGATGCGTTTCACTGTTATTAATGTATCTCAAGATGGTGAGTTGTTGAGCTAGCCCAGAAAATTTGTTGTAGGGTGCTTCTGTACAACCCAAAATACCCTCTTCAGCAACTGTCCAGTTTCTGTCTGTGTGTAGTCTGGTTGGAGCTTCTGGAAAACTATCAAGAGGAAAAGGAGGTGTAAGAAAAAGCTCCTACTGGCTGTCGAGATTCACAGGAAGAAGTAAGAGCTTTTATGAGCTCATAAGGATTAAAAATATACCTGCATATATCTCCTGAAAATTGCAAGAGTAATGAGAAGCAAGCAGCAAGAAAAAAATACTTATGGTTCCTGAGGGTTGTAACTTTTAAAAGATTAATTCCTCCTTGGAAATATATCTTTGGTGACAAGAACAGTTGCTGTGGCTATCTGAAGGGCTGTGCTGTGCTTAATGCTAAATAACACTTGAATAACATCCAGGAGGTAAAGTCACTTTGCGTGCTTCCTTTTGCTACTGTCTCCCTTCCTTCTGCAGAGTCAAATGCCATTGACTTGCAGAGGAACCAGAGAAAGCTTTTTAGTTTTTGTCTTTGTGAGCCTGAAGGTTACTCAGCACAACGCACCCAATATTGGAAAGCAGGAAACTGCAGGTTAAACAAAGCCCATCAACCTGAAATTACTTTGCATCAAATCAAACCTGGTTTCAGGACTTTTCCTTGATTTTACGGTGGCTGAGAAGTTTTGTAGCTCAGTACTCAGTCCGTTTACATGCTCTCCTCCCCCACACAGTGTGGACGAGGGCAGACCCCAGAAACTGGCTGTGGCTTGGTCGATCCCACAGTCACCAAGGTGCTAGGACCATTTTACAAAATGTACAGGGAAATTGGTGAAAACCATATCCCCGGAGTGCTGACAAATGAACAAAACAACCAGAATGGCATGGACAAACAGCACTTGTCCTCTGTGATTTTTTTTTTTATTTTTTTTTTAACAGGCTTGGCTTACAGGAGCAGCGGGCACGAGCTATTCAGATGAGGATGTGAGTTTCAAGAAACCGGAGTATCTTTAACTTTCATCAGTTTCCTGACCGCACTGAGGATTTTTCCTTATGCATAGAAAAGGCAACGTCATTTATCCTTGACTGAGAATCACTGATACATTTTAACAATGGAATTAGCGATTCACTGCATTACTATGACTTGCTTTCTGTAATTTGCCATTAATATGCTTCTACCTGAACAGTACAAAATGTGAATTAAATTGCCACAGGGAAAAATGATGAACCTATTCTTTGATTCCATCTAAAAGCGGACAGTTATATTCTCTTTGCTCATAATAATGTTCATCATTCTCTTCCCAACAATTTCACTTTAACTTGTCTAAGTTTTCTTTTTAATTCATGAAAAAGGGCAGCATGCAATGTGACCTTCTTTTTACCACTTTTATATTTATAATTTATAAATATTTAAATATATAATATAATTATGTATTCATATAATTGTATTCTATATAGTTACACATTAAATTTATAATTAAAAATGTATTTTCATATTTGTAATTTGAAAGTGGTAATACAACTTACTACTGGTATATAATCAAGTCTTTCCCTCCTTACCACCCAAATCCCCACAATGAAAGGGTTAAGACAACATTAAGGCTTCAGTTGAAGCTCACAAAAAAAAAAAAAAAAAACAAACAACAAAACAACGCAATAGGGACGTTATACTGAAAAAAAAACATTTTTAGCATATTGTCTAGTCCAAAGCATATCTCTGGCATATGTCTAATATTATACCTCTTGCACATTGTGCAGACAGTGTTCACTCTCTCCGAGTGATAAGCCCAAAGTTTATAGCCGATGCCCGGGCATGGGATGCAGAGAGGCTCCTGCTTATTGCTATAACAGCCAAGGCCAACCAACTTTGTTATTGGTCCCGTTGGAGGGTCGGAAGCGGAAAAGCGTAGTGGGGTCCCACCTGCGGGGGGGAGCGGACAGGACAGGTGACCCAAAACTGACCAACGGGGTATTCCATCTCATCATTCCTCATGCTCAGTATAAAAGCTGAGGGATCAAAGGGTCGGCTCTCGCTCTTCCTTCAGTGGCCAACGTCTGAGGAGGACTCTGTTTGTCTGCCTGTGATCCCGATCCTGAATCCACATCCAGAATCCAGTTCCCGTCCATCACTGAGTCCAGCCTGGGACTGCCCCAGTGCCAGCCGGTGTCGTGATTGTCATCTCGGGAGCTTGGTATGGTTTTGTATATATTTCATTATTTCTTTTTATTTTATTATTAATAGTTCATTAATGTAGTTTATTTCCTTCTAAACTCATAAGTCTCTTTTTCCTCCTCTGCCTCTCTCTTTGAAGAGGGGTAGAGGGGAGCATCTGTCAGTCCCATCTGGGGTCCCCCAGGTCCGCAGTAGCGGATTTTGGCCTAAACCACGACACCCCTAGAGATTGTAGCGCATCTAAGAATATACAACTTTTGCTACAGTCTGACAAAGCACAGGTAAACTTCGCTGCTTCTCATAGCTGCTCTCTGTCCTTGTGAAAGACAACTGCTTAAGCCATTTAAATGAAAAACATTCTTACATCTGTGACTCCACCAGCTGTCTGCCTCTCCTCTGAAACCAAGGAAAGAGAATATTTCATGGCAAACTGTAAAGTGCAAATGTTCAAAACACATAAATATGTTCTTTGAATAAGGCAACATATATTGATGATTTTTTTATGCATAATGTTTTTTCCTCTCTCTCTCAAACAGTTATTTGTTAGACATTTGTAAAGATCTGAGGCATTAGACTCCTTTTTATGTGATATTTTTATGTGCATTGCTAAGTGGTCTGGCTGGAAAACAAGATTATGTGATTTGTATTGCATTTTTGGTACCATCCTCACAGTCATAAATTCAGCTTATTTGTGATAACAACATATTCCAAGATATAAAATAACTAGCCTTTCCCTATCACCTGGCACCATTTTTTTTCCTACCTTAAATCTAATAGTTTTCATTGATAAGCATTGATACAGGAAGGAACGAAGCAGGAACATAGTCCAAAGGAGAGCTCTGGACGTACGTGTTGTTTTTCCTGCTGTTAGTGGAGGGATGGTGAAAGCGATGATGGAGTTTCCTTTTGGTGGAATAAGTCACCTCCCTAATGCAAACGCCCACAGCCTCTCCCCCAGGCGGCAGCTCAGTGCTTGGCTTCTCAGGGCCACGATGGGGTGGGCAGCGGGATCTACGTCGATCGCCCCAGACAGCTGCTCGCTTTATCACTGGCTACAACAGGTTCTAGGCGTATGTATTTAATTTAAAGAGGAATTTTAAGACATCTCCCTTATGTCTTTAATAGCACCTAAAAGACGCGTAGTTGTCACAGTTTGATATGCTAATGCTGAAAAGACCTCAGAAATGATTGTCCTTGCTGCAAACACAGGGCAGACTGGGTTACAAGTATGTCCTAACACATTCTGGCTTTCTCGTGATCTTCATGGATATTAGTGCTCTCCCTATAAATAATTTCTTCTTTCTCCAATTTCTGCCTAACAGGGCACATAGCTTTTCCATCCCTTTCTCCTACTTTTCTGTCCTGCAGTGAGGCAAATATTTTTCTGGTGATGGACAACATCACATTTGAATAAATCCACCTCTCTCTCTATATATATTTTATTATTATTATTTCTTGCTTTTTATCTGCTCCTTTTGAAACGCAGCACAGAGAGTGGGCATGGTAAATAAGTCGCTTTTATCAGTGAACATTCCCCCATATTAAATCTCTCATTCATTCCGGAATCTACAGGCAGCTTAAAATATGCCTCATGTCAGTGCCGTCACAGCCTGGAGACACATTGCAAAGCCAGGAAGAGATTGACTTTCTGATAGCTCTCTGTTTGTGATAATAGTATAGAAGGAGTGTCAGTCATACTCCCCGCATCTACTCCAGCTAGGGAAGAAACACAGCCTCATCATTTTTATGCCTAGCGTTTGTATATTGGGCAGGACCCCAGCTGATAAGCAAATGTGATGAAATCGCTCTCTTTCTCTCAATATATATCCATAATATACTTTTCTAAATATCCTGTTGTCTAAAACCATTGCGGGGTATACAGGCAATTTTTTTCCCCCTGAGTATCTCAGGATCATCACTGGCCGCTCACAGAACTACTGGAAAGTTGTCCTCTTCGGGTCACATATTGACTCTTCCTTTCCCCACGGAGTTTTAAATGCCTGAATTTTCACAGGTTCTGCACCTTTGCATGGGGAATTGTTAAGTCTTTGAACCTCAGCAGCGGAAAACATGTCAGGAGGAGCATTTTGACTCTCCTCTTAATTCTGCGTCTGTTAATATTTCCTCAGACAAGCATGGAGAGGCCTTACTTTCCATTTCAGCTGAATCAAACCACAACACTACGCAGTGTTTAATCTCCCCTGTGGCCCTATTTGCACTTTGGAATGTTTTCTTATCTAGAACTAAATGCCCTTCAAAACATAACTCCCTTGTCTGCCTTTCTACCCAGACGTGTGTTAGTAACAGGAGAGAAAGGAAGCAGACCGATCAGTTTTGCTTTTTGGTCTGTGCATCACTCTGCACATTTAGAATCATAGAAATGTAGAATAGTTTGGGTTGGAAGGGGCCTTTAAAGGCCATCTAGTCCACCCCCCCTGCAATGAGCAGGGTCATCTTCAACTAGATCAGGTTGCTCAGAGCCCCGTCCAACCTGACCTTGAATGTTTCCAGGGATGGGGCATCTACCACCTCTCTAGGAAACCCGTGCCAGTGTTTTACCACCCTCGTTGTAAAAAATTTCTTCCTTATATCTAGCCTAAATCTTCCCTCTATTAGCTTAAAGCCATTACCCCTTATCCAGGGCAACAGGCCCTGCTAAAAGTTTTGTCCCCATCTTTCCTGTAGACCCTCTTTAAGTACTGGGAGGCCGCAATAAGGTCTCCCCGGAGCTTTGTCTTCTCCAAGCTGAACAACCCCAACTCTCTCAGCCTGTCCTCACAGAGGAGGTGCTCCAGCCCTCTGATCATTTCTGTGGCCCTCCTCTGGAAGAGCTCCAACAGATCCATGTCTTTCCAGTGCTGAGGGCTCCAGAGCTGGACAGAGTACTCCAGGTGGGGTCTCAGCAGAGCAGAGTAGAGGCGCAGAATTACCTCCCTCAACCTGCTGGCCAGGAGTGTACATTGTTGTCTCATTTCCCGCTTTTCGCCCACCAGTAGCCCAAGTCCTTCTTGGAGTGGATTGACAACTACATCAGCCAGTTCCCTCAGGACTCTGGGATGTATCTCATCAGGTTCCATAGATTTCTGCATGTTCAGGTTTCTCAGGTGGTTATGAACCTGATCTTCTCTTACAGTGGGAGGGACTTTTGTCCCTCAGTCCCCATCTTGTGGTCCATCCACTCAAGAGGTGTGGGAAGAGAGGTTTCCAGTGAAAACTGAGGCAAAAAAATAGTTAAGTACCTCAGCCCTCTCCTAGTCTGTTGTTACCAGTTTGCCAGTTTTGCTCATGAAGGGTGGGTACGCATTCTGTGACCTTCCTTTTCTGGCTGACATACCTGTAGAAGCCCTTATTATTATTCTTTGCATCCCTTGTCAAGTTCAGCTCCATTTGTGCCTTGGCCTTCCTGACCCCATCCCTACACAACTGGGCAGTGTCCCTATACTCTCTCCAGGATACCTCTCCCTGCTTTCACTGCCTGTGTATCTCCTTCTTGCCCTTTAGTTTTATCAGCGGGTCTTGAATCAGCCATGCGGGTCTCTTGCCCTCCTTTCCTGATTTCTTACACCTGGGGATTGAGAGCTCTTGTATTCTATGGAAAGCATCCTTAAAGATCTGTCAGCTCTGTTCTGCTTTCTTGCCCCTGAGGGCAGTTTCCCAGGGTGTCCTGTTGACTAACTCCTTGAAGGGCTGGAAGCTTGCTTTCCCAAAATTCAGCACCCTGACTTTGCTCTTCGCCTGATTCATATCCCTCAGGACTGCGAACTCCACCAGCGCCTGATCGCTGCAGCCCAGGCTGCCTCCAATCTTGACATCGTTAATTAGCTCACTTGCATTGGTGACCATCAGGTCCAGTATCACATCTCCTCTGGTGGGTCTGTCTATCCTCAATGCACTCCAGGAGTCTCCTGGCCTGCCTACGTTTGCTGACTTTAGTCATGTCCCTCAGTACCACAGCAAACTCCTGACTGTGCATATCCATTTGTCCAGAGCTCGCTGACACGTGTCTTGCCCCATGGAGCACACAGTGCCACAAGCCACTCTCTTCTGGGCACTTGCTGCAGATCACTTTTAAACCATCCTGTAGCAGAAGGTTGCGTAAACTATGCAAAGATTTTTCCCTGCATCTATTAATTAAAGAAAAAAAATCTGGTGCCAAATACTTAACCACAGTAAATCAACAGGGTTCCACTGATTTAAATGGAGGCTTGATTGCTTCTCACATCTGAAGGTTGATTATCTTGGTGGTGGTCCATCACACAAAATCTTAGCAATTACCCTATGCGGGAATTTTTCAACTTCATTTTCATTGTTAATGGAATATGGCAAGCTTTTTTTTCTGGGAAGTCCTCACATAAATCTGGATTCCAAATCTATTTCTCTGGCTTCCAATGTTCAGATTTATTAGAAACGATTTGATATGTCCCTAAGTGGTTCCGAGCCTCAACATAATAGCAGTTTCATATTCAAAATACATTTTATGACATATCTGTTAAGAAGGCTGTCACTAGCAGATCTCTAACCATTTTGTAATGTCATTCGGGTTTAAATTTGCTTTTGTTGTTAACTACAGGCTGCATAAATTCACTAGGATCCATTAAAGACCGTAAGTGCAGGCAGGCTTTAATTGGAGAATTTCTTGAGCATGTGTGCTGTAAAAAGAATCCTTGAGATGTTGATAGTTTTACACAACTTATTTTTGTCTAATATTTCTGATTTCCTGATTAGCTTTCCTATAGCTTTATGAAATGCCTCTTATTTTTAATGCAGGACTTCTTACCATTGCCATTATCTCAGAAAAATAAAGAGCTTTGATACAAACCAGAGCACAGAGCTCATTTTATTTGGTGTGCCAGGTAGGAGGCGGTACATGAGGATGCTCTCACAGTACGTTTGTTTGGCAGTGACCAAGGTTAACCTCAGACAGCTGTTTGGTACAATTTTGCCCCATACAGAGAGGAACCTTTCCTTCTCCCTGAGCAGAATGTCTTGGGGACAAATGTAATGAATTCATTCATCAGCTCAAAGTGAGACTCATCTTATTAGAAAAAAAACCCCAACTCTCTCCTCTTGTCAGTAACAGTTTCTGATATTATTATTAATAAGTATGTTTGACACACAAGAAAATTATATGGAGTTTAATGACACGGATGACCAGAATGGCTAAAATAGACGTGACCACATTCTGTAATGATTATCATGCTCCTGAACACTTTAGACAGAGGAAGACATATGTAGACATATGAAGACATATGACAGAGGAAGACTGTAAGATGCTCGGCATTCCTTTACCTCTTCTGTGGAATAAACCTGCTGTGCATCTGCCTTCAGAGGAGGATGGCTGCAGGGAGATCCTGTATGGGCAAAGGTCTCGGCCAGAGAAGTCTTCTCCTACTTACCATAATGACTAATTAAATGAATCAGAAATGCACAATCTGATTCATTTTTGAGCCTCTAGAAGTTTTCCATGGGAAATGATCATAGAAAAGTCATACTTACCATGTTTCTCATGATTCAACCAGATGCAGCTAGTCAGAAGACTCCTAGGCATATCTTTAAGGAAATTTATTAGTACTTGGCTAGTCCTAAATTGGTATGGTCTTTGAAAAGAGTCCTTATGCTCATGATATTCAATGAGATGGGGAATAGGGGTTTTCCCGAGCAATTAAATAATGATAGATATTTTTTTAAATATTATTTTCTTCTATAACATGAGGAAAGAAAGACAATTGAGATGAAAACAATGATACTGTAATCAGTTAGAGGCTATATTCACTATTACCTCTGAGCAAACCATATTAGTGTTACTAAGCTGTAACACCTTATTCCAATATTTCATAGAATTTTAGAATCATAGAATCATTTAGGTTGGAAAAGACCTTTAAGATCATTGAGTCCAACCATAAATGAAATATCTTAGCTGAAGTGCTGGAAGAAATGATTTATCAGTCTTACCCTGCACCTTCTGAATAGGAGCTTCCATAAAGTCTTAGCAACCCGAGACCTGTTAGAGTTCTTCATTTTATTTTAGCTTTTAAAGGGAAAGCGAACGAGAAAAGGGAAAATAGAAAAGAAGCAAGCGTATGGAATTTCTTTTAAAGAGGTTTGTCCAAGGCTTAAAATCTCTTTTTATTTTTTAGTTTATTCCTACTTCAGTATTTTTAAAGTTATCAGCATTAAAGAAATAGAGAAAAAAATATACTAATGCAGGTGGGAAGAATATGCGTTATTAAGATTCTGAACCAGTAACAAACACCTCACAGTAACACTTTCAGCTGCTTGTGTGACGAGCATCTGTGGCTTCTTGGCAGTGGAGGTAGATGCAGTATGGAAGGCCTCCAGGTTCAAAGGTGGTCTTTTGTTTTCCTTTCTTATTTTTCACTTATTTTTCCCTTCTCGTTCTTTCCCTCTCATTCACAGTTTTTCCACTGAGCCTTCTCTTCCTGCGATTATACCGGTGGCTTCAAAAGGCAATTAGGAAAACTAAGCAGCTGTTTTGGGAGGAGGTAAAGCACTTGCAGAGATAAAAAGCTGGATAAAAAGGAGAATGCAAGACGTGAGAATAGAAGTGTATTGTGGCAAAAGACTGACGATGGAGTATCACAGACACCGGATGGGGGTCTAATGGTTCATAGCTATTTAGAAAAATAAACATGTAAGACCAAGAGACAACTAAGGAATTCCTGGGGGAATTCGTGAGTATACTATTTTTTTCAGTAAATGATGGTACAAGAACGATTTGTTTGGAAGTACTATTTAGTGCACAAATAGAGGAATGAATTATGAATTTAATAATTTATTCAGTTTGATAGATTTTTTAATTGAAAAAAGCAGTCCAAGAAAAGACAGAATTATTGTGCAAAGAGGGTCACAGCATAATTAAGTTTGAAGGGGAACTCAGGAAGCCTCTCGTGCAACTTCCTTCTGCACTAGTGTTGGCTGTAAGAAAAAAACAGGTTATTCGGGACTTTATCCAGGTGGGACTTGTCTTCCTTGCAATCAAGGCAAGAGGCTCACTGATTTCAACAAGACTGAGATTTCAGCTGGGGCCAGTAACTCTGTAATTTAAAGAAAGTATTAGGCAGGACAGACTTTGAAAAACTCCCACTTCAAAAATGAAATGATAAATGTGACTGTAATATAAAAAGTTATGTTTTAATTTTTCTTTAATATGAATTATTTGAAAAAAATCCTATAATTTTATCAGACATAATTGATCTCTGCCACGTAGGAATGTATGATAATCTACCTCAAAATTTGTCAGTTGTAACTAAATACAAGGTCTGAAATGTCTTTGTAGCATTTTCCAAGACTTTTCAGACTAAATCCCTAGATTGAAATATAATAAAATAGTTCGTGTGTCCAAATGTGAAATGAAAAATAGGCTGTGTTTGTGTAAGACCGACTGACTGAAATAGAAATGGAAATTGAAGTAAACTGTGGCTCATAAATGATGAGGTGAAAAGAGGTGGACATGATTGCACAGTAGTTGGTATTGAGTCCAAAAAAAAGCAGTAAGGCACACATTGTTTAATCAGACTTTCCTGCTTTGAGAAGTTATGCAGCGCAATCAGCTCAGACACACAGAGATAAATAATGCAAGTGGGTATTCTAATACATTTTAAACAGCTGTCTGGGGGAAATGTGTTTATTTCTTCAGATACTTTCAAACAAAGATCCAAGTTGCAAAGTCTCCACTTTTCCCTTTTCTTTATGATCATGAGTTTCCTCACGTCCCACAGCATAAGAATTGTTTCTTTGTGAAGGACTGCATAGTGGCCTCACTGCTAACAAAGTCTCGCAGACTTAAAAAAGCATGGACGGACTTCTCCAGCGGTGTCCAACCTCCCTGGCCTGCCTTGCCACCAGCCTCGCATAGGCGCTGCTGGAAACAAAAGCCTTTACTCCAGTGCCAGAAACACCCTATTGTATGTATAAAGAAGTAATCTGGCATCTCAGATACAATAGTGACGGAAAAAGGTCACTACTGTAAGTTTTTGGGTTTCATCCTAAAAGATGTCCACCAACCATGGCAGCTCAGCTTTCTCTGACCCTGAGCCTAAGATAGAAAGGACCATCTCTGAGGTTGAGCCTGTTAAAATTCAACCAAGATAAGGCTGACAGGAGTTTTAACTAGAACATAAAAGACCCGTAACTTCTCAAGAATGTTAATGAGCTTTGGTTACTAATCAATAAAATAGACACGATACAGGTTTTACCAAACATCTATTTCTCTACTCAACAAACCACTACATTTTCTGAGGTTTTGCTCTGAAACATTCTTAAAATTCCTTGTAGCTTTTTTGGAACCCAGAAAGGAAGTTCTTCCCCCTGCCCCCTTCCCCAGATCAGAGGGTGTCTGTTTAACCTGCTTTGACAAGAATTTCCAGTTTCATGACATTGTCTTTATGAAAATAAAGGAAGGGTGGTCATTGCTATGCCCATGGAAACGTGGTCTCCTGAATAGAATTCCACTGTGTTGTAAATTAAAAACCTGATGTAAACAGTTAAATGCTCTACCAGGTACTGTTACAATTACAGAGTTAGCAGCACCTTAGACTCCTGTAAAAGCATTTATTTCAGGGCAGAACCCATATTCTTCTCTAAACTGCCTGTCATTAGCTACAGGACTTTTTTTTTTTCCCCTGTAAGTTTTCTTTGGTGTTACAGGTAGCTTTTGTATTCGCGAGGAGTGTTGATGATCACGGGAAATGCAGTGATTAATAACACCTTCTCTCAAAACAAACTGTCAATTGTATGTCCATAGTGACATAGCTAGCTGAAAAAAGAAGGAAAGAAAAGGAAAGCTCCCATGCATGCTGAGGTCTCTCGTTTTGCCCAGAGCTTAGACAGGCCAGCTGATCTGAGGTGGCTTTTGGAGCTGGGTTGCCCTCAGCTTCCTGCCCTTGGTGACCCTTTCGTAAATCAGGATTGAACATCTCTATTCTGTCCAAGGTTGCTCAGTGTAAGGGCTACTCCACTATCCCAGGCTAAGTATTTTGAGGTCAGTTCAGTTACAGGCAAAGCTTCATAAATTTTTGTACTAACAGTAAGAACAATAATTTTATAACTTTGTTGACTTACTGCATATCTGCTGAAAGCACCTGTACGATTGAATCTTGTGAGTCCACGTATTAGATAGCATTACCAAATACTTATAAAATTGATAAACATAATTAATATCTTCAAATACTTGTCAAAATTTTGACTGGAGTTTGACCTTGCTGAGTTTTCTTCACGAGTCAATACACAATTAAGATTGTACGAGGCTGATAGAGGTAACAGGTAAGTTGTAAATATACCCAGAGAGCATTTTGCAATTGCCTGATGAAATCAATCTGCTTAGGACAATTTACATTGGCGAAGAATTGTCCTTGGTTAGTATTTTCTTTGAAAAATTTTTCAATATTCTCCTACCACAACAAATAAATAAATAAGTATTGACGGTGCAGATGAGGTTACTAGGAACTACAGCTGTTCATGAAAGTATTGTTGTAAGCAAAGACAGTGAACTCAGAATACTAAGTATCCACAACAAGTTTCGCTTTGATGTGGTAATGCAATGAAAGGAATAAATGCATGATTAGATTTTCAAAGATTAGAGTGCTGAAGAAAGATTTAAATTGAATACTAATCTCATTTGGAAAGCCTTGAGGAAGCTAAGCCCTTCATGTAAAAAGTTTTGAATGAGCAAGGTGTTTCATCTGCCAGATGAGCGTGATTGAAGTAAAGGGTTTATGCAGCCAGAATAGGAGCAAGCCTTGTCCTTCTCCTGTGCACACCCCGCAGCTGTGGTGCCATGCCATTATTCAGCATAAGCAGCCACAGCTGGAGGCTGGTGTGGAGGTCAGTGCTTGGGAGGAGACATGGAAAGATTTTAGTCTGGCAAGTGGCTAAGGGGAAAGAAACTACCCGGAGCTGAGCCTGCTTGTAAAGGCGGGTGGTGAAATTCACAGCCTTTATCCTCTGAGCATAAGGAATGGAAAGGCTGCAGAAACGGAAAAGTCCAATTAGAGGCTCATGCAGACATGACGCTCAAATGTACCTTTTTGTCAGCAAAAAGGCCCTTGGAAAAGAGTTCCCTCTAGAATTTACTGAAACCATTGTTTTTCTCATCCAATATTAGAAATCCTTTTAATGTTTATTCATGCATCCGTGGCTTCAACAGCACACGAAATAGTAATATTTAAAAAAATAATTATATCAAATAATGCCATAACAGAATTTGGCATTTTCATATTTGCTGTTACTTCTCAAACTTCAGATACCTTTAGGATATTTTGGCCCGATGATTTGGTGGCTTTACTGTGGCAGATTGCTAACTTCACAGTCAGCCTTCTAGAGGACCGTGTAACCTTTGGTTATGTGAGATGACAAACCGACAGTTCAGTTATCGGTGAACGAGCAGAGAAACTCAATTGAGAGCAAAGCAGCCAAAATATCACTTAAGTATCACTTAATAAGTTTCAATCGGTGATTACTTGCAAATCAAACTACACTTGGTTTTATTCTCTTTCGTTTTAACTGTGACGAGTGAGGTGAAGATCAGTTTCCAGTAACTGGCTGTTTGAAAAGAAGTGGGCAGCCAAGGGAAGCAGTGGGTAGAAACTACTTTTTTTCCGCTCTCTGGCATGATTGGATTCATTTATAAATGACCGACTTCAAATGTTGCAGCTAAACCACACATTTTCTGATGTTTTTTACATAGTTTTCGGCAACAATACTGGTAATAAGGAAATAACTTTTTGTGACTTACTTAAGGAACTTTAGACATATCTGACCTTTGTCAAGTAACAAGCAACTAAACTCAGCATCTATGAGGGGTCATAAGGTAGGGACTCAGCAACTGAATCGTGAAGTGAAAACACTTTAAAACGTGTCTATTATTTGGCTGAAGAAAGTTTTTTTAGAACTGTATTTAGAATTATTAATAAAGAACCCTTTGATAATCAGGAAAAAAACAAAATAACATTAATTTCTTGTAATTTGGCTGAAATTGATCAGTAAATAACAAAATTAAAATAATTTAATCTTCACACATAATCAGACAAAGCAGACACAGACAAGTTAAACATTTCGCTTGTATTTCCCATACAGTACAAAAAAGTGTATTTCTTCTTCTAAGATATTAGAATTCACCTGGAAAAGCAGTGCCTCTATTGTTTCACAGGAATATTACTCCCACCAGTTACCACATCAAAATTAGCCCTGGAGAGAAGAAATAACAGCAGACATGAAGCACTTCCCATACGAATAAAAAATGTCAAACTTTTAATTTATGCCTTTGTCTAAGAGTTAAATGGGTTTATGGGATAATTAATGATCTGTTTTATTTTGCAGTTCTCTTTTGTAATGCGACTGCAATGCCACTAAAGTGGCTAGGTGGAGGTGAATGAGAAAATCATCTGACTTTAGAAACACTTCATACTATTCTCCCTAAATAATCCACGGTAAGAAGTACACTCTTAAATTAGGTTCTTTGAATTAATATTCCAGAGCTATTTTCTTTCCATTAGCTGTTTAAGGAACGAGGTTCCTAATTTAAAAGTAGTGAGTAAGCCAGTTGAGTTCTTCTGTTGCAGCAAGCAAACGTCAACGAATCTATATTGGTTTATCTGTCATCTCACCTTATAATTTGGAAAAACTCAGTATTTTAATCTCTGTTTCATACAAAACTAAATTTCTACTGCATGAAATTCACCTTTAGTACAAATATATCAAACAAAACATGGTAGAAAAACCACTAAAATCACCTTCTTAATATAAAGAAATAAATGTTTTCATGCCTATGCTATGATTTTTCTTTCATGTCTGTACTGGACAATATTTTTTGGCTACTGCAGATGTTTAAAAGATGTGAAAATGATTCTGCTCATTGATTTCCCTTCATAGTTAGCAGATAAATCAATAGGATGTGAAGATGGGGCTCCATTAAAATGATTTCTGGTGACATCACTTTTGCCTGAAAGTTTCGACAATAATGACCCTCGAGTTTCTATGCAAGAGGTCATTCAAACAAAGGAACGCCGTAAAATCATGTCTCCTGTGGGTTTAAGATATAATTTCTCCTTTTAGAATACTTTTATGTCTTATTTAATATTTCTGCTACGATGTAGGTACAATTTGTTCAGACAAAAAAAAGAAAGCAGAAGAAAGGAGAAAACCCCAGCAAGTGCATTATTTCATTGTGCATGTTAAATAACCCCGGCTGACCTTACCTCTCGAACATATGACTGCTATAGTCTAATACAAGAAAGCCCATCATATAAATGTCTGTCAGAAGGGCTATACATATACAGAGCGGTACAGAGATGCTGAAGACGTATCCTCCTTTGTGAAACTGTTGTGGAAGCTGCAATGATTACTGTAGAAGAGTACTTACTGGCAAAACTTTCACAAGCTTTGTTCCCTGAAAGGTTGTTAACCAGAAAGATCACTGAAAAGGGTCTGGTCACACGATCCACAAGCTGATGTTTTTGTGGTTAACACCATTTCACTATTGTTCCGATTGCATAAGCACCTCCTCAGTATGAAGATCCCTTCCTGCAAGGCATTGTAGAAAGAGCAGAAGGAGGGTCCACACACACAACTTCCTACAACCTGTGTGTGACACAAGAGGTGGCAGAGGTACTGGAAAGGTGTAGAAGGATGTTACTCAGCCAAATAAAAAAATATATTGTGACCTAAGTTCTACTCAAGTTATGTTATAAGCTTTATGTTCAAAGAAAATTTGAAAACTGACATGAAAGGGTTGTGGTGTGAGATGGCTTTACATTGTCTGTTGACTTTTTTAGTCACCAGTGGACGATACCGCTGCTCCTTGCAAGAGAGCTATCAGGGCTTGAAGAACCATGCTTAACTGAGTTTAGGTGGACCTCAGGTGCCTACACGTCCTTAAGCCACAAGACAAACTGGTAGAAATTTTCTTTTTTAACAGGAGAGAGACAGATGGAATTGAGATGTAGATGAGGTAACCATGGAGTAAAAGATGGTTTTGTTTGCGAGATCAAAAAGAGATTCCTGTGGAGAAAGGACGAGTGAATAAATAGTTTGGAGAACTAGGAGAAAATTGAATCATCAGGGAAGGGTAATATTTCAAGAAAAAGAGGATGGTGGCAGTATGGAAGGCAGCTGTCAGGTGGCAGAGATGAAGACAGAGTACAGGTTCTGGGACTTGGCTAAGAATAGGCCATTAAAAATTTTGGCATGAATGCTTTGAATTGATCAAGTGCAAAGTATGTAAGGCAGAACTAACAGGTCTGAGCGTGGAATTGAGGGAATTGAAAGCAACATGGTAAATAAGAATAAAGACAAATGAGAACAGGAAGGTAAGGTGGTCTCTATAGAAGTAAATGGGCTAAAGAGTGAGATTGTTTTTAATAGGAAATACCAGAGCAGGATTGTATAACGAAGATAGGAAAAATAAAAAAACACAGTATATGAGAAACTTAGGACAAAAGTAACATGACAGTGAATGAAAGAATGGTCAGCAGATGAGATGAGATGCAATAAAGTGCAGAGGTTGGATGGCATTTTTCAATCAATGTCAAGAGGGAAGAAAGGAGAAATGAAAAATAAGCAAGAGAAAGGAATAAGGTTGTGATACATGTTTGATAATTTTATCTTCAAAGAAGCTGTTAAGAACTTGTGAAGACAGAGCAGGCAGGATACAGAAGAATGGCAGAGATTTAAGTGTGTCTTGTGATGAAAATATGATGAAATCAGCTATGAGAGTGATGGGAGCAATCAAAAATCCATTGATGCTGGTAGACTACAGACAACACAAAGCCTAAGTGACAGGGTCTGATAGGCTCTAGAAAGTGTATCAGGATTGTAATGCGGAAATTCAGAAATCAGATGGTCTGGGAGAGTAGGACATGGTAGAGATCAATTGATTAAATTCTTTCTATGAGAAGAGAAAAACAGCATGAAAATCTAGAGTTGGTGGAGATACCATTCAGTAGAAGGATTGGGAGTTGCTTCCAGGATGACCATGACCACAGTGCCTGTGAAAACCAGAGGGAGTTTTGGGCTTCAGTGGTTTGGCAAGTTCAAAGATCTCAGCAGGTCCCCTCTGATCATCCTCAGATGCCCAAATGACTTTTTTGTGCTGATCATCTCCATACATGTGAATTTTACCCAGACAGAAACAATGCAACTACTCTGGCTAATCTGATCTTTTTTTCTCCTTCTAATGGGAGAAATCATCATGTGACATTTATACAGCACTGAGAAAAGGTAGGAACAAATGTAAACAACCTCAAAGCATCTGGGTCATTTTATGACTAGAACTTGATCTGACCTCTGGGTTGTTACAAGACACAAAAGTGCAGTTTCTGTCAAATATGAGGGACTATTTTGAAGGACTTGTTCTGTTTTTCCAACCATGCAATTCACACTAAATATTCAAGAAAATTATCATCCAAATAGTGCATGTAGATATGTGATAAGCAGAAGTAAAAATATTAAAAATATTAAATGCAGAAGCTACACACAACAAAAAGATTGTAAGGTATCTGGTTTTGGTTTTGTTCTGTAGTATGTACCTTAAGGGGCAGCTTCATGAGAAAGTATTATCCCAAGAAACTAGGGCCGTCTCCTTCAGGGAGAAACATATTACAAAACCAATCAGTGGAAGCATTTGTAATATCACACGCAGTCTACACGATTTTCCCTGGAAGAAGGGCAATATTGCTTTGAAAGAGAGGGATCACCATCTCCTAGTTGGCATTTTGACGTGCTGCCAGTGCCCTCCTACGGTAGAGCATTCCTTTTGGATTTTGGCAATGCAGAACCTCCTGGACAGGAAGACGTCACCAGCTGTGTAGAAGCGCAGCCGCTCCTGTATTGCCCATCACCATGCGATACCATGTGGTGCTTCTGGAAACACTGCCCTATCAATACATAAGAAACTCAGATCCATATGCTAATCAAGAAGACATTTGTGATGTAACCGTCTTTCCCTGCAGGGATCTTCCTAGTGCACAGCACTGTGCGACGGACTGGCTGAACTAGGCAAAAGGTTTTCTCTCTTGTTTGTTTTTATTTTCGCCCCCCCTCCCTCTGAAGCAGCTGGTATTGTCTAATCTAGCCTGGTAAATCCTATACCCTTTATCTCATGAGAGATTGGGTCTTACTCTGCGATCACACATTATGTGAAAGGCTTATCCGAACATGTGACATTACCTCATACTCTTTGGTTGTCCTGTTGCACCAGGGCTGAACCAGTGGCTCAGAGGTTATCCATTATTTTCATCCTTTCTGGATAATATGTAAAAATAGGCACTAGATGTAGGAGACACCCACTGAAGAGATCTATATATATTGACAGGATCTATATTATTGAAGCAGAAAGATGCTTCAATAGGGAAAGAACTCTGTGTGCCAAACTCCATGGCGACCATTTGGTTTCCAACATCTCATCCAATATTTTGCTGACGCCAGCCTTCCTGTGAGATCTCTGCTCAGTGGGTTGCCTTTCTTCCTATCCAGACCCATGTGATACCAGATCTTCCTCTGCCTACGCAACTGCTACAGAGTGCAGTCTATCGCATCCTTCTGTGGACCAGTTAGAAAGAAATACCCCTGTTCTGGAGGTTTGCCACAGTCTGGGGAAAAAAGGCAACCCCAAACCAGAAAACAAATGAATGAGCTCTTTAAATCCTCTCCTTACAAGCTAAACTCTACAGTAAAGTTCTGTGAAGGTGTTGTCCCCTTCTAAATTCGCAAGCTGCACAGTACCCGGTGACCTTCACCAGCATTTTCCTATTGTAGTGATGTTTTTAGGGTGCACAATGTTGAACATAGTCTGCAGATCCTTTTGGGATCACACTTTCAGCCATTAGAGAGGTGCCTGCCCAGCTCTGGGTCCTCAAATAACACTACGTGATCAAGTAGAGTTGAGTTAACAAAGATTTGTGATGGGATGAGGCTGTTAATCTAGCATTTTGGCTTCCTCTGCTGTGACTTAGGCTGCAAATGGTGTTGCCATCTGCTTTCCTCTCTGTTCTCATCCAGGCTACGAGATGTGCCCTTGAGAGATGGAAAAAAAAAAAAAAAAAGAGGAAAGAATAAAAAGGATCAGCTTGATTTCAGGCTGCAGCTTGAAGTTTGTGCCAGTCATTGGCAGAACCCTTTATTTGTAGGCAGCCATGGGGTGTTAAGACAAATGGCTGTTCCGCTATGGAATATATTTTCCAAGAAAAACGTTGGGATTTAGCCACGAGACTCTCGTAGGCATAATGGGAATCAATCTGGAGGTTTTGAATGGTCTCCTTGCCTTCTTAGAAACACATTTCCTCCACTGACAGAAATAGATTTGCACTCTTTCCGTTTGATTGAGGGAGCTCTGAGACTATTTTTGGCACTTTTTTTTTTTTTTTTAGTGTTGAAACTTCCATTACAAGATCGTGTAGAACTACATTTTTTCCCCCCTTAACAATGTTATAGCTTTTTATGACCTGTTTAATTGCACACTTATGTAAGACAGAAACAGAAGTGTCTTGGGAAGAGCCGTTCTGGAAACCAAGTTCTCCATCTTCTTTGTCTGAACTGGCATGTGTGAAATGCATCAAGATTAAGGTGAAGTAAAGCAACAACTAAATAAACTCACAAAATGTTTTGAACAAAGTTGAAACAAAGCGTCAGAACAAAATAACCTGTTGTAAACTAAAATAACTTTCTGGCTCAACTCATCAGACTAACTAAACTCCTAAGACCAGACTAATCTTAGGAGTCTGTGGTGAATTGATTTCAAAAGCAAACACTAGCTGAGGGAGTAGATATAAAACACGGATAAGACAAAAAGTACAAAAAGAGAAAATAATAAAGAAAAAGGCAAAATAAAATCTTTGAGGACATCTACAAGTTTCTCCTCTAAAGACTTTCATTATTATTTAATGTCACTGCACTTCATATGTTATTATGAGCTGTTTTTAAAGGTACCACTTTCCTTTTTCTTTCCTGTGGGAAAGGCAGGAAATGAAGTGGTATTTCTTCCAACATCTAATTACAACATGAGCCTCATATAAAGCTTGGAAGATGATCTTTTTTCCTACTCTACATTTTTGAGATTTTACTGCCCTCAGCTATGCATAAAGGTAAAAAGGTGCTTCTCTGTGTGTGCGTACAGAAAATGACCTTTGTTTAGCCAATTGAGCCCTATTGAGTAACCCACATCCTGGTGACCCCCAGGCAGTGATTTACCAGAATCCTTTCCCTGAGCACTTTGAACCAGGACCTCGGATATTAGAATCACAGAATCACAGACTGGTCAGGGTTGGAAGGGACCTCTGGAGATCATCTAGTCCTGACAGAGCAGGGTCACCTACAGCAGGTTGCACAGGAGGGCGTCCAGGCGGGACAGACAGAAGACAGGTGATGGCAAGCTGAATATAAAAGAGGCAGTAAAATGGACCAAAGGAAGCTGTGCTTGAAAAGTATTTACCTGTAGGCTTTTATACACTTAATACATTGTTTCTCAAACACATTAGGGGTAAAAAGCCTTTCAGAAGGTCTCTAGAGTCGGTAGATAATAAAGGCATAAAAGGAGCACTCAGAGAAAAAAGGGCCAACCAGAAAACTAAATTAATTTTCTGCCTTTTTATTCATTGCGGAAGAGCTTGGGGAGGTTCCCACTCTGGAACCCTTCATTACTGGGTATTCACTGAAGATCTGACTCAAATTGAAGTGTCAATAAATGTTACAGAGCAAACAACAAAATTGAACAGGAACAGATTTCATCAATCAGCATTTACCAAAGAATCCAAAAGGAGTTCAAGGGCCAGAAATGTGAACAATGGTCAGTGGTATAAAAAATATCACTTGAAACCGCTTTTACGCCTGAGAACAAGAAAGCAGAAGATACAGTCAAGATGACAAATTTTCAAGAAATATGCTATAGAAGATCCGGGGAACTACAAGCCATAAAATGTAACATAAAACCAGCAAATCGGGAGTCAATCTACTTTTTTAAAAGAAAAAGTCCTTAATGTATGTGACAACTTTTGCTGAAAATACAGTTAGAAGTTTGTGAGAACAAAAGATTGTGACTGCAAAGGTTGGCATAAGGACACTACGAAACTGCATCTGGGCAACAAAATGGACACACGTAATTCAATCTAGGCAAATGTAATGTACCACACATAGGTGGAAAAAAAAGGTTATTTTGCATACGAAATGAGGGGGTCTGTGTTGAACTGTTATAGCTGAGGAGTGAGAACTTGGGGTTACAATGTGTAGTTCAGTTACTTTCCGTAGCTCAGAGAGAGTGAAAAAAAAAGAAAATGACATGCTAGAAGTTATTGGCAGAGGAATAGAGAACAAATAGCAAACATTTATGCTCCTGCGTAAATCCGTACCACGCAGCTCTCATCCTCCTCTATAAAAAGGCTTAAAGATGGGCAACAAAGATGAAAAGGAATATTGAATACTCTCCTTACTTTGACTGAGTAGACAAGGACTTATCCTACTGGAGACAAGACAGCTGAAGGAGAATTTGATAGAAGTCTGTAAAATCATGCCTGGCGAGGGCAAAAAGAGATTGATTATCCAGTGTCTCTTCCATTACAAGAACCAGGAGGCATCAAATGCAATTAGCTGTGAGCAGATTAAAAAAAAAAAAAAAAAACCACAAAAAAAAAAACCCAAAGAAAAGCGGCTTCCCTTACATCTCCTGTGTTCGAGCTGCAGAGCTCCTTGCTGCAGTACACTGTCAATGCTAAAAGTTATAGGACCCAAAGGGAAATGAGTTCATGGGGGAGAAATGCTTCAAGTTCATGGGGGAGAAATGCTTCAAGGTGTGTTAAATAGATACTACCACCTCTGGCTCAGGAGGTACCTGAAACATAAGTTTTTATAGGCTATCTTGGGGAAATAGCCTGTTCTTAAAGAAAATCTTTCCTAAACTGTAGACAGTTGTCTTGTCATGTTAGAGAAAAGTATGTATTTTGACAGATCTTTGGTCTGGCATAATATCACTTTTCTCTTTATCTTACAATTTTCATCCTTACTTTCAAATGTTAAAGATAATAACAAATCAACATTTCTATTTATTTCAGAGGCCACTTAATGAAAATTTTGACTGCCCACTTTACAAGGAAAGTTGCTCAGATATGCTTATTGTTAAAGCTGGAGGGAGTGAGAGAAGAGTTTGAACAATATAACAAGAAGTAAACTTGAAAACATATTATTATGATTTCAAAAAGATAGCAAGGCAAAAACTTATGTCATTGTTTAAAATAAAATTTTAATGAAAATAGTATTTTAAACCAAAGATATAAAGAACAGAATGATCCAAGAAACAACATAAAAAGAACTGAATAAAGAGAAAAATCTGTAATGCCAATGGACACAGGAAAAAGAAACATTTTGGAAATCTATCTGACATCGTTAATTTCCACAATATATTTCTCCACTTAGCACACTTCATATGTGCAAGCACACATACAGAGTAGTGAACAGCATGTTATTAGCAAGCTGAAATTTAGGGGGTCTAATCTGCACACTCCTACAGCCCTGAAAAGTGCTGGTTTCCTCTTGCTCACAGCAGCTGCTGCAGAGAAGTGGGCTCAGGCTGACGTGAATACAGCAGGGTCTGACTGGTAGGTGAAGCTGATGGGCAGAAATTGAAGTCACTGGAGTCAACACATATTCCATGACAGCTGTTTGTGGGAGATGGTAAGGACCACACTGTCAAATTCAATCTCATACTACCTCCAGAAAGACGGAAGGATTTCAAAGCAAATTTGTGTTTGGGGTTGTTTTTTTGTTTGGGTTTTTTTTTTTTTTTTGAGTCTCCGTCCCTTTTCAGTTACACAACTGAATAGCTAAAAAATCCACACAATACCTTGTATGGTACCAAATTGTCATAATGTGTCCTCCTATAAACTCATGTTGTCTACTTGCTCAGGAACAACTAACTGATCTTTGCCTACTTTATTAAAACTTGTATACAAGAAGGCTGTTATCACATCCTGTCTCCAGCTTTCTTTTTCTAAACTTAATATTACAAATCCTTCAGCCTTTAGCCATAGCTTGTATTTTCTAAATAAACCCTATACTCAACAATTTGAAATTAACCAACGCATTTTTATAAGTTTTGCAAGCTTCTGAACAGAAAACCTGTCTTCAAGTATTTCAGGAACTCCCAACATATTCCAGAATCCACTTTGTTTCTTTCACAATAGCTAAGTAATTAAAGTTGGCCTCTATTATTATCAGATTCTCTCCTTTGAGCGACTTAGGGGGCTGCAAAGCATTCATCAACACATTGTCATCCAGTAGAAGGCGTTTCCTTTCACTGGCTTCATTCAGAAGAAAGCATTAAGGTTCCTAGATACCTTGGGAACATTGTCCACACACATCATTCAGAAAATCTCATCATTTAGCATGAGCGCTGGTAGGGATTGTTTCCAATTTGCCTTCAGCAGCGAAAACCATAAAGTCGGGACTATCTGTTTCCACATAGCAAATCCTACAAAGCTACGCGGAACATGTGTGGTGCACAATACACACAAAGAATGAAAGCCCTTCTCCAATTTTAACGAACAAAGCACTCTAAATAGTCAAGAGTCCAAAGGCACCGATGTGCTGTTAGGCTCTGGAACAACTTCAATAACGTAAGAGTTAAGTAAATTATTTAATGGCTTCCTTTGCTATAAAGGAAACATAATCACAGCCCCGCTGGGTAACACATTGAACAGTCATGATCAAAAGCTTGCTTTCTGCTTTGTCTACTGTACCATCTGCTTATTCCTTCCACAACTTCACTCTGGCAAGTGACCCACTCGTTGCAATACAGCTTGGCAGAGAAGTGACATTACAACTTACTTTGGTTGTGCGTGTCTCCGCATGCTTAGATTTATAAATATTCATAAAGTTACTTTCTAATGAAATTAAATATACAGCAACACAACACTGTCTCTGCTGTAGCGAATCTGTAGCGAAATGGGTTTCTTGCATTTACTGGTAGGAAAAAACAAAACAAAATATAAATAACATTTTTAACCTGGAGTTACAGACCAGATCTTGGTGGATTTTCTAAGACTCCAGGGCTACGCTTGGGAAATTTTGGTTCTAGTGTAACGAACAGATTAAAATCCACAGTTCAGGAAAATTAGAGGTGAGGGAGCTGCATATGCTACTAAGTTACAAACCAAAAAATTGTAAGCTAGAGATAAATTCATTATACAACAAACTTGTGTTGGAGAGCAAGCATCTATTTGGCGGGTGGGTTACTGAGCATAAAGATTTGCTGACCTTTGTCAGTGGACACCTGGATGGATGATGACATCTTAGTTTCTAAATTATTTTAAATTCTTGACTACCATTTCTTTATATCAACCTTGTCAGACAACAATAAGTGGAAAAGCAATACAATTAGTTAATAAATTGCGTTCTCTAAACAAGTTTCTTAAAATGGCAATCTCTTCAACCACTGGGAACTTATTCACATTTTTTTCTTTGTCGGGTACCAAGGAAGGTTTTAATAAATAAATCAACCTGCTGTTGACATTTCTCTAAAATACTTTGCCAGCAAGCCTGAATATCATGGGTCAGTATCCCTACAAGCATTTAGCACAAGGAGGGCTTCAGGTTTCTTTGATTACGATGTGGCAAAACAGATAAGCTGTTTGAATTCTGCAAAGCAATGTTTGCAATGCGTACTTGAATTTTGAACAGCTGTTTGGTTTGACCGTGATTATGCTCCTTTTTATTCTCTATTCATTAATATTCTTACAGGTGTTTGTCTTTTGGGGGGTTTGTTTACAGGAATATTTGAATAGCTATGCAGCATAAACCTTTACCGGTAAAAAATAGTGCTTTGTCCTATGTTATTTTTCAGTCTATTTTGTTTATTTCTGTTAGCCTTAGTTCGTCTGTTTAAGTTTCAATCACACCACGTCACAAGCAGAATTTACTACATTATAGGTGTCAGATTCATATGAATGATACCTTGTGAACGTTCAAAGCGAACGATATTCAGGCAGATTTCTTAGTAGCAATTGTTAGCGCCAAGCGTCTAGCCAATCTTCGCAAAATGTCGCATTGGGTCACAATGAGATGAGGTAGTCCATGTACAGTAAGTACATCCACAAGCCAGCTGCTTTCCTTATGAAAGCCATAAGCCTTGCTGGATGTTTTATAGGTGGAATTCCTCTCCCGTGGCTCGGTTTCTGGGTACCTCTCTGAGCAAAGTGGGCTCTGGTAGGACACTTTCTGTCCCCGGCCGTAATGAAACTGTAAGAAGGAAGAGCAGGATTACCCTCATTCGTTTAGGAAAATAATATGTTCCTCTGGATGACAATGAAGGTACTCATTACTACAACCCCTCTGTAATAGTAGGTTAATAATAGGATACACAGACACAAATAATTTATGTCCACTGTGGAGTGATAACTTAAGCGATATAACCCAAAATACTAACACTGGAAACCCTGCCTTGGCAACAGAAATCCTTATGATTCATCATTTACATGACAACGCTTCATGTAAGCTAATTCACTGACTATAAAGAAGGAAAATAAATAGTATATTGTTTCTTCATTAACAGCTTGTCTTAACAGAAGCTCAGAATGTAAGTGAATACGGTCTGTTTGAACAAAAATTTCTGAGAGGTAAATAGCTGTGGATTAAATGCCAAAATTGCTTATTTTATCTCTGATATTCCTTCTAATGTGTCTAAATATTTCAGAGGATAATGTGGCATCAGATATTCATAATCATACATAGGAATTTATTTACGTGTTCAGGAAATTGGATCCTACCATTGTAGGTTGTTGGGAGCAGCTAACACGTTATTGCAATTCATTCAAGAACTATTTGGCTTTGGCAGAATGCAATGTTTTTCCTCATTTGAGCATAATGTTCAATATTCAAATTATCTGATTTATGTTAGTAAAACATAAGTGAGCAGTGCCAAGAAGTGCATCGACTCTCTTGTATGTGGTCTTAATTTAAGAACCATGATATTATTCCACTAATTCTATATTTTATGGTGTATTAGGTGTTCAAGCTCTGAAACGCAGCCCAGAGATAATGTTCCAGGTCTGTTAGGCTGACTGACCAGGACGTGGGTATCTTACGATTTACTCTTAGCATCAACAGCTGTGTAGCTATAGAGATAAATTACCATTTTCATGTTTGTTTGTTTTTTTTAATGGTACATCTGTGCTTTGAAATAATAAATTGGTGTGAAACTTTTGACTGCTCATCAACTAAAAATGTGACAGGATTGATAGTTACATTTTTATACCATTCTGCTAAGAACCGTGTTTCATCTGGTTTAAGGAATGTAGCTTTTATGGAGTCCATTATCTACCACTCACCACCTACAGAATCCAACTATGTTACAGGGAATTTCTAGCAGCGCTTTTGCAATGGCCACACCAAGAAATACGCAGTTTCTTGGGCTGCTTTCTACTGGAAACCTTTAAGACCCACCGTGTGCAAAGTATTCTGAATCGCAGAAGAAAAACAAAGCAAAACAAAAAGCTTGACATGACGTGCCCTAAACTAGAGGATGATAAGAGTTCAATAGCTCTGATCCAATCAGATCTGTGATCAGATTGTGAGATGACCAAAAGAACATATCTAGGTACTTGTTTACGGTGACAAGCATGTGTGTGACTTTCCCAGAGCACTCCTTCAGGTACTTCTGATACTTCCTCATCTGAAAGTAATTTGGATGTATTTAGCAATAAACGTTTTGTTCCACCATGAACCTGTCCAGTCTCCTCCTGAAGTCATGTAAACCTTCAGCCTCCGTGATGTTCTTCCTCTTGGAGATGCAGGGTGTCATACTGTTAGGCAGCTGGAAATGCTTATACATAGGGTCTTAATATAGTAGACTGCAGTACCATGCGGAGAAACTTAAACTTGCTCTGAATGAGAAAGGTAAGATGTCCATACAACACAGCCGAATTACCGTGACCTTCCACTAAGCATGATATATCAGCTATGCTTGGAGTTAATCTAGGTATCATTAGGCAGTTGGGTCATATGAGACACTAATTTCTGCTTTCTTTAGGTTAATAAGAGAAAACAATATGTGGATTAATCCCATTTGGATGATGTTAAAAATCTTTAGGTATGAAAGAGACCACATGGAAGTCCCTTCTGGGAGACATGGCAAAACGCCATGGAAATTAATGGAACTCCGTCAGTTAACAACAAAAGAGAAAGTGGCCATTGTTCTGTGGACTTTCTACAAGCAACACACAGCTTCTGCCCCATGGACCCTGAAAATACTTATTCCAGTTGTAATTAAGTCACTCAAGAAATGGTTATCAATTACCAGCAACCCACTTCCGATTCTTGGTTTTATCCTATGCTATAGGTTGAGTGATGTGATGGATATATTCTCTATTCAAGATGTAAATATATTTTTCTGGTTAATTTTTCCCATTTTCTATTGCCGATGAAGTTTTTAGTGCAGCTTTCTGGGGCTCTGTTGAAGTTTGGAATATTACAAAATCAAGAGGAAACAAACCCGTGAGTAAGAAAGTGAAAAACAACTGGAGTTTGTCAGATGCCTTGGTACCCAGTCACCCGATACTACTAATGTTATATTTATGATGTTTCTATTTCAGAAGTGAGAGGGAATTAGTCATAAAACCTTTAAGAACTTTCTAAGGCAGTTCTGTTCAAGATTGATTTTAGTGATGCAATAGAGAAACCACTGACACACACTGCTAAGAAAATGTGCTCCATTTCAAAGGTGAAGTCATTTGCAGTTGTTGAGAAATCATAAACCTGTCTCCTTCTTTTGCTGACACATTATGCTATTACGATTGGCTAAAACTAGTCTGCTAATTCTCCAGAAGAAATGCATCAGGGCTACCTAAAAGGGGAGACTGTTTCTTTTATTTATTCCCAAATTGATATAGTCATTCTAAAGTCAGTTTCCACTCGTATTTTTCACGCATTCAAATACCATTTTTTTACACGTCATGATATTTTTTCCTTTTATTGGCCTGCTTGCGAAAAATGTCTCAAGTTTTGCTTTTAGAAGTATCTGAACAGCAGATAATGAGGTGAATATTAATTAGTTTTACTGCAAAGAAAATTGCATTGCCAATCATTGTTATTGACTAATGGGTAATGACATGAAATTACAGTAAGATGAATGATTATTCTTGCTAACTAGCAAATATTCTGCTCTGCAATGCATTATTTTCTAAAATAGACAAAGTGTAAATGCAAAAAAAGGCTGCATCATCTGAAGAACTTCATTTCACAAGCTGTCAGAAAAGACAAAAATGAGAAATAATTAAAAGTGAATGAATAATTGGAGACACTGCTTGGAGAACACGATATTGCTATTTCTTGCTGTTTCTGGGTTTTATTCAATTTTGCCCTCCTTAGTATATTTTTCTTCCTCAGGAGTGCAAATGTGGAAAACACATAACTTCATATCTGACCTGAAGGTTATGAAGTCCTTTTAAACATAGCAGGATAGGATAGGAAAGGCATTTGGACATGGGCTACAGCTGCTTCTCCAAAAAACTAAAAGGGAAAGGGAGAGAGACAGGAATACCAGCATCAGGCTTAAACGAGGCAATAAAAGGCCTTAGGAATGTCAGCTCTAATTATCGTCATTGGCCATCTTAATAAGAACTTGAGTGTGACCAATAAGCACCGCTCCCGTCACATCAAGCAGAACTTTCCGTGTCAAAGCCTCTACCAGATATCTTTGGTGCTGCAGTACAAACTAAGAAAATTACTAAACATATCACTTAGAGATACGTAGCCTGCAGATGTGTAGCTGCAAATGTTTGGGAGTGCTCTGAGTTTTATGAAATAAAGTAACTAGCCAAAGCAAATAGCAGATACGTTAACAGAATGTGGTTACCAAGAGATGGTTCATTATGTAAGGTATAAAGAAGGCTTTCAAGCTACGTAAAGGAAAACTGTTATGTGCCTTCATTGATTTGAGGTGCTGGACAGTCAGGGCTGGATTCAGTGGTCCGTATGTGGGCACTGTACTGGAAAAGCAAACCATCTGCCACGGCAGGAGTGACATGCAATGTATAGGAGCTCTATATCCTCCTTGAATGGCAAGCAAAGACCATGCGGGACACCCTGCAGAACCATAAACGGACTATTTTCAAACACGAAATCTTGCCCTTCTCCTCCACTGCACAGTGCACAAACTGATAAGCTTGGTATCGAACCGGTGTTCCGACTGCCCTGAAATAAGGCAACCCACCCGACAAATCCTACCTCCAGTCCATGGACATGGCAAGGCAAGGCTGAGCAGGTCAGGTCAGTGGACAAGGTGGCATTTACAGACAGGGTCTATCACAAGGATTATAAACTCAGCCACTTTAAAGGAAGTTAATGTTTACTGCCTAATTCCACTTGAATTTACAGGACTCCCAGCACTGGAAGACCAATTCAGAAGAGGTTGCGTAGCAAAACGATTTTTTAAAAAGGGGGTATCTTTTTGTGGGGGAGCCAGGAAGGCTTACAATGGAAAACTTCATAGGATGATAGAACTTTTCTTCTCGTGCTAATGGATACAGCATTATATAAAAAGCTTCTAAGGAGCAGTTTATAAAACAGCTACCCGAAATAAATATTTTGAGCCAGTGAATAGATAGTCTATCGGAACCGAGCTTGCATGTGACAAGCAAAGCCACCCACATTGTGAAGAGAAGAAATATTTTAAAATTCTTATCTTTCAATCAAAATAAGAGACTGCTGCTTCCAAGAGACAGCAAGACGCCTGCTTAGAAAGCAGGGCAGCCCTGCAAGTATGTGAGTTTTCTGGCAGAGGGAAGAATCATCTTTACTGAAACATGCCCCTGCTCCCCACCCGTCTTCCTACGAAGCAGCACGGTCACGTTTGCCCCATTTGGCACCTGGGTGTTGCTCAGCGCTCGCTGTGGCCGTGAGAGTAGCGTCCCTTCCAAATCTAACCCTTCGATGATTCCGTGATTCTAAGGAAACGGGGTTTTATAAGGCAGCTGCAAATGAATAAGCACTCACTTAACTCACAGCCCAATTTATGGGAAATTTTGGTCTATAGTGCAGCTGTCATCCACAGTCAATAGGCGATTTCCCCAGGGCAAAGGAGAAAATAAAGCCTAAAGCTACAGCTCTCCTCTGAGGCCTATGAAGGCTATATCGTCTTTTTCTCTAGAAGTCTTCAAAGAGCAAGGGATTTCGCAAGCACGGCGTAATTTAAACAGTGTATGACATTTTCTTAATGCCATTCCCGTAGACCTGAGTCTGCAGTAACAGTCTCTGTGTTTCCAGTCCCGCTGTGTCAGAAGAGGCTGATCTGGATAGTGTGCACAGCACAATGTGTTTGCCATTTCAGTCCTGGCCACAGAGCAGCCCTGTCCAGGCTCGGTTTCTGTCCATCCTTTTCAAGTTCCCTCACACAATACATTCTCCTCGATCTTTTTTTCCACAGTCCTTCTTTCCTTCATTGTCAACGTTTTGTTTCTGAGCTCCCACTGCGTTTCAGGTCTGACCGTTATTTTTGGCTGCCAGCAAAGGCCGCTAAAGAAAAAAAACGACCCGCAACCCTTTTCCTAACAACACCGCACAACATCAACAGGCGAGGAGCTGAAAGGAATGCGTCTCTTTTTCCATAGGCCGGCTTTCTCGTCATGCCCTGTATGCCATTGCCATCCCCTACTGAGACTCTAACTATTGCAGGATGACACAGATCATAATTACGTTCAGATTGAACAATGTTACCTATGGAATTATTTTTTTTCACGTAAAATCTTTCTTTCCTCTGTGACTGTTTGCCAGGAGCTCCTCTGCTCCTCAAAAAACAAGGAAAAAGCACAACAGAAAAACAGTAACAGAGATGAAGCAGTTCCCTGCAGAAGAGTTGGACCTTGAGCTGCTGGAGGCTCATCTACACAAACCAACATGACGCTGTGGTGGTGGGACCTTCCAGGTCCCAGGAAATATGGATCTGCAACAGTCAGCTACAGATTCTGTATATGTGGAAAAGGAATACAAACCGAACTGCTGCGGTACAAAGGGTTTACCAGCAGAAGTCTGAGGTGGGTCTGTGTCAGCACAACAGCGCTTTTGTCAGGGAAACCATTAGCGGAACACTGAACACGTCACGTTTTTCATAACCCTGATCCTTCCCAAAAGAAATGCATCTTTTTCGTACAAAAGTCTATTTGTTACAGCCTACATTTCAGTTCAGCCTCCTAATGAAAACTTGTTTCCTTTAATGCTGCCCCTTAACCAAACTAGTGTTGTGCAGGCCCTGAGCGCACAGCGCACTGCATTGGAGCTGATTACTGCCGGTGTCCTCGAGAGGCAGTGGGTCTCAGGACACCAAATTGCAGTACCGGGGTTTAAAACAGCAGAGCTGCTACCACCACAGACACAAGCAAATGCACAATTTCAAGGAGGCCCCGCTTTCCCCCTATTCAGCTGTCTTCTCACTCTTTTTTTTTTTTGCTTTTTATGTCAAAGCCGTAGGTAGCTTTTACAGTGTTTTTGTTTTGACAGACCTTCTAAAACAATTGATCGTGACTGTAAAGGGTTAGATAAGCTGTCTTCTTCACTACATTACCAAATGTAAAATAGCATCTGTCTACACGAATGACTGAACCTCATCCCGTTTCTGAAATAACTTTCTGAGATACAATCTAATTGTTTGCGCTGGATTTTATAATGCTGTGCTTATGATATTGCAGATGCATCATTATTAGCTATTATAGAACAATTACACCACCATAAAAGTATAGTAATTCTCCTTTCTCAGAATAAACCACGGAAGATTTCATTGCGTTTACAAATCTGACCTAGAGGGAGGAGGAGGTAGATGGCTATACCAACATTTAGAGCAGGTGATTGGAAGTTTTCAGTGCAGCCAGACTGTAGATAAATTCCCCTGCTTAGCTCTAGCTCGGTAGTCTCAAGAAGCTGTTTAATGCATAAGAATGCCTCACAGTTTTCAACGCTCACGCCATTTTATTTTACTGAGAGTACAGCGTGGCCATCCTATACAAACGTAACAAGATGTGCTCTAACGAGAGACAGTATTAGACTGCCGAGAAATTAATTTACTGTGTAAGATACTTGGTGGGAACAAGGCATTAAATCCTCATCCAGCTGTATTCAATGGTAGAAGTCTCATTAATTTCATTTGGGCTGCGATTTCACGTGGTGTCTCTTGTCACGTCTTGCGTGGCTCAGAACCAAGATGCTGTTCCTCAGCTTCACCATCACTGATAAAACTCACAAATACTTGCCTATTGTTTATTCTACATACTAAATAATACTACTTACTTATTCTGCATTCAAAACAGTAATGATTCAGAACTTTAATAGCTGTCACTGCCTGTTTTTGTTTATTGGTTGTTTTCTTAGTTGAAGTGACTGTATTGCCTCCACTGAAAAATGGATCTCTGCCTCTGCTCATGTATGCCTATGGGTCCTTTCTCCCCTTTCCATAAATTCTTGTGACTTCAACATCCCTGGACTAGACTATGATGGATAAACTCTGCAGTCACTTCTGCTAAGGACTAATGCACATTCCAACCTCATTCTGACAGATTTCTGAACACAGCATAAATTTGTTTGCTTTGGACTCTTTTCAGGGCAATATTCATTCTGATCGAAATTGGCAATGTTAATTCTGTCATCACCACAGTTTTGATATTTATTAATCTAAGACACGGCACAATCAAGCTTAAGAGGAGGAAATTATATTTCCAGGGAAATCCATTACCATTAATGTATACTTAAGTCCCAGTGTGCAAAAAATCTAGCAACCTGATCCAATAGATAAGTTCTTCTTAAAGAACTCTCGCCATTCCCCTGCCAATCCAATAGATAAGCTCTTCTTAAAGAACTCTCCCTGTTCCCCTGCCACCCCTCACCCGTTCTTTAGATGCAGCATCACTTTTTGGCTTTTCTGGTTGCAGAGAGCCGCTTGCTGCTGAGTGGGCAGCCGGGGAATTCTTGATAGATTCTTAAATCTGCAAAAAAGATGGTCTTGCACTTTCGTTAAGACAGTACCACGCCCCAGTCAGCTCTAATCTGTGGCACCAGTGCTACTGGGACGAGGCTTTCTAAGGGATCTTCCTTGTATTGGCACTAGGCTCTCAGTGCGAACCCAAGCTTGAACAAACTGGTGAGGCAGATTCTGTCTCACACGTGGGACTGGAAAGTCCCCAGGATGGTTTGGGACTATAATCTTGAATGTTTTGCTGCTTGGAGAAGCTGTCTGGGATCCTTACTCATTTGGAAGTAGAAGTGGCCAGCTGGGGGACAGCAGGGGACTGAAACGCTCCTGATGATTTCTGATGATGCCTAAGTTAGAGTAAATTTCATCCTGACCTGTATCAGGTTTGCCATACTGAGATACTGTCATTTATACTCACAAAGGGAGCAGAACACATTTTTCCCATTTCCTTTGCTTATATACTTAGGAAAACATTACCTTTAGTACAAAATCTGTCATAGAATACGTTTCTATCCGCATATGCTCCTGCATTTTGAAAACAGCCATAAAAGACTACTGACTGCCGCTCTTATCCATTTCTTTCTATGTTGCCTGGTGTTTGTACTGATAAGAATGTGCTCTAAGCTCTGGGATTAATTTCCTTCCATTACAACTTTCATTGAGATGCTATGTCTTTATGTTTGCAGTTACAATCTGATAGATTTTAAATTAACAGTATCAGAAAGAACCTTAATTTGTCTGTGGATGAGATGTTATTAGGAATAATGTTATAATATTATCAGACATTCTTTTTTAGTGTTCAGTTTTATGAACTAAGCAATTATGAAAATATTTAAATAATGAATGTAATTGCTTATTAAAATCATTATCGCGCATAAATATTTATATTCCTAATCAATGTTTCCTCTAAGGTATAGCCACAAACACAAAGAAAACTACATGTGTACTGTACATGCAAAATCATGTATCCAGTTCCTTGGCTGTATAAATCATCGCATAATTGCTCTCAGAGTGAGACCGTTCTGCATGAGCTAAGGATCAGGCTTTTTCAGCCTGCACTAGTTATTTCGGCGTCTTACCTTTTGAGTGACCAATGTTAGCTATCAGAGACGACAGCGATTTTTGGACAGCGGGAGCCCCGTGCTGCCTGGCAATCAGGCACCTCGGTGGGTGGCACTCCGGCCTCCTGCAAGTCAAGCCAATTTTCCCTCTTACTGCAGTAGGTCCGGATTCTCCATAAAGATAGCACTCGGCACTTTACACTTGCAGTTATTTTCAAAAGCGTAACCATACATTATTATTTCTTTGGTTTTGCACTGTGACCGCTTTGGAGAAATGCAAAGTATAAAAAGGGGTGAAACTGTAAGGGGAGACGATTTTATATGCCTGATTTCATAAACAAGCCATGAAATTCACAAAGAGATCTCTAAAGGAATATTTTTTACGTCTACGATCTTCCAGTCCCTCCAAATCCAGTCTGATTGCATATTGTTCTCCAAAAAAAGAAGGTGACGTTGGAATTGTGCAAGGAGCATAAAGTTTAAAAGTTAAATGTAGCATACTTTAATTGGAAAATCCACAATGAGATGGTATCTAATTGCTTTTTTAGCTCCAAAATACCGCAAACTGTTTTATTAATTCACTGCTATACACTGTATTACCATATGTAAATAATTGCATTAACCCCTGTGCTCCCCCACCTTGTAGCATATCACAGGGAAGAGCAGACTGACAGAAAAGTCACAGCAGGGCCTAACAGAGCGAGGTGAAGAATAGCGGTATGATTTCTAATTAAGAGTCAGGAGTCTTAGATGACACATTATTACTGGAGCTGAACAAGGATAAAAGATGAATGTCTAATATAATAGCGTGATAGCTAACAATAAGGTACAACAGCAATGCCCTGTTAAGATACCCTTTCCATTCCAAGGATTTCCATTCATTTACGTGGGTCTGGAGAACAGGGATTGGGTGTATGTGCAGATAGTTGCACGCTCGAGGGATGACCAGCATATATTTGGGGGTTACCAAGCGTTTGAAGCAGCATTTGAAGAGAAGCCGTACAATGACCTCCACAGCCAGCTTTCAATCTCAGGACCAGAATTTGGTTGTGGGTCTTGAAGGTTGGCTTGTCATAGATTAGATGAGTTGCTGTGTCAGAGACCATTTTGGTTTTGTACATGTTCTGTGTTAGTGGTTCTCATTCTCTCCCTTATAGATTTATACATGCACGTGTGTGTGTGTGTAGGTGTTCACTGAATTAACCTGCGGGTATTCAATATATGGATAATAAACAGGTTTCAAGGGAAAACGTCATCTATTTATCTATTTAGTCATAAGTCCTTTCAACAGATGCTCAAGCATCTTGTATACCTTATCCTTTCACCGCTCCAGTAAACCATTATTTCCCATTCCCAAGTAGAGCATTAAGAAGGTTGTTAGTTGATCTATCAACCTAAAACTTAGTAGGAAAGAAATAGCTGCAGATCAGAATTGTGAAGTGAATCTTTGCAGATATTATATAATGAGCAAAATGCATTTTCCAAGTGAAATAATAATCTGATCACATTGTGCTAACATGTCCTTATTAATTTTTATTCTTCAGGTCATTTCACACTTAAAATTATAGTGTAACCTTTTCAGATCAGAATTACAGCCTTTAGTTCAATGAACTACCTACTACACCTTAAGTACTTTTTAAGAAAATATAAGAAAATGGACTTATTTCCTTCTGTTAAATCAAACCCTGGGTTCATGCATCCCTTTTTGAACACCCCTATGCCTGATTGGAGGGGAAGGAAAATGTTACTAGATAAGAAGGATTTTTACATCTTCCAGAATGTGTATAAAACTATATTTGGATCCAGAAAAGTTCAAAAAAGAAGAATGCTGTCTTCTGGGAGTGAGATTTCTCATAGGAGGTTGTGCCTCAGCCTGCGAGCCCTGAAAAACACACGTAACCCCTCTGAGGATGTTTCTCTTTGAAGTAAATTATCGAGAGGACTCACAGAAAGCATCTGATGGTAAGAGCATTATGTTCTGCACAGACGCCTACATTCCTAGTCTAGAAGACAAAAAATTGGTCTGCCACAGCTGGGGCGGTGGGATGGGGTAATTTGCATGCTCGTAGGGGTGTCCTGATTAGAATAAGCTTCTGGCCGGTGGAATTTCACCAGGTCCATGCAGACCTCAGTCTCACCTGACAAATACTGATGTTTTTTCAGATCGTGAGTTATTCTCGGCACAATCTCTCCCAGAGTACAACATTCAGATTCCAGCTGTAGCTTGTGACAAAGCCTGTCTCCTACTACTGAAATAATTTTTCATCAGGTGTTTGGTAAGAATAAAAACAGGACTGTTAACAGAAATCCATTACTCAAAAAAAAAAAAACCCAAAACCCAACAAACTCAAAACTAAAGGTGTTACGGAAGAGAACGCCTGGGACTTTTATTTCCAGTGAATTCAAGGTAAAAGTGCCAATTGATTTAAATGACAAATCCAAACATGAGAGAGAAAAGATAACTCGCATGTTTAACATCCTGCACTTATTGGCTCTGGTACAGAATTTCATCATAATCTTTTGTAAATCACTTAGGGAACATTTACATTTCATAACATACCTGCAGTTGGAAGTTTCAGGCTTTATCTTGCTTAACAAAAGAAAAAGGTGTGGATTAAAATTCCCTTAGCCAGAAGAAGAAATTGACCCCATACGTCCTTTGCTAATTCTCTACAGACTGTGTTTAAAGGGAAAAAAAAAAAAGGCCTCCCCCAAGCCTTCAGTAGGAGTCCATCTTCTTGCACCTGACTGCAATACCTTAAATACAAGATGTTCAATTCATGCGGTACCCTGTCGTAACCGTTTGCCCCTTCTGGTACACCTTGCAGAGTTGAGCTGGACTGTGCCCGTTGTGGTGTGTGTTTTGACCCAGCTGCACTGTGCCGTCTATTGGTGAGTGGATTCCTCACACAGGGCTGAAAAACCAGTCTGAGAGGTCAGGTATTCAAAGACTTTGTTGAAAGAGCTTAATTAACAAGCTTTGCAGATGTTTATGGGATGAGATCTCACAGTGCCTCTCTACTACTGTACTGACATAAACCTTCAGACTGTTGGTGATCTCACCATATAGGATGTTTCATGAACACAGAACAAGTGCTGATTCTGACCTAAAGAAATCGTACTTAAGTTGGAAGAATAAAGGTGAGGATAGACATGAAGAAACAATGGGGAAATAGCACCTGGGAACACAGGATACGACATTCACGGCAGCATTTTGTACCAAAAACTATTTTCAGGGAGTTTCAGAGCTGGAAGGGACCTCTAGAGATGATCTAGTCCAACTCCCCTGCTAAAGCAGGATCGCCCAGAGCACACCACTCAGGACTGCATCCAGGCGTTAACATTGCAACACTAAATGGTCCTTGTGAAAATTGCATCCTCAGAACATATTTCAGATTTTTTTTTTTTCTTATAAAATATGGTTATGTAAATATTTGGAAAAAGTGAGGAAAAGTACAACTGTGATAAAATTCTTAGCCTTATTTTAGTGTCAAGTATAAACCTTTCAAAGACCAGACAAGACAGCATGACAAAAACCCAAAAGAATAGACCAGCCAACTGAGCTCTGCGGGAGCGTTAAGATCTGTTCTCACAGACACGGCAATTTGTTTTGTAGATTACTTTTACTGCATAATTGAAAAAACCTTTTCAGGTCAAAAAGCTTTAGAGATTTTTAGTGCTTTTCAGTTTTTGTTAAGCCGTTTTGGAAATTACTTTAATACTGATCTAAAATGATAAAGAAAAACATACTCAGTATCCAATTTCAGATTTACTTGCCTTATTAAGTAGTCTAAAGTTACATAGATTTAATATTGAAGGACAGTGAATAAAATTTATTATTTTCAAGTGAGTAGATTGTTTTTATCAATTTAAAATGGTATCAGCCTACTGTGTCTCGCTTTGAAAACAACAGTAAATAGTCTCCCAAAACAAGTTTTACGTACATATCCATTGCCAATATTATTGCACTATCTAATTTGGATGTATATGTGGATCCCCAAACTCATTTTATATGTGGCATTTGTTTCTATTCCTGGTTAAAGCCATGCTTCTTAGTGCAAGGCGCACTCTTATTATAACAGATGGCCTATTTCAATTCGTAATGACTGGGAAAAATAATAATGAATCTTGTAAGCAAGATCAAGCACTTCACTTTCTCTACAAGTTACTCAGCGACTGGCAGTTTGAAAAACAGCTGAGGGCTCTGGTTCTGGCTCCTCGTCAGAGAAGCAAGGATAGAATCATAGAATTGCCTAGGTTGGAAGAGACCCTTGGGATCATCAAGTCCAACCATCTACCCTACTCTACAAAGTTCTCCCCTACACCATATGCCCCAACACCACATCTAAACATCTCTTAAACACATCCAGGGATGGTGACTCAACCACCTCCCTGGGCAGTCTATTCCAATGCCCGACCACTCTTTCTGTGAAAAATTCTTTCCTAATGTTCAGTCTAAATCTACCCTGTTGGAGCTTGAAGCCATTCCCTCTTGTTCTGTCATTAATTACCTGCGAGAAGAGACCAGCACCAACCTCTCTACAGCGTCCTTTCAAATAGCTGTAGAGTGATGAGGTCTCCCCTCAGCCTCCTCCTCCTCAAACTAAACAGTCCCAGCTTCTTCAACCACTCTTCATATGATTTGTTTGCTAGGCCCTTCACCAGCTTCGTTGCCCTCCTCTGCACTCGCTCCAGCACCTCGATATCTCCCTTGTATTGAGATGCCCAAAACTGGACACAATATTCGGGTGTGGCCTCACCAGTGCCAAGTACAGGGGCACAATCACCTCCCTACTTCTGCTGGCCACGCTATTTCTAATACAAGCCAGGATGCCGTTGGCTTTCTCGGCCACCTGGGCACACTGCCGGCTCATATTCAGCCGCTTGTCAATTAGAACCCCCAGGTCTCTTTCTGCCAGGCAGCTTTCCAGCCACACTTCCCCAAGCCTGTAGCGCTGCATGGGGTTATTGTGGCCCAAGTGCAGGACCTGGCACTCGCCCTTGTTGAAACTCATACCGTTGATGTTGGCCCAATGGTCCAATCTATCCAAGTCCCTCTGTAGAGCTTCCCTATCCTCCTGGGAATCAGCACTCCTGCTTAACTTGGTGTCATCTGCGAACTTGCTGATGATACACCCTACATCCTTATCGAGATCATCAATAAGGACGTTAAGCAGAAATGGTCCCAACACTGAGCCCTGAGGCACACCGCTTGTGACTGGCCACCAGCTGGATTGAGCACCACTCTTTGGGACCTTCCAGTCAGCCAGTGCTTGATCCAGCGGATCATATGCTCATCCAGGATGTTACCAGGTTAGACTGCAACAGCATATCCAATGTAGGGAGAGCAAAACTAGCAAGACACAAGGCCCAAAAAGCTCCCCATTCGACGATTTGGGTGTTTTCCTTCTTAGCAATGGAAGGAAAGGAAAAACAATGTAAATCCCTGGTCTTGGAAAGCAAATGAAGGAAAAACATTCCCTGGTGTTATTTGAGGATGTGGTTGTACTCAGACACCTCACCGCATCCATCTAACTCAAAGGGGAGAGACTTTCACCTCCCTCAAAAAGGAGGGTCTGAGTTACAGCCCCAAAGTCACTGTTCACTTCTCAGTGATTGAGGCTTCTTTCTAAAGCGGCATAGCTGTGCAGAAACCCACATTCCTTTGAAAATGAAAAATCCATTTGGAGAACTTAAAATTGAAAAGTAGGAATTTGATCGGATTGCCAGCAGTTTATATTCTGTAAAGCAAGTTTATTGAATTACTGCATTTATTTAACTATTCATTATTCATTAATAATAACATAAGACATAAATAATATGTTTTAATATATTGTTTGAAGAAAGGTAATTTTATATTTTATTTATATGATATTGTCATAGTTACCAAATTATTTATTAGCAGATACCTCAACACACAAGTATACAAAATTTTATTTACCTTGACATGTCTCCCAGCTGTTCAAAGCCTCCAGAGTTATCTTCATTGCTCTTTCTCAAGTCTTGACATCCTTCCCTCTATTCACATTGACTTCTGCAAGGAAACACGTTCTGAACCAGAAACACAGAGTTTGACCGGATGACTGCTTCTAAATCACACAATGTGCTCCATACAGAGTCCTCCTCCTCTATTACTAAGTAGCACTGAGTTGATTTTGATATTTTATGGGTTGAGAAAGCAGCTAATGAATGGAGATAGACCTTTAGAAACAGACCTTTATTTATCAGTTCTCTTTGCAATTCTGAATCAATCGAATAACATAAGCGTCCTCTTAGGTACACGCATTTTTGTTCACTTACTGCTTTTTCCCTATTTTTGGTTTATTCCTAAGGCACAAATGTTGCCGTGTGACCTTCTTACCCACATCATTCGCAAAGGCCTGTCAGAGCATAGGAATTAACACCCAACGTTAAAGCAGACATTGCCCTGTCATTGGCTTTTCCCTTCCCAGAGTAGATAAGTGGATAAGTGAGAAGTAACTGAGAGTGTAGGCAAAGCTGACCAGAGTAAGCAGGAGGCTTTTTTTTTTTTTTTTTTTTTTTTCAAATAGCATTTAAAAGAAAATTAAAACTGAATCACCAGTCCCTCAGATCATAGAATGGTTTAGGTTGGAAGGGACCTTAAAGATCATCCAGTTCCAACCCCCCTGCCCTGGGCAGGGACATCTCCCACCAGACCAGGTTGCCCAAGGCCACGTCCAGCCTGGCCTTAAGCACCTCCAGGGATGGGGCCTCCACAGCTTCTCTGAGCAACCTGTGCCAGTCCCTCGCCACCCTCAGATGATATGGAAGTCTTTGCAACGAACAATTATTTTGTCCTGACTCAGACAGAAGAAAAAAAGCTGCCTAAATATAAGCTTCTAATGCCATTTTTTGATACATCTGGATATATATCTGTATTAGCTGGGCCCATCTGGAAGACTTGCATGCAGGCGCATGGTTCTGATGGCATTATCACAGCTATTTGGGCACCTGAACTGCTTCCACAGAAACTGAGGAATATAACCCCTTAAAAAAAGAGGATCCTTATGATGACTAATTATTTTGTTCCCAGATTGGCACTCTGGCTGGAAAAAATGAGGCAGATGGAATAAAGACACAAAAAAATGATTGAAACATTTGCTACGAGTATTTTCCAAGTTAAAGTATGTTTCATTTCCACATTTCTAAATGAAACTGCATTTCAGTTTTGAAAAGGCATTTTTCATTCAAAAGTGACACAGACTGAAAGGGGGGGAGGGGAAGAAAAGATTAAAAGAGGGGAATAAGCAGCTGAAAAGAAAGGAAGCAAGCAGATTGCTTTGGACAAAACCAGCATTTTGAGGCGATTCAAATGTTTTTTTAATTTTTTTTTTTAGTGGCTGGTTCTCTGCTTTAATAATACCCTAGAAATCTTTCCTTTTCAGTACAACATACACAGGATGTGTTTTGCCCGTGAACTACTAAACTGTAAAACGTATCCCTTTTTCAGCCCTTCTGTCTTCCCCTTGTTGGTTTCTTCTAAACACCATCCTTTTTTCTTGTCAGTGGCTACTGTGAGCACGTCCAAATGCCATGTACAGATGTGATGTATGAGTTTAAATCGCTTTGGAAGTTGACTCATAATTCATTCTGCTCAGGAAAAATTTGGGAATGATACCTGACCAGATTCTCAGCAACCATTTCCCACACGCTTGGAAAGTATACATAAGAGTGTGGGGGCACAAGTGGTTCATTCTTCTCAGTAAAAAGTTATCTCCGCTGTATATCCCATTGCATATTTATGAAGTGTGTGTGTAATGGTGGATGGGAGCCTGTTGTGGCAGCAGTCTTGTTTATCTCCTTTTCTATGATCCGTTTTTGTTATCTGCTTATTTTATTTCTTTTACCCAATACTGCACTTTTTATTGCTCCACAAGACACATTCTAACATCATTCTTTTCATACAGATGATGCATACCAGGCAGCAGCTGGCTTTAAGAACATAATTTATATATCCATATGTATTGGTAATTGAAGACGCTTTATAAATTGTGAGCCTTTCAGTCCCAGACTTAACACTGGAGCATGTATCAGGAAGTATACACATGGGTTATATCATTAAAAAGTGTCAGCACATATATACCAACATAGTCTGACAGAATGTATTAAAAATTATGTTTTTACTTACCAAGGTTCTCAACAGACTTGCATGGTATTCTTCTCTTTAAAGCACCACCTAGTTCAATGCAGGTTTCTTCTGCTGACAACTGTAATACAATCATTCTTTAAATTTTCCCTGTAAGCCAGATCTTCCAAGAATTCCCATGGCTTTGCCTAGAAAACCTTCCCTAGATGTCATTGGCTTCACACTATATCATTTGGAGAGCAGAAGCTAACTCAAGATGCACCCTACATCTGCTTGTGTGATTTCACTCTGGACCCGACTCAGGCTGGAATATATCAGGTGCACAGCTGGAAGGCATTAGGTGCACAGCTGCAATGCATTGGATGCACAGCTGTAATGCATTGGGTGCACAGGTGGAGTGTATCTTTCAGTTTGGTTTAGTCCACAGAGAGTCCACTCCTCTGCAACTTGAAAATGGGGTTACTGGAGCTCTCAGGAAATTCAATAACCAGGAGGTTCAAGAGTATGCTCCAGATCTGAGCTAACATGTCAACACCGGTGGACCCTGTCCTTACCACGGACCTACTGAATACCTGCTTCTCAGCAAGAAATAATTACCATTACTTAAGATTAAATCTGCTAAGAGCCAAGGGTTGTGAAATAAATTTTTTGGAGGAAGAGTAGTCGTACCTGCAAATACAGTGTTTAGAAGGATCTTGTTTTCTTCAGAATATATGTCCCCAAATTACTGCTGACCAAAATGTTCAAGTTAATAATTTCTTTAATCCATATTTAAATCCTCTGATTTAGTCTTCAATTCTTTTTTTCTACCCTGCTGTAGGTAAAAATATGAGACAGAGAAAGTACTCTGTTGACTTTATGCAAAATGAAATACCACCGACTAAACTGGCATGTTCTATTTGCAAATGTGAGGGAGCTTTTATCAAGTTTAATTATATTTAAAAAAAAAAAGATGGGAAAAAAATGTTGATTTTGTGCAAAAACCCATAAAATACACATGAATGATGACACCAGCAGAGTACGAGAATAAGTGCACACAGGGGGTTTTGATTTGAGAAGCTCACTTATTTGCATGATAATAAAGAGGATGTATGTGCATAGGGACACACAGTACTTTTTGGAACTCTGTTTAGGTTATAAAACGCCCATATTCTCTGTTTTATGTTCAAAATTTAATTATGAATTCTTTGATTTACTTACTAATTCTTGATGTACTTCCAATATATTTTCCTCCTTGTTTTGTATTCAGAATTCATATGTGCTTGGTTAGAGAAAGGTATTTGTTGCGGTTTTAATGCTGCATTTTTAATATGCTAAATCTACAATATGAAAGGCGTCATGACAGCCTCATAACATCGTATAAATGGAGCTTTGTTTACTAAATGCCATGTGCGTCTCAAAATCTGCCTTCGGTATATAAATTGTATCTTGTCATTATCAGGATTCTGCACTAAAGTATAGTGATGCATAACGATGAGAGGAAAATGACAAATTTGGCAATTATTTTCTGATCTTGTGAAATCCTGACTTCCCTATCATTCATTGCCAAACCACTTTGATTTTATTGGGTGAGGATTTCGCCATGTGATTGATTATGTGATTTTCATCACCTTTCTGTGAAGGTTAACTAAAACCTCCAACCGAGATCTTAAATTCGTTTGTAAGGGTTTGTAAGCATCCTAATATCCTCCTATCCCAAAGTGAGCACGTCATATTTTTGGAAATTGGTTGTAATGTGTAGAATTGAAAAAAAAAAAAAAAAAAAGGTAAAATATTGTCACTGGAAACATGTGGAAGTGGTATGTTCTATCACTGAATGCCTCAAACAAAGGGTGAAAATTTCAAAGCGGTTGTTTCAGTATTGCTCAAAACTTTTGCTGCAACCAGAATCTTGCTTTTTTTGTTTAATCAGAATAAACCTTGAGTGGTGAATTTTAGCTGGCATACTAGTATGCAGAAAAATGTGTCCGTGTGACGTGTGGAAATACGTCAGAAACGCGTACTTATCAGCTCTGTATTTGTCAACTTAGAGAATGGATAATACAGCTTGCAGTACAACCTACATATCATAACTAAACAATGAGAATTAGAATCTGATTCTTTGTGGTCAGTCTGTGGCATAATTCAACAAATAAGCCAAATGTCAAGTATATCCGGGAAAACCACCCACAGGTATTCTGGGATCGCAAAGAAAATAAAGGCGATATTTATCAATTAAGGTCCCTGCTGTTTGCCAGGTGCTCACCTCCAGTTGTTATCTCTGCCTGGCACGAGCTCTTAATTTTGCGGTTTGAGCTTAATTGTTTTACAGGAACAGCACCATAATGTAATGAGAACTGCCAAGGTCGCTCTGCTCCGGGGGATAATGCAGTTTACAGAGCCCAGGACAAAGATGTGGGAGCCAGAGATAAAGCATGATCCGGCAAAGAGAACCGGCAGAGGTATGAGCTCTGCAAATATATCTGACTAATCAGAATTCCTGATCCTCATCAGCATACATTGCAAGCCCGATAGTTTTGGTAAATCCCTCACACTGTACCTTGAGGTACAGATACAGGACCAGAGCCGCCTGTAAGTAAACAAGAATTAAGAAGGTTCCGTGAGTTCAATAAGGTTCATCTTTTAAAATGTAAAGTTCATCTCTTTCATAAATTGTTTAATTTACCTTAGAAGGTAGTGATGGGCTCCTGGGAGGACCTCAGACAATTCTGTTGTACTTGGTTTTTTCCTGTTAGCACCACAGAAAGACCTAAATACTTCTGACTTCTGACAACTGAAGTGAAAGGGGAAAACCACTGCGATACACATACTGCTAAGCACATTGCCAAAATACACCAGGCAAAGAGGCTGCTCTTTCACCAGCAGAAGTAATACACACCCCAGAAAATCCCAGTTTCTTTGCCAAATGATGCTTTCTATTCAAGGAAATTCCAATGTCAGGGATAAAAATTGCTCTGTAGAGAAATGCTTCGCAGGGCAGGGCTGTACGGGGACAGACAGAAATCAGAGAGCACTCAAGGTCTTATTTCCAACATTTGAACACACTTCACTCTTGCCTAGGACTTCTAGCTCATGTGCTCCAAAAAAAAAAAAAAAAAAAAAAAAAAAGGCAGTTAAGACCTGGCTGCTACACCAATGGCTACAGCACTCACCAAAGGGATGGGATGCGTCAGCCAGACAGCTCCTCCATCGCAGCCGGCAGTATGTGTGTACCAAAGGTCTCCTGAGGTATCATTGTGAAGAAAATATTCCTGTCATTGAGGGTACACAGTTGAGCTATAACAAGGAAGTTATCTTTCAGGATTCCCTCTCCAGCACCTTTACCTCTCGGATGCAGAAGCTAATTCTGCTTTCCATCTTTGCAAAGACAAAGTCGAGGAGGACGTGCACGGGAGGCGGTGTTGCTGCAAGAACCATTCTTGGATTGGATGGAGGGCATCGCTGTGGCAGTCAGAGACTCTTCACTCCAGAAACATAAGCTCCTGCCTTCTCTTACAGAGCTATTCTAGCATGTAGAAAGTCTGTGAGATGTCTGCAGGTACTTATATGTGTGTGTATCCACGCCTAAACACTCCTACTTCCCTTTCCTCCCACTGCAACATTCTACAGCCTCTGTTCTTTGCTACTTAAACTGTGATTTGAAGCCTTTCCCTTTAGGAAAAAAACAAAATATAATCCTATCCGTGATAAACTCAGCCTTAATTATCTGCTCTGGAGGATGAAGTTTGATCATAAGGAGATTAAACAGGCTTAACCTGACATATTGTAACAACCGCATGGGATCCTAAATCTTGTCATCAGTAGCAGACAAAAGAATTACATGTAAATAGAAATCCATTTTCAGTCTCTGGGATGTGGCAAATACCATTATACAAGATAGGCCTGAAGGTTACAACATAATGGTTCCCTATTTCAAACCGCACTTTCCAGCACTGTCTCACCTTATTCATAAATGCTGAATGAGACAAAAATCTACTCATAATGAAACGCTGAAGAATTTTAACATGGATAATACTCCTACCATACAGAAAATAAATATTGCATTTTTTCTTAATGATTGCCTAAGAGAGGCTTCTGATACTCTGTACATTTGTTTACACCTGTGTAAAACACGTTTCATGGGAAACCACATATATTTCGTTATGTGCTCAAACAGCTCCTACCATGGAGCATCTAAACAACCTTCTGAGACAGTGAAGAAATAAAGAAAACAGTGAGAAAAGAGATCACGGGTAAAAGGATCTACATGTGGATATTTACTTAAAAACTATCACACAGACATTCTAACATTTATATTAATGATCTTTTACACATTTAAACTCCTTTTAAATATCCGTCTCTAAATCTCATTGTAAGCTTTCAGTTGAGTCATTTTTTTGGCAAGTTCATAGAGTTACACCATGACTCCACTGGCTGAAAGATTTAGGGAGATGTTTCATGGAAAAATATCCCCATCAATTATAACCTGGAATAAATATGCAATGGAAATCATCAAACGGTTATTACTCAATAAACAAATCTCTGTAGTTAGCCACCCCAAACAGACTGTGAAATGTGTTTGCTTTTTCCAAATTTACTAGTTTATGCATGCCTGTTTTAACCTATAATGCATTTAACAACTGTCTTTTTTTCGGGTATTTGCTTTTAATTACGTGTAATGTAATGTGAGCTGTTCATCTAAAGCAATAACATTGTTCTGATAAGTGCCACTGAGGAAACCAAAAACTATTAAATCAGTAACTATCTTGAGGACCAAATATTATTTTGCACAAGTTGCACTTGCATGTTTATATAAATGAAAATCTCCAAGTGATTTTTAACACGGGAAGAAAAGCCTGAGTTTTCTACCGATCTGTGCAAGCAAAAAAAAAAAATCAGTTATACAAATATTTGTGAACAGAGAAAAATGAGATGCTAAAAAAATATTTGCCTTTCCCAAAGATGTTTAAAGAATAGGAGTGCACGTTGCGTGTGAGAAAGTCCCTTTTTTTTCTGGTTGGCTGGTATCATTTCAAGCTGCCACCACTCAAGTGATGACTACTGAGCTGCAAAGTCCAGGCTACATGAGATAATAACATTTTAAGATTGTCTGCAGAGTAGTACATTGGAATAGAGAAGAAAATTGGCTTCCTCGCAAGGTGGTATGTGGTAGTCAAAAAGTGTGTCTGAGAGGTTTTCTGCCCATTGAAGGGACTGACTGGAGCTGAAGTCCCTGTTCTGAGGGGCGGTGAGAGGCTGTGGACCTCTCCCCCGGTACCGTGGGGAATTCACTCAACTGTACAAGATGAAATTTGGAGACAGACAGGTTGACAACCTGACTCCTCTGTTTTGGGGTGGGGTAGTAACTGGTTCTGGTTTGGAGCCATGGGTAAAGCCGTGGTAACTCAGAAGAATGTAGGAAAAGAAGCTGCCCAGGTCATCTATTCTTTACTTGGGGCAAATGAAGTCCCTCTTGCCCTTTTCCCAAGGTGAATAAGGAATAACTGGTTCTGAAAACTGTCAGCTCTTTTAATTCACTTTTAGCTTTACATACATATATATACATTTTTAAGATGATTTTGGGTTTGAGCCTATAAAGTAAGGGTAGTTTCTTGAATTTGTATGGAAGTATTATCACACCGGTATTTCAAACGTTGTCTAAATCACAGCAAGATCTTAAAGCCCTGTAAGCAGTAGCCTGAGCACAATAAATAATACAGCAAATTATCTAAGACTATCAAGAGTGATGAAGTACATCTGGCTGTTCAAACACAACTCTGTCCTTAGTGTTTTTATAATAAAATAATTATATACACGGAGAAAGACATCTACACAGCTGCTTACTTTGCACAATGCCAAACGACCTAAAGATAAATGATTACCAGGAAAATCACCAAATGTCAGTATTTCCTATTCTGCACCCTTTAAAGTCACAGAAAAAATTTTAATTGATATCAATGGGATCAGGTTTTAGGAGAAGTGTAGACTTGTATGATTTGCTGCATACTCTTCCATGACAGCACAGGGTTGTTCATCTCTTTACCCTTAAATCCCAGGATGCCAGCGTTAATTTTTGAGGTGAAAGTGAATAATCTTTCTCTCTCTCTGCCCATGTATACAGATAGTTCCTTTCCTGAGTTCTCTGTAACACGTAATGTGTTTATTCTTGTAACACTGACATGAGGTCAGGGAAGTACTGTTAGCCTCAAAAGCACAGATTAAGAGATTCCCACGGATGCTGAGACCTAGCTCCTCTTCCAGCTCCCTCTTTGTGGGTCTATACCTATGAGACTGACGTCAGGTAAATAAGTATACACGTGCAGGGGTCTGAATGTGGACCTCCCAGACCCAGGGCTTCAGCAGCAGAGCATCCGACCTTCCCTTTACTCCCTAGCCACAGCCTCAATAACACCAAGGGATCCAAAGAATAGAAGGATTTTCTAGGAACTGAATGACGTCTCCAGACTGACAATAATTCCTCTCAACAGCAAAAGAAATCCATTTTTCTGATTAGTCTTAAAAGTAGAGAGCTCCATGACAAAAAAATTACACAATGATACAATATCTGGTATTCCCTGCCCCGTGGTGGCAGCATCCTGAAAACTTCTTATGACAAAATTTCCATGTGTATCTATAGGAATCAATGCACAGTAAATTTCTTTAAGCTTTTTCATGGGACATTGAGTCAAATTTTCTACTGGTCTAAAATCCATTTACACACGGAAAAAAACAGTGTTACATTCTGTAGAATTTTTTAGCCCTATTAAAAGCCAATAAAATTTATACACTTCTGGAAAACGTCCTTCCCTAACATTTTTCTAAGCAAGGCAAAAAAGCGCTTTTCTCAAAGTGAGAGTAATAAAACAAAAATATTAAGTCCCTTTCATCTTTATTTTCTTAAGTCTACTGAAAAATATGAACCTTCCAAGTCTTTTACCCTCAACTTATTTTCAGTGAAGCTATCATGTAAAGCAGAAAAAGAAGGGAATAAAGTATGGCACAACTGTCACAGGAAAGCTGCCCAACTCTTGCAGTTTTAGGAACTACTTAATAAATTCTTGTGCTGGGTAAATGAGTAGAAAATGTAGAGACTATTTCTGGATTAATCTTCCATTGAGAATAACCCAGACTAATCTCTCATTGAAGTATTTTGCTTCTGCTTTCCCCCTGAGCCTCCAGTAAGATTAATGTGAGTATAGCACATTAGCTTATTTAGCTTCACAATGGTCATACTTGGTGGCAAATTATTAATATTTATAAAGAAACAGAAGTTTCAGAACAGAAGTAACAGAAGGCTTTGTGCTGGATTAGCTATCTAGGAACACATTTCTAATTCTGGGACAATTGGAAACACTTAAAACAAATACTCAATTTTCGAGCGTCAGACAGCCAAGGCTGGAAACCAGCGGCAGCAGTTTCATCATTTCTGGCCCGCGTACAGCCACACCTTTGAAAACTCTACCAATTTTGGGGCCCCTCATAAAATTTATCGAAGTTTAGTTTGTTCATCTTCCCTAAGCATCTCCAGAGCACGACCTGAGAGCAGTAACACAGGTCTGTTCCTGCCACCCGTATTAACCTTGTCGTGCTGGGTGTCAGTCTTCCTTTGCCTGTGCTTGAGCCAAACGGTCTTTCATCTCCAGGCGTGCCTACCCTAACCATTGCCTTCGCTTTGCGCTGTGAAGTGAAGCACTGGGCAAAGCAGTCCTTGCCAGACCGCTCCTGTTTCCACTGAAGCTTAGAGCTGGGAGTAAAACCATGTGAAACGCGGTGACACACAGCAGCTTGAACCTGGGAAGGCTCTCACAAGCCCCCTCTGGCCATAGGGCATCATCAGTAGAGCATCGCCCACCTGCCTAACACACACACTGCGTCGCCACTCCTTCATTTGCTCTGTAAATCCGGCAATATGCGTTCTGGGGTCACGTACCATCTGCGATGAGGCTTTAACTCGGGGCACGGTGGTGTCCTGTCCCTAAGACTCTGCTGCAGCTTATGGGGGGCAGACAAATTACTGTCCCGTGTTCACCACGCAGGGAAACGGCACACACTGAAACCACCTCTTTGCTCCTTGGTTTCTCACTAATGCCACTTAGTCACATTAAGTGTACGGACCAACTTGCCATCAGAAAAATGAGAAACGGGTCACAGCTCTACACTTGGCTCCCCCTGGCTTCGGTGGGAATAATTGGATGAACTGATTCTGGAGTAGTTAAGTCAGAACCTCTGGAACGGGGAAACGTGTTGCAAGCAGGGACCTAATTCTGCAGTCACTCAGTCTAACTAATTGCACGAAGGGTCACAGCCAGATTAGTTTTCCAACCTAAATTCTTGTATTGTTTGAAAGCAATAAATCTAAAGCAGCAACCGGTGTCTATTCTCCAGATATAGATTTATTTTCTGCTTTGCAATTCTCAGGAATCACTCCTGAAATGGTGAACTTTTCTAAATGTCAGTTAAAAGGTTCACTGATTTCTTTGCTCATTTCCTAAATCTAATGTGTGCACGCGCTCTCTGGGCCTGTTGCTTTAGCTAACCCTGCTCAGCCACTCTGTAAGCAACTCCTTTGTCCACAGTTCTGTCCAGTACTATTATCTCCTGCTTCCCTGCTTCCTTTCAAAGGCTGATCCATGACTTCATCAGAAAAAAAAAACCCTAATAAATTGTACCAATCATTTAACAGTTGATATAAGCTTTGTGTAAATTTTAAAACAAACCTGTATTTTCTTTCTCTTTTGTTTATGGAGTACATATGGTTTTGAAAATTCCTTACCTTTGAGATTTCAGTTTCAGTTTGTCATTTGCTTGCTTTTATCTCCTTTTACTTGTTCTTAAAAGCCTCCTGGTTGCCTTCAGTGCTTTGTGTCTCCCTTTTTTCCAATGGCATTTGCATACATCAGCCTCTTCAACCACAAATGCTTAAGATGTAGCAGAACAAAGACTCTATATGCAGGGTCTCAACAATATAAAAAGATGCTATAAATAAACAACATATCTTCCTTCCTTCCTTCCTTTCTCTTTTCCCTTCATTGATAACTTGGATATTGTAAGAACAGAACTGATTTCTGAGGATATTAGGAGTTTTGTTCCAGTGCTGGGGAGGGAACACAGCCTGGAAGTTTTGTGTTTCCATCAGCTCCTGAAAAAAAGAGGGTAGAAACCTCTAAAGAGGCTCCAGTGTAAAAAAAAAAAATGAAAGGAAAACTACATTCTTATTAATTTTATCCTGACACTTCAACGAGATTACTTGCCCATTTATACGAAGGAAACTTTCATACACATTTCTTTGGCACTGTGTGGGAATTTGATTCCTTCTTCTCCCTGTCTTGGACAAAAGAGGCAGAATCAAAGTTGAGAAATTAAGTCATGGATGAGTGTCTGAAAGTGGAAATGATGCTGTTTCCCTCAGCTGGGACTTTTAAAACAAAGCTAGAAAAAATACAGGCCAAAGCTCCAATGTAAGGAATGAATAGTAGAACATAGCTTAGACAACCTCATAGGCTTTCCCCAACTGTGAGTAGGAGCATCAAAAGATCTTAAAGTTTATATGCTTCTGTATTGCATAGGTTTTGTCATGTTTGTCTCTAATCCTGAGGTTATCACAGTAACTTGTCTTCGGAAGCTGCCATTCTCACCCGTGCTGTTGAATACTCACCTGTGTGAATAATCCTCCATGGGATCCACAAGAGTTAATGTATACCTCCGTTTATGTTGCTGACACCCACTGTGCCAGTCTCCAGAGGATGTGAGCCTGCTAAATAACCAGGCAGAGATTTAATTTTTATGTCTATGATTGAGCAATCTCACAGAGGTCAACGGCACTTACCCTGGGATCAATTTGAGTGCGCGAACACAAATAAAGATTCTGCAATCTGGCTCGGAGCTTTTTATTCAGTTGGTTTTGGTAGCCTGAAATTTAATAGCAGCCTCACTGTTGGTATCTAGAAATTTTAGTCCTTTCTCAATTCCTTTATGTATTACTGAATTTCAGCCAAGTTTCTCTTTACTCATTTCACATTCCTTCAAAATCTGCTTCTCTCCAAGCCCAATGTATTGGCATTGCCACCTTCTCCGCAGGCCTTCATCAGCATGTTAAACTCAATGATAGAAGAGAACAAAGAGTCGGTGTGCTAAAAGAAGACTTTTTGTGATATATGTTCAAAAGGGATCTTTGAAATCTCAATGAGCTAAAATCGCATGCATGAAACAGCCCGCTCTCCTGAGGTCATCAGCAAGGTGAACTATTCTCATCACAACACAATAAAAATGCCATTGTTTTATGTATAGCAATTCTGTAGTACACTCTACCTTGTGGTGAGCAATTTGTCCAAGAATAAAAGGTAAGTGTTCACACTATACTTTTTATATGAGCATTCCTGTTTGAGGAATCTTATAAGCCAAGCTGAGGTAAAGAAGGTGAACACGAAGAGAAAAAACAAACGGAAAAGAGAACAGAAAAGAGCACAATATGGAGGATCGGGGGTGGGGAAGGGGGAAGATAACAGAAAACAGAAGACTAGAAAATTGAAACGAAAAGGGCAAATTTTGCTTAACATCATTAAGGGGAACTGAAATAGGTAAAGCCTGTCATAAGTGAATTACATATGGCATAAAAAGATTTTCAGCTACTTTAATGGTACCACCCTCTACCAGCAGTGTCCAGCCCATGAGAAAGACACCTTTAGCTCAGTTTCATGCCCCAAACAGTAGTCAGTGGTGGGGGCTGAGGGAAGAGGATCGGAGCTATGCCATCACACATACGGGCTTCCCCATAAACTCTTGCAGCTTGGGAAGTTTGTTACTCAAACCCAAACCCAAAGCCAAGGTAATTTGTGTTTAACGGTCAGCCAGGGAACACTTTTCCCCCAATGTCTTAGCACTTTTTTAACACGAGTAAACTTTTTTTGCACACACAACATCGTGTGGCAATGATTCCCCTGGCTTAGCAGTATAGCTCGTTAAGAGAAATCCCAATGAAATGCAGGAGCTCCTTTGCCACTGGGTGTTTGGTTCAGGATTTTGAAATCATCTCTGATATCAAACCTTGTTTCACGTGTCCACAAATTCCAGAGTATTCAGTTCCTCATCTATTTCAAGGATAAAAAAAAGGTCTAATCATGCTTCCTTCACTGCTTGTAAAACTAAAACCAGACAACTCCTAAATGTAGCCTTAGCTTCTTTTTTTTTAATATGTTCACAGTACAGTTAAATACAAATCAAATCAGAAAGAATAAATCTACAGTCCTTGTAACACAGTAAGAGTCTGTGCAGGCTTTGGGCTTCTAGATTCAAATTACTGTCTTTTAACAAAACTTGTTACTTTTCTCATTTTTCAGAGCCGGAGGAACACTGCAGTAAGACAATTAGAGACAGTCACACTCAGCAACTTAATTACTCTAGATGCAATTTTATGAACAGATTCAAATCTTTGACCACTTAATGATGATTGAGTATTTCGTGCCACTTCCCATTAGTGACAGGGGACCCTCTGAGCAAATTGAGCTTACCTCATTGAGCGCTCACCCCGCCAGGGCAGCGTATGGCACAGGGCTGAAGCTGATCTAATACAGACCTTACATCACTTCAGTGTCACGCATCCAGCAACCGTTTCTGAAGATTCATGAATGGCAAAAAGGCGACTCAGATAAAGTGCTTCTTGAGAAAGCCCGTCCCCTCTGTGCACAAAACATCTCTCTAAATGTGTTAAATTTTTAACTGGAAGAGCTGGGGCCTGATTGCAGCTGGAGAACTGCATTAAAAAAGAAAAAGAAAAAGACAGAGAATAAGGGCTGTGCTGACTTTTGAATTCAACGCCTTCATATGCCTACTGCAGGGCTTGACCATTTGGGACCTTCCATGATGTGTAGAGCAGGCAGACTTTTGGCTCGTTCTCTCTCAGTGTACAGCAGGGTCATCCAGAGAGCGCGTGAATCTATTGCCATCTCTTAAGATGCCATCCGTGAGGTATTGCTTAAGGCTTGAAACCATGAACTGTCCCTTGCACAGAGTTATTTGTACAAGGAAAAGCACATTTTTCAGGAGTAGGCAAACAGAAGAACCATGGGGTACGTTTTCATAGAGATTCTTCAACAACTTGCTTGGTCGTCTTTGAGAAAAATATTCATAGGTGACACTGTCTTATTCGGATCTTTTACTGCCCCTTTAATTTACGTGTCACCTTCCCTCTTTATTGAATGAGGTTGTCTCCCTAGCCATGCTCCCAAAGGCCCAGGGCCGCAGTAATGCGGCGCTGCAGGGCTGAGAAACCTCAGGCCAAGGTTCACGCGTCCCTGGTGAGAGTCGGCAGGTCAGCTCTTGCAGTACAGATATAGCTGGCGGACTCCGACGAATAGCCAAGCGCAGCTTGAGTACACAAAACAAACAGCGTTTAAAGCCGTGTTTAAAAAAAGATATTTCCTCAATGATGTCATTAGCGACTCAATTACGCATTTTATGAGCTATAACTTGTGCACAATGTGAGCAGAGTAAGGCACAGACTGAATTGCAGGGGAGCAACAGGCCTTTGGACAAATAAAATTCTAGGGCAAAACTACTGCGAATAATACCTTTTCAGACACAAAGACAACTTTTCACTGTTTCCTTTGAGCTGCCTCAAAGCAGCTGTTTGCACTGCCGCATGCTTTTTAGCTCAAGGCTTACACATAAGAAAAGTAAGAACAGACGTTTCTCCTTGTTTAGCGTAGATTTCTGTCTCTCTTTGCAACCTAACAGCTTTTCTTCTTATAACCAGAGTAATTTTCCTCACACTTTTCATGGTATTCTGTCCTCTAGGACATAAATTAGGATCTATATTTTTGCTCATTAAGAAACAGAACTCGCTGCTTGGTCACCAACAAGTAAGGAACACCACGAATTCAAATGAAAGCTCTTCTCTCCAGATGGCTGGGAAGAGTATCAATCCAAAGAGGGCAATCCCTCTCTTTTCCAACATGCGTTAGCTGCACAAACTTCCCGGGAATCAATAAATTCCAGAAGAAGAAAATGCGCTACTAATTAGGAGGAGCAAATATTTTGCAAAACGGCGATCTGTTTATCTGCATGAACCCCCCACCCCCTACAAGCCATGTACTGGGCCAGGCCAAGATTTTCATACAAGTCACATTTTCCACTTCTGTAATACAACACGGATGAAGAAAAGGACTGATGGGTGGAAGCAGGCAATACTGCCGGGCTTTTTATTATTATCTTTCTTAATCCTATTCTCATAAAAAAGTAATTTAAGAGTGAGATAAGCAGCTGTCTTTGTGAGATGCACCCACATAAACTATTTCATGCCATTAACACCTGAAGCCAATTCCAATATTAAGCAAAGCACACAGCCTGTTCCACAGCAGTGACACACACTAACACAAAAAGAATCATCATAGTTCCCATATAGATTTTCTTCTGACGAAAAACAAAAAAAACCCTCTGTTCATAAACTGATGATTACCTGACGTCCAGTGCTACCTCTGTTATTTGCTTGTGGACAACCAGATGCACTAAAAGCACATAAACACACACACACACACAAACACACACACAGTGCCAGGCTGAAGTGTGGTAGGACATTGTTAAAGTGTAAGATACAATAGTGATTTAAACCCTTACAAGGAATTTTGTCTCCCTTTATAAAACAGCTGTAACATATATACATATCTCAAGAAGAACCGACAGTTCTATCTAGGTAAAGGACATGAAAAATTTATTTTTATTTCTTTCCAAGGATCAAATCTAGAAATGTGTTGAATGGACTGGTCTCTGGGTTTTTATGACTGTTTAATACTTCTCTTGACCTGTCACATAAAAAAAGCAAGCTACAGTAGGAAACCCTGTGTAAGGTCCTAGTATTCAATGGAGGTTGATGACATTTGCTCAGTGACTTTCAGCAACTTGCTATCCAGGTTCATACTGTGAAAAAATTGATGAGAGCTAACCTGCATTACCTGCGTATTTAAAAACTCAGCAGAACTTCAAGGTGAATCAGATTTATTGGTTTATTTATTTATTTATCTTTTTTTTTTATTATTTTTTAAGCCTACCATTTTAGCCAAGTTTACTAAGGAAAGTAAATCCATTGTCAAATTTCATTCAAAAAGTGACAGAAGGAGAAGAGGGCTCCAATAGCCTCCTACAGGCTTCGCAAAAACAGCTGAATAGCTAAAGGAAAAAAGATCCTATAACTGCCCTGGCAGAAAAAAGCCCATAGCAAAAGATGACATAATATTAGATGCTGGAGAATCAACATAAAACGAAAGCAACAAGGCAGCTTGTAGACCCTTATGTACACTGGAGAAAAATGACCTTTTTAGGTTCCAGGACTATTGTATATCTAACATCTAAAAACCTTTCACCTATAGATATCACATTAAGAGCATACAGCAGGACTGCTCAGAAAATCCACTCGTTCTAGGTTTTGCTTTGACCCCATCCAGTTACCAGGAATTCGGTGTTTTCCACACCCCTAAAGGAGCATCCCCTATTTCTTACCTTCCTCCGGTCTCTGCAAACCACTGCAGTTCACAGCTGTGGACACAGAACTGGCTGGAGGCCCTGAAGTGCAGAACTCCTAAAAATAACCCAGCAGACCTAAAATTACATATCTGTGTAAACAATTAGTAACCCTATCAGAAAGTGTTGCCCTATTCCTTTGCACTTTGACCTCCAATAACCCAATCAAAGTTCCACTAAAAACAATAAACTGTCTCTGATTTCCTTTAACAGCTGGCTCTGATGTTATATTAAACTCTCATTTTCCCTTCCTTTTCTCCCACAGATTATAAACGCAAGCAGAGTTGAGGAAACCGCAATGTGTGACAAAATGGTGACTCTTTGGCTGCACATTTTGCAGTATAAAATATTATGCTCTCTCTTTCTCTGCTTGTCTCTTTTTCTCTGCTTTTTCCCATTGTGAAGTCAATTCCCATAGTAATGCTTAGGGCAGAGTGTATCATTGCAGGGCCCAGATGGTTAGCTATGGAAAACTATCCTCCATCTGGTTCCTTAGTAATATCCTTAAGCAGATAAGCTTGCAGCTCTGACACTGCGTTAAGTTTTCCATGCAACCACTGTCTCTAGCAATGCGTGCTCTGCGTCTAGTTTCGTCCCGAATTTAGGGGGAGGAGCAGGGTTACGATGAAGCAAAGTCCTGCATTAATGTCAAATTCACTTGAGAACAGGAAAATAATTATCCTGAAAAAATATGTCTAACAGGCGGGTTGGGTTTTATAATCAATTTAAGCCCTTTGAATTTTCACACCATTCTGTATTTCTTGTTTTCTTTTCCAAAACAAAGGTAGGTACTTACTTCCTCTCCCTGTGTGCCCTTATTGTAAGAATATGGACTGTTTTAAATATCAAGATGCTAATGCTTAATGCAAAACGTGATGCAAATATCTTTTTTTGAACTTTAAAGTGATGAAGCGATGTCAAGAATAAAGTGAAATCAGGGGTGAAACTAACTTCCAGCTAGCAACCGAAAGTCTCTCGGGGCAGCTGAGACAACCTGGATGCTAATATGTGTACAGATGGGATGTTTGGACTACAGAGCAGGCAGACTCCAATAGAAAATAGAAGAATATTTTTAAGAAGTCTTAAAATAAAACCAAAAAGAGCTTTTATGCACTCACGCTGCCAAACTCTTCAAGAAGTTATTCCAGCTCCAACAAGACTGGATCTTTCCTCGGGCTACAGCAGGGTTTGCATCAGGCCACCATTTGTACTCGGAGAAAACAAATATTAAAGGTGCGGGAAATTATTTTAGAAGGGTGTTGTAAGAGGATTTGTTTCTTTTAGGAAGGCAAATCCCTTTATCTACGAGAGTTATTAATGTTAATAGTTAGAAACTAGAACTGCTGTGTTTTTCTACCAGAGATGATTGCATGAAACCATCTGTTCGCAAGTTCTCTGTAAATTTTTAAAGCCTGAGAACCAGTTCTCATAATTCTTGTTCGTGAATGCAATAGTCCTTTGGAAAACCAGCAAATGCAAATATTTCAAATTTGTTTAATAGGATAAGGGCTCTTCTAAAGGGCTGCTGTGTTTTTTAATTTACTTCTTCTTTAGACAACTGGGGACTGTAATGCTGTGAAAAATAAGACTCGTTTCTGACAGTATTGTCATATTTTTGCTAAAGGAAAGAAATCACAATTGGCACTCTTAATGTTAAAAATGAAGTATGTCTCTCTTCGTGAAGGTACTCAAACCCGTGAAGGGAAGGCGTGAAAGGAGCTGAGCAGTTTGTCTGCTCAAGCACAGAAATGGCTCACTCCAGCCCCTCCTGGGACAGTGGTGCTCTACTGCTCCAGGACGGGCACCTGGCACCTCCACGAGCACTTTAGTCCAGGATTAACCCAAATCTTACCCGTATTCCTCCTTTGCTGAGAGGCGGAGGTGTTAGTTGTTGTCCCCTTGCTAAGACCACGAGACGCTCAGTGTGCTTTGTCCTTCACCTCGCCTGCAGCCATGCCCCGCAAGCTCACGGAGAACTGGAAGGCATTTCCTGCCGGCATGGGGACAGGGATGGTCAGTCCTCCCAGCCGAGCTTGTCTCCATGCGTTCTCCATTGCTTCGTGCCGCCAGGGTGAAGACGAGCAGCCTGACCGCAGCGCTGAGACCAGCTGGGAGGCAGCGACTGGTGGTGTCTCCCTCCGGGGGGATATTATTATCTGCAAAGAGTACAGACCTCATCACTAGTGGAGCAGAACTTGCAATGCAGAGATTTTTTTTTTTTTTTTTTTTGGCTGAGACAGGATAACTGTGGGGAACAGCCATTTCTCGGCCAGCCTGCTGCCTGCTGTTCCCAGCTGCCTTTGGACAGAAGAGTGCTGAGCTGGTCGGTTTTGCTGGGCTGGAGCCTGAGCTTCAAGCCAGAGTCAAATGCGAAACCGGGCAAACCCACGAGCAGCCGGCAGCAGGACACGGTCTCTGGTCTCAGCCTTGGCCCAACGCTTTGATGGTGGCACGGAGCATCCACAATCGAGTAGACTTTTTGTAAGTACCTGAGAAGGTAAGTAAACAGCTAACAAAAAGAAAATCAACATTTTAAACTGTTTTACAACTCAAACTAAACAGAATTTTACTGGATTTAAAAAAAAAAAAAGCAACAAAAAAGATACTTTTTGATCAAGGCCCTTCTCCCAGCCAAATACCAGAGGGGCAATGCACAAGGAGGTGCCACTGTGTCTCAAAGGAGGAACGCAACAACATCCTAAATGTAAATTGAATCGACTGAGAGTAGGCGAGGAAATTCTTCTAACAGTCAGGGATTAAAAAAAAAAAAAAAGACCATATAAAATTAATGTCAAAATGCAAATAAATATGTAATGATTTCACAGGAGATGGCGTGCTAAATCTAAGTGGCCAGTGTGCTGCGGACTCAGTTTAAACAGACAGCTCAAGGGTGAAATATGGAACATAACAAAGGAACAAGAAAAAGAAAGGAAATTAAAGAACAAACAGAATAAAAAAAGCCCTGTGTTGCTGCTTCGCATTCATGACCAAAGGAAGAAAACAGATGAGAGAAAGGATTCACTGTGAATAAACAAATTCCTCCAAGCTCTTCACAGGGACCGACTTAAGAAAGAGTGAAATAACAAGGAAATATTTATGAGCTTTCCTCAAGGGCAAAGCACATGGGGGAAGGGAAATTAAGGTCTTAAAGACATAAATTGAAATATATCATTTTAAGAAAATTTAGTGAAAACCACCATTCTTAGAGCTAAAATTTTATTATTTGTAGCTACTTTCCCGTGTACATTTCTAACCAGAAGGGAATTTTTTAGAGGTTGATTTTTGTTTCCTTCTCCATTTTTGTTGTAGAATATATTTGTTGTACACCCCCAGGTCCTTCCCACCTGTGGTGGTGTCAATCAGCCAAGTTCCTTCGGTACGAATGGAGACGGTCTCTTTACTCCACCTCAGGAGTCTGCCCACCATCATCTCATACTGAGACAGATTTATGATTACTTTATTACTCATTTCCCCAAACGTCCCTTTACTAAAGCCACAAAAAATATATCTCTGTAGTTTTTGTATGTTCTTTGCACGATAATTTGCATAGCAGAAGTGAAGAGCTTTTTCCCCCATTTCCTTTTTAATGCATCTGTCATCTCAAAGAAAAATAGGAGAGATTAAGATTTGTAAATATTTCTTATAAATACTAAGGGGATGGGAGTGATGGTAGATATGCAGAGTGCTACTCTTAAAGATAACTTCTAAAATGAGTGTCATTGACATAGTACTTTACTGAATGTAGAGTACTACGCCAGTACAAGGCAGTCCCTACTGCCTTGAGAAGAAAATTCCCATGTGATAGCACGCTTCTTTCTTCACCTTATTCTTGCTGATTGCAAGATGACAGACTTGCAAGCTCTGGAGCCTATAAGGAGAATCACGAGGCGTAGAAGATACGTTAAAGACTTACAGCTGTATTGTTCTCGCTCCATGATTTCACATTGCGTCCCTGGACTGAAGTGGATGCTGCGTGACGTCCGGCTGTCCAGCTGAGCCGTTGCATTAGAAGAAGAGCTTCACCTATGAAATATAATCTTGGATATTCAATCAGACAAACATTTCATTTCAATGTGGAGAGCCAGCTGAAAGGCTGTAAAAGAGTACGAAAAGGGGGCAAAAGGGGAAAGTCCTCAACAGCCTTTCGTCTCCTGCTCTAGACGTTACACCAACACCAGTCACTGGTGTCCAGGTTTTTTCCCTTTGCAATTCCTCCCACACCCCTGAAACTAAATACAACAGGATTTTCTTTAAAGAGCGGAATACCACCAGTTGCTTTTTGTATTTTTGCTTTTTTCTGCTTTTGTATTTTAAGCAGCTGCCAAACCATATCTGTGCATGGTGGATCTTTCAAGGCTTCTACTTTGTTTGATTTTCAAGGAAAGTGGAAAAATAATGTGAAAGCCTGAAGGACAGTAGCTTCCAGCATATGCTTCTCTTTCACATTTTGTAAATCTAATGGTGCATACCGTCCTGAGCTATGAGAGATGCGTTAGACCATCATCTGAACTGTCAAAAACATGTGCCGGTTTCATTTACTCTAGAGCAACTTTGGCCACTTTAGCCAAATTTCATTAGGACAAACTTGCAGATGATGCAGCTGACATGCATTCCAGCTCCCAACATTTTGTGTTGGAGGGACAGATGCTTGTGTGACTGTACAATGACAGCAAAGAGCAGTTTGACCACACAATATGAAAACAACTTACTCCCGTTAGGCGATAACCGTGAGCAAGTCTCAGGGAGCAGAAGTATCAAAAGTGCAACTGCAAAACATAAAGAAAAAGATTTTATGATTTTAAAAAGTATGTTACAATAGTAAATCTGCTTAGTGAGGACCGGAAGAGAAATCTTAGGCACGAGTCTGACTGTCAGCTTCCCCGCATCCCACTGATGGAGCTGAATTGAGTGCCTTGCCTCCATCTACTTCTCATACTTTTCAGATTTAAATGAAAGAACAGTCCTAAATGATTAAAGAGATTTTGGTAAGCAACCTAACAGGTCTTGCCAGTGCTCAGAGGCTCTTAGTAATATGGCCTCTATATCTGTTCCTGAGAACTCTAAATCCAGATTACTTTCAGTCATTTTCTGTATGTGGCTTTATGTATTTATAAAATTCAGGGCTTGTGTAGGATTCCCTCTCATGGTCCATAATGGGACATACACAGAAGTTTCACGCTGAAAGCACTGTGGAGTTCAAAATATATGATGTTTTATTGGACACACAATGCACTGCAAAGAAACAAGCCAGACATGGTAGTCTACTTAGAGGTTATTTCATGTAATGTACTTAGTCTCTTTCTATTTTTAAGTTCATATTCGGCTCCTAGCAGCTGCACGATGCATCTTAAATGTAAGAATAAATAAACCCCAAAGAACAGAACACATCCCAGTGTATTAGCATAGCTTGCTTTGTGCTTCTTACTCCAGATGCACCAAAGAACGGCGAACTCTTTCAAATGTTTTGCAGCGGCTCCGTCAGTGAAACTTTTTATTACCGCAGAAGCTAAGGCTTCTTCTGCATTGGGGAAAAACACATGCCAACCTAGGACGTGAATTTGTGTCATACCAGCTATGCACTTTAGCTCCCCACGTGGATATTCAAGTGTGGGCTAAGGGCAGGTTTCACATCCATTAATTTCAGCAGCCTGTGCCCTTCTCCTCTCCCTCTCCTGACCAGCCAGCTTCTTCCGACATCTCCCGTTTAGGCATCCTGGTCCAATTGGTTGTGACACTGTGGGGAGAACTGATCCAGAATAATAATAGCCATTTTTTACTAGGTTATTTTAAACCTGTACCAATCCCTTGAGGTAGTTCAAGGCATGGATGCAAAAATACCTGTGCTAGCACAGCTGAGGAGGAGGTGAAGGAATAGAAACAGGCAGGCAGCATTTGCAATCAACTTCTCACTCTGATAAATAGGTTTAGCAATTCACACCAACCTAACAAAAAAAAAACAAAAACAAACCCAAACAACACAAACCCCACCACCCAAAACAAGACCAAAACAATTTGTTTTCTGCTTATTTAGAGATTGAAACTGGCTCACCAGCCCCTATCCTGGGGGAGGGGTAAGAAAGGTGGGAGTGTGCAAGAAAAAGGTGGGAGTGTGGAAACGGGCACGGAGAGCAGAAGGGACACAGAGAAGGTGACACCATCTTTTCTGGTGGCTGCTTGCAACTTGATTTTCCTCAGCCATGACTGAAAAATGCACCATTTGGTATTCACTTCAATGAATGCAATCAATTCGTTAAGCAAGTGCCGGCCCAGGAAGCAAGGTGTTTCTGTGATTTCCCTCTTAAGCTCCCAATTTAGGACTACTGACATACTCTGTTTTTCAGAAATCTAATAGGAAGTTGATGTGCGTTCCACTAGGGCAGCCCCTCTCTTGGGGTGCTGGAGACTGTCAGAAGTTGAATGATTTCTGCAAGCAGAAGGTTAGTCTATCTTACACTTTTTCTGTTAAAAATTCGTAGAATCTAGTAATCTAGTACAATTTTTACCTACTATTTTTGACAAGTTGACACTTGATATATGAACAATCCACGGCGTGCATCACCTTTGCACTGAAGCAGAGACATACATAGCAACACCAGAGTCAGAGCTGAGTATTGTCATTTAAATATTTTGCATAAGGCCACTAAAAAAAACCCTCTTCCCACATCATTTAGAAAAGGAATTAGCATTGTGCTTATATCAGTGTGAAATCTTTCTATTTTTCAATTAAAATTACTTTTCAAAAATATTACTGTTTCCTTGAACAAAAAAATTGCAAAAAACTTGGATGTAGAAAATGGGAAGAAAGTACTTGAGTCGTGCACTTTTTTTTTTTTTTGGACTAGAGGAACAAGATTAGAAATTGCAAAATTGCTCACGAAACCGAAAGTCTGAGTCCTTCCCAGCTTTAACGACATGGCATGGAATAACTCTGGCACTGCACAATGTTATTTGAAAGGGAGAATACCGCTGGCAGTAGCGCAAGAGACTTTCGCTGTTGTCAGTCATCAGGAAGCAGATGGCGCGTCTTGGCTGAGTGGGTTCTCAGGCATCTTATTTCATCAACCACTTCAGTGTACCTGACAGCGTAGTCAGATGTGAAACACGCTACCTAAACACGGGCTGCGATAACTCAAGCGCAATGAGTTCCCAATCACGGCAAGATTAGCAGGAAACGAGAGCACAGGAGTCTGTCCTGCACACGGAGTAACCGTCCCCTTGCCTGAAGTTAAGACAGTTACTTCCAAACTCTTTAGGGTAATAGATCATTTGTTTCTACCGTGATTATTCAGCATAAGAATGATGACTCTTTTTTTTTATTGTTAGCAGTCTGAGTGAAAAAAAATAGCACAGAAAAATAATGAAAGTCTTTCTCACCTGTCACATCAGCTTAAATCAGCAAAAATACTTTTAATAACTTCTGCCTCATGATGGAAAATCAGACATTTTACAGGAAAACAGTATCGCATACCTTTTGTTGTGTACATTTTGACCCTATTACCTGGGTGCCTTTAGGGTGTCCACTGTGGAGGACTACTTCAACAGCCGTTCAGAGCTTGTGATGGAAATTGCCAGCAGTCGGTCCAAGTGGTAGTTTAGACACAGGGGCGTGATGTTAGCCACACCTTTACCTTGAGTCTAGTTTAAAAAGGAAATTTGACTGTGGTAGCTTCTGGGATCCCTGTAGACTTAAAACCTCTCTGTTTACCTTTTATTTGGGTTTTTAAGAGTTAAATATGAAGCTCGGAAGGTGTCTGGGATGCCCTTGCGCTGGGCTTGGCATCAGCACGAAGGAAGAAGGGCAGTAAGGGTGACTCCTGGGAGGCTTGCTGGACTCGGAGCTGTGGTTTCTCCAGGAATGCTGAAAAGCCCCATGGCAGCCAATCCCTTGTTGTGTTAGAAAATGCCAACGTATATTCACTTGGTGCTTTAGGCATTGTTAAAAAAAAACTGGTGCTAGAAGACTTGCCTACAATTATACACGGTGTGACACAGCCAGGAACTGAGCTCCAATTTTTGTCAACGCGAGGCCAGCGCCCGCAGCACAAAGCATCCTCATTCTGTTAGTCTGAAGCAAAGAGTTACTCTGGATGTCATCTTAGTCAGTAGGGGTCTGGCTAATACAGGCATTAACAAGGCGTGCAAACGGTCATTAGAAAAGCAAGTTCCAAAATACTGTAGTCAGGGGTAAAAAAATCCACTCTGTAACTCCAGAAAATAACAGATTACATAATTTTAAAAGGGATCGATTCTCCTTGCCCATGAGCATATGTTATTGCTCTTGAGTTTAGTAAAAACCACGCATGTAAATTAGGAGAGAACTCATAGCACTGAGGGGGGATCTTATCAATACTTACAAATACTTAAAGGGAGGGTGCCAGGGGGTGGGAACAGTCTTTTCTCAGTGGTGCCCAGTGACAGGACAAGAGGGAACGGGCACAAACTTGAACATAGGAAGTTCCATCTCAACATGAGGAGGAACTTCTTTCCTTTGAGGGTGGCAGAGCACCTGCACAGGCTGCCCAGAGAGGTGGTGGAGTCTCCCACTCTGGAGCCATTCCAAACCCGCCTGGACGCCGTCCTGTGCAACTGCTGTAGGTGACCCTGCTCTGGCGGGGGGGTTGGACTGGATGATCTCCAGAGGTCCCTTCCAACCCTGATCATTCTGGGATTCTGTGATATGCGTATGAAAGGAGATTTTGGGGGTTTGTTTGAACCAAATAAGGCGTAAACCGATACGCATATGAACAGTCCAGACATGCGAACATTTAATAAAGCCCTGGCATGCCAGTCATTTGAGCAGAGGTGTCACTTTATTTTATTGACCAGATAGCTACTGAAAGACTGATATTGAACAGGGTGAGGCCATGAACTTTCATTCAGTATCTAAGCTGAAGAGCAAGCTGTATGTGTATAAAAGAGCTGTAGAACTTACTATCCTATCTACTATCCTTAGCAGATAGCCAGTAAATCACTTTACTGCCAATATTTATCACTGCTTTGGCTCTAAAGCCATTAATTCTCATTTGTTTCTATGCCACAGCCAAACTGTAGATATAAAATGGGAATTTGGGCAAATGGGTGTTATTGTCATGATACAATTAAGTTACTCTGGCAGTGCCATATGAAAAGTCATAGCTACATCGTAGTTATGGGCCGCACATGTAAATTATAATTGTTGATTTTAGGGGTATTAGTGGATATCCCACTGAACAGACAGGGAAAGAAAGAAATCCACTGCAGTTTGAATGTGAAACAGAAACCCCTGCTGCATTTCATCAGTCTGCCGCCTAAACCAACACTAGGCTATAACAAAAAGAGACAGATATGCTCACAGTTAAGTCTTCTCACTTGGCTGATCTGAGGGAGATGGAGACAGACAGACAAGGATACAAGAGAGTTCACAGGCTAATTTTACAGGCTGCAGCCACTGCAACAGTCTTATTAGGCAAGGTTGCACGGGAAAGAGAAAGGCAATAAATCTATATGAGTTTTCTTGCCCAAAAGAAACTACTGCCATGGAACAGAAGCGCAAGAATAAGGTTCTAGGGAAAAATCATCCTGACTGATACATCTCTCACTATGCACTCAATTAAAATGAAATTTATATAAACAACAAGTCTCAACTATTGATGTGGCCGGCCATCTGCCCACACCTACTTCAAACAACTGTTAACTCTATGAACCCAGAGGGTGGGCAAAAGTACACAAGACCAAAATTAGATGCCTTGAGCCTTTTTTCATTCTTGCAGAACTGCTATAGATGATTTATTAGTGAATGGATATTTGCCATCCATTTTGAAATTAAAAATCCCTTGGAGGCTCTGCAGCCCCCTCCACTACATTACCAGCACGCGCAGGTCACAGAGGTACAACCGGGAAAAGATTTGGGCTCCATCAGTCAAAAATTCTATTTTCTTCCCAAGTGCTAAAAAGTCTTCAAGTGTGTAATTTGAATCATTCTTAAATTCCCCAGCATATTTAAGCACCGTGCTAATAGGATGGAAAAGTATCAAGGCATACGGTTTAATCCCAGCGCTCTTACGCTTTGGTCTCTCGGTGGCAGCCGGGGCTTGGAGCAAGAGAGAAGTGATAAGCTCAGACTCCGTTCGTGAGCGATGAGGAAGGATGAGCGTCTTCCTTAGAGAGAGTCACAACTGAGATTTCAGAGCAACATTCTCCACTCCGTCGCTCCAATCTCACTTTAGTTTAACATCTTCAATTTCTACAGGGTTAGTTGAAGTACGCGCAGGATCTGGCCTCTTAGCCTGGGTGAAGAGGGGAGATAGGCTGCGTCGCTGCGTGTCGCATCCCAGGGCTAAGTTCACTCTTCTGTGAAGGCACTGACCGAAATGAAGGGTAATAATGATGCCCAGGAGAAAACTGAATTTGAGGAGAAGAAAATGGATGCGTGGAATGGTAGACTGACACAACTAGACCATAATCAAGTTCAGCATCCTGAGCCCCTCTCTTAAGGAAGTATGTGCCCTTCTGATTGCCCCGTTGGCAAGTTGTGATGATCCGTGGGCAGATAAGGCGTGTTATATCTTCCTGCTAGCAAAAGGGTTACTAAAACTCTTCAGACCTCACTGATACTGTGTGTGAGCCATGTCTATGAAGTAATCATAGATGTGTTTACATACAAACATATATTTACGGTGGAATTAAAAATGGATTTTAAGACAACTACAGAAACACTTTCTCTTCCAGTCACGGGAATATAAATGCCCTTTCCCAGATTTCCAGCGCTGCAGAAATTATAAGAGGGACTTTGTGTGGTTCAGAGGTGAAATTTGCAGCATGCCAGGCTGAGGGCACATTTCTCCTCCTGCTTTGGATGCTAACTCCAGCCTTCTGTTGCAGTTACCTGGTGGGGATTTGCCCTAAAGCACTGCATGCAGCTATCACTCGCTGCAAAACACATCAGCTCCTCTCCTTGAAATAACTTTGTAACTGGCCTAGGGCGTCAGTTGCCTAACCTGGATATTTCCCACAAGGCAGCCGTAGATCAACCAGACAGCATATCTAAGGGGCTGCTAATTGAGAGGACAAATCTTTGGTTGGGATTAATTAGTACACCTCAGCCTGTAAGGACTCTGGTCCCATCAGCAGGGAACATGAACATGTACATACCTCATAATTTTATTTAGACAGATTTGTTCTTTACAGTACTTGTCAAATCTTAAATAATTAAGGTAAAATACTTTCAGTTGATAGTATCAACTTGTTAAATCTTAAATAATTAGGAGGAAAAAACACAGAACTTTTTTTTTTCTTTTTTTTTTCAGGCTGTTGGTTCCAATCGTTCCCTACATGCACATTTCTGCCAGTAGATTAAATGTGACCAAAGAAAAGCCCATGGCAATGTATCTATTTCTACCCCTTCAAAAAAGAAGTTGAGCACTGACAACAGGTCTTCAGAGCTTGGGGGATTTAAACACAATCTATGCTGTCCAACTTTTAATGGATGTGTATGTCACAACTCATTCTAGTTTAAAATATAAGCTTAAAAGCAGCTCAACTAAGGAAGTACTTAGTTGAAGGACTTCTCTAGCTTAGTCAGAACAAAGTCTGGCCTTTTCTTTCTCCACCTTTGTGAAGCCTGTGAAATTTTGTGTATCTATCTTTTCCCCCAAAGGAAATACTTCATTGGTTTTTTTCCTAACAAACAACAGCTGAGCTGCTGTGTACAGAAACCTTAGTATGATAAACCCGTTCACATCAAGAGTAGAGGAAAATAAACTGTATTAAAGAACAGATTGTGGATGCACTTTTTTAAAGACTGTTTGCAAATAATCACTTACAAACGTGTTTTAAAGTTAATACAGGAAGAGAAATCCTTTTTCCAGTTTCCTTACCCTTCAATAAATTTTAAAAAATAAGGAGAAAAAAAAAAAATGGTATGCAGCACAGACACAATACTACAAATGAAATAAAAAAGGTTTTTCTTCACGTGTAAAACAAAGGTAAAGTGAGGAGCCCTGATCTTTAAAGAGGATGAATTCCACTATTTGCATGTCAGCAAACTTCAAAAGATTTGTGCAAGTTGAAAGCAAATTAAGAAAATGGGAGAGAGCAGCCACAGCTAAATGTGAGCAGCAGGCTGTAAGGGAGACTTCATTTAAGTTGATGTTTGCTCATTAAATGGACATTAAAGTAAAAATCCTTCTCAAAGCACATACTCCAGTAATGGCCCTGAGTCCCAGGGGAATTGCCAGGTCTGGGTACCAGAAATGTTTCTTACCTGCTGAGGGCCAGCAATGCATTTGTTCCATGGACGCTGTGTGAAACGGAGCTGCAGAATTGCAGCGACTCCCACGGGTCCCCAAACCACCCTCTCTGCTCCTTCTCTGTCTCAAGATTTTTAAAGTCTAAAACCTAACAGGTTTAGTACGAAATATTAAGGGGCTAGTGGTGAATCCACCTGTGTAGCTAAATAAGGGAATAAAGGCACAAAAAGCTCCATGAGAGGCAAATTTGTCCGAACTGCTGCCTCCTGTCTGCAGGGGCAGGGAGGCGGTCGAGCCGTGCGGGGAAAGAGGAGCCGGTCTGGGTTTTCCCAGGGAATAACTGAGTAACTGAGAAGAGGCTATAACCTGGTCTGTGCTCTGCTTCTGGGGAAAAGCAAAGGCATGCTGCCCTTTGCTCACAGCCCGACGCAGACTGCCTCCCAACCCAGAGCCCCGGGAGAACGTTCTGGGTGCAGACTCCCGCGTAGCCAACGCGCAGTCTAGGCCTTCACAAGACTATTGACAGAAATACCTAAATGAAGCACACCTTAGCCAAAGGTAATTAACGGGTAGGGAACACTATGAGCGAATGTATTAATTCTCTGCCTGATCTAATAGAACGTAAAGGATGCGTGTGGGTGTGTGCACGTGTCGGTGGGCGGGTGGGTGGAGAAGATGGGTGGGCATGGAAATGTATCCAAAGATTCACACATATCCAAACTCTAGGGTGGTTCACCCTCCTATTACCAGCTGTACAGTAGAACAACCACAAATTCGTAGAACGACCACAAATTCAGCAAAATCCATGCAATCAGCTAGGCAGCGAGATCTGATCATCTGGGAATTCTGAGTAAAGACTGCCCACAGCAGCATACAGGGCTGCTGCCCAACCAGGCAAAAGCCAAAGTATAAGTAAAAAATGCCCAGAGAAGCGTTACAGGCTTCCCAAGAAGACATCAACAGGAGAGGATGAATGCAAAAAAATTAGTTGTTTGCTTAAACAGAAGATAAAAAGTGCTGTTTAAAATTTCCATCAACAAAACAGAAAATTCATGCAAGCATTGTGTTGCCATTAGTATTTCTTTTAAATTCGTACCGGTTGTAACTGATAGTATCTATCGCATTCTTTCTGCCACCTAATCTGTCCTTGCTTGCCATCAGTGTGCAACGAGTATATTTTCGTAACATTTAGTTTCAAGACATCAGTCAGTTTCCTCAACAGATATTTTGAATGTAGTCGTTTTGGCAATAATGACCTGAAGAACCTATATTCTGAAGTGCAAGCTCCCCTGCAAGGAGCAGTAGCAAGATCTATTAATTTGCAACTGCTACTTACAGAAACTTAATACACAAACGTGTGAATCTACTTCAGTTTGATGAAGTAACCAACAGCTTGGTTGTTTAGCTAAATTATTTTCAGTCCTCCCCGTTCTCACTAAGAGTACAGCAAGAACAAATTTTAAGAAGACAAATACTAAGCGATAACCTTGGTGCTAGAACTTTCTACACTTCTTTTTCCAGTCCAAGGGAATACAAAGAGACCCAAAGCTGGAAAGCATATCTCGGACAGTTAACCAAAATTTTCCAAAGTAATTTTGGAAATTTGTTATGATGAAGTTCTTGAACCATCTCCAGTAACTGCTGAATTCATTCTGCTGTCTGTAAGACTCGTTTCTACTGCAATCATTAAGCCACCTTTGCTGAAAAAGAGATAAAACCTTCAGCCATACTCCAAAAGACGGAAGTGCTTAAAGGTAGTAGTCATTTTCTTTTCCTGTAGAAAATTCAAACTGAAACTAGAAGAAAACCAAAACAAAGGAAAAAAAAAAAACTATTAAAATTTCCCTCCCAAAGATTGAGAATTATAATTGAAAAAATGACCAAAAAAATCAAGGGAACAAAGAACTTCCCCAACATGCAAAAAGCAGCTGCACAACTATTAAACATTCTTAACGTGCCACTTTGTGCCTCAGTTTTGAAAAAAAAAAAAAAACAAAAACAAAAAAAAAAACCAAACCAAAATGTCAGCTTTTAAATAAATTGTAGATTTTGAAGTCAGATCATTCAGGCAGGAGCCTATGGGAAACTGGCGATGGCAAGCCTTAAAGGAGCTTAAAAAAGATAACCTGCTGAAGGTGGCAGGAAGGTTTGCAAGCGGCACAAACCCACCTCCCGTTCCCCTGGTGCACTGCTCCAGTTTGGAAACCGGCAGGAAATACTATTTTTTTCTGCCATGCGGTAAACAAAAAGTAATCTGGTGAGGGGTAGGACTCATAACTCTTGTCAAATTTCTAAATGGGGTAGTATGCAGTACCGAAGTCATCTTTATTCACAGAAATATGAAAAATTTGGGTGTTTATGCTGAAAATTTGTGAGTCAGTTACAAAGAGGTAAATATCACCATTACTAGTTAATTGACTTTGATTCTTTGTTATTATTAATATAGATAACTATGAAGATATAGATTATACTTGTTATAACATCCACTGACGTGTGTCAAGAGGTGAAGTTGACAAGAGGGTGGGAGAGTCACAATTAGTGTTAATTTACCCTTCACAATGTGTACTGCCAGGTGGCTTCTGCCTTGGCATGATGGAAAGCAGCTGAGATTGTGCGTGTGATATTTTTCCCAGACACAACTTGAGCCCAGAGCCACCGCAGCATGGAGCTTCTACACGTGATTCTCCCTCTTGCTAGCAAAGCCAAGGGTTCAGACATACAAGGTGTACGAGAACAATAAACAACTGCCAACGAACATAGTCTATAAAAATGTGTTAAATCCAATGTACTGACAGAGCGTTGCGTCGTGTGGGAAGAATACTGAAATGTAATAACAAGTGCTAAAAAGAACTGGGGGACAAGTGACCTGTAACAGATCTAATTTGCAGTACCACGTACCCAATCTTACTTGCAGATTAAAGTCAGAGGGCTTCAGTCACTTACAGAGATACTCATGGTAACATTCAAAGTAAGCGAGGTTGAAGAGGAAGGATGGTTTTCTACTTGACAAAAGCACTAGAATAAAGTTCAAGAGCTCTAGCATAAATTCCCATTTTTGCTGTGGCTCCCTGCGTGAGCCACCGAATACTACTGTAACACTTTGTTCTCTATGTATATTAGATGCTTTCCAGTACAGAGACTGTCTTTACGCTTATACACAAAATCTCACAGAAGCTGGCCTTAGCTTCATTTAGGAACAAAGCTCTATTAACAAAAATGTAGAAAAATACGTTTGATTTTAAATCATATCTATTTTTATAGTCTTTTGTACATGTTTCCCATTCATTTCAAAATTTGCCTAAAATGAAAAAAAAAGAACCCTAGCAAGACCACTCAAAAAGATTACACTGTATGTGCCCACGACAAGCATCCAAGGATTCCCAATTTCAGTTCTTCTCTTATTGAGACAAGTCTGACCCTGCTTTTCCCAGTTCCATTCCTGATTTATTTAGATTGAAATCTAACTGCTGCTCCTTGCTTTCAGTTCGCTGTACCTCCACTTCTTCAAATCATTGCTTTCTGCTACCAGGCAAAAGCCTCTATGAACAAAATCCTTCACCCTCCCTAAGGGCCTTTGGTATTTTTTTTTCTTGTAGACAGGGAACCACCAATTTTGACCTGTTCTTGACTCTGCAAATCAGTTGGCTATTTGTTTCCTAGCCCAGACAATTTTCATAGTTACGCAACATTCAGAAACTTTAATGTAGATCATATCTTCCTGCTAAATTTCATATTTACAGATGGAATACTTGGAATTTATCAGAGAAATTACAAATTGAGTTAATGAAAAATGTTACCAAAAAAATTTATTTAAATAAGCTGTAAAAGTGTTTACTGTGGCATTTGAATTATATGAAGTTGGGCAATACTCCTCCAATACTCAAGAGTTTAAGGTAGCTCAGGTACCTTTTTACGGAAATTCTGTGTTTGAGCTTAGATACTTTTCCCAGTGGAAGTTTCATCAAGACCAATACATTTTTGTTAAAAGTTTCAGTCCCAGTGAACTGACATTTTCTGATGGAAAACTTGCCCCAAACCTCTGAACTATCTCTACGTACAGCCTCATGGTACTTAGGCAACTACCACCTCAGGCTCTTTCCTTTAATTGTATACATTTTCATCAATCTCTGCTGTCCCTTATGGGTTTATGCAATCTCTGAGATGTAGCTAGGACATTTACTCTATATTTCTGTTCGTTGATTTCATGTGAAATTATTTCACAGCTTTTTCTTCCTATTCCTGATGTATTTTGACATTCAGAGAATTAGAGTTTAACCAGAATCCTGCAAATTGGAGAAGTTTAGCAGCAAAGCAACTGAAGTCAAAATATACTTGGAGGCTGGTAGGTGGAATCAGGGCAGTGGCTATTCAGTCTTTCAAGTTAAATAAGGAGCTCATTACTCGCCTCTGTGACAAGTATCCAAATGCCGAATTCCATAACTGTGATTTAAAGGATCAAAGACTAGATTACTCATGTATTACTTAAGTTTTGTTTTAAAGTAGCGGTTTAAAGTCAAGATCAAAATCCTGTTGTGATGTTCTGCAAGACACGTCAGCTTGCCACTGTCACCCCAAACACCTTCCTAGGAAAGAGATTTCTCCTGCCATACAGTTTTTATTCTTGTCACTGAAAGACCGAGGGACACTGAGCACAATCCTGGAAAACTGTTCAAAAAATGATCATCTAGAAGGATGTTCTAGAGAACAGAAATTGTGCCTCCCAAATCTTGCCTGTAGATACTTCAGAAATTATAAACAAACTAGACAACATGACGCTGTGCTTGCCCTATAAAAAGGACTATATTCCGCTGAAAAGAGCTCTGCTTATTTAGTAATCAAATGAGTGCTGAAAAGTGATGTCTCCATACATCTACCTTGAGAGACAAATAGCAGTGAAGATGAAGAGCTACCTAGAACACAGCTGGCAAAAGAAAAAGCAAGTATAAATGTGACATGAGTATGTTTAGAAATTTGGAAGAATTGATAAGGTTTGTAATTAACCAATGTTCCATTAAGTATATTATTTGTTTTAATATTATGTGATTATATTTCTCCATTAGTGAGAGGATATATTCTTCCAAATACTTACTGCAGGTTTTCGATATTCCATCTACAGTTCTTACTCAAATGTCTACTTATCATTCCAGTTACTCAGGCTTGAGCATTTTTAATTATCCCTCCTTCTTAAAAATTATCAGAATATTTCCGTATCTTTAGTTGTGCCCCCAGTTTTTCTTAAACTGTGTGTGGGTGTCCTGAGGTGTTTTGACTGAAGCATTACCAAGAAAACTCAGCTCAAGGACTCAGACAACTTGAACTTTAAAAAAGAGGCCAGCGAAAATAAGTTTAATCATTCATTATTTTTAAATTGATAATATAGTTTGACACACAGTATTATGTTGAACATTTATAAGGAAAAAGGTGCAAATCTAGATTTTCTGCACTCAAGCTCCAAATTTTAGATCTTATTCCCAGAAAACTGGTGGCATATCTGATGTCTTGGCTTTAGTAAGCCTTGGGCAAACACTGATCCAAGGTACAGAAAAGACCTCCGTTCATAGGCAATTCAAAGCACTTCGCAACTTTTCTACCTCAATGTTTCATAAAAATCTGACAAAATATTGACTTTTCCGCTTAGGCTCTCCAGATTAAGAATTTATGTGAGTTTCTCTTTTAAATTAAACTGTGTGTGATACAGTTTGACAGCAACAGGGAAAAGGTGTAGAGGTGTGTATATTTTCTTTGATTGCTTCCACAAGGCAGTAGCCAGTACTGCAAGGCTGAGATTTAATTTCCGATTCAAGCTGCTGAGAGAAAGAAAGATGCAATTAATGTTCTGTAGCAGTTGGTCCCCAATATAGAGAAGTAGGATATGGAAGACTTGCTAGCACTATAGGGCAAATCCGCATAGTGATAGGTAGGGTTGTTCCAGTTGTCAGTTTAAGTCACCCAAACTTCATACCTTGCCTATGACAAGAATATACATATACATATGGCTATAGGACATTAGCATCTTAAACTTTGGTACCATCGTGCTGGGCACTGACGAATAAATACTGTATATACCATTTCTTTCCCTCTAAATTAAAAAGAAAAACAAAAGTTTCTAAAGGAAATAGATTTCTTGACTTGCCCAGTATCATCTACCAGGTCAGCAATTCAGTGAAGATTAAAATTTTGTCTACTCAAATTTAATTTGCATCCAATTTATGGCGTAAACGAGACTTAATTTGCATGGTGAATGGATAGAAACTGCTATAGGTGAGCCTATCAACATTTTTCCCAGGCTTTAATTATTGTTATTGATTTGAGGGGAAAAAAGTGGAATTGAAAGTTAAATTCTTCCCAGTTTTATGAGCTACTGAAAATAGTGTCCTTTGGGCCAGTAGAAACTTTTTGTTCAATTCAGAGGAAATGGTATTTGCTATTCTACTCCTCTTGTTTTCATATCAAGAAACAAAAATTATTTTCAATGGAGGAAAAAGACTACATCTTCACCAGTGAATTAAAAATGTCCAGAGTTATTCCTTGCCACTGAAGCCAGCTATCACAGGCTGGTCTCCATCCATGCTCTTAAGCACTTCTAGGCTCCAAAACCAGAGTAATCACATGCCAACTGCCTGCTGACAAAGAGCTCTGGTATGAGTCAGCTATGAAACTCGTTCTGTTTAAGAGTGCAAAAACATAAGCTAAACCACATCGTAAAAGTTTAACTGGTAATAGATTTCCAGTGATCAGTGATCCCTGGTCCTTCTGAATTTACAAATATTAGTGCTGTCAGAATTTCCCAGAGAATTAAAAAACCCACATTCTTTTCAGTTTTGAAAGTCAAGAACATTGGTTAACATATCAAAACTACCAGTAGCTGTCATTAAAAAATGTATACTAATAACACAGAGTTTTAAAACAAAATTTGTCCAAAAGTCTCCAGCAGCTCTACCAAAGAGATGGAAGACAGAGACAAAGCACACTTTCTCCAAAAATCCCACGACAAGTCTGTGACACAGATAAAATTTCAAATCCAGTCTCCTGGATACTGTTCCAACGGTTTCATGACAAATCTTCCTCAGGAGGAAAAATAGACAAAGAAAACACTGAAACACACAGATTGGCCTGGCACCTTTCACTGCTGAAGTAGTTGAAGCATTTCATTTTGTAGTGTGGAGCAGGGGTGGGCAACATGCCTGGATTCTCAACAACTGTGAAAGCAGGAGCCCGTATTTATTTTGTGTTAGGGAAATGTATGACTTTGCAATCAGGACAGTGTGTGGTACCGTGTTGAAATGTAATCGGTTTTCAATGTGCAGAGAGTCCCAGAATAACTTTCTAACAGCAGCATTAGAAAAAAGACACTCCTTTTCCCCTAAGCTGTTTGTACCTCTAACATATAATTTTGCCATTAGTGAAGTGTGATGAAAATTAAGTCACTTGTACAGCCCAATATGCTCAGTCAATCAACCTTTTTTTTTTCTTTGTTACTAACTCAAGGCTTTACTCAGCAATAAATTGGCTGTAGAATTCAAGCTGCTAACAGCTTTTCAAGAGTCTTTAGCATTGCAACCACGCTGCCTTCCCCAGAGCTCTAATCTATAAACCTGAGGAGAGACGAAGGTCATGCTAAGAAAGATTTCAGAGCCGTAACCCAAGCTCATGCCTCGAAACATGTCTTCTACCACCACGTGGACATCACAGGCAGGCAGTTTTCTAGCTAATAGTCATATCACAAGCACTTAAGAAAGTATATAGAAGAGGAACTACAAGCCTCCTACTATTCTTATATCCATTAATATTTGCAGCTTCTCTACTTTGGTTGGCTGACGGAGTTCAGGGGTGAGTTTGTGCAGAGATTGCTAATAGGAATGGGTGTATCAGGACAGTCCAGTGGATCGTCTGCCCCAGTAGACTCCAACAGAAGTCAAAATTAGACAACTAGCAAGGAATAAAGAAAGCCAATGACAATACTTCGCTGTTACAGTTCCTCAGCCACGCTGCAGTCACTGTTTATAGGCTACTGTCCAACAACCTGCTCCCTTTTTTGCCAAGGCTACTTCTATCTAATTATGGCTTAGGACCCCTTCTATGGATTTACCCCGAGCACACCTTTCCTCTTCAAAGCCTTGTGAAATCAGAACAATGACTGCCTGGACTTTTTCAACCAGTCATCTCAAGCTAAGCAAGCTAGTGAACCATCCTTTGAGCTCTAGGCCATTCTTCATTACTATTATTTGTATCTACTCGAAGAAAACAGAATATACTGTAAGCAGTTGGTGATGGAAATTTCTGAGATTAAACCCAAATTTCTTTGGAAAAGTGTGGAACAAAGAATGCAGCATACAATGCATGGGAGGGACTCACTTTTCTGCTTCTTCTCGTAGCTTTGCCACCTGGCTGAGCAAATCATCCACCTGGTCACATGTCCCACAGTTGTTTTCACTGCTGCCATCTATTACCAGTGAAAGGCTCCGGCACTCTGCAGCCTGAGACTTGGATGGCTGAATGTTTTCATGTGAGCTCTGTCTGCGTTGCCACATCCATTCTGCTGAGCGCAGAGGACGTGGCTTTCCGCCGGGTGGATACCATAGCTAAGCTCCTTCTGAGAGGGTGATGACCACCAATGTGGTTGTCACATCCTCAATATGTCAATATCCTCAAGACGTCGTATCACATTCGTTATGCCCCGTTCACCTTTCTTCCATTTACACCACAACCATTTCTGTTGAAGGCACATGAAATCGGCCTTTCCTTGCTTCACAGCCTCTCTCGTCAGTGATTGCTGTGGCTTACTCATTCCTTTACAGCTAAAATTGGATTTGTGCAGCCCTTGGGAGCCGTGTCTTTCTACATCTGACTGAAAACATTGCAGAGACTGCCCAAAAGCAAAAATAATAGACAGTAATTCACTATGAGTTGATTAAAATGTGCTGTATTTAAAAATCTTAAGCAAAATTTTCCAGCTATCTTCCTCATTATTTCCCTATAGAGAGGAAAAATGGTGTCCTTAACTGGATTTCTCTTCAGTTATGCTATTCTACTGACCACAACAAAATGATTTACCTTTTTTAAAATAGTGTAATGCTTCGTTTCTTACAACAGAAGGAGACTTCACATGGCCTATTTCCAAAGACAGTGAAGATAAGCATTTCTTGCATTGTATATATTTTAAGGGTAATCCGTCACAAACTTTGAGTTGAATCATCTTGCTTGAAGGAAACCCTTTAAAGGCTTCTAAAAGGAACTAGTTATTTCATCTAATTACTGAAAACTTTGGGGCATTCTTTTCAGAAGACAAATGTCCAGCTCAGTTATTGGGTTTGCACACTATAATAACAACACTATATGTAATTTATGATAGCAAATACTTAAAGAGTTTAGTAAACAAGCAAGCATCAGGAAATGAGTCAAAATCTAATTATTTGGGTTTGGAAAGAGACTTTTCCTATGGACAGTTTTTTTTCCTCAACAATTTTCTGCCAATGGCTTCCTAACTCTTGGTAGAAGAAAATGGCAATTGATCGGTGCTGCAGATTAGATACGTGACAAGACAAGGACTATTCAGTTCTGAAATAATAAAAAAAAATAAGTAGCATATTTCTCCCACCTGTATTTCCTGACTCTAAGTGCAGCGGGCTGTCTTGACTGAGCGCTGCTCATAATTCTTTTTCATAAAAATAAACAACTTATAGAAAATCTTTTTTCTACCAAAATGAAAATTTCCAGTGGTATTTAATCTTTTGATCATAACTCTTCTTTATAAATTAAAAAATTCAAAAGCCATTGCAATGTTCAAGAAGCCTCATTACAATCGTGAAACAAAGTCACGTTCTTTCACTTTATACTTTTTCCCCTCGGAGTCTGGGACAATAAAAGTTTTTTCCCTTCCTCCTTAAGTAAAATTAAATTTTGTTTAAAGTATTCAAAATTTTCACTGCACATTTTTCTTTGTGAAAAATATTTTCATTTTTCTTGAAATGTTTCATACTTTCCAGTCATTTCCATTATCGCATTGTCTGCATGGTCGCAGTCAGGAAAGTGAATCAGCACAAGCTACAGCGGAAATTTTCTACACTATGCTCATATTCACTCCTGCTCCAGTTGTGACTTTGGTACTTTTGAATAAGAATTTCCACGCAGGGGTTTAGTGAAGTTTGACTAATTGACTTTTAGAGTGCATTCTGTTCAAGTTTCCCGGGTTCACTCCCATGGATAAGATCTATTTCCATGTCTTTCGCTTTCTAGCCCAACTTGCTTTGTAATGTCATACATTATTAAACAGCTAGTGTGAAGTCTTCTTAAAATCACAATGAATAACTCTAATAGCAGAGATGTCAAGCAAATATAACGATTACTGTGAAATTTCTGACTCGTGAGGGAATCGTGATGCTTAATTAGTTAGTGTCTCTAAATTTCAGATGAAAGAGGTTAATAAGTTCACATTATTATTATTCCTATCTTTTTCCAAAATATATTATACCTATTAATTTCAAAGAGAAATTAGCATAGTTATAGTGCTCACATCTAAGGTACAGTTCTTTTTTCTTTTTTTTATTTTTCAGTAAATGACAAAGCCACTGATACTGCAATCAGAGCTATCAGCCAAGCATTCATGCACCAGCAAACCTAGACACACAGAAAGGGCAAAGACAAGAGCGAAAGAATCATTTCAGTTCTCAGCTTTCAAGGATATTATACATAAAGCAAATAGTATATAAAAACACATATTTGCCTTTTGCTTTGCTGTACACAGTTACAATGGATTTACACGCTTCACCCATTGTCCAGCTGAGCCGTACTTAGAACTCTTCCCCTTTTTCAATAGAAGCCTCTTCTGCTTGAAAATACTGATTACTGAGGAATGGAGCATCTCTAAGCAGTTACCCTTCCTTTACTCAATCGCTGTTTGTTTTTCTTCCCCCCCCCCCCCCCCCCGAAAAAGACAACGTGCAAAAACATCACAGGGTAGCTGCTGCATCAGAACCATACAAATATATAGAAAGGGAAGAATGAAAATCCTGGAAAGATAAGTAACCAAGACTAGTCAGGTGTTAGCTTCCCTCCCCCCTGCCCCCAGTATGTACAAATGACAGTCAGGAGTCCATGCTTGTAGGATTTACGTTTACTGAGACAGGGGACACGAAGGCATGGAAGTGCCTTGTTGCAGTGAGAACTGCAGTAGCCTCAGATGCAATAGACACAAGCCAGCGAAGGATTTCACCAAGATTTTATGTGGAAAGGGTGAGTTATCAGAGAACGGCCTCAGGTTGTAGAGAGGTGGGGGGTCGATCTCTTCTCCCAAGTAACAAGTGATAGGACAAGAGGAAATGGCCTCCAGTTGCACCAGGGGAGGTTTAGACTGGATATTAGGAAAAATTTCTTCACAAAAAGGGTTATCAAACATTGGAACAGGCTGCCCAGGGAAGTGATGGAATCACCGTCCCTCAAGGTATTTAAAAGTCGGGTAGACGTGGTGCTTTGGGATATGGTTTAGTGGTGGCTTTGGCAGTGTTAGGTTGATGGTTGGACTTGATGATCTTAAAGGTCCCTTCCAATCTAGACAACTCTATGATTCTACATAAAGACTAAAGGTCACTCTTCTCTCTGTAGACAGGTCTTCTCCATGGAGCAAAAAAGCGCACTAACCAGTGGGGCAGCTGCTAAGACACTTCAGGGAAGAAGTGGCAGCCTGTAGGTTACCATCGGGTATCAGTAGGAATGTGTTTCTTGATATCATCTTCCTATGCAGGATGTTAACTTTCACACAAGAATTAAATTCACCTGTGGGGAGTACAACAGCAGCCCTACTGCCATGATGGAGGAGCCTGAGGATAAAGAGACCTTTACTGGGATCAAGAACAAATATGGTCCCAATTCAGATCTCAGTTTTTACTGGACTACATGAATGAACTTGCCTGAGCTTGCTGGAGTGAATTCCAGTTTCTAACAAGTTACTAGGAGATCAGAACCAGGCATCCGCGGTGAAATGAGTTTGCTAATACTACAGATGACAAAAAAGATTTCTAAAATGATAGTCTAACTGATCTGTGGTTTAATTATGTCATGGTTTGGCCTCAGCCAGCATCAAAGAACCACGCAGCCGCTCGCTCGACTCCCACAGCAGTGGGAAAAATCGGCAGAAAAGGGCACAACTCGTGGATTGAAATAGTGTAAGTTAACAGAACAGACAAAGGGAAGAAGAAAGAAATACAATAACACCGGTAAAGGAATATAAGAACGTACCACCGCGCAGCAACTGGACCCGCAGCACCGCAGCCCACCCCCCCCCCCGGCTAGCCTAGCGCCTCTTATAGCCCCGGGCATGGGTCAGGTGGGATGGAATATCTGCCTCCCCTGCCGGCTCCTTGGGGAAATTAACCCCATCCCTGCCGGAACCAGGACACATTATAAAGAAATTAATATGAAATTAGTAGAGAGCAGTTCAGCTTAAAAAAAAATATGGCAACTGAATCCTTTTTACCTGAATCACACTGCAAAGGAACAGAAATGCTTTTTGCTGATTGAGATACTGAATTATATATTTATATCAAAAAATTATGAGATGCTTATTACCAGTGAAGCACACAGTGTAAAAATAAGACAGCATTTGAAATTAAATTTATTATTCTGATGTCACTGTTACATATGAAATCAGTTTGTTAACACAACTGATGCTAGATGGAAAGGATGGCATCCAGTTATCAAAACAACGTTTTTATGCCTTAACATTATCAGAATTGACCTTCAAAATACAGATTGCTGAATATATCAGTTTGTAATCAGAGATTGCCTTCAATTTGGAAGTGACTAGAGAAAGCAATTTTTCTGCCAAAACAGAAAACGCAGATTTAAGTCAAACAAAGCTTTTGACAAATATGTCTTGACTTGACTGAATTATTTTGACTGATGCATAAAATAACTCCAATTTAATTTTTAAAACTTTGGGGTTTTTTGAGATTATATGTTGCTTTAAAATCTAACTATATTAAAATATATCTTCAAGACACCAGATAAAAAACATACCTTGTATTAAACTAAACATTCTTTTTGCCTCCAAACTATATTTAATCACATTTTAAAAATTATTAGCAAACTAAAAATCAGTTTATTTTTACACAGCTGCAAATGAGTTGAGCACATCCCGTATCATAAGTGCCAGTATTAGTTACTCAATGAGCTCAAGACAGATCTACAACTTCAATATCACTTCTGCAAACGGATTGGAAAAAAATAACTGAGCGTTCAACCTACTGTGATGAACTATCATCAGAGCAAAGCCCAGAGGCCCACAATAAGTAGATGGTAGAACATGAAGCCACCTTCCTGCTATGCCACTCTAATTGGAGTGGCATTCCTCTGCTCCGCCATACACCCAAGGCACCCTGGTTTGGGTTTCATGGTACACAGGTAGACTTCACAGTATTACTGTGCTTTAACTTTTAAAGTTTCTCTTTTCAAGGTTGTCAAATCATTTCTAGATGCTCCTCAGGCAGCCAGGATAATATCACCCCTCTGTGTATTAGTACCAAGACAGGTCAAGAGCAACTGTCAGACCACCCAGACTTAAGACCAGATGTCAGACTTATTTATGCTGTTTAAATTCAGAGTAACTCTACTCGCTTCGGCGCATCACTTCAGTTTCATTTTGGTGTGGAATTTTATTATGTCATTTTCATCCTGTGATAAACTGTCATCCATAGGATTTTCCAAGCTTGAATTTTTTACAATGGAAACAAATCCTTTTCTGTTATTTACTACAAAAGAAAAAAAAAAAAAGAAAGAAAGAAAAAGAAGGAAATGAAATGTTAAGAGACAACTTAAAGACCCAGATTATTTGGTTATGTCTTTCTGGCTGCATGAATTCATCCGAGGAAACAAATACATATAATGATGCCACTTCAAATTTGGATTCAGAAGGGATATATTGTTGTTTAGATGAGTCGCTATGTCACATCGCATTATCGAGTGGCACAACCCCATGTTCCTAATTCACAAAAGTCTGTCTCCTTGTTCAAAACCAAAAGTGGCATAAACCCATTTATAATTTAAGTAAGTTGCTGGCAGTTCCTAAAATGGCTTTCCTGGAGAATAATGAGATAGACCGGTGGGGTAAGAAACATGATAAGTGACTGCACAGTATAAGGCATAATGAATAGTTGCTCTGTCCCTGGCAGGAGACTATGGTACCAGAGAACCCTGTCATGCAATGTCTTTTATGGCAAATCATAAATTAAAAGACATTTTTATTGTGAAAGCTTCTGTCACTACAAGGAGGAAGAACAGTATAATGCCACATTTCTTGCCAGGATTGAAAATCAAGGCCAAAATCTCTCCTAATGTAAATGATGTCAATCCATTCATTTCAGCTGAGTTTTACCCACGTTTATCAGCAGAAAAAGTCATAAGCTGCTTCTGTTTTAATCTAATTGAAGTATCGATTCTTCAAAATTGTTACATTAAATAGCATTTTAGTTACCAGTGTCTCCCTGTAAAAGACAATCTGGCACAGAAAGCTGATTCTGTGTATAAGTCAATGGGAGCAGACAAGAGGATAGGCATTAGGGAGATGAAAAAAATGCTATTTGAATTTATAAGGCCAGAGAAGTATCTATCTTCTAGTGTAATTGCCTTAGATGATCAGCAGAAATTACAACGATCAATTACAGCCGACACAAAAAGAAATCTAGCAACAGCTCCAAAATAAAATGTTACTTATTTCTCTTTCAGCTCTCATAACTTAAGAGGAACAAAAGACCTAAGTTAGACTTAACTTAGGTGGAAATAGCAGCGAGTTCCCAATGCGTCTTGTTCAGAATTCTAGAGGTGCTCATCAGGACAGCCAAATTTTTAGTCACCTTTACAGAGGTGTGACCAACATTGTACAATGACTGTCAGTGCTTAAGTGCTGCCCACACACTGTACAGCCTGGACTGATGCTCCAGGAAATTGTGCTACAAGCATAGTTTATGTGGGTTTTTTTCCATGCATTTTCTCTGAATCTCTATTTCTTTCCTGTCAAATTGGGCAGAAACAACCCCAGGTTCCAGTATAGGATGGGGAGCTACCTGTTAGAGAGCAGTGTAGAGGAAAGGGACCTGGGGGTCCTGGTGGACAGCAGGATGACCATGAGCCAGCACTGTGCCCTTGTGGCCAAGAAGGCCAATGGCATCCTGGGCTGTATTAGAAGGGAGGTGGTTAGCAGATCGAGAGAGGTCCTCCTTCCCCTCTACTCTGCCCTGGTGAGACCGCATCTGCAATATTGTGTCCAGTTCTGGGCCCCTCAGTTCAAGAAGGACAGAGAGCTGCTGGAGAGAGTCCAGCGTAGGGCAACTAAGATGATTAAGGGAGTGGAGCATCTCCCTTATGAGGAAAGACTGAGGGAGCTGGGTCTCTTTAGTTTGGAGAAGAGGAGACTGAGGGGTGATCTTATTAGCGTTTATAAATATATAAAGGGGGAATGTCATGAGGATGGAGCCAGGCTCTTCTCAGTAGCAACCAATGATAGGACAAGGGGCAATGGATTCAAGCTGGAACACAAGAGGTTCCACTTAAATTTGAGAAGAAACTTCTTCTCAGTGAGGGTGACAGAGCACTGGAACAGGCTGCCCAGGGAGGTTGTGGAGTCTCCTTCTCTGGAGACATTCAAAACTCCCCTGGACGCCTTCCTGTGCAACCTCATCTAGGTGTTCCAGCTCCGACAGGGGGATTGGACTAGATGATCTTTTGAGGTCCCTTCCAATCCCTAGCATACTGTGATACTGTGATACTGTGAAATTGCTTTTGTTTGGAAGCATGTTCATGCACATACATATTTATGTGCATACACATACATGTATATTCAGGAGGAGAGGGGAACAGACCAAAGATTCAGTCCACTCAGGACTGAATTCCCTTGCATAGTCTGTTCTTGTTGTTTTGCCCTGTTCCAGGGACCATTAACACCTCTCAGGTTTATTTCAGCCCAAACTATGCCCCAGACTGTGTTCGCATGGGGTACCTTACAGCCCCTACTGCCCTGGCCAGTCATAGAAACTGCAGAGCCCTGTCACTGCCAACGCTCGCCGTTCTTTAACTCAACACCAGGGACAGCTGTATCGGTGGCAAAAACTATTGGAAACACAGGCCCTAGAGGATGCTGTGAGTATTCTTAGCATCTTGAAATATTGTATTTGTGAGGTGGGAGGAATGCAAACAAGTGTGGGCAACAGAGCATTGCTCGTGAAATCATTGGGTACATGCGCATGGAAGCACGTGGATAGGTGTGTGTTTCTGTTAATTGGACTGACTGGGCACGGGTTAGTGCTACTCTGGAAACTGTGCAAGTATCTTAACAAACTGTGCACCAGAACTAAGGTATAGAATTACAGAATGCTTTGGGTTGGAAAGGACCTTGAAGATCATCTTGTTCCACCCCCCCTGCCATGGGCAGGGACACCTTCCACTAGACCAGGTTGCTCCAAGCCCCATCCAGCCTGGCCTTGAACACCTCCAGGTATCTCGCCTTTCAGCAGTGCTAAAGACTGGCAAGGATGGGAACTGGCTTGTATTTAGCTGGTTCAGATCACGGCATTGTAAACATGTATCTGCACAGACACACACGTCTATCTAAGTAGACGTATCCACACACGCTCTCTTTAAGGGTTAAAAATTAAATTGGCAGATGATCCTTGAGCTGAGAGCATATTGATATTGAAATAAAGTAGATAAAATCCGTGTGACCGATACTTCAATTTAGAAGTACTTCTTTCTAGCCACAAACACATTTCTAATAGAAGAGTTTTCTATCAAGTGAAAAAGCCTCAGGTAGCATTTCCTCAAGGACAAATATTCTCATAATAGCACTTACCAGGATAGAGGAAACTGGAATTATTAATTTATTCCTCCATACTGAATTCCACTGAACACTCCTTCTGCCTTCAATAGGAGCTACTCACACTCATACACTTTATGTGTGCCAGACTATGATTTATAGTTTCATAGCACTAATCAGATATTTCCCTCTTGTATTCATTTAATTATACCATATTAATAAACCTTGACTTTTAGACAGAAGCTCTATGAGGTGTGTTCTCAACATGATACACATGTAGCTCCCCACAGCATCATCGGTAGTTAGGCACATGTGGAGAATTGATTATAGCCCTAGGTTTTTAGCCATTGCTAGCTCGCTCTCAGATTTTCCCTCTGGTGACTTCTCGAGCACCAACACACATACCACAGTTCCTCTTTTCGCTGAAAACCTTCCTAGGAACAGTCCTAAAAAGATCGATTTATGCAAAATAGAATTTTAATCTAGAAAACGCAGATTTGAGGCGCTGCATGATGAGAGAAATAACCTCAAAGTACAGCCAACGAGGTGACAAAAGCAGGTCACAGAGATCTGGTTTCCTAGGGAGCTTCTGTACGTTAGAAAAATGTAAGCGGTTACTGGCAGCTCCAAACTGCGCACATTAAATTTGTCTACAAAGGATTTTGACAGGTCTCTGCAAATCTAAGACTTTCTGTCCCTACAGAACATTTCCAGTTTTGCGGCAAGACAGAGGTAAGAAGCAGAATCGGTACTGTGCAACTGTTCCATACTGAATGAACACTCCTTTAGACAAATATTCATTTATGCTAAGGTCACTTGCAAATCTCTGGATAGTCTAAAAATATTTTCATTTCATTTACTACCTTTTCACTGGTTGTTTTTTTTCCTATAATGATTAGATATTATACCCCGGTATGATTATGTTGGCGATATATTTGAGATTCTGCTGCAAAATTCAAGGTTAGATCACTAGTTAACCAAGCTGAAACCTTTTTTTGCTGTTTTTTTCTATAATGATTAGATATTATGCCCCGGTATGATTACATTGGTGATATATATTTGAGATACTGCTGCAGAGTTCAAGGTTAGATCAGAAACACTCGGCTAACCAAGCTGAAGATCAGGTATGGGTTAGCTGGGATTTTTCCCACCTGTGTAGTTTTTATTCATTCAGAAACACCTCAGGACAGAGTCCTAAAATACTCCCATTGTATCTGTGGCTAAGAAAGGCGTCCGGAATAACAAGCGACTGAAGAATCCAAAGGTTTACATTAAGTGATGGACGAGTTCTGTTCTCAGAGCCTAGTTTCAATCTCAATCTCCTGCAAACATAAAAGACAACAAAGAAGATAACTGGAGAGACGGCAAAAGGCGTTTATCTCCTGATGTCCTTTGACCCAGTTTTGCCACAGTGAAAAGGTACGCTGGAAGCCCTCCTTTAGTCCACGCGCTGGACCCTTGCTGATGACAGCAGTGAATCACCAATTAGGGAATTTCGTGCAGACAGACAGGGTCTGCCTGGACAGTGGCAAGGCCCTGCTCAGAATAAACATCTTTAGAAACGTCCAGTTTTAGTATCTGCCATTGTTGGATTCTCTATGAACTTGTATGCACCTTCTCTGGAAGGGAAATAGAAGTGGTGGTGAATACCACTTCATTCTTCCAAAAGTCTTGTAAGTACACAGTGTCAACGCACCTGACCTTCTCTCTTCTCATGCTCAGCACGCATGTAAGTCTGGAAGCAGAGGTTTGAAGAAGTTGTTTCTCAGAAAAAAGGAAAGGAAAGGGAAGGGGAAGGGGAGAGAAGAGAAAAGACTAGCCTGTGCAAATCTGTCTCTATGACAAATCCCGTGAAATGAGCTGCCTTCCATGATGAAAACTGAGAAATCCTGTTTGAACAGTCCATCGTGACCATGTTCAGAACCAGAGAATATGATCAACTGGATCCCAAAGGTGATCCAATACGGCAGCTGAATACCTACATATCTGAATTAACAGCTGAGCCCGTCCCCTAAGGGTGTCTCAGAAAGTAAGCTTTTCCTTTTTTGCTGGGGAAGTAAAGGTTCAGGGTCTCCTTCTGCAAGTTCCGGTATGGCTTTCTAACATCCCAGGCTAGTCATCATCTCAGAGGATTACCGTTTCTACCCAACTGTTCCAAACAGAGTAAGAGAATACCTGAAATATCAAAAGCTTTCACGACTCAGGAAAGCCACTTCCCACATCACTTCCCTCCCAGCAGCTCACAGGAAGAAAACATTCACAAGAACTAAAAACATTATGTCAACTGAAGGCCAGAAATGTCTAACTCAAATTTTTGCTTCTGCACCTGTTTGAGCAACTCTATGCATGCATATAGAAATGTGAATGTCAAAAATAGAACAGGTCCAGAGTTCCCTCATTGCCAGCCTCAGGACAACAGTACTGGTGTCTTTCTGTAGGTTGAGTCAGTGGATTCTCCCTTCTTCACCGGCCTTACAGGACTCTGCACCAAGTGTATCTATCCAAGCACTAAAAAGGGAGGAGTAAAATCCACCCACATTCGAGTGTCTCTTTGCTTTAACTAGCAGCCACCAGAAAAAGCACATAGTTGGTCTGCGGTGTTCCTGAACTCGGCATTCAAGTGTGGTCACTGTTTCTAGGAGACAGAGATCAACAGTTTGATAGAATTTTAAAATTTTTAAAGTCAAAACGGCTCTTTGCATTCCTTTTTTAATTTTTTAAAATTTTTTTAAAGGCTATAATAACTTTTGATTTAATTTGATCCTGTTATTGTCTTAACCAGGCCTTCATAAACTGAGAGACATCTGATAGTAAGCTGGAAAAATATCATACAGGTGAGCTAGACCACCTTAGAATTTAAAACAAGGTTACTTTGAAAATATTAATTACTAGATTTGTTTATGGTTTAGCTTTTGCTTTTTTTCATACCTATTTCCTATTACTTAGAGAGATTTGCTCTTTAAATGATACACTAATGAAAATGTCCTAAGATGTTCAAGTTAATGTTAATTACCTTGTGTGATTAAAAAGGAAAAAAAAATAATTCTAAGAGTTCAGTACGGCAAAATGCGGATCTCTTTTCTTTTGTAACATTTACTTGACATTGAGATTAGCTATAAAATGCCAGTGTCTTGCACAAGAACATCTCCCTCTGTCCCACAGATGCTGAAATATCAAGTGGTACTTCCACGTTAGTGAATCAATATGCCTATTAGAAAAATGGCACTTTCTCAAATGCAACAGTGCGTTCAAATACATGATGGTTCTAGAAATGGAAAGCATCAAATGTTTATCTATAAGCCAGACATTGCTTTTCCCAAGTAATAAATGATAGCACGAGAGGAAACGGTCTCAAGTTGCACCAGGGGAGGTGCGGATTGGATATCAGGAAAAAAGTTCTTCACAGAAAGGGTTATCGTGCACTGGAACAGGCTGCCCAGGGAAGAGGTTGAGTCACCATCCCTGGAGGTATTTAACAGACATGTAGATGTAGTGCTGAGGGACATGGTTTAGTGGTAACTTGACAGTGTTAGGTTTACTGTTGGACTTGATGATCTTAAAGGTCTTTTCCAACCAAAATGATTTACAATTCTGTTGGCATCACTCCATGCAACTCCTTTACAGTCAGCATGACCTGACCCCATTTCATGTTGGCTGAGACTCCAGATGTAAGATAGAACGGTGACAACGTCTTAAGAACTAAATTCTGAATCTAGGCCCTTGCATTTTTTCATTTTTTCATTTTCTTGGTTATCAAGCAACATGTTATACCCTGTACCTACCTTTTTTAATTGACTTAGGTTGGGAAGGGTAAGATTGTGAAGATATTTACAAGGTTAGTAAGCTTCACTGTTCTGGGTGCCTGGGAATTATCACTTAAAAAATACAGTAATAAACAGTCCCTTCAGTTACTCAGATCAAATAAAGTAACTCATCCATGACGTGATTTTATGAGTCTAGCTACACAGAGTTATGTATATAAAATAAGAGCTAGCAGATTTGCACCGTATAGTCCTCAGCAACAGTCTAGTTTACAAAATGTATAATATATACAAAATTACATCACAAAATACAGTACCCATACTGTTTGTATTCACATAAAAGCCCATCAGACGGACACGATCAGCGATTAATTTTTTGAAAGTGACAGAATTTGAAACTTTAGTTATAGGCTTGATTTTCAGAAAGTGCTGATAAGACACTGGCAGAAATTCAGGAATCTTAGAGTGACTGTCCACAAACTGAGACATTTGAAACTCAAGGGAAGAGATTCTGAAAATCCTAACTAAATGAGTTCTTACTTTTAGGCTGAGTGTTCTTCGCGGCGATACCAAGACACTTGGACTTTTTCTCAGAGCAGGACTTTGCAGCTAGTAGATCAGTGCCATATTGCATATCACTTTGTCCTTTGATTATAGCTGGAAGGCAAGGAAAACATCAATACGTGTGGCTTCTGAGATACGGGTGCAATTCAATAATTCACACTGGTCTAATTGGACATTGCGGTTGACTGCTGCTTTATAGGATCTTAGAGGACTTTCCTGCAAAGTCTGTAATAAAATGATCATTGCTTTAAAACAATATTCAACCTGTTCTGTAAAAAAAAATAAAAATAATCTTCCTCTGTAAAGAAAACATGTAGGGTTTGCTTATCTTTTATAAGGTATTCCACGTATTTGTGTTTACCTGCTTGTTTTGTGCTTAAACTGCCCATTTCTAATCAAGCAGGTGTTCAGTGCTTTTTAGGCACCTGGTCTCTTTTGTTTCCTCTGCAATGTTTGTTATTGCCCACGACAGCTCTTCTTCTTAGACTGCTAAGCAATGCAGAAGGCTAATCTAGAGCACCATTGCTCTCCCTGAGTAATTTAGATGAAATCAATATTCATTAACATTGGTAATTCACCATGCAAGGGGACGGTGCTTTAAAAAAAAACCCTAAAAGACAGACCAGCAGAGACGTAGGAAATGTTACCCCCATAGATAAGACACATCACATCCATTTTCTACACCTTCTTTGGACAGCCCATGTCGATGTTTAATCACTCACATTGCAATTTTTTCCCTCCGTCCAGTTGGAATGCCCTCTGTCGTAATTTGTAACCATCGCCTCTTCTCTTTTTGCTGTCAGCCTCCTTGATCCCGCTTGCTGAATTCTTTGTTCCTCCCGGCGGCCACAACTTCTGCCTGGCCCAGTTCCAATCGGGGCTCACCCCCAACAGTTTTCCTTCTTCTCCTGTGGTCAGATTGAGCTTCTGATAGAAATCACGTGGTCGCAATGATTTCTTTCATCTTTACCTTCACCAATATTGCATAATAGATTCTTTCTTCGTAACATCTCTGTGATATGGCTTTTTCTAGCCATGTAAATACGTAAAACATTCAGTAAGGCTGTGATCATGCTGTGTCTTTATACTGCAACATCCTTTGGTGCAAACCAGTATATTCCTGTGAAGAGCTTCATTAACTTTTCTTCAGAATGAGGTGGGTTTGTTTGGTTTTTTTGAAGTACATAAACAAATTTAGGAAAAAACCACAAAACACCCTAATTTATCTGTCTCTACTTAATTATTTTCCATTTTCCTCAGTTTCTTCTGCCCTATAGCACCTGAATACAAGAAGCTAAAGAAATGTTAAAGGAAATATAACAATATAGAAAAATGTCAGTGTAACCGGATTTTCTATATTCAGTGTTACGGGCATAAGTGTAGAGCAGTCTGATTGACTGTATTTTTCCTTTAATTAATGATCTTGGGAAAAAAGGTTTTCATTTATCTAAAAATAATAAGATTTATTGTGATAACATTAAAACAAAGAAAGAAATAGAAAAAAAATTGAATTTGAATTAAATGTTCCATTCTGAAATATCTGAGTGTGCATATGAGTGTATGGAGGCTTTTCAATGTTTGATCGTAATGAAATTTTTTAAATTTAGAATAGCTACTATAATTCATTTTTTTATACAAAAAAAAAATCAGAAATGACAAGAAGGATTTTCCTAAATACTTAAATCTATCTATATTTATCACAGATGGAAAGACTGATTGAAAAGTATCATTTGTTTTTATTGATAAATCTTTAAAAGAAATGTTCAAATAGATCTACAATTTCATCTATTTCTTTTGTAAAAGAAGTAACAGATGCAGTAGATGAGACACACTGTTACTTTTCACCAAAATCTAAACCATTCTATATTAATTGTTAAGTCTGCAACAGTCTTAACTTAGAAGCTCCAATGGCTTCACTGGAGCTAAGCTGAGATATGGGATTCAAAGGGGCTGAGTTCTGATATATATATGAAAGTTAATGACACCTTGTTTTAAGTCCCATGAGTTGGATATTTCACATGGGCTTGAGGAATACTTGTTCTGTTAGGTTGTTGTTTTTTTTTCTTTTTAGCTTTTACTTATTTCTCCCGATACATAATTAAAATGATAACATATCCATGGTAAGATGACAGTAATAAGCCTTTAGAACAACAGAGGCGTTGCATGATACTAATACATTCATAAATCACAGACCAGATACAAAAAACAAATTATTAGAATGTACCCAATCTTTTTCCTGATAGTTTTCCAAGCTGAATTTAATTAAAACAACGAAGTTTTCAACACATGGAAAGAAAAGGAAATAAACACCATAAAATGGTAAGGCCAAAAGACAATTATTCATGGCGACATCTTACCAATCCTCAAGGTCAAACACATGACCACAAAAATTAACATCCTCAAGAAATTCAGCTAGTGTTCAGCTTGATTATATGGAGATTTCTTCCAGTTCCTCCTGCTACCTGACAATCTACACAGCTGGGGTTTTGCTGCTCCTTGGGGACTATTGGAAGATCACCACCCACTTTGTTTTGAGCCTGGTGTTCCCTTTCTGATGGGTTAACTATATCCAAGTATTCTTTCAGCATCCTACCTTGAGAAATGCTGCATCAAAACATTTTTTTTTTCAATTGAAAATACAGTTTCTACATCACCAACTTGTCTGAAAGTTTCTTTTTTGAAAGTTTCGTTTTTTCGCCCTGAGGTGTTTCATGCTACCGTCAGAGAAACAGAAATGTAGTATACCAGTTTCAGGTTGGCTTGACCTCAACTTTCCTGTTTCTCTGAACTAAATTTCTTTGATCTGACCTGAAATGGTGAGTTTTGTTTTGTTTTTTTCTTTTTTTTTTTTTTTAATGGAGTTTAATATTGAATTACATTTCTCAGTTTGGTTCTGTATTTTTGGACCTCCAAAATTACCTAAAACTACCGTATGAGGAAAAGGCTGAAAATAAAAAAATTGGATTTGAAACTGAAAATACAGTTATCTTGGAAGAACTGAAGAATTAGTTCTTTTCACCGTAAAATACCTTAGAGATTGGTCAGCATATTTTGCATTTCTGAATAGTATTTGCTCATTGAGATGTTCTTGAAAAGTATTGATGAACACAAAACTTATGAAAGCTATTTCTTGTTTACCTGTTTCTTTCTAAGGTTTTTATGCCACGTTTATGTTTTAAACTTTCATTTTCTTATCCTTCTGCAGTCATCATCAAAAAATTTACAGCTCTTGACAGCATCCATTTCGTGATGTAGCCATTTGTTAAACTCCTTCAAGATTGATTATCACCTGCTTTACTGATGGGTTTCCTTGCCAGTTTTAATATGCTTGTTCATTTCTCCAAGGTAACTGCGTGTTGTTTTGCACATTACTTTAGACTGAATTGATAATGACTTTAATCTGTTGATAATTCGATAATGCAGCCCTCAAAATTATATTCCAGCTGCTTGCACCTTGCTGATTGGCCACATCATTTAGCAGGAGGAATTAATTGTGAAAGACTTGCAACTTTATATAGGTAAATATTGCTAAACCTCTGCGTTATCACAAAGCAAGTCTGAAGTTAAACAAGATTTATACAGTTAAACTGAGAAAACTGATATCTGCACGTGTAAAAAATTACTAAAATACTATAGACAGTTTTCAGCCACTGTGATGGCTATCAGACACTCTAGTTAAATTGAAAAGAAAAAGAAAATCATCGTAAAGGGTAGGCATAACTATTCTTTGTTTGTTTCAAACACCTATTTTCCACAACAGAACAAATGCCTTTTTGCATGGACTTTGTATTGCCTGCAATTTCTGATCAAGGAATAATTGTTTCAAAACCTAGTAAGTTCAGTCAACCATCTTGATTTACAGAGTAGTCTCAGTTTATATGAAGACCTCACTTTTATCGCAAATATAGAAAACCAGTGTCTTTCGTTGATTTAATTAATGTGTCTATTCTATGCTCTGAAGACAATTTATAGGCTCTTTCTCATCTTGGTATTGACCTTGGTGCAATAGTTAGCTAAAGCACGTCTACCTGGGACTTGAGGGGAATATCAAGCAGAAATAAGACCATATGCAAAGTATGCAACGTGATGGCAAGTAAGGTGAGCAAACACAACTACATGTCCTCTGCGCCCTACATTGTATCTCTGCCCTGTGCAGCACACGCGGCTGAGCAGCGTTTTGCAACCTGTAATGAGCTCTCACAATGTGATAACCTGCCTGAATGTAACCACAGGGGAATGACAAGCCCGCTCTCATTTGCATCAGAAAGAACGGAAGGAAACTTAGATTTCCTTAATGACAACAACTTCAAGTAGACCAAGAGATACTACTAGCCACAGTTCATTTGGTGACCACATGCAAAACAACCGCATTTGAAACAGTCGGATTTCATAGTTCTGAATCACATAGGTTAAAAATGTGTTTAAGTTTGAGTCCAAAAGCTTTAGGAATGAAAAATACAAATCACAAGCCAGACTCTCAGCTGGCGTTAAATCAGCAGGACTCCAGTGTAATACCTGGCTCCAGATATATTTTTCCTTGGCAGTGAAACATATATATATATATATATAACAATGGAGAATTTAGATTAAACAGAGGTTTGAAGTGCTGACTCAACAAATGGCCCCATTAACTGAATCATAGCGCATTATTTTTAAAGCGTAAATTAGAAGTGACTGACACTGACGTGTGTAACTACACATGTCGATCATCAGCAGAATGAGAAATACAAGTGTATTTGGAAGACCACAAAGCACACATATTGGTAATGTCTACAAAGACATGCCTTTAAGTGACTGAGCATCAACTCTGGGATTGAGCAGCACACATTTGATTTCAAACCTTCCATCCTACTGAACGCTAAGCACAACCAGATGGCAAGGCGTATCCTAATGTTAACAGTTTACTTTTCTTCTCTGCTTCCATAACAAGTTCCTCGCAGTTCTTCTTGATGGGCTTTGAAAGAAGAGTGATGGATTTATAAACATAACATAGTTTAAACTAACAAGGTGGGTTTGTGGTCTTTTTTCAGGAACCGAGTTTTTGTAACCCTGTTGAAGATTATGGATCCAAACAGTGAATTCTATTGTCCAGTGTCTGTGTCAATTCTGGGACCCAGGGAGTAGGACAACTACTGCGCTTCCCCTTTTCTTCCCCTTCCATACCCAACCTCTGCTGCTGGAGGTAGGACAGGGTGTTTCTATCGTCAGTCAGCTTTTCTCTTCTCTTGGATGATATATTTATTATGACTTAATTTGAAAATTAATGAAAACAGTTCACTACCAACTAGTTATGGGTTTACCATTCTCTAAGCTTTCAGCATTAGGGTAATGAGATCTGCAACAGCTTTTCATTTAGAGGACTGGAGGAAATGTATCTGGCTAATTTAAAGGCAGAACTTCAAGTTTCAACAGTAGGAAAGGGCCAGAGCAACTCACTTGGAACTCCCTTCTGGCTCTGTGTCCTTTCTTCACAAAGCCATTACAAAAATAATGAATTCTTAATAATTTGACACTTTCTAATCTTGAGTTGTAAACAGAGAGCTCAAATTTGTATTCCGTTTCTTTACTAATACTATATTGTTCCATGCAAAAAGGAAATAAAACCCTGTGACTGTCCTTGCCCCAAATTGTACAGGAAAATGTCCATCAACACCAACATAATTAAGACTTTACTCCTCCCCATTTCTAGCTGACCATTACAAAGTCCAAACACCATATCTTAATGAGGGTGTATCACCTTCCTGACTGTAAAGCTATGATGCTTCAAGACTGCTTTCACTTTGTATTCCTCTTTCCCCCTCATTTTTCTGCATAAAACTCCTGGTTCATCCTATCTGAATGCTTCTGAATTCTTCTTCAGTGGCCCTCTGTATCTTTCTGACGCTTTATAGTTCACACTATTCTCAGACTTTGAGAAATACTGTCTTACTTGGTTTATGAAAAGGAGAGTGTAGCAGTGACAGAATTTCAGCACAGGAGGAACAGAGGAATTCAGAACTGTCTCCTGCTTTACCCTTATCAAAACGTGAAGACAGACCTTGGAGACTGCAGGGCATGTGCATAAGATAAAAAGGGATATTATTTTTTTATTATTGTTAATTATTACTATCATTATCGTTATTTTTATTGTTATTAGTAGTATAGAAAAATTGAGCAAATTGAAGTTTTGCTACTTAATGAAAGTCAATTAAAAGACCACAAGCTTGGATAAGAGTTAGTGGTCCCTTTGTAGGGGTGGAAACCAGACAAAGAGCTGACACAATGTTAATTAAGTATATGTTGTGCAACAGGGAGCATTTCAGAAATACCTGCGCTAGCGCTAACCTGGGTTGTGATGCACACAGCACCGTATTGACACACATACATAGATTCTGCTTCCCCAGATCACTTAAAGAATACCACTTCAACTTACCGATGAACAAGGATTCAAACATGCGGCAGCTTTTGTCTACCCTCTGGTTACAATGGGATAAACACACCTATATGAAACAAGTCCTTTCAAAGAGTAAACATGGTCTAATTGTTCGTTAAGTACGATTAGCTCATCAAGTAAAAGGGAAATACTATTGTAATTTGGATCTATGAAGACATACTGCTCAACAAGGGGTATTAGGCCATACAGGAGTATGCATTGCATTGACTTTTTTTTCATTAGCATTTAGAAATGTTTGTATGCAGAAAATCAAAATATACAGTTTCAAGGCTTGACTGCCATCTGTTCTCCACATACGAAACACAAAACATCTGAGCTCACCGAAGCAAGTTAGGAAGGCACCAGCTAGAAACCAGATTTGCAGACAACGTCATCCCAAGAGGAGGAAGCACAGAGACTTCAAGGGCATTAAACACAGGTAAAAGTCAAAGTTTCTGACGGGACATTCAGTCGGTGACATGTAATATAGATGCAGACCTCTATTCCCCCAGCACATGAGTGTCTCTACACCTGCAGTGTACCTCTTAAAGCTGAATTGAGGGAAGTCTGAAATATTCCCAGAGTGGCCCTGTTGTAGAAGGGAGGGAAGGGAGGGGTGCATTTGGGGCAATTTGACTGATAGAGTTTTTCTAACCTTTGGCATCTTTAGTGCCACTGCACTGTGTGTGGTGGGCTCATGGAAGATAGAGAGCCACGCTGCCAAGGAACCACACCATTGGATACCAGAGCCACCATCTCCAGGTCCTCATCAGTCTAAGTTTAGAAGGCTTTCTCCTGTGAATGCACAGGAAAATTAAATTCCTGAGCCAACACTATATCTCATATGCACTTTTGAAGAGTTCAGAAAAATGTGTCCAGAAAATGTCAGTGTTTTTGTTTTCTCCTGTTTCTTGCTGAGCTGCTGTAAGCTGCCGCATATGACCTTTTCCTGACTTCATGCTTGGTTGACATCTGGTTACCATATGTTTGTATTGTTATTGCTCTACCCTTTTATTGTAGACTGTGCATCCTGATAGATATCAATCTACAGTACATGCACTCTTTTATACAAAAAGTACATTTTAAGTAATTGTCAAAAAAAGTAGAGAGCTAAAACATCTAGAACATAGCCCAAACACAGCGTTAGGGTAGGAAATCAGACAGGGAATCAATCAGTAGCAGGTTGCTTACATTGTTGCTTTTTTTTAAACTAGATAAACAGAATTAATTTCATATTTTGATTACATACACAAGAACTGTCATAACAAACACTTGCTTGAACTGAGGCAGTTCAGCTAAAGGCTTACTGTTTAGTCTTCACAATGAATGGGAAAAGAGCCGTTAATAAACAAGAGTTAATATTTAAGCTGTATTAATTCCCCACATGCAAGATTATTCTTACTTATGTGAATCTGAGGAACAAGTTAGAGATCAGTTAGATAAACTGGACATCCCCAAGTCCATGGGGCCCGATGGGATGCACCCTCGAGTGCTGAGGGAGCTGGGGGAAGTCATTGCCGGGCCGCTATCCATCATCTTTGAAAGGTCCTGGAGAACAGGTGAGGGGCCTGAGGACCGGAGGAAAGCCAATGTCACTCCGGTCTTCAAAAAGGGCAAGAAGGCTGACCCCGGAAACTACAGGCTGGTCAGCCTCACCTCCATCCCTGGAAAGATGATGGAACAGCTTTTTCTGGGCGTCACCTCAAAGCACCTGGAAGAAAAGAAGGTTATCAGAAGTAGTCAACATGAATTCACCAAGGGGGAGTCATGTCTGACTAGTCTGATAGCCTTCTATGATGCGGTGACTGGATGGGTGAATGAGGGGAGGGCAGTGGATGTTGTCTACCTTGACTTCAGCAAGGCTTTCGACACTGTCTCCCACATCATCCTCACAGGCAAGCTTAGGAAGTGCGGGCTAGATGAATGGACAGTGGGGTGGATTGAGAACTGGCTGACAGATAGAGCTCAGAGGGTTGTGGTTAGTGGTGCAGAGTCTGGTTGGAGGTCAATAACAAGTGGTGTCCCTCAAGGGTCAGTACTGGGTCCAGTCCTGTTCAATACATTCATCAATGACACGGATGAAGGGATAGAGTGTACCATCAGCAAGTTTGCTGATGACACAAAACTGGGAGGAGTGGCTGACACGCCAGAAGGCTGTGCTGCCTTACAGTGTGACCTGGACAGGCGGGAGAGTTGGGCAGAGAGAAACCTAATGAAATTCAACAAGGGCAAGTGTAGGGTACTGCATCTGGGGAGGAATAACCCCATGCATCAGTACAGGTTGGGGGCTGACCTCCTGGAGAGCAGCTCTGTGGAAAGGGACCTGGGAGTCCTGGTGGACAACAGGATGACCATGAGCCAGCAATGTGCCCTGGTGGCCAAGAAGGCAAATGGCATCCTGGGGTGCATCAAGAAGAGTGTGGCCAGCAGGTCGAGGGAGGTCATCCTTCCCTTCTACTCTGCCCTGGTGAGGCCACATCTGGAGTACTGTGTCCAGTTTTGGGTTCCCCAGTTCAAGAAAGACAGGGATCTGCTGGAGAGGGTCCAGCAAAGGGCTACAAAGATGATTAGGGGATTAGAACATCTTTCTTACAAGGAAAGGCTGAGGAACTTGGGCCTTTTTAGTCTAGAGAAAAGAAGACTGAGGGGGGATCTTATTAATACTTATAAATACTTAAAGGGAGGGTGGCAGGGGGATGGGAACAGTCTTTTTTCAGTGGTGCCCAGTGACAGGACAAGAGGTAACAGGCACAAACTTGAACATAGGAAGTTCCATCTTAACATGGGGAGGAACTTCTTTCCTTTGAGGGTGGCAGAGCACTGGCACAGGGTGCCCAGAGAGGTGGTGGAGTCTCCCACTCTGGAGCCATTCCAAACCCGCCTGGACGCCGTCCTGTGCAACTGCTGTAGGTGACCCTGCTCTGGCGGGGGGGTTGGACTGGATGATCTCCGGAGGTCCCTTCCAACCTTGACCATTCTCTGATTCTGTGATTCTGTGAATGTTTCCACAACTTTAACTAATTTACAGGTGTAACTGTTAACAACCTGGAGCTTCAGAGATGGAGCAAGGTGAAGGTACATGTTAAAAAATTCTGTGATGGCATGTTCCTCAATCACAGAAGGCTGAGCTAGAGTTCGGACTTACCATTCAGTAGTTCATAACATCTCAATATTTATTGATAGTCCAAAATACTGATGGCATGACAAGAAAGCATATTTCTAGTGTGAGCTCCACTGGAAATCATTTGTGTAAAGAAGCTCTGCATGAAGCCTAGTGTATGATCAGCAACAATTACTTATGCAGACGTAGAGATGCTCTGGGCAGTCATTCCATACTTGGAGGGCCCATTAATTTCAGCAGGAATTTTAAATAATGGATGAGTTGAACATGAGGTCTCCCAGGGAAAAATGTATCGTGCAAACAAAATCAAGTAGGAGATCACTCTTGCTTTGAAAAATTCAATTGTCAGTACACAATTTTCAAAGCCGTGTGAGCAATAGGAGAAAATCTGTCTTGCAGAGATGCTTGTTTTTACACTAGTATTACCATGTAAGAGCTCCCATTACTGGAAGGGGAAAGTTTGGGTGCCAACTAGCTGGGGGATAAAGGGTGGGTGGGAGCGGTGACCTCGCTTACAGACAACTCTTGAGTTCATCGGAGTCTCCCTCATCACTGGGGCTGTTTGAACCACAACATCAGTCTTTTTTCTTTTTTTCTTTTTTGTTTTTTGTCCCTCTGGCCCTAGGATTAACTAAAGACTATAGTTTAATATTTTCAGCTTTCCAGGTGCATTAGTCGGTTTGCAAAGTTTGTGCAATCACTCACTGTGACAGCTCTGGCTTGCTGATCTCGAAAGCAAGCGTCACCGCGGCAACGTGGAAGATAAACTGCTTCATAACTTTGCAGAACTTGCTGGGGAAAAAGAGGTGGAACGGAGGATGCTGCGCAGTGCTAAACGGTTTCATCGCCCGTGTGGTTCTCAGCTATTGTTCTGCAAACACAGAGAGAGACCGCCTGTTCGACAGAGCAGAGTGAGTCAAGAAAGAATCATTTCACATGATGTTCCCATGTCATTCTTCACCAGGTCACTCAGGCATTATAGAGAACATGGAGATCAGGAAAATACTGAACAAAGTTCTGATTCACTATTGGAGAAGTTTTCATGCCTCTATCTGGTGTTTTATTCCTTATAACAATACTAGAACCACTCACATTATTGAAAAAGTTTCCCTGAGACATTGGTCCAAGAGCTCAAACAAGTTTTTTACCTGGCTTGCAGTTCTTCAGAAATGCTTCTCTACTCCTTTCTGGTGGCTTAAAGCACAAATCTGTCCTAACTCTGCAGTAAAATGGAATTTCTTTCCTTGAAAATAGAATACTGTATATACTGTATATTTTAACAAAAAGACCATTTTCCTCCTGAAGCAATTGATCCAGGCTGACACAGCCCATTCTGTGGTGAAGGAGTTCGGGCAGCCAGCTACAATCATCGCATTTTCTCCAGCTGAGGTTTATCTGATTTCGCTTAGCATGTTGTTTAGGGTGGTGGAGAAATTGGATCTGACAACCTGCATGGGTGTTTCCAACCAATGAAGTAGCATTAATGCATGTCAGAGAAGTTATCGGTGCTCCTATTTTTGTAAGCAGAAGAGCGAAATCTCCTCTAAGAGGTCAGCACTATAAAAAAGATGCTAGTCCTCAAGCTTAACCTTCTGCCTAAAGTTTTTACAACAGAATTAAAGAAGCCATGGACAAGAAAAGTACCCATCCACAAGAATTAAGACCTCTGTCATCACTGACATCAACAAAATTTGCTTTCTTAAATAAGTATATATTCTCTAATTTCCCCTTTCTGCTAAATCTCCTCCCATGAGCTCTCACCTTCTGACTTAGTGCTATACCTTTCCTCATTTTCACACCTTCTATAATGCACCAAATACACAGAACAGCCTTTGCGCCATCCAGTGCCCTGCTGAGAATTTATGCACTTTTTTAAATAGCCCTTTTTTTGCTTTTCCCAGGAACTGTGCATCTGTTGGAACAATAGTGAAACCTCTGCTCAAGAGCCTGCCTGTGCATTATATTGTGCATGTCAAATAAAAACTGAAATCAATCTCAACATTTCAGATTGAATGAACAAAAAAGAAAAAAAAATAAATCAGAGCCTGTTCTATAGCTGTGTGCTCAAATTTGTTTTTAAGATAAATATGTGGCTGACAGCATACATCCGTACCCTGTTTTGACAGGCAGTCAGGATGCGTATAGGACACCAAAGTCTGCAGAGCACGTCCTGCACTGTGAACCCGAGTGATCTCAGATTCTGGCTTGGTTTTAATACCTGAACTATTTTTCTTTTCCCTGTATATTTCTCCCATGACTACAAATTGTATGAAGCGTATGTATGACTATAAAGAATCTATCACAATACAGCAAGTGACTAAGGAATAATGGAAGAGTTTCACGTATTTGAGGATAAAGAGACATAGGGGAGGTTTAAGGAAGATACTCACTATTCCACACACACTTATTATCAGGCCATTAAATATTTGATTAATAAAGAGAGCTCAGAAAAAAAAATGTTTTCTAACAACAGTCAGTTTTTGAAAGAAAAAAGACCACAGTTTCAGGGCAATAAAATTGTCGATGAATCTGTACTAAATTTGATGGATAGGATTTTTGGGGAGAGAAAGAAAAAGGATGAACCATGGATGAGGAGGAGGGGAATAAACAGAAAAGTATCAATATTTTCCAAGGTAGTGCTACCACTTTTTGCTGTAAATTATCAATTTAATTTACAAAGTCAGCAGCGTTTTTAAAACAATAAAAAAAAATAAGAAAGAAAGAAAGAAGGAAAAAAGTGGGAGGAGATAATTGTGATTGACGTGAACGGAATTCCCTCCATCTCCTTTTTCACGTTATCCAGAAAATTGTAAAGTAAGAAAATGTAGCTGATATAACCAAAGCATTTGCAAATCTATTCTTAGAAACTAGAGGCAGACTTATAATGTGCTGCTCTTACCTTTCAAACATTAATAAATAATGATTGTTGCAGGGGGACTTGCTTGTCCCCACATTTCTCCCACATTCATTGGCCCCTCTGGAGAAGGACTGTGCTGTGCGTTGGAATAAAGTTCTTCTCTCCCTGCTGAATTCCCGTCAACAGCGGCTGAACTGTAAGCATGACTCCTGCACTCCAATTACTTAATAAAGCTGGCAGCTACTGTCCTGGGAGTGTGATCACTTGCCCTAAATATTACATCTTATAGGAGAAAAAAATAGCAGCGCAAATACTCAGGAGAAGAAAGGGAACCATGCGGCTGTTCCAGCGACATCGAACGAAACCCGAGTCAGCTTATATCTGCGGGAGATCTGGCCGAGAAGCAGCGCTTGTTTACAAAATAAGGTGCTTTTATCATAACAAAATGCAACAAAAGCAAATGCCTTAGATAAAAGGTATGATGAACGGAAAATGTTGGTACTGATTGAGAATTTTGCTGAAAATGGAAAAGGAAAGCTTCCTCTTGCGATTAATAATTAGTGTGTAACGGGTTTCCTTGCTGTGCGTTTAACAAAGCAGATAGTGACATAGGACAGTTGCTTTGTTCACAAATCTTAACAACCGACGCATCTCCTCTGCTCTTATGGCAGAAAAGATGCGCTGTTGTCCTCCCCATTATTCCTGTGTCACTTCTGCTGCCCCGGCAGAAAAAAAAAAACACGTCACCACAAAGCAGCAGTAATATCTACTTTGCCAAATGGAGTCCAAGAAAGGGTATAAATAAATTCCTTTTATTCCGGGGCTGGATTGAGCTGTCGGAGTCAACTCTTTGTCTGAAAGGGATGACTTCGGGATTAGCTGAAAGAAATTCAGATTCTCTCTTTGCCGGATGCAGAAGCCAAGCAGAGATGTAGCGGTCAGGCTTATTTCCTGTGACCCCCCAGTCTGGTCAAACAAGGACTGGGACAATTTTGCCTAACACAAACAGTCAGTGGTGCACTTGAAATTCCTATTTAGAGAGATTTCAGACTGTAAGTCCATTGTGCTTCTCTGAGACTCATGCTCTTAAATTAGTAAGGATTAAAAAAGAAAGCAGCTTGCTTCCATATCCCAATTTAAACTCTGAAGCACCATAATTTTTCTTTCAGGATCTCTGCAAGTGAAGCGTTTTCCCTTCTTTTATTGAATTCTGCAGTTCACAATAACAAAGTAAAAGTTTTCTCTAACCTGAACTAATGAACCATAAATCATTTAAAGCATGCAAACGCACTTCACAGAAAAGGAAAAATCAATTGTAACTCATTGAGTTTCCAAAGTAGATTTTTCTGCATGATGTTCTTCAGCTCTCCTTTCCACAAAACATGCTCATTTTCAAGAATTAAACAAAAGAAAAGAAAAGAGGAGATAATTTTATTTCATCTCGTAAAGTGTTAAGCATCAGTCAGGCCAATGGAAAGAGGCCTAGAAAGTGGACAAAAAACCCTAATTATTGCCATTTGAAAAGATTTCATATATATTTTCTCTCACAAAAATATTTTCTCTTCTAACTTCTCCAAAGGCACTAATTAATATCGCTCCATTAAGCTCATTAAAACATCTTGGTAATATGATAAAATTTAATTAAAACCATCAAAACACCTGATAGGAAAATTATGAAAAATTATGTTCATTTTGGTCTACTGTCCCATGCAAAAAATCACATGTTGGCAATAGGAAACCTAACATTAAATTGTCCCCCCAGAAAGGTTAATTCCAATAAAACATTTCCTTCTTAAGTTATGATCCATCCTCCGGCAATATTTTCTATTTCTTTAATTTGCAGCACACATTTAATTATAAATATTCAAACTGGATATCCATGCTCCTGTAGAAAGACGAGCAGTGGCCGCAGGCTCACCACACGCTCAGGTATATGTGCCTATTATCTGTCGTAGTCTTTCCTGATTTTGAAACAAGAGACTTCTTCCTATACAAGAAGCTTGAACTTCCTCATATTAGCAGATATTTGCCTCTTTCCCCTCTCCTTTTTTGAACTGACAAACCGTTGCAGTCTATATTTGACAAACGCTCATTTAAACAAGCGTTTTCCAGTGTTTAGCCCTGAATTTTGGGACCTTGGTAAAGAGGAAATAAAAGGGGTTGGATTTTCATAAGACAGGTGACCTCAGAGACTTGGAGCCCCTTAACATAAAATCCAGGGCCACGTACCTGAAACTAACTGCTCTTTAAATTCTTGAACCGGTAGTTTACAATATAGAATAATGAGAAACGTTTGGCAAGAAATTACACGTCTTCGTTCAATGTGATCAACAGCCAAACGAACAGTGGTTCTGTAAAAATAATGGTTATATAAAAATAACGGCTCTCAGTTATATAGTGTTATGATAACACGCAGTCTTCGGAACAGGGTAAGTTTTGGTCTTACTAAAGAAAAGTCAGTATTTTGTCTATGTTACTAACCTTACTGCCCCCGTTACTAGAGAAAGAGAGTCTGAAGACTAGTCCCAAACTCTTCTACTAGTCAGACCGGAGACCTTCAAACCACAGCTGGCAGCCCAACACAAATCTAGGAAAGTAACTACACTTTTGGTTTTAATTGATCTATTTTCCCACATATGTAATTATGTAGACCGTATTACCTTGCTCAAGGCTTACTGTAGTATATAAACATCTAGTTTACATACACGATGTTTCCTTCAGCATAACAGTCATTCATGAGGAAATTGTATCCAATAAAACAAGCACTCCAAAAAAAGGAAACCTTCAGGGACTAATGCTTAACGGACCATGTGAAAAGAGGAGTATACCCAAATTGATAGGGGAGGTTCTGTTTAATTTATGAGTAATTTAGTTAATAAACACAAAGATGTATATGTCTCACAGACATTTGCATGTAAACAAGGTCATCTCAAGAGCACATATTTCTCAGATTCTGTTGGTAATTATAAGTTTAAGCTACATTTAAACAAAAAGCAACAATCCTTTTCTAATCACGGGGAACTTGTAAACTGCAAAAACGGAATACAAGCTCTGGATTTAGCCCTGTGCAAGCGTGTTGTGTCTAAGAGAGCTGCATAAATACAGGAGCGAACGACAGTGCAACCATACCAGACGCTGCAGCGATCGGATTCCTTTCTATTTTAAATAAACTTTTCCGTAGTGGAATACGAGCAATAAGAAGCTGACTTTGCTCTGAAAATGCGCTGGTTATAAAGATAAGACATCTCCTGCACTAAACGACACAACACTCATCTTTATAGCTTCAGAGGTCAGCGAGAGATAAGGCAGGCTTTAGGAAGAGATGCTGCTGCTTTACAAAGCAATGGTAACAATACATTCATAATGAGGTGTATTCTAACCATAAATTTTCTGACTGGAAGGTAGGAGATAACAAAGAAATCATCTTTTAGGTAGTTTCAACTGCTCCGTGCTTTCCAGTTATTCATTCTGCACAAAACAACCTTGCAACAGAATCTCCTGGAGATACAAGTCCTGACGTTTTATGATCATTTATGTCAACTTGCTATAATATCACGGCCAGTACCGTCTCTGAACTTGGCTCAGAAAATTATTTTTCGAGAGATTCCTCTTCCCCAGCAAGCCGAACAGACTCAGCTCTGAACTGAGATCTGCTCGTGGAAGAGCTGTGCTCCAGCGGGAGAAGCCTAATGAGTGTAGGCAAACCTCAGCAAATGCAAACCGTGGAGTAGGTGAAAGATGGCAATATGGCGCAAAAATTCAAATTTTACGCTCACAAGGGTGCTGCAGAGGAGGCTGCTGTTTCAATCAGCTTTGCAGTGGCCTCAGCCTATCTTTTGCACAAAAGCACAGGGATACAAATAAATTTCAGTCTCCTTTCGGTATCCTGATTGCCCCCGGTCTTCCTCTGTGGCTGCTGCGCTGCTCCAGCCCATTATCCCAGCTTCATTCTACCTGGGTCTGCTCAGGAAGTTCAGCAGCATCGAGCAGTTAATAGTGCCTGCAAGGTGCTTGTACGGCTTTATTTATTGAGACGCATTTTTCTGTTTCAGTATTAGATCCAGATCATTTAACCAACAAAAAACGCAACAGCCACCAGATGTTATGTTGCACTAATGACTAATTATCAAAGAACATGACAGACATGTAATTTCTGAGGGTATCGGGAAAGTTTTAAGGAGTGGGTTAAGCGAAGAGTGAGATTAAGAACTCATGAAATTCAGAAGAAATAATCGGTTTGGGTTTTGAAGGAATATTCTAACCTATTCGTAAAGGCAGACCTTCAAATGACAGCACTGCGGAGGCCGGAAGGCACCCCTGGAGATCGTCTAGTCCAAAACTGCTGCTCAGAGCAGGGTCAGCTGGAGCAGCAGGTTGCTCAGGCCCATGCCCAGTTGGGTTTTGAGATTCTCCAAAGATGATGACTACAATCTCTTTGGACAACCTGTGCCAGTGTTGAATCTCTGTCATGGTAAAGGAGTTTTTTTCTTATGTTTACATGGAATTTGCTGCATTTCAGTTTTTGGCCCGTTGTCTCTTGTTCTGTGGCTGGGCACCACTCCTCCCATCATGTGTTGATACACATTGATAAGATCACCCTGAACCTTCCCTTCTTCAGGCTGAACAGTCCCAACTCTCAGCCGCTCCTTGTATGTCAGATGCTCCAAGCTCTAAATTATTGTCATGGCTGGACTTACTCCAGTATGTCCATGTTTCTTTTGTACTGGGGAGTCCAAAACTGGACACAGCACTCCAGACATCTCTCACCAGTGCTGAGCAGGGGGGAAGGACCACCTCCCTTGCTCTGCTGGTAGCGGTGTGCCTAGTGCAGCGTAGAATGCCATTGCTGCCTTTGCTGTGAGGGTGCATTGATTGCTCGTGGTCAACTTGGTATCCACCAGTATCGCCAGGTTCTTCTCTGCAAAGCTGCTTTCTCGCCTGTCAGCTCCCAGCCTGTATTCCTCCCCAAGTGGACAACTTGACTTTTCCAGTGGCAAAGCTAGTTTAAAAGGTCCTACCGCTTTATCTTATCTTCAGTGTACCAATCTCCCTATAATAATAAGTGAGGAGTTGACCCACACACATTTCACTGGATAGTGGTTTGCTTAATTTTCAAGACAAGATCTGGAGAGGTGCACTGATTTTAGCAGAATTTTAAAAGGAGGCGAGCAGCTGCTTTGCATCCTGCACTTTTAAAATAAAATTGGGAACTGGCTAAAAAAAGAAACCTTTCTATGCCTATGTTTCATAAGAAAGAAAATTATTTGTCATTTATTGCATCCTCTAAACTAAAAAGAACTTTGAAATTTATACGACGTAGTCTAAGTGGAGACAGTCTAGAGATTTAAGAAATAGGGAAACAAGACAGAAAAAAGATCAGTGTTTGCTGCAGCCATGACCTGAACAGAGATAGTTAGCATTCACTATCCATGAAAATCAGCCATACATTTCTTTCTGTGACATTCACCAACATATCAGTAGTATAATGATTCAGTCTCGTTCTGCATTACATTGTGCACAATCAGGAGATTTTTAAGTGTTGGGACAGTTAAGTCCCAGACCCTGCAATTCAGTGAACTACTGCCATATTCCCAGCCGTACACGTTCTTCTGAGTTCTCCTGGTTATTTACTCGCTTGCCTTTGACACTGAAACACAAGGCTTTCAGGTGAGACTGCTCTTGACGCACAAAGGAAGAGTCCTTGGTACCGCAGGAGGACAACTTTCCTTCCAGGGCAGCACTGACCAGCGTTTAGACATCCCCTCCCAGACAAGCAGAGCAGCTACAGGAGATTCCTCCAGCAGTAAGACCTGCTGCCACTTTCACTTCATGCTCTGATATTGGATATTAGAAATTCTCTTTTGCCTGGTAAGAAATACTTCTCCCACCACTGATTCTTCAGTTGATGAAATAAATGGTGGTAGATCCACAGGACCATATGATTTATAAAGTGCGCTTTAGGGCTTGTTATAACTTCCAGAGTAACAATTTTAGGCTATATTCAGACTCAGGCAACCTCTACTACATCATTTATGTAGAGATCAGGCTTTTAGGTTTTCCTAAGAACTGGGAAGATAAGGAGAGGTTTTGCTCCTTGTTTTGTTTTGTTTTTTTAAAGTAAGCTTGAGTGGTGACAGTTGCACGATGTCAAAACATAGAGTATTGGCTGCCTGCTCCAATTCAAAAAAGCAACTCAACTTTCTCCGTTTTTCCTTGTAGAAATTTCTCCATGAATTTGCCAAGCCTCTCCATTCGGGACACCAGGCTTTCAGCTCTCCTTTTTGGTTGTTTACCTTCCTCATTGTCAGACCTTGAACGCACACATCTAAACATTAAGCGTGTACTTAGCTCTACTCTGAGTAAGGAACTAGTATTGAAATATGCCCTTGCAGCAAAGTAAGTAAAGATAAATTCCGTGAAAAATTCTTGGTGGCTAGCAGCCAATATTTAACAGCTTTGGTGTCAGATATTGCTGAGAAGTAACCATCTCTTGGGGTTTCCAACAGGCATTGAAGATAATCTGACTTCCTCCCAGGAGATGCTCAGAAACATCAGGAGACTCCTTCTTAATAAGGAGGATTAGATGGGACACTGCTTGCTAGATCGTACTTACTGTAACCGTATCAGACACTCAGAGATACAGGGTACAACATACCCACGTACCAGCTACGAGCAGGTCATTGAAATGGGCGTTATTCTTGTGCTGCTGATCTTATTCTACTGAGATTATTTCAGTTGGATAAGTTTATTGCAGAACACACAGTTTAACCTGAAAAATGTTCTAAAGGGTCTAAAAAAAGAGTAAGTCTTTTAAAGATTTAGAAAGTTGTTGGCAAAAAAAAAAAAAAAAAAAGATTGTATTATACAGTCTGTGGATGAACCCAGATGCTCTGCCGTGGTCTAAAGGTGGTGTAGCATTATGCCACAGTCCTTCTGGTTTGTAAAATCCCCCACTGCCAATCTCAAGGATTTCTGTGTCATTCACTGCTGTTACTGTCCAAATCTTGCAGCTGCTAAGTGCAATAGAGGAGCCGGAGAAGAACATAGGGTCTTTCTCTTTTTCTATAATTTTATTTTTATGTATCCCAGGTCATAGGCTCAAGCATGGGTTAAGGTGAAATTCAGCTTTTCCTTCTTTGCCTCACAACGGTTCCAGCAGCGATATTACATAGCAATTCTGATTATCTCACAAATGCACAGGAGCTAATTTCAAAGTTGATCCTTCAGGCTTAATGTCCCTGGAGTTGTCTCCGGGCGAGTCATTTATCCTTTATAAGGTTTGTTGTTTATTGCCTGACAAAGAACCTAGTCTTGCTGACGCAGCTGATAGTTTATAGCAGCCAGAATACCTGGGCAGAAGTTTTTCTCACCTTAATTCCCCACAATGGAGATTCACTCACTGATGGGCTACTACATGAACACTGAACGGAAGGCAATACAGAAATGTTCACTTCACTTCTATCCTCTCCCTCTGCTGCTACAGCATCATAGTCACTCCCTTCTTCACCAGTGCTTAACAGTTTTACAATGCTCTACATCTCCACAAAAGTGCAGAAATGTTAAATAATCATACTGCATCCTCTGTGAGACACGAGTGCGTTTGAGAGATGGCCAGAAATCTTCAGGTATGTTTTCCAGGAAAATACATATCTACTAAAAATTGAAACTACTGTTAAATTTCTAAGAAAAGTGTAGCCAAAATACACTTTCCAAAAATCCTCAGATTCCCATTTTTACTTAATCTTTTAAAATAAGTTTTATTTTTGTTTGAAATATTTTTGTTTAAAAGATTAAAATACGTTTTAGGTGCTGCATTCTCAAGCAAAAATAAGGAGAATGAAAAAAAAAAGAAAAAAGATAAAAAAGATACTTCACAACTGTTAAAAATCAGTTTGATTTTTCCAGGTCTGATAATTTTCTATACCCCTACAGCATGGAAATGTTAAAAAAAAAAAAAAAAAAGTTTTGTAACTTTGATTTGCTCTGGAAAGAATTTTAAAATATCAAAAATCCTTCTCATCAGGGAAACATTTCCCATAAAATACTCATATATTATTTCACTGCACAGGTAGGGAACTAGCAGACATAAACGAAAGGATTCTATGGTGTCACGCACAAATTTGGTGGCATACCCACCAGTAAAGCTCAAGGTTAAGGACTCTTCAAGGTTTAAGACTTTAAATCTAGACCGCAACCTGAGTGATTTGACAGGACTCTGAATTAAAACCACTCATGAATGCGAGGACCGCAGTTCTGCTTTTCCAAATACAGGTTTAAAATTAGGGGTTTGTCACCTCCCTTGCTTTCAAGAAAGGAAACCGTGCCTTGGAGTCTCCTCTATTCTAAAGTATTTGGGGAAATAAAGGGAGAAAAAAAGCAAGAAAAGGGGTGCCTGTACAGCAGGCTGCACCACTTAAAATGCACACAGCACAAAAACCATCACTGCAGAACAGCGAACACAGAGCAGCCTGGGAAATCACACAGAAGACTTCTCCTGAATATCTCCATTCAAAATTGCTTTAGGAAGGTTAATCAGGTATTATGGGATGTACCAAAAATAAGTCAATTTCACAGTTATACGAAAATAGAGACAGTGATAAATGTAGTTTAAATAAAGTGGTGGATTAAAGCAGCTCGCTCGATGAGAAGACTGCACCGAATAGTTTCAAAGCTGAGATTTTGCCAGAGACAACCTCGCATGTCTCCAGTTTTACATACACCTGGAATGACTGAGCTTCCTGTATTTTGTTATTCTCTGCCATTTTAAATCATGTACAGTTCACTACAGAATTGAGTTACGCAGTATATTATTAAATACTAAATATATAAAATAACGTGCGTATTATGCTAAATGACCACTGTCTAAACTCTCTCACAGTGAAAGAGTTTATAGGTTTTGGTTTAACTATGTTGTAAATTCTTTTCCTGTAACTACCCACTGGAGCCATATTTCCTATAGGCATTTATAAAGCAAAAGGAATGCATACCAGCTCAAATTGAGTTGGATGATACTTACGACACTATTTGTACACGATATATTATTTGCAATAACAAAGTAATCAAACTAATGCTGCTGTAAAGGGGATAACTTTCGGCTAGACCATTGGGATCTCAGGAAGACTAAGGCAAGACTGCTTTATGTAAGGATATGTTTTAAAGGGGAGCAAGTATACTAAGATCGTGCCAAGAGGTGCTCTTTACCGTATCAGATAGAGCTCCCTGTTGGAGGCAGGGACATATCAGGATGCAAATGGGGATCGCAGTGCAAATTCTGCCCTTCAATTCCCCTTTAGGACCCACGTGGCGGCACGAGGCATTCCAATGGTACTTTTGATGCACCCACCACATCACACCTGGGTTCTGGTATGTACAAGTATTGAGCCCATCGATTTGAATGTTAAGAGGACAACAGTAAATTCTCAGACCAAAACCCACCACCGCGCATAACTTCCGTTGATTTCAGTATTTATAATAACTTCAGGTGATTAAAACCTTAGTTAAAACTGGGATGCTAATTTATTCCTTGGCATGAGGTCGCATACAAAATAAAATACTGAGGATTACCCAAGATGAAGAATAGATCACGTTGATTTAAAGGTTTAAAGGGACATACAGTTTTTAAATCTTAAAGCAAATACTCAAAATTAATGAATACTGGTAGAATTAGCAGCCTCCCTTTCCCCTCAAAGACAGTATCAACTTCACATCACCTTACGGCTGCCTTGAGAAGCTAAAGGCATTGATATGTGAGAAGCACATGGGTACTGTAATGAAGCACAGCGCTGAAAAAGCCGTGAGGAAATAAAAAAGTCTGAATTTACAAAGAGAATTAGAAGATCAGTAAATAAGTCATGGTGATACGCATTGAATAATGAGAATAAAAGGAAACACTGAATAGCTACTCATTTAGTGAGACACATTCATCCAGTGCACCGAATGAGGTAGGAGCCCCATGGAGAAAGCAGTATGCGATCAGGTAATTAAAGACTGTATCATAATGCATGCACGCAAGGGAGCCAAATTAAACTTGCGCAGAGCTATCAACGTAGCGTTTCCTAACTTTTCCGTGTTTGACTTTCTAACCTTAACACTCTTTTAATGCAACAACTCTTGTTTTGGTTCTTTTTATGTAGTCATTGGTATACATTAACCGCAAAGAACTTATTTTGTTCTTAATGATCTGGCATTCATGTAGCTCAGCTACAGCTTTCCAAACACTGTCGAAATCTGGTTAGGTAATGCAGACAATTGGCCATAGACTTGGTAAAAACAAATTGAAGGCCTCATCTTCATACTGTGAAAACATACATTAAGGCACTGGCCCATGTAAAACCAGATACATGCATGCACAAAAATGAGATATCAGCTTTTCCAACAAGTTCTTACTTAGCTTGATTTTCTAAGGGTATACAATTTCTGTGATTATGATCTCTTCTCATCTACCTGTCTATTTGTTTGTAAATCTTTCTCCTTCCAAATAGTTCTGAATCTATTTGTTAATTATAGAGTGTATATGGAAAAAACAAAGGTGTTAAAGATAACTAATTTTTACAGATTTCATGAAAATTGACAGCTGAGTAGAGACGTGATGACCAAAGGGACTGGAGCATCTCTCTTATGAGGAAAGGCTGAGAGATGTGGGTCTGTTTAACCCGGAGAAGACTGAGAGGGCATCTCATCAATGCTTATAAACATCTAAAGGGCGGGTGTGAAGAGGATGGGGCCAGACTATTTTCGGTGGTGCCCAGTGACAGGACAAGGGGCAACAGGCACAAACTGGAACACAGGAAATTCCATCTCAACATGAGGAAAAACTTCTTTCCTTTGAGGGTGGCAGAGCACTGGCACAGGCTGCCCAGAGAGGCTGTGGAGTCTCCTTCTCTGGAGATATTCAAAACCCACCTGGATGCGTTCCTGTGCAACTGCTGTAGGTGAACATACTTTAGCAGGGGGGGTGGACTAGATGATCTCCAAAGGTCCCTTCAAACCCCTACCATTCTGTGATTTTGTGAAGATTGATGACCTGAATAAATTTCACCCAAAGTAAAGGCCAGCTGAACTCGGTCACTCTGCTTTTTATCATAAATTACGGGAATCTGTATTGTGATATGTGAAGAGGAATTAATCAATAAATAAGAAGTTATAAAACTATTCTTAGTAAGCCTTCTGTGTCCCTCACTGTTATCTCACTTCTTCATGGATTCATTCAAAATCTGAAAGAATCAGATGGCCAGGAATGGGCTGTCCACAGAGTCATCCTCATCAAGTGCTGCAGGGCGTGCAAAGGACGCCGATATGAAAGGCAACCTTACAACCGTGCTTGTCCTTTGCCTACATACTTGGAATAAGGATCCTGCATAGACAACTTTTGATGGTCTGAAGGGCTAGGAGGATTTTATTCATGACTAGCAAGCCATGGAAGTCTTTAGTCCTTGTTTGGGCTGAGATCATGACTATAGTCCACAGACTGGAAAACTTGGATGCAGAGAAGATTTCACCTTCTCACGACATTTCAACACATCCAGAGTTTGCCATTTATTTTTCTGCATGTTTTCTATGATATTTCTATCCCTTTTCCTCCCATTTCCTCCTGCACTTACTACCTTTTTTTTCTAACCCCTCCCTACTCTTCTCCACAGACATAAGATAGTTTTTCATATTTACTGCCTGGGCTTATGTACAATCTCTGAGCTAGTAAGCTGATTCACATCTTCAAGCCTCACCTTGGAGGGCTCTGTTTCTCTCTTAAATTTAAACCAGCTTCCCACTGAAAAGAGTTTTTTAATATCTTGTACAAAGGAAGATTGCACTTTAGAAGCTGCTTGGTATTGTGCTGTGCATACAGATGGAAGTTATGATTGCAAGTAACAGAAGAAGCAGTTAAACTAACAATCCATTGACCAATCCGTTTTTAAAGATGTAATTTTATTATTTTTTTTTATCAAATCTAACACAGTTCCAACGTAAAGGAGACTTATGCAATTGTGTTATGTGGTTCAGGTCTGAATCGCTCTCAGCTAGATCTGACAGGGTTTGAAGTCTAAAAGATATTATATCCTGACAAGTTTTATGTAAAGCAAAACTGAGAGGACAGGAGAGGTTCGAATTAGCATCCTGTCTGAGATAAAGCCACACCATGGGGTTGGTGTGTTGCGGCCAGGTGGAGGGGAGCAAACACACCGATACGATGTATGTTAGCGTCAATCTCCGCTAAGCTCCGTTTATTGTTAACACTCGGGTTACATATATAGTCATTCATATCTTGTACACGCAATCACGCATTGTTTGATTGGCTGTCTCGCTTTGTGCATGCGGCGAGCACGCAGGGTTATTTCACCCATGATTGGTTAACATTAGCATATTGTTTAGTCTTGCTCAAGCGTTATTTTTCTTGCGGACACCTGCTCTTGTTTTACTCTTTCTGCCAACTTTCCTGTTATCTAGTCTCAAGGTTAAGGCGTTCTTCACAATTGCTATACACATGGTCTATTTTCCAAGGACTGGCTCCCACATTGGTGAGTGTAGGCTCATAGAGCGTGTGCATCCCCGCCAGCCAACAAGGAGAGGACCTGCCTTTCTGCAAGTGGTGGCCAAGGGGTATGGATAAATAAGGGGTATCTATATCTGTATCTATAAGTATAGAACTTGGTGGGAGTTCACAAAGGATCTTAGGACAGTACAGGAGAAGAAAGATGGGATAGGTTCTAGCATCCATAAAAGGCTATCATGGAAAGCTCTTGACAAAAAAGTTCATGGAAAGTAGGTTAATTCCCACTGGAGCTGAAAAACAAGATGAGACAGAGGGAATAGTTATCAGGAATAAATATTCAGTCTCAGTACAGTAAAAGCTAACAGTGAAATGATCAAGGGCTGGTAATGCATCCATTACTCTTTCATATAGATCTTAATAATTTGGAGAAAAGGGAGAAAATAAGAGACAGCAAAATTTGCAGATGTCTTCTGCTCACCTCCCTTTACCCAATGACCTTGGATCAGGATCTGTGGAAAAGTTTAATTTATTCAGAATTTCTTTTCCTCTACTGAATTTCAGGATTGACATTTAGTATTATTTTTGACAGATAATATGAGGGTGGTGAATATCTGAAAGGACAAATAACATAAAAAAGACTGTGTAGCTCAGCAGCCTGAACTGCTTTTGCACATTCATAAGCCGTCATCTTATAGCGCTCCATGTAGAAAGACTGTATAGTTTACCAGTACAAAATATTGAGTTAAATCAATGAAATATTTTATTTGGAAAAACAGTATCATAAGTTTAATCTTCAGACACTCTTATTTAGTGGTTTGGGTTTTTTTTTTGTCAGAGAATGGCAGGCATCAGAGTAGGAATGTATCTTTTAGCATTAAAAAATATGAGGAAGATACTAACAACCACATGTAGGAACCTACGCCTCGGATGGGCAGTCAAAACTGCGGACTACACGAATCGCTGTTTTCTTCTGTTGAGGCAGTTGTATTTTACCTGTAAAAAAGTAACTGTCCCCCATGGTGTAAGGTAAAATATACTGTGAGTCAGAACCATAGGCATAAGGAGTCAGAAACAGATTTCTACCTGATAAGTTACTGACGGGTTTTAAAAGATGGCAGTCAAGCTCTTTTTGGTCTATATGTGAGTTTTATAAGTAAAATTATCTAAACAGGTAACATTAAGAAATTAACTAAAATGGCTATATTAGAAAAAAATATTTCCCAGAAGAAAATCTCGTGCCAGTTAACCAAGTCAGAATTTTAATGTTTCAGTGAATTATAGAAGTATATACATAATTTAAGGATTAACAGTTTGCTAGTTATTAGGACGTCTTAAAAGGTAGAAGAATCTTCGTGAATGGCTCTACCAAAGGTAGAGCAAATGTTTTAAGACTCACATTATCTCCATCTTAAATGTGATATTTCTCATAGCCTTGCATATTTTTACACGCTTCTATTATTTTGAATGTCATTTCTGAATTTAAAATGTTGTGCAGACGTTTGTGTGTATAGCTTGTAACTCATCAGACTCAGCCATAAATTTACCTAAGTTTAGTGACGTGCCTAAGTGAGCATGTCCCTAGATATCTCATTGCACCGAGTCCCTCCCCCTCAACTCCCTCCATAAGTTCCTCTCCACACCATAACTGCTGCTCACTTGAGTGGTACCCAATCAAGCTTTTCCAGGATAAAATATACAGAATGAAGAGCGCATCCAAAAGCCCAAGACCGCTTTAATCTTTGCAACTCCAACCACCAACAAAATACCACAATAATTTGAAGACCTAACAGAAAAAAAAAAAAAAAAAAAAAAAGTAACTCTTCAGGAACCTGACAGATAGAATTTATCTGCCTTGAAGTAATTTTTCAAGGATGTCTCTGTCATTCACAGAGTGCAACTCCACTGTTTAATTTTCTGCTATATCAGTTATATTTTTTTAATTGAAAACTCTTTGTTAGTTCTGAAACAAGTTTTATAAGCACTGCTGAACTTCAACTCCAATTCTTTGCTTTGAGCAAAAATGATTAAAATACCATTTCTGTGGTCTTTGTAGAATATGAAGTAGTTTTTAGTGGTGTAGCTGACAGGAGATATCCTGACAAGATCTTGAAATAATTCCGTCTGCTACTAGTTTAATTTAAAGTCCCTGAAGTCAGGTAAGACATTAATGAGTTCTGGATCTTGCCTCAGACGTGCAAAAAGCTTTGGTTATAAAATAATACTATATGCATATTTGCTGACAAAAAAGAAATGAACATTTGGACCTGTTTTCTGGGAGACAGCGTGTGCCCAATCCAAAAATGTTAATAATAGCAAAGAGTACAGTGAGCTTTGACTCAGAATCTTTTAAGTTTTATATCGCTAAGCTATATGGACACCAAAATTAAAATGAATATATAAATAGAAAAAAAATGCATTAGATAAAATGGATAATTATTATATAAAATTAAATAAAAATATTATAGAAACAAAATGTGAATAAAACCTTCTATTAAGTTTATTGAAATACAACCCTCAGTCCTCTGCACGGTAGAATTAGTGACCAAAAATTATGTATTGCAACTTGCTTTATTTTTAATTTAGTTTATATGCCATGAATATGTGTGCTTCAAGTGAAAAAGGGTTATCTGTTAACTCTTTTGGGGGAAAGAAAAATTTAAAAAGAACAAGGAAAATAATGAAAAGAAAGAAAATAAAAACCAAAGCAAAATATTAGACTAAATTTCAGCTAAGATAAAAGAGAACCAAGTGATGAATAATAAATGCTGATCTCATTATATATCAAAAGAGACAAATCACAGCAGATACTAGTTGAGTGAAATGATTAATAACACAAATTCAAATCACAGATACTTTGACTGAATATGAATAGGTCAAATTGTCTGGAGATGAGATGTTACAAATACACAAATGTGTGCCCTCGTGGCAGAGATAAACTAGAGACAACCACGTCGTTCATAGTAACACAGAACATCTTGTTATCGTTAATTCACTGTCATTGTCCTTATTCCCTTACTAGGGGCATGATTAGAGGAAATAAGAGAGACGAAGCTTACAGGGGCTTTGAGCAAGAATTATCAGGCAGTATTGTAAAAAAGAAAAAAGCTGTCTTCATCTCATCCCGTTTGATGTCGTAATTAAGTACTCCACTGTTCCGCATCTGCCAGAAGTCAGACAAAAGTTTTCATAGAGTTCAGGCAACTGATGGCACACACAACCCCCAGAGGACCAGTGCGCATCCCTCCAGAGCTCCTCCATCTCCTGTCAGTGCACGGTCAGGTGCAGACAAAAGGGTGTCACCACTTCCAGCACACAAGTAAGGGGAATAAAGACATCCACAATAAAGGAATCCTACCTCTGAGGAGTTGAGCAGGCTAATTTTTTTTGACGTTTCTATCGATAATTTCCACTGTGGCATAAAGGTTAACAAACTCTTGCGATAATAGGGACAATATGCTTTGATGTCTAAAACAGTGGGCTGTTCTGTTTCACAGCGAAATAGCTTGCCGTTAGGGAGAAGGAAGACTGGTGGAAGAGAAATCTATAAGAACAAACAAGTAAAAGGCACAAAAATAAGTGTATCAGCTAAGACCAGTGGGAAAAAGAGAAAAAGGGAAGATAAAAGTCTGAAATGTCCAAACCCTATTATGAATTTGCAGTAATATTTTCCATCCACTAGTCCTAATACATCTTACAAATCATTACCTAATATAACAGAAATCTTCCTTAAGTAATAAATCTTCATAACACGGTATCAGACAAAAAGCTCTTAAAGACCTCCAACAGTGAGCACTCCATAACTTTCCTCATCTGCAGTGCTTCAGCATTCTTCTTATTGGAGTTTTCCCCATTGTTTGAGCAAACTTTCAGGCAGGAATTTGGGTCTGTTACTGCTGAAGGTGGGTAATTTCCTTCCTTTTTCCAATAACCTCGTACATCCTTGAAGACTATTATTAAAGTCTCTGACATTTTCTCATCTTTAAGCTAACCAGCCACAATTCATATTTATCTTTCCATGATACATTTTTGGGTCATATTTTCTAACACGTCAGTCATTTTTGTTTCTGTTCCCTAGACTATAGCTAGTCCACATTTTATTTGACATGAGGTGCTAAAAATGGATACAAAAGTTTCAACAGACCTTACTGAAACTTAATTTTGACCTTTACAGTTTATTCTTATACCGAAGTTGTTGTGTACATATGTATGTGCACATATACTTACATATATAAAGAGTATATTCTAAACAAGAATAACTGCTTGTAAGGATCAATAGGCACCTTACAGGCTCTATTCCATTTTATGCTGTATTCTTTATACGTGGAGAAACATAAAGCCCTTAAAAGTTCATATTTATTACCATACACCATCATTATGATTTGCCATGAGGATCCAGATGTTGTATATCTGAACCTCTACCAGAGTCACCTATAGTGCAATACATTGTCCTAATTTGCATTTATCTGGCTTTATCCCTTTAGCAAACCAAGGATGCGGATGTGTATTCTCCATCTGCAACCAGATGAGAAAAGCAATGGGTTATCAGATTGAAAAGACTAATTTAACATTTTTTTGAGGAGGGCTAACTCTCAGTTCAACAGCCTCCTCATTTACATAAGCACAGTAGCTGTCAGTGCATTAGCAGTTTATTAACAACACAGGGGTGGGAAGGGGGATTGTAAAAATCTCAGTGAAACACAAGAGGCTTAGCTTCTGGTTGCAAATTTATGTTAAAACTTGACAACACCCAAAGTCACATGTTAAAAATTATCCTGATGAGGAGTCAAAGTTCATCTGCCTTACACTTAGAGTAGTCTCACATGAGTTAGCACAATTAAATCAATGCAGATTTATTTTATAAGTAATGTTTACAGAATGTTCTTCTATAGTAAAGCAAAATCCCTTAGAACATCCTATTTTAACGCTGCATATATGACATTGTGTGGCACATGAAACCAACACCAGTGACTTCAAGGATCGTGTTTGCAGTAATGTGAGCTGATGCTTCATGTACTAAATCTGAGGTGAGCAACAGCGTTGCCTTCAGCCATGAGGTGTTATAATCACCACAAACCTTCCGTTCGGCCACTGCCATCCAACTCATTTCGACAAACCGACAAGTAGGAGCCACAGTGGTACTAGAAGTTGCTGTAGCAGCCTGATGATGGGGCTGAAAAATCTTATGCTGAAACTGCAAAAGTGATGCGAAACTCAGTTAGGACGTCTCTTGGCTCATCTTGCCTAGAACTGGCCAAATTTGTTGCAATCCACTTTTTCTAATGCCAGTGCTACTGGAAAGGCCAGCGGTTGTCCAGCACACACCTGTATGAATGGGAACCATTTTCAGTGGTTTTCAATCAGGATTTTGATGGGCTTAGGAAGGTAAAACAGATATTTAGGTCATTTTTCAAAATGGAGATCTACTCTTAAAAATGAAGAGCACATTATTTTGGCTTAAATATAGGAACCCTTCCCCCCTTGATCAGTCAGGCTGCTATATTATACAAAGTTGGCAGTGTGTGAGCTTCCAACAGGCTATTTTCTAACGATATACACAAAAACTATCCGAAGCAGAGAGTGCTGTGTCAGGACGATGCCAACAATGCACAGGGGATATACGTGCCTTATTATTTATTGCTCAAAATGAACCCAGGAATGATGAAAGGAAGTCCCAGCTTGAGGTCTTTTATCATCTGGAGGGCATGAACTTTGACATACTTTATTTGAAATCCAACCGCTGTTGTCATTTAAAATTTATAAATACTAATTGCTTTTGTGATCACTTTAATGTTGTGTAAAACAGTGACAGTTGCAATTAGCACATTTTCCTCTTCTGGGAAAGTACAACATTCAACACGGTCTTTATGTCATGACCCTCAAGGCAGTTTCTGACCAGTTAGTTCCACTCAAAAATGTGTCAGAAATTGAAACTATTCACTGTAGACAGATTTGGACAGAATTCAGCCCTGCATTTTATCTTTGCCAGGTGTCCACCTGAGTACAATAACACCCAGTGAAACCAGAACAAGGAGGCCATATGATGATAAACAAGATCTCCTCCTCAAAAGGGGAGACACCACGACTCAGGTATAACCACCCTCCTTCCAGACAGACAATTTACACACTACTATAGAATGAGCTGGCAATTACGAAGAGCTTTTTGAATAAATGGAGTTGACAGCACACGATTTCATCAAGCAACTGTGGTTTTTAGATAATTAAATAAAGGGCACTAAGCGTCAATGGAGAGTAATGAGAAAAAAAAGGAATGGCAAAAATACTCAGCGCCATCCTACACACATGCCCAAGGTTTACTTCATTTTGCTCATTCATGCTCATGAGGCAAAGTGACATAACTGTCACTGTCCCCGAGGCCACCTGTATTATTGAAAGACTACGTCCTGATACCCTGCTTCTTTACACATCTCCTCAGTCCTGTAAAATACTTATCTTTCAAGATGTGAGCAATTCCCTGTACTCCCACGTCTCGGGTTCTTACCTCTGGCAAGTTCTCCCACACTTCTCTGGCTTACGGTATTTCACTTGGAAAAGGTGAGAGCCCATGAGGTGGGCCAGCCTCCAGTTCCGGAGGGGCTGGCCTCGGGGCAGCTGCAGTCTCTCCAGAAGTGGTTTGATGTCTGTATCAGCACTCCTGCTCATGGTGTACCATGGAGATGTTCCCCCTAGGATTCATCTAAAATATGCTTGGCAATGTCACTTGGAGTTTATAGGGAAAGTGAATGAGAAGGAGGTAAGATGGGGGAAAGTGGTATGAAGTCCCCTGTAGAGATTCACAGAGTTACCTCCATATTTCATTATAACATTGGTAAAAACAACACAAGTGGTCCCTTCTGGGTCAGAGTCACCTGGAACTGCCGCGCAGTGAGGATGAGCCGTGCAGTTGGGACCCCTGTGTCAGCGTCATGCTGGGCAGGGGAGCAGCCCCCTGCTCTTGCCTTGGGTTATGTGACAGGACACATCTTTAGTGCATATGGCTCACAGGGAAGTAGGGGATATGGAGACAGACACGAGAAATGCTGGGAACAGCGTTTGGGAACACACTCCCAGGCTGCTCATCACCAGATTCCTCGGATGAATAAGTTAATAAGCTGAGACTTGGGGAGAAGAAGATGTAGCGTAGCCATGGTGCCATGCTGGCAAGAGCAACAAGAGCTACAGCTGGGAGGCAAGAGATGGCAGCTAATGAGGGGATGAAAGACCCCTTAGTTCTTGTGATAAATGAAAGCTCATCTTTGTTTCTTGCCACTTCTCATTCCACTCGCAGTGTTGGCTTCAATATCTCTTCACGTGTCTCTGTTTCTATGGTTACTCTGCAGTTCTGCATGCAGAGCACTGCTCTCCAAAAAAGACGTCCACAATGTTCACCTTGCTCCAGTTGTGGAAAGGACGACAATGTATACACCAAACCAGACCAAAGGTCCATCCAGGCCAGCACCAGTTTCTGGCAACGGCAAACAGCTGGTGCCCAGAGGGAAGAGTAGGAACATGGCAAGACTGCTGTGGCAAACCCCCAGGATAATTCCAGCCTCCAGCAAACTGTGGTTCGGGGACCTGCTGGGCCAGGGTCAGTACGCTGGGTGGATTTCTCTTCTGTGCACTGGTCCACTTGCTTTTTGAGCAAAACTTTTCACATCTCCAGGCTCCTGTGGCAAGGAGTATGGCTTGTCTACGTGTTGTGTGAAAGACCACCACCTCCTTCTGGACCTGAATGCTAAAAAAGCCAAAGCTGTTTCCAGCCATAGGCTTACTAAAATCTGGCGCTCTAGTGCTGATTGGGAATATGATGTTACTACATCAAAACAGATTTGAATTCTGTCAGTGTAGTCTTTTTACATGCAGATGCCTGAAAACATTTCATCACAGAACACGAGTTCTACAAAAGGCAACCAAAGACCAGGCTTAATAAATGAGATAATCAGAAATAGAACTTCACTAACATTTTCAGAAACATTCTCCGTATGCAAGTCTGTAACAAAATTACAAAGAGCCTGCAGATGCCCAGATTTCCTCATCTGTTTTCAATGCTAGAAATATTTTCCCTTGTTGGCAAGGAGCAAGTGGGTTCAACTCCTATGTCAGTTCAGCAGCTTGTGCTTGAACCACTTACCCCCACTTCAGAATTCATCTTTGATGCTCAGCTTTCTCTGTTTTGAGGCAGAGCTGCCTAAAAACATTTTTTTTCCCCCTACACAAAATATATTTTATTTTGAAAGCCAGAAACCTCTTATGAGACGGATTCCTTTCCCCTGCTCGCCCCTACCCAGCCCTTGTCATTCCAATATCTCCCAGCTGCATTACTAATAATATTATATTTGGAAATAGGTCTAGTAATGGCTTTAGTAAATCAAAGTAGAAGACTTTGGCTGAGAAACCTTCAGCTGCACATTTCAATAATTCATGTTTCATTCAAGTCCTACAGACTTGCCCTGTCCCTTTGCTGGATGTTTTCTAGAATAATCAGTGCCTTACTGCATGTAAGCCATCATGCTGAGTTATCATCAGCACACAATTGTATAGCGTACATTGTCTGGCGTAGCGAGAGATGTGCTGGCTGCGTTAGAAACATATGCAACAAGTCGTATTTGCCAAAATGAATCTGCAACCAGTAAATAGCAAGCACTAGATTTTTGCCTAATACTATTCCAATCATATCATGTAGGTTGACTTTGGGGAAAAAAATGAAAACAAAAGAGAAAAAAAAAAAAGGGGTAATTTTTCCCTACACTAAAATAGAAGCCTCACGTTAAAACTTTGGGAGAAACAGAAACAGACATGGCCTTTTTTAATACACCTTCAGTGAAAGGGAACTTGGACGCTGGTACAAAAGTGTGCTTTCAGAATCTCATTTTACACTTCATTCCCAGATGAGAAGAAGCAAATCAAATCCCCCTCCTCTTGGATGTTAAATGCTTTCTGAACAAAACATGTGTCTTGTTCCACTCAAAAGCTGCAATGCCTAAAGCAGCAGTCGGAGCTGAACTACCCCTGCAGTGGGACAACGGAGCCAGTCTGCCCCAAGTGTACTTACTGAAGGACTATGCCATCTCCTGCTTTATTTTTATTATTATTATTATTATTATTAGTATTAGTATTAGTATTATTATTATTATTTTGCAACTAGGTTTGGCAGGCCCCTGACAGAAACCTTTCGCTTCACCCTGAGGGATTGAAGGAAACGGGCAAATTGACATTTGCTGCTTTGCAGGAGTCATTTAACAAAGTGAAGCATTGCAACTTGGTATCACCTTATGTCCTTAAATTGTATGTTTTAATGGATATTATTCTGCTTCTGATCACAGCGGTTTTGCAAAAACATGGAAAAGGTCAAAGAGGGTCATTCCTTGCCCATTTGCAAGGAAACATCGTTCTCTCAGTCTACAGTGTTTCAAATACCAGAGAGATATTTACTACTCTTCATCCAAAAAATCTGTCACAGCCCCAAAAGTAACTCTCCAGTATAGGAACCAATTAGAAATAGCACATGAAGGGAAACATTATTTTCTGCCTTTTAAATTCCTAAAGTGTTAGCAGTAACCTGAGAATTTCTAAAGAGGGAACATATCAGCATGGTACTTGAAATTTCATTATTCTTTTCATCATTTCACAGAGAACTTTTTGACTGCAAGCACTGCCAATGCGAAATTACCTAATGCTGAGGTTAGATTTGGTTCTTTCAAACAGCCATGTGATCCTGAATAATAAAGAAACCAAAGCTATCAGTACACTATTTTTGAAGCACTGTAGTATGCTCATATCGAATAATTCCTATTGTGCTGTCCTCAAACCATTACAAACCGAGTAAGATATTGTGCAACTGTAGACGTGTCAGTACAAACCCCCACGTTTCTGAATTCTAGTGGCAGAAATGAAACACTGACATTCAGAGGATCCATTCTGCTGCACTGACCAAACCGTTTCCCTGTTCTACGATGACAGCTCGGCTAACGCGGAGTGTTAAAGGTACGATCCACCACAGTGCCGAAGTACCGATGGACTTTCTTCCACTGGGGCAACGTCCCTGATCTGTAGCATTTATTACCACTCAATGCAATATTTTATGGATTGTGAAAACGAGTGTATGAACGAGTGAACACAAGACCAAATTTACAGGATAAAAAAGCCCCTTTCTATATCCCTACATATAGTGATCTCAAACTCGCTAAAGTGGAAGCTGATTGAGACCATCTTTTGAGGCTTTGGGGTTTGTTTTTTTTTTGGTAAAGATAAACCTGGATGAGTTACCATTTTACCTTCATGTACAGCACAGTTAACTGCAGCGGTTCAGCAGTTGGTAGACGAGCAGTTGAGGTGCCTCTGCTGGAGGGCAAGAGCTTCAGACTGCTGGAGAAGGGAGAGTCACAACGGCCAAGGTAAAGAAACCTCGTGTGTGAATCAAATCTCAGAGGCAGAAGGGATGAATCCAAATTGAGTCTCTGCTCACAAGCAACCCTGTGCATGTCATTGCACTTTTCCTAATCCAATTTCCACAACACCCTTTCCAAGAATTCCAAACATTCTCAGTTAGCTGAACTCTGTGACTTTATTCTAAGTATTTGTACTACCACGAACATGTTTGAAGATATAAATATCAAGCCTGTTAATAGTATTCTGAAAACCTTGAGACTGTAAGCATATGTAGAAGTGAATCATAAATTGATATTCTGAGAAAATATGCTAATAATGATGACAATGCATTGGAATATCTACCAGAACTCTGGAGAAATCAGACGACCGGCCACCAGTTATTATTTAGTATAAATAGGATGAACAACAAGGAACAAAAATCGATAAATGTTTATGGAGAGCTGGCCTCATTGGTCTACCTGGAAGTTATGGCATAGTTGAATTTGCTAAAAAAAAATAGTATGTTAAGTTCCATGAAGACAGAGACTTTAGACACATGCACAACTAAGGGTAGGAGTGCTGGACACCCTTTCTACCTTATGCAGGTCCATTGGTTTGGATATGGGAATAACTCTCCAAAAAGCACTGGCAAACAAAGGAACGTCTGGGAGGAGAGTTGACAGTTTGGGATGTGAATTCAGATGAAACTCAACACTTGAAAATATCCCATTTCATTCAACAAAGGGAAATAAGAGAAGTTAAAAGATTTCTAGAATCTTATCATCTGTGCAACTTATGAGCACATGCAGTAAAAATGGGGCGAAAAGGCTAACTACAACAGTAATTTAATGACCCAAATGAAATAATTTATGAATTTTAATGCGTGAGAAGCTTCCACACTCGGGAGAAAACAGAAACAGAGAGTAGAAACTGTAGAAATCCAGCTGTATCTGACACAGGAAGAAACCTCGGCAGCAGGAATAACCTCCAGCAAATCAGATATCTCTGATAGGAAGGGATTTGGAAAGAGGACAGACCAGGACAAGGACAACAATAAATGCACGTTTTTGCAGCCCTGATCAGATAAGTCTCAGGCTAACAGAAAGCAGCTGACAGAAACATAAATAAGAAATAATCAGTGGTGATGTTGGGATAGAGAAGATTTTGTTTCTGCTCAGATGTTTGTTGTTTGCTTTGCAGCAGTAAGAGGTAGCTGAAGTCATTAACAAATCGAAGCTTTAACGGATGTCAAAACAATACAGAAGATTAACTTATTCCTGGTATGATTTTTTTTAAGCAGACCATTCAGATTTTAAACCCTCCATCATATAGCACCATATCCAAATATTGCATCATATTTTCAGATGTGCAAGATAAGTAATATATAATCCATGTTCACAATATAAGATTATTCAAGCTTGAAACTTTGCCTTTGTTTTAGAGAGGACTCCCGAAATTCATACTTGGATTTGAGATCTGAAGGCTGGACACTGATGCAAGATTTTGAAGTGGAACCAGTTTCACTCTCAGCACACGCCGAAGGGCACCTTTCCCGTCACACGTGGGAGGAACACATTCACATTTCTGGAAGATGTTTTTATGATCAATTGAAGAAAGAGAAGGTTCCTGCCCTGATTCCTAGGAATGCTGCCTGAAAGATACCGTACGTGTGTTTAAGGTGATTATTCTTATTTTTGGAGTGTTTCTTTCAAACACTTGACAGTATTCTTGGCATCAAGTCAGAATTTAAAGTAGTGACTCAAAAGCTTCACCTACATCCATTGTTTAACATAACAGCAACTTGACAGCGAGTTTCTTTTGTAAGGGAAAGCAATTTCCTCTGCACAGCTGAAGCACAATGGACACAAGAGGGGCTGGCGCTGACGTCTGCTGGCACTGCCCAGTGAGAAAGCAACTGCAAAATCCATCATTTAACAAAAAAAAAACAGAACTTTTAAATGTTGTACTACAAGTTCTTATTTCTCCCTTCTTTCAACATGGGACTTCTTTTGGCTGACAGAGATTTACGTTTATTGATCTGTAGCACAAGCACACATGCATATGCCCATGAGATAATGATCCTTTGAATCTGGGTCTGGAAAACTCCTTTAAACTGAGAGACAGTGCGAGAAACACAAGACACAACAGCCTCATTACCTTGTTGCTAAGGGTTGGGTTTTTTTTAAATGTTGTTTGCAACTAATTCTTTTAATTTATCAAACCAGTCATCTTCAAGATTTTACACTGTGCCAACGCACATGAGTATGGCATACCCACACAGGCGTATCCAGTCTGAAACGGTGTGTGTGTACACAGGGATGCTTGAAAGCGGGTACATATACCCCACGGGCACAGCCTCTGTGTGCGTGTGTGCGCCTTCACAATTAACTTCAATTTTACAAGCAAATCTACGTGAATCCTTGTGTTTTGCTTCCAATATCATTGGCATTGGTGTACGTCGGGACTAAATCTGCTGAAGCATTGAGTCAAACCCAAATACGATCAATATACACCGGGTTTTGGTATAAATATTAAACAACATCACAGATGAAGGCTGAGAGGGTAGGATAAGAGCTCTTGTAGGATTACAAGGATAATTCTTTGTTACCTCAGAGGCTCAGTTCATTAGTATGTGAAAACCTTTAAAAGACACTTCAGAAGAGAGCTGGTGTGTGTACATTTTCTGGCCCTGTACCACCTGTGTGCCAAAAACATATATAAAAGTTATCTTCAGATTATGTCTGTGGAGAGAGCCTGGAAAGAGGGGAAAGGCATTTTGAAGGTCTGGGGCTATATCAAATTGCCTTTGGGTTAGGTAAGCAGGCTTTAAAGACAAATTTAATTGCACTAACAGGCAAATACTTTTAAATTTAATTATAGACCATTCACTCAGCAACATCAAATGCAGGATTAGATTATTTTAAAATATCTTGTGCAGTTTAAAAAAAGAAAAAAAAAATCCATTTTTCATTGTGGCAGACGTGACAGAGCCAAGCCTGGCGAGGAAGCCCTGCCTCAGACTGGCAGTATGAAGAGCCAAGTGCGACTGACCTACTTGTGCCATTTCCCACATCTGTCCTTCAAATGGTGCACAGTAATGAACAGTAAATTAGAAGCAGAGAAGCATGTCTATGTCATAGAATCATTTTAGTTGGAAGAGGCCTTTAAGATTATCAAGTCCAACCGTTAACCTAACACTGCCTAAACCACCACTAAGCCATGTCCCTCAGCACCACATCTACCCATCTTTTAAATACCTCCAGGGATGGTGACTCAACCGCTTCTCCGGGCAGCCTGTTCCAATGGATGATAACCCTTTTTGTGAAGACATTTTTCCTAATATCCAATCTAAACCTCCCCTGGTGCAACTAGAGGCCATTTCCTCTTGTCCTACCACCTGTTATTTAGGAGAAGAGACTGACCCCCACCTGGCTACAACCTCCTTTCAGGGAGTTGTAAAGAGCGATAAGGTCTCCCCTCAGCCTCCATTTCTCCAGGCTAAACCACCCCAGTTCCCTCAGCAGCTTCTTGCTCTCTAGACCCTTCACCAAGAGTCAGTCCTCAGAAAGACTCGTTATATGCCTGAATTTATTTACCTTTTCAAGGGGAGAGCAATTAGGGGCACTGCTGGGTGCTCCAGGCCTGACAGCAGCAGAGGGTGTGGGTGCAGAGCAGGCAGAGGCAGCACCCACCTGCAGTGGGGTTGGGACCAGGCATGGACTTCATCATCTGCCTGGGCTCCTGCCTGCATCCCGGCAGCCTGTCCTGGGCCAGGGGATTAGATTTTTAGTTGTTTTTGCGGGATCTGCTGTGGGGTTTCTGGCAGCTCCATGTTCCTGGCCATCCAGCCCCACGTCCTCCCGACCACCCAAAATGCACACACTAACCGGCCAGGAGGAGGTACATCCACGGCATTTGTCCCCCCTGCCGGGAACTGGTTTTAAAACCTCGGTTGCATAGTTCATTATTTCTGAAATCACAGCCGGATGAGTGTGAAGGTGCCAACACCCCATGCCAGTGAGGAGGTGCAGAAAGGGCCTCGAAATGCAACACCCTTGATAGGCGCACTGTACAGTAAGATCAAAACAGGTATAGCTGTTTATTATTTACATTACATTGACAATATTCCTTCAGGCACCAACCAAGATTCACTGTCTTCACTCAGCACAAGCACCTCTCGCCCCCCAGACCTGGCAATTTAAGCGGGTCGTGAGAGCTGTAAGAACTTTTCTACAAAAATCATTTACTCCCTTGAAAACTGTTTTAACATCACTGAAATTTTTAATGAATTCAAATCAAATCTGTCAGAGTCTGAGTCAGGTAGAAGTTTCAAACAACATTTTAAAGGGCCATTTTGCATTTCTAAAAGCTGTTTCAATATACGGCTCGAAAAAAGACTATTTCGGTTTGAAATTTGTTTAAATTGAATTGTAGTCATGGGGTTCAAAATTTCCTAAATGGCAACGTCTTATCTCTTTCTCATTAAATAGTTCAGTTCAGCTGAAATTAATCGAGGTATTCCAACTGCAGAGGTTTGGGTTTTTTTAATATGGAAAAATTTTATTTTTAAGAAATAGATTTAATGGTGTGGCAGGGAAAAAAGCAGGCAATAGAATTGCCTTCCCTCTGCCTCTACTAAATAGTATATGTTGCTGAAGGAAAATAAAAATTGAGGTATTGGACTTTTTTTTTTTTTAAAGATTTATTTTCTTGCTTGAAGGTTGCCCACAAAACTTTGATCCTGCCTACCTTTATATATGAAAATACCTTGAAGACCGGGAGCATTGCTATTAATCTATTGATTACCAGAGCACTTTGAAGCAAACCCAGGTGCTCTGGAAAGACAAATAGGCACAATCGCAGGAGTTCCTTCTTTGGTGAAGAGACTGAATAACTCCTTTCCATTTGAAATTACCTTTCTTTTATCCCTCTCCTATGCTGCCTCTAACAACTTTGGAAAAATTGGAGTGTGAGCCAGGAAAATGCATAAGCAGATACATAACTTAAGGCATTTAGGTATATCGACCGATTGCCTAGACTCAGAGGTTATTTGAATTCACTAAGAAAGCATTTGAAAATAATGATGAGTACATCAGAGAAGCGATCCTACATCTTGGGTGTAGCTTGGAAAAGGCCTCTGAAGTTTCGACAGATCAGGTTCCCTAAATCAGCCTATCCTAAATGACAACACTAAGTGTAAGAGATTGTGAAGTAAACCTTAGAAGTCAGGCAACATCTTCGCTTTCCTCCTTCATTTGTGATTAAAGAATATGTTGCCTTTCGCAAACAATAAGACGAGGAAAGTAAAAATGAAAGCAAGAGAAAGCTAATGAGAAAGTGTAAAAGAGAAGCAAACTGAGAAAGTTTTTGGTGTATGCACAGAGCAAAGATTCGACTGAAGAATATATGACCTTTACCCTTCCTCAGAAAAGCAAAAATATCCCTTGGACCAGTAATTTCATCTGTTTTTATGACCCACCCTTATATCTAAGTGTTTGCCTGACTGCTCATAAAACAAATATTTTCTAAATAAGACACCGTCGGTCTGTTTTTTTAAAGGCTTGATGTAGAAAGTTTTTACACCACCTCAAGTGCTACCCATGATAAATACTTCATAAAACACCCATAAAAAGATACTTATAGGAGAAAGCAGGGAGCTGTTAAAGTAGTCTATGATGCCACTGTTACTTACATAGGGCCAAAGCTCATGCTACTAGTGAGAACTGATGACAGGAGATACATGCATGCATAAAAACATATATGAAAAGCTTAGGGTTTCATTATCATTCTTTTTTGAACAAAACAAATGATTATGTTCATAAGGAGTTTAGAAATATGACCAACTTTGCACTGCAAAGTGTTTTCTCACATAGCTGGCATCTTCTTGAAAGAATGCCACAAACATTAGGTAAAAACTACGTCACTCTATACCAGTACCCCAAACAACACCTATTGTTCCTTTACAGCAACAGTACACACTTAAATATTAAAAAAAAAAAAAAAAGGCTTTTTTTCTCTACCTTATCACGCTACAATTACCTTTATACAAACTTTTCCAAATGGACAAGAAATGTAGTCTCCACAGCACAAAACAGACTCGCCTGTGGCTGGAACTCTTCCTCTGCCTGCCACATTGACCAGTGCAAGCCAGCCTACCTTTCCATCTACTAAATAACTCAGAATTGGCAAATTCCGTCACATACCATAACCCGGGAACAAGGGACCCAAGGGAGCCATTTCCCTCATGGAAGACACAGGGATGCCTAACGTTACAGCTAAAGCTACTGAAAAGGTGCTCAATGTTTTCTCTTCTCATAACCAATATACTTTTTTAAACACAGGCTATCAACCAAGAGACAGAGGGGATTTTCTGGTAAACAGTCAGGCGTCTAAATTTTCAGATTAACAACAATTCGCCTTACTCACATAATTCCTAAGTCTGGATGTGTCACAGACTAAAAGGAATAGACTAAATGCAATATATCAATTATGTGGGAAATCAAGGGGAACTTCTCTTCTTCACTGTTTCTGGCAAGAAAACACTCTCAGGCAGAGCAGCGCTGGGGCCAGTGGATACACAACACAGTGAGAAACCCCCAGGAAGTGCTTCTTAATGGAAAACAAATTGTGGTTTCAGAGCACCGTTTCCCCCTCACCCCATGTGTTACAGCTGGGATCTGAGCCTGGAATAGATCATTCTGGCATTCAGACTCCACAATCCCTTTCTGGGATCAATTGACCTTCAGGCTCATAACTTAGTATCCACCCAAACAGAGTAAAGTACAATATCCATCTCACTGTAAATCTAGCGGTGTTATATGTAATTCCTTTTTTACTACAACACACAGTCATAGTCATCCTTATCATCAGTAAAAATGATGTACAGCTTTTTGCGGTGCTTAAAAAAAAATCCAGAGATTACTGTACAGCAATATCAGAGCATGAAAGAGATTTAAGATTGCTTTGCTTAAGCTTTATGAATGGCAGACAACAATAACAATAAAAGGGGGGGGGGGTAAAAACCCTCTCATGGTGTTTTCTCAAGTGACACTTGTAATATTAGGACTCTGCTATCATACTTATATAGGACAAAGCAGATAACTGATGTAGAAAATCACCATAGTTCTGAGGTCAAAAGACCTCTGCAGAATGGCACCAGCTGTATGGAGATCCCATTGTAGCTAACATTATCTAAGTACACCAGACATAAATAAGGAATTCATTCAAGTACCCATTGATTGCTGTAGACAGCAGAGCTTCATAAAAGTACAAAGTGGTAGGACAAGATCACCTCGTCCACGGCTGCCATGAATACTGAAGCCGAAAACTAAAATGGTAGAGAGAAAGAAACACAGAGAGGAATATCTGCAACTTCTCTATGAAAGTTATGTTTTCGTAAAAATGCACCTCACTATTTCAGGAGAGAATTAAAAGAATGAAGTCCTTCAGCTGATCTACACAGGAAGTTTAGGCAATGCAATGTTTCCTTCTGGCTTTGGAGTCCGAAAAACGTCTATTCAGTTAGGTAGGTCGGGTCAAGTCCCAGGAGGACTGTGGTGTCCTGTTAGCTGATTTGTTATAATACTTTGGAAGAAATGAATTGTAGCTTTTTGCAGAGAAACTCCTAACAAGGCAATTTTGGAAGTATAATTTTTGGCGTAATGTGAATTTCTGAAGGTCAGGCTGTACGGATACAGAAGACACGTTCAGACTTCTGAAACATTTATTTTTTCAAACTTCTGCAGAGGTTTTCATGAGGAAGAGGCAGTTTCTGAGATTCAGCAGACCCTCTGGCTACAAAGTTTTGCTGATCATCTCTGAAAACTTTGGCAGTTAGCAACTGGTTTGCTGCATTTAAGTGCCACAAATATACTTTGCTTCCTCTACTACTTCTTCTTTCTGGCTATCCTGGACAAACAATAAAAAAAGCTTTTAGTTAACTGAATATGCGAATCTCAACTGATACTATGAACTAGCAGATGGCAGGAAAGAATGGAGGAAGGGGCAGTGTTTCTTAGATAGAGCTCTAACAATGATGAGATCAGATACTTTCTGCTCATTAACAAAGAGTCGGCTGCAGAGTGGTGTAAAACCCATCATATCCTGCTAAATAAAATTGTCGCTGTCAAGGTGGAGGGAAGATTATAGGAGCTTCTTTCATGGACTTGTGCTGTGATAATTTTTCACTCCTCAGATCGAAGAGTACAATCCTGGCTGCTTCATTCATGTGATCAGACAGACAGGACTGAAGCCAATAATAAAAATTATCCGCTTCAGTGGGATTACTTGCACAAATGACGGTTTGCAGAACAAAAGCTTAAGTAGCCCACCTATGTGGGGCTCCCTGGGAGTCTTCAGGGAAATCTTCAGGGAGAGGCTTTTTGCACGTGCTGTGTAATTTCATTTAATAGGATGGATCAGACTCTCAGCTGATGCGATTCAAAATAGTGCTGTTGGTTTTAGCTATTCTCTAAGGTCTTCCCTGTAAGGGTCTGGCCGGTAGAACCAGCTGTATATTAACACTGTACTATCTCTTTACGTTTCCACAACAGATAGGTTTAATAAGCAACCATCTCTTTTCAGAGTGTTCCAGCTTATGAAGCAAAACAGAAATACAGTCTGCAATAATACCAAGGTCAACATGTACTGCGAAGAAACGGGAAAGCATTTCACCAGAGAAAGGAAAGGATGCTAAATATTTTAAGAATCTGCTGCTTAAATAAAAAGAAATCTCCTGTGCATTAAAAATACATTTATTGATCCTATTCAGGATTCAACAGAAGATGACTTCCAACAAAAGAAAACTTAAAAGGACTTGTCGGTTTCCAAACTGGGTAGGTATATAGGACTGTCTTTGGTAAATGTAGTAGAAATCATGAAGGATACAGAAGAAAAGCGTTTGGATCCCTCATTTCTATGAAATATTTAGCCTGCATTGCAATTTAAGCATTGACAGTGCACGGAGGGAATTTAAAGAGTGAGGCAAGAAAAAAAAAGATGCATCACTTAAGGCATCCTAGCTAAGTTATGCAGATGGAACTGTTAAACAAATAAATTAAAAAGACCCCCACTGTCTGCACTTGACAGAAATGGAAATCATCTTCTTTACTCTCAGTCTAATCTTCTTCTCTTTCCTCTCCTTTCCTTAGTGAATATGAGTCAGAAATCACCACTGGCAGAAGAACTTCTGAAAAGTTTTCAAATCCCAAAGAAAAAGACCTGGTTTTATTTATGCTGATGTGGAGGCTGGAATAAATTCACCCCCAAACTTTCCCCCTGCCCCCCAAATAAACCCCATTACATGGAGCACTGTGCTTCCTCAGGACATCACATTTGCACCTCATTTGTAATCTCTTCTTACGTTTCAAGTTGTAACTTTCACAGAAGACAGAGACAACTCATTTTTGGGAAGAATGAAGAACTCTGCTCTTGGTACTATTAAACAAATAACTGCGAGAATTAATTCAGTACCAGACGTAGAATCTGCACTGCAAATATGAGTCCTCCCCGAACTTTTTACCTGTTCCCATCAATACCCGCCCAGATTGGAAGAGCTCAGAGAACTGCTTTTTATCATCAAGGTCTCATCTGACTTTGGAGCGTGTTTGCTCTGAAATTACTGATGGTCCATAAAGAAAACACAGCATGACCTAACTATGATGTGTTACACTGTGAAAATATTATTCTGAGAGGTGCCACAGCGATATCCAACAGCAAGTAGCACTTTGTAACCCGGGATACCCTCTCTACATCGTGTCAGAGATTTTGGTGGGCACACTTATTGATGTGTATGGACAACCCAGCCTCCAGACTTCAGTCACAAAGGACAGATGGAGGTTATGAGCTCTAATTTTTGCTTACTGCACTTCTGTGGAAAAGCCCTCTGGTGCCTTTAAGGGCCAAATCAGTACATGTCCTGCATTTATATTCCCTGTCTTTCTTGTTGTTGTATATCTGCATATATCCTTTAGTTAGAACATGTCACAGCATATATAATCTGAAATGGATACTGACTCCAAATGACCCATAAATACAGTTGGCTTTGTTTTGTCGACACCATCAGAGTGGAGGCCCTATAGACACAGGTGGTCACAGGTCACAGATTCAAGACTTGGTGACTGATGTATGAAGGAGAAGAGCTAAAGGAAGGTCTTGACACGTGGAAACCAGGCTGGGCTCCTGTTCTTATGAAGCACCTCATTTGATTTGCCAAGGATTCTCACTAACGGGAATAAGGCTCTTTGAAGCCTAATGCATGGATCAATACACATGGATCAATAGCCCTGAGCTGGAGATGCTACTGATGTATGCCCAGAACCAGCAAACATGGCGTACCTGAACTTGCTAGCAACACCTGCCCTCAAGTCACTTTGAGTCATGGAGCACTGAAAATATTGGGAAGAATGAGCTCACAGGGTAGCAGCAGGTGCAGCTACCAGAAGTGGTTGCTATTAACCAACTAG